>NC_136863.1:9640885-10840885 GCF_951799975.1 Gobius niger
TAGTGAGCGCGCGAGTCTGCGAGTGGGGGGGCTAACCTGCCGTGCTCCTCCAGGTGAAGTGGGACGCTGCCTTGATGGGGGCCGAGAGGGCACTTTTGTTTTCTGCTGCCTTCGCAAACTCCTCCAGCCTCTCTAATCCCGCACTCTCACTCAGGATTAAGAGATTTGTAGTCCCCAGGCTGTTTTGCATGCGGCGACAAAAGGGGGGCATTATAGAGTAAATCGACCCAAAATTAACTCCGCTCTTCTCTTTCCAGTCACTTGCTTGTTTACCGGATGTAATGTATACCTCCGGTGTGTCGTTATCTATGTTGAGGTGCCATAGCAGTTAGTGAGTCAAAAGTGTGTTTTTCTCTCTTGGCGACGTACCTGACGTGAACCCATAATGCAATGCAAACAGCGTTTTTGTCTCTGTCTAGACTAGATAGGTTAATACATTCCCTGAGATGACTTGAGGTGAACTTGGTGAAAGTTGGTATACCATGAATATGTGGAGCAGAAAAATGTACATTAGTATTTACAGAGGGGCAAAAAAGTATTCGGTCAGTTTCCTATATACCTCCTATGCCTTGCGGTATAAAAATGTCTTTAGCAATGATTTGAATAAATTCAAATGCTTAGCTTGCCATATATGAAATGGGAGTGAGTTCCACAAGGAGGAAGCACGAACTGAAAAAGTGCAATCTCCTCTTGAGACCATTTGTGTCCTGGGCTGAGCCAGCAGTGCAGCCTCACTTGATCTCAGAGCTCGGGCAGGAGTATATGGCTGTACAACATCAGACAGATAACCTGGCGCCAGATCATTCGAACATTTAAAAGTCAGCAGCAAAATTTTAAATTCAATCCAGGACTTGACGCGCAACCAAATGTAGTGAAGCTAAACCAGTGGTTCATACAGCTGGTGGGTCGAGAACCAAAAATTGCTCACGGAGCAGTTTTCAGTGGGTCGCAAACATTTTAAAAATATTTAAATTTATGTACAGAAAAAGTATAGAATCACTACTTGAGCCTGTTAAGATGACTGTTCTCAGGTTGTTTGTATCATACTTATCATAGTGGCTTATTTAAAGAGTAACTGCAGCTTCTATATTAAGCTTGTGCATGACGGCACTTCGGATCCGAATAAACACCTTTTTGAGAGACAGTGCAGGATTTTAGAGGCAGTTGTGGTGAACAGCTCTGAGCTCTTTCAACACGTTAAGACATTGAGAAAAATCTTAGGTTGTAGCTGAAAATCATAGGCCGTACAGTGAGACAGAATTGACGTACGACCAACATCAAGCAGTGTCTAATATTTTGGAAAACTAGTCGAAGAGTGAGCCATCCTGTCGTTGCAGAGAGGATCTCTGTCAGTGGCCAAGCATGAGCGGGTCCGGCTACGCATTTCAAAGGACTTTCTCTGGACTTTTCCGCCGAAAATGAACACCGTTAGCATGTTGCTAAAGGCACGCCTTCTGAAGCCTGAAACTGCGACAACAAAACTTTGATCGTAGCTATGATTGTCTCTTTGAACACTCACACAGTGGAGACGAGAGTTGCTCACGATATTACCATCCCCATGTCGTGCAGTGTGACATCTAAAAATCTTATAAGACAAAAAAAATCGCACAGTGTACACCAGCCATAAGTCATATTTGTGTCACGGCTCGTCATCCCAGCGTGATCATAACTCACTTTGACTTGAACATTAAGGGTTTGAGTGTAATGTAATTTCATATTTCTCAGTGTGTACTTTACTGACAGTATATCAGAACCGACACTAAAGCTATCAATGCAAGAATAGCATACATCTAAAAAGATGTACTTTGTAGGAGTCTGAACTGAACTACTGCAAAATGACTGTGTTTTATACGTATATGATTCTGATTCTGAAAAAAAAAGACCCAATCGAGACTGGCTTTTGTTCGAGACTGGCTTTTGTTTGAGACTGGCTTTACAAATATTTGCATACTTTGTGACTTGCTATAGTTGCAATTATTCATATTGCCATGTCGATACAACTGCTATTAATCTTGCAGTCTGTATAATGTCTGTCTATAATGGCAAAGTTTTATTGTTATTAAAGTACTGGCTCAGCTTGTTGGTTGTGTTCCAAATCATCACCGGTACCATATGCTGGCCTTTTTGCCTTGATACTGTATTTTTCCCCAACTCATAGCTTGGGCTTTTGAAACAACTTGTGTCCACTCAAAAGAACCCCTTGGTTCAGTTGTTGTTGTTGACCTTTTCGTCTGCTCCTCTGGCACTCACCGGTCACAACTGCGAACCATTCACGACTGGAAATGTTCAAAAGGGTCGAGTGAAAAAATGAACAGAGAGCGACGACCAAATAACAACATTTCTCCCATTTGTTTAAAAATTGATGCTAGATGCCACTTTCTTACACTTCCAGCCACATTAAGGCAAGCACCACCCATTGGATAATTACTGTCTGTTCTGTAACATCATGGGCTTCTCCGAATACTGAGTGACCAGGTTATTCCAGTAAGAGCTTTTTCCTTTACATATCATCAACGAGCATTATTTCAAATTTCCACATGGATTGCCCAACTCAAACCCCCTATCGTTTTGAAACTTGCTTGGTTTAACCCCTTAACCCCTGCCGTAACCAAAAAAAACAATTTTCTTTAGTTTTAGCCGACTGGAGCTTACATTCAATAGGCCAGTGAAACGCCTCAATTGAAAGCCAAGACCTACAAAACTAATCCATGTTTTCACTGCTTTGTTATCGCATCTTGTCTAGTTTTTATCACATTTTTTGCCATATTTTAATTGTGTTTTTCGCCTTTTTTTGGGGGGGGGGGGGGGGCTTTTCGGTTAGTGGAATGTAACTGCAATCAAGCCACAAAAATGTGACCAAAACATGTCAAAAAAGCAGCAAAAACGTGATGAAAACACAACCAAAAAGGACAAAAACGTAACGATAACGAGGAAAAAGCTTAGTTTTGTAGGTCTTACCTTTTAAGGAGGGGAGTAAGAGGTTTACCCAAGTTAGCTTTTTTTTTTTTTGCCAAGACATTATATATGACTTAAAACCTGGTATTTTCTTCTAAGATCTTTGTAAATGGTAAATGGTCTCAACTTATATAGCGCTTTTCCACCTACATTACGCACTCAAAGCGCTTTACAGCAAGGATCCACTCACCCATTCATACTCTGATTGATACACCAATGAGCGCAGACACAGGAGGCAAGGTGGGTGAATTTGAACCCCCACCCTTCCGATCATGAGACGACCTGCTCTACCATCTGCACCTCTCTTGTTTTTGGCTTGTATAGATGCAGCTTGAAAGGTGATGAAGATAAACGTTCAGCAAATTGTGAATGTCGGGCGTTGAATTCACTCACATTCACTCTGATGCCAGCACAGGCCTCAGGTGTGGTTCAGCTTTAACATAAGCTTTGTTACATATTTTTAAAGACATACTGTGCACCATTTCAACAAATCATGTAGCTGATTTAGGAACTTAGACCCTATAGGCAAACTATGCATGTTGCGTTGGGCCCCCACAGCCACAAGGGCCCTACATCTCAGTCAAACTACGGTGTTGTTTTACTGAGTAATCGACGCGTTGTTACGGGCCTATTTGTGTTTCAAAGATGGGTTGAATCCACGCGGTTCTCATGCGGGCAGTTACTTACAGTAACTCTGGTTCTTTGAATGTGCACAGTCTAAAACGAATTTGACTACTCACAGGCTAATTCTCAGTGGTCAGACAGAAATAACTGTCAGGTGCAGGTTTCAGTCAGTTTTAAATCAGTGGTTCCCAAACTGTGGGTCAGGGACTGGAGGTGAGAGAATGTGCCATTTGCCATTTACCATTTTAAAAAGTTGGGAAATAGACTAGTAGTAGTCCAAAATCCCAGTCTCACAGTGGCTTATTGGTTAGCGGTTCTCACACAGAGGGGCAGGGCCTGAATTCAGGTCATTATGTTCTACTTCTGCCCTGCACTACTGCAAAGTGGAACCATTTTTGACCATAAATGTGTTCGCTCTTCGTTGAATAACCATGGGAGGCCTACTGTAGGGCCCCCGTGTGGATTTTTGCTAAGGGCCAGCATCGGCTCTGCATCCAACCTCCAAAGTAGGAGCTGTAAACCAGACAATTATAAAGTCCCATTACGATAATTGAGATTGACCAAAGTAGAGTATGTGATTCTGATTGAATTTCAATGAACTGCCCATCCCTATGCAGTAGTGTAAGTTGGATGTGGTTATTGGTAGAAAAAATGCCTCAAAATACTTTCTCAGTCTTTGTTTGTTACTTTGTTGGTAACGGGACATCACTAGCTCGTAACCATGGAGATGTTGCTGCTTCTTTTGCTGCCATGAGGCTTCAGTGCATTTGGTCATTGTCCAAATGCTTTATTTTGACAACAGATCGTAAAAATAGGTTTATCAGTGTCTAGTTGATCAAGAGCACACACTGGTATTTTTGTTTAAGTTTTTGACACAGCAACATCACCTTTAATCCTCCATAGTGTGGCTTTGAGCAACAATGAAACCTGTAACTTCTGTAAATTGTGAAGGAAGTCTTGGATTTTGTGCCAAACAAAGTTGCTCCTGTCTTGTGTTTGCCGCTCCATGCTGCGGTCGGTGCCTGGAGAGGGCAGGAGGCCAGTGTGTGTAAAGTTTGTTACAGAGAGGAGTCCGAGGGGCGCTGTGCTCCACCAGGATGAGGGTCAGACGGGTCAGAGGAGGAACCTGGCCAAGGCCCCAACAATGAAAGTGTATATAGATCATCACTCAATCATCCTTCGATTAGAACCCCCCCCTCCCCCATCGCCGAGCGGAAAAGCCCGAGCACCTGGGCCGTGGCTAATCGCAGAAGTGCTCCTCAGGCAAAAACGGTAAACCGGAGATTCAAAGATAATTCAGGCCGATTCTGAGCTGCTGGCAGAGGGTTGTCTAATTGCAGCGGACGGATAGAGCCAGAGCTTGAAGATTTGTGCTGACGACGGCACCGCCATCGACTACCTGTAATCAATGAGTGTGCGGGATTCAAAGAGAAGAGGAGACAAATTCAATGTCACCGCCGTGAGTTGATTTTATTTCGTTTCAATCAGCAAATTCTGATCAGCGAGAACAGGGACATGCAAATGCGTCACATCCCTTTTTAAGACGAGAGGAGGAAAGGAAGAAAAAAAAAAAAAATATGGAAATGAAGTTTTGAATATGGGGGAGGCTTCTCTGGAGATGTGAACCCGGTGTACTGCAGGGATGGCATAATAAAGTAGGAGGTAGGTCTTTCATTTTAATTGAAATTCATGAATCACTCTGCTTAACTCATGTCTGAAGAATCTGTCGGAAAATGGAGTCTTTCATCGAGATAAAAGACTAATCTAACTCATTATGCCGAGGTGTTATCAGCGCATGGAACAATGGAAGCTAATTGGTGATTGTCAGCGAGTGTTAATACTTTTAATATCCTTCCCCTGTCCGATAAAATAGTTCCTGTGGAAGTAATGTCCCCTTGGATTTATACGGTTCTATCTGATATTTTTGTCGGAATTGAATGATTTATATACTATTCTTATCCCTGGACACCTGCACAAGATTCTTCTGTATCAACATTTTCTAGAGTTTGGTGCATTTATGCTGCTGCACAGAAATAATATAAACGGACACCCTTCACCTCTTTGACACACTGAAAAGGAAGTGTTTCTAACTTAAAAAATAAATAAATGTCGAAGTAATTTATTAACAAGGTCGCTTTTGCTTACTAACTAACTTCATAGAAAACTGCAGAATTCTGTTGTACACAAAAGAGCAAAAAAAGATTGATGATGGCTTTTATTTCTCATGTTTATAAACTTTAACTTCAGCTTTAATTGCTTTTTCTACTGAGCTATCTTTAAAAACATTGTACTGCGTGTTGATTTATTTATTTAAGTAGATATTGGGATGTAATATTGTAAATGCACTGTTGCCATGTAAATCAGCCATGTACTAAATGCACTCAAAGTTATTAGTTAACTGCACTTTACATGCGCTCTAGTATTCCAGTTATGGCAATTTTCGGGATATGGTGTTTGTTTATATGTAACTGAGGAACTCAAATCCTTTGTTTACATGATCAAATAAGGCTCCTTGTTGAGGTTATATCTGTGTAGGTGCATTTAAATTATAATTTTGAGCACAATATGGCGAAAATATGAAAAGCATAAGTATGTGACCTCTGTGGCTTTTTGTTGCACATGCTGAGCTATGGTGGCGACAACAGCGGAGAATTGTGGGTAATTCGTTACCTTTATTCGTCTTGGGTCAGACTTTCAGGACTGGTGGGAGAGCGTGGTGCTGAGGGAGTCCACAGATAGCCTCTTGTTATTGTTTTTTCAAGGTTTTCCATTGTGAACACACCTGTTAGACAGTGCTGGTAGGAAAATCAGCAGCCTTCAAACGGCCGGCCACAGTTTTGCATGAATCCACATTATGATGTTTTTTCCATGTAAAATATTCACTACTTTTAGTTCTTTCATTCTCCTCTTGACACCAGAAGTAGGAACTCTTTGGACTTGCCGGTGCCGTGTTTGTGTATGATTAATGGCACATGCGCAAGAAATGGGTATAGTATAGTATAACCAGGAAATAAATGCGGTTATTTCCCGGTGACTTTTTTCAGGTTTCTCATCACCGGGAAACTGCTATTTTCGGGTTTCTATAATCGGGAGTAATATTGAAAACTCCTGATAATAACCAGGAGACTTGAGTGCATGTAAACACACTTGTTGTTTTTTATTTATATATTTATTTCTTTATTTGATATGGACATAGCAATAGCATTGGACAAACCAGATACACTGTTTTTAGTGATATAGCAAAACTGCTCATTTGCAACGCTTCCATATAGGAGGCTTGGAGACACATTTCACAAAACACAATACAATACAGTGCAATATTTAAAAAGGTAAACAATACACATCATCAATATACATTTCATACAGCGTGACCGTGTGTGCAACTCTGATCTGACTTCAGCCACTGTTTCAGACCACAGTGAAAGCTGTTCATGTCAACAACTCTGCTTGTGTGATTTTACGTGTTTGCGCCCAATGTAACGTCCATGTTCAATCATACCAATGTGAAAATATTTAGAAGATAATGTAGATTTTTTTCTCATAAGTCAGCATTGTAAGCATTTATCCATACACCATGTTGGCATACAAATACAGTATATTGTAAATCTTTACAAAACAAAGGCCAGTGAAATGTTTGTGGGATTATTATTATATTCCATTCAAATTATTTCCCTACCACTTTATCTGATTTTGACCCTCTTTTTTTTTCTTTCTTTCTTCTTTCTTTGTCTAATTAGCCAAATTCTAATGAAAGTAATTTTCATTAGAATTTGGCTAATTAGACAATTGCAAGATGGCCGACACATTTGCCACAGCAACCGTGCAGTCTCCTGCTTTCAGAAGGTTATAACTCCTATGTTTTCTCTTCTCCATGTTAACCTAAGGCATATAATTTCAAGGTGATGGTATATACTTTATTATGCTCAAACGTCCTGTTGAATTTGGTTAATAGATTTGGGTCTGTAAAATTTCCGACATTTGTGGCACATTAAACCAGATCGGAAATATGAAACCGGGTGATTCAACATGTCTCCTTCCCCGCGCTTCCATCCATCCGGCGCGGAA
Organism: Gobius niger; assembly: GCF_951799975.1. Taxonomy (NCBI): domain Eukaryota; kingdom Metazoa; phylum Chordata; class Actinopteri; order Gobiiformes; family Gobiidae; genus Gobius; species Gobius niger. Next base: position 9,648,530 of record NC_136863.1, read on the forward strand.
TCATTTATTTTAAAATCTTTGAAGCGCTTAAAAAACGCAACAAAGCTAAAATATGAAAAAGAAATCAAAGGCGCCGGAGTCCCTTTTCTGCCCTGGATCTCATCATCTTACTGATCATCAAATGTGCAAGAGTCCGCGCTGCTGCCTCAAACTTTCCCCCGCTTCAAAACTTGGCTAATTTTGAGACCGCAGTCATTTCGGGGAGACTGTCCGGTGGAGGAGTCACGGAGGAGTCGTAGCCGGAGTAGAGCACTTGTCCCCAAAGATATTATGAGCTTGGTCGTTAGCGCTCCGTGGCCCGCACTAATCAAACTCGTAGAAGGAAATGAAGCGCTGAATTGACTGGTGGTGGGTAGGCCGGCCGCGGTGAATGTAATGACTGAAGACAGATCAGAGGTCACCAAATTAATGCAGACCCCGGCACACGGACCTCCGGGCTAATTAACATGGGCCAAAGTGACGAGGTACGGAATAATTACACCGCGTGGAGACTAAAGGAACAATATGGTAAACACTGTACTAATAAGTAATTTGTCTCCCCCACTGTGACAGAAGGGACCAAGATTCATGACTTAGTGTCTTGCTATCCAAAGTTTTCATAAGGGCAGTGACTGATGTGATTCTAATCATTGTCATATCATCTGTTTGGATTAGATATATTTTAATATAGCCAATCTACTTGACCTCTTGGAGCTGTTAACTCTATGATGTTTTCACTGCAACATTATACCTGAGGTTGGTGTCACTTAATTTTGTCTCAGTTATTCTCTTTGTTGTCTGCAGATATAATGTGTCTATATCAAATCTGTATGTAAGCAATTACGCACTTGGAGTTACAATACCAAGAGTGTATTTTATTGTGCTTTGACAATTAGTATGCTACAAATAATACCATTTAAAGAGGGGTATTATGGTTTTGTCAATCACATAGCACCAGTCTATAGCACACTACAATGATGACAAAACCGTCTGTTGGTCTGTAAATGCAGTAATTTAAAATAACGGCCTTGTATAAAATTGCTCTCTTAAAATGGCTGTAGCAAATGTCTTGAAATAGGCCTCTGTCTCTTTAAGAACCTCTGACCCTTTCCGACACGCCCCCTCCACACGCTGTCTGTGGCATCAGTGGGGAGGGGGTTCTGCTGAGGAGCAGTGATTGGTTACTCGGCTGGTGATGAAAGGTCGGAGGCGTCTCCAGCAGGTGGGGGCGTCCCTAGGAGGACTCAGGCAAACCTATCCCTAGGCGAGTTTATTCTTCAGATGTAACGGGACTAAAGCAGAAAAACCTGTCAGTCCAAAAACACAGACTGACTCGGCCGTGTTTTTCTACTTGTCACCTGTGGCTCGCGGACTGCAGCGGAGCAAAGAGGAGCGGAGTAAAACCATCATAGATCCATGAGTAAACCTCATCATAAGGTCAGTAGATTACGGATAACTGACACCACTCTGGTGCTGGGATGTCATCGTTTTAGTAAAAGTTGCGGAGACGTCGTAACAATGGCACCGCGGAAACGGCGTTTTGAGAACTTTTTGAGAACTCTGGGACCTAATTTAGAAAATGTGCGTTTACAGACCCCCACAACGCCTGCCTCGTATGGACGATTCACTGGATTGATATAATATCTTTGCGTTTGGTCCTCAGCTTGACTTCGTATGGACAGGGCCTTAGTGCTGTGGAAGCAACTTAGCTGTGTTTATCGAAAACCTGGATCTAGTATTGATGTTTTTAACACATGGATTGAAGCCACTTTTTCGCTTGTAGCTAACAAGTCAGTTTTAATTTGTGGCGACTTCAACATTGACCTCCTAAACCCGAACAGTCACAAACCTACCACTGATTTCTTACAAACCATGTACTGTCTAAATCTGCACCCTATTATTACAAGACCTACAAGAATAACAACAGGGAGTGCCACTCTGATTGACAATATATTTACAAACAATATAGACAACGTCTCTGCAACTGGAATTTTAGTCAGTGACATCAGTCTCATCTCCCCATATTTACCATTTACAATGCAGATTGCCAAAGTAGGAAATCACACAATAATTCTTGCTGGAAGAGAGTTAAGACAATTGATGCCTTAGATGCACTCAAAGATGACTTGTTGAATCATAATTGGAATAATCTTTATAGCACCAAAGATGTTGATACAGCTTATGACTTATTTCCGAGTTACTTCAATTTTTTTTACGACAAAAATTGCCCTTTGAAACAAATGATTTACAATGCAAAACGTAGAAATGATCCATGGATTACTAACGGAATAAAAAATGCTTGTAAGAAAAAAAAAAAGCTATATCGTGACTTCATAAGGACAAGATCAACGGAGGCCGAAAGCAGGTACAAAAAATACAAAAATAAATTAACATTTATAATTTGGGCTGCTAAGAAAGAACATTACTATAAAATACTTACAAAGAGTAGAAATAATGTACAGAGTATGTGGGGTATTTTAAATAATATAATAAAAAATCAGGCTACCTGTCCAAAAAATGTACCTCAGTATTTCAAAGTTAACAAGGAAAGTCTCAGGAGTACTGATGACCATAAATTTACAATACAAACGTTCAAATCAACTATGAAAAGTTTTTGTGTCTCCATTACTGGTGCCACATTATGGAATGATTTAAGCTCAGATCTAAAACTGTGCTCAAGCATGAATCAGTTTAAGAAGAAATATAAAGAAAACATTTTTTTGAAATATGAGACAACAGAACTTACAGATTACAAGTGATTGGTCTCATGTATGAGCCTTGTTACTATTGCTACTTAGCAATTTTCTTTTGAGTTTTGAGTAACTATGTAGGAACAGGAAAATGATGATGTTTTCAATCTGTTTTTGAAATAGGGGGTGGGGTTAAATAAGTTTAACTTCTCCTCACTCCTTTTTGGACATGTGCATTTGTATTTGGCTTTTCAAGGGAACTGACAAGTTTGCTTTTGTCTTTTTGATTTGTAACAGCCTTTACGCTTAAAATTTTGCAAAGGTGTTGTGTTGCTCACATGTTCAAAATAAAATAACGAACGAACGAGCTGTGGCAACATCAGTCCATTTAAATTGTTGGGTAATGAGTATTTTGTTTCAAAAATGTAATTTAATGTTTTGTGCACCTGCCAGGAGACTGAGATGGACTCTAGCAATACTTAAATCTGGTACAAACTAATAAACTAAGCTAAACTTACACATTGCGTCGCCTGTTTACTCCTCCTAACCAGCCCTACGTAACCAGGATATTATTTCCCTACCTTGTGATCTCTTGGAAAGCTTATTCATCCATCGCAAAACAAAAATACGAGCTGAAACTTTATCTATTAGACAGCAACCAGAGTGCACTTGTCAAACCAACAAATAAGGCTAAAGGAGAATTTGTGTGAGCTGTTTCTAAGCAACAAAGTACAACAGTGATCAAGCTGTGTTTGAGATTATTACCCAATGCTTGCCAAAAACATAATATCCCCTCTTTAACAAGAGATATACTTCATGTTTCATTAACAAGAGTTAATGAAACAATAAGTAGCAAATCAACACTGTGCACAAATGCGTTCTCTCTTCAAATATCGTACTATATAATACTATGGAACTACAAGTATTGTTGCAGGTGTTTTTTATGAAAAGCAAAACAAAGAGAGAACACATTAGTAGTTGCATAAGTTGCAGTAATGGATGCAGCTGCAGTGATAATAGCATCGGACTCCGAGTTGGATGGGCAGTGATCAGTTAAGGATGCTGCTGGCCGCCCTTGGTCTGTCTGTGTCAGAGGAACTCCGATTCCCATCAGGTCCCTGTCTCCCTCCCGGCGTCTCCATCCTTCTCCAATAAGATCTCTGTCTCGCCCTGGCCCGATGACCTTGCACCGCCTCAGATTTATTCATGCTAAGTGCCTGTGTCGTGATACTACCCGTCCTGCTTTCACAAAACTGGCACAGTGGCAGAAAACTCCATGTAGGTCACTTTATTATCCAGCCGAACCAAACTTCCAACTTGTGAAGACGCTCCCAGGAATACTAATGCCGGTTCAATCAATGGACCATGGGTGTTGCTCAATATGAATGATCGAGAAAACGGCAGCGCTGGACAGTCCACGTTAGAGCAGCTCTCTATGACAAAGCCCTGACGGATCAAATTAGTGGATTTACAGGCCGTTGGTCAGCAACTCACGGCCGATAAGAGCTCGCTTTGCCGAGGGAAGCCCTGAAACGCCGCCGCCAGACCCCTGCATCACGCTGACCTGTCCTATCAGTCCAGAGGAATGTTTAAGCACCGTGCCATCAAGTCTATGGATATTAGTAGATATTAACAGTGTTGATAAGGCGTTCCTAATGGGGGGATTAAAATTTCAATATGGGTGCAACTAATCAGAAAAACTTCAATTGAGTTGGCAATTTTAAGCAGTCTACGAACATATCAATTATCTGTCTTATTACCAATAAAACCAACTCTGTAAATTAGACCCCTGTGATTCTTGTATTCAGTTTTCTCTCAAAAGCTGTTGTTAATGGACATGCTTTTTCTCTGAGTGTTTCTCTTCTGTGAGTGTGTGACAAAGGTGCTCTTTGATTTTTCAGTTGAAAAGAAAAAACAAGGCACTTTTCCTGCATCAAAATTCTATGTTTGCATTTCATATAAAAAGCCTTTACATATTTCAAGAGGCTAATTGATTGTCTTTAAAATCACTGTGCTGGGTCTTTATCCCACGTGTTCAACAAACAGCCTTCTTCAGAGAGCTGCACCTCTGTCCCTTTAAAGGGGCTAGATGCAAGCTAGCCATTTTATGCTCACTACTGCCACCTCAGGTCATAAGTGTAGCTGCAGCTTCTATATTAAGATCGTGCATGACGGCACTTCGGACCCGAATTAACACCTTTTTGAGTGAGAATGCAGGACTTTAGAGGCAGTTGTGGTGAATATGACTGGGCTCATTCTACAACTTAGGACATTGTTGAAACATGTAGGGGGAGGAAAATATTTAATTTTTAGTCCCTTTAAGGCTCTCCTCAACCTAGCTCAAAACAAACCACTGCTACGTCTCCAGCTCTGAGATTGTATCAGCGCTAGTATCAGAAAGTGCTGTACTGTGTGGTTTTGAATCACAAAGAAGAAGCTAACAGGCTAACGGGCAAAGCTAACTGTGGGCTAATGCCACTTAAACAGTATTTACAGCCAAGTTTGAGTGAAAAAAAATTATCTCCATTGTGTAGTTGGATGAACAATATCCCTCTCTCACTCTGTCTTTTCTGTCAGCGTAGTATTTACGCTCACGGACAATTAATGAGTAAAAAACAACAACACGCTACAACACCTGCAGTGGCGCTTATGGCCTCTAGGGGCATGAATTACTTAGTTCTGCTTTAAAACTTCTTTTTGCACAATGTACCCTCTTGACTTGTCAAAAGAAAATTGCAACCGGCTTAAAAACATTTTATTCAGCTCTAATCATCACAAAATAGAATAGAAAATAAATAGCATTTCTCATTATTTTCATGCACTTTCAATGTCAAAATATCAACTCGTGCGTCTGAAATGTCACTGCAATAAAAAGCCTTATTGCAAAAAGAAGCTGCTGTGATGGTTTGGTCCGTGTCAGTGTTGATAACACCAGGAAATGATCTTCAATGAGTGTTGCCCTTTTCAAATTTGACAGTAACAGTTTATAAGAGAATAAGCAGCCTTTTATGATAGAGAGAGAACGAAGGAGACTCCCCACAAAAATGAAGATGAGAAGTGTGTTTAGGTGTGTAATTTTATTTCCCTATCTCCACCAAACCACAAACTTTATTACTCCGTAAACTTTGGCCGATACCGTTAATGTTTAGTACCGGACTGGTCAAACTGCAGCTGTCCCCACATTATCAAATCACTAATTCAAATTATTTCTTATGAAAACAATGTTGTAACTCATACGATGTGGAATCTGCGTATACTACGTTCGGAGCCTCTCTCCTCCTCATCTCTTCGCTTGTGCCTTCACTCTTTCACTACTTTCTTCTCTGTTCATCAACTATACAATGTCTGCTCTCAGTCCCCAATGTGCATTCGTACTCGAGGATGTCCGTGTGAGAGAGAGTAGTAAAGAAGTAAAAAAGCTGAATGGCGGTTACTGTGGAGGGAATTTTGGTCGTCTCTCACTTTTTTTCGACTGAATGTGTCGTAGAGCAGCCATTCCAAGTCAAGCCAAGTCTAATTTACCCTATTCAAAGACATTTGTTATTATTTTACATCCAAAATCTAGCTCTGATGGTAGGCTAAATACTGGTTTAGAGGAACTAGATGCAAGTTAATAATAATAATAATAATAATAATAATAATAATAATAATAATAATAATAATAATAATAATAATAATAATAATAATAATAATAATAATAATAATAATAATAATAATAATGCATTGGTTTTATATAACGCTTTTCTGGTCACTGAAAGACGCTTTACATGCACTATTCGTTCACTCTATACTCTGTGGTGGTAAGTTACTATTGTAGCCACAGCTGCCCTGGGGTAGACTGACGGAAGCGAGGCAACCAGTCTGCGCCATCGGCCCATCCGACCACCACCAACCACTCACTCACACACTACATTCACAAGGCTTCCTGGTGTTCACAAATGGTCTCCCATCCAAGTCCTACCAGGCCCTTCCCTGCTTAGCTTCCAAGGTCTGACGGGATTGGTCAGTTGGTCATTTTATACTCACTACTGCCACCTCAGATCTTACGCGTAACTGCAGCTTCTATATTAAGCTCTTGCATGACGGCAATTCGGACCCGAAGTAACAACATTTTTAAACTCCGTATAGTCCCTTTCTTCAGGAGCACTTGAAGTTTGGAGCAGTGTGGACTGATGTTGCTGCCCAGACCAGTTTTATGTCTGACAGAAACAATAAAAGCCAGACCGTCTTCCAGTGGTTTTCTTTTTGTTTGGCTGAAAGTGGCCTGTTCAGCTTCATTCGCACCACTGCAGCATAGAAAATAGACTTGTTGCATATTCCTGCTGCAGAGCTGTAGTTGTGACGGAAATATTCTCATCACTCAAATAAATCAGATTTATATGACAGGATTTCTTTGGTTATGGTAAACGTGCACAGAACGGACCAGATACACAACTGCTTCAGTGTAAATGAAGGATAAGCGTGATAACATACTGTCCTTCTGCTATCTTCCACAACAGAAACCTTTGTCTTTTTCCAGCGTGGCCCATGAAGGTAATATTTCTATTAGTGCCTAAGCAGCTAGGTATGAAATCACAGATCCGACCTTGAGTTTCTGAGGACAGTGAGTGACTTGGGGTTCAGACTTGGACTTAGCTCTTGTGTCTTTAGCTCCTTCAAACTCTTCATGAACTAGCTTTTAAATTATGCTTTTAGGTTCAAACTTAGTTAAATGCTATTGGAATTCACAGTTGTAAAATTGTAAATGGGCTACTAATTCAATTTAGAAACAATCGTTGGCTGGTAATCCTTGCTTTGAACTTCAGTCATGATTTGGACCAAGTTTGGACCTTATTTTGACCTGCAAAAAGACCTATTTGTACTGAGAGAACCTACGTTAACCACTGTCTTCGTCTTTCTGTGTTTGTCACTGATGTTATCGTGTGTTTCCAGCCCTGTGCACTGAGGAATGTGTCCACGGCCGCTGCGTCTCCCCTGATACCTGCCAGTGCGAGCCAGGCTGGGGCGGGCTCGACTGCTCCAGTGGTGAGTGCACTTTTCTACTTCCATGCCTCCTAGAAGACATTGACAGTGATTCCTGCATCTGTTTGTATGCACATCTATCTCAAAGCTGCTTAGCTGTGTGTCCTCTCTTCTTAGCAAACACAGCCAATGGAACAGGTAAGGCACAATGAATTCATTCTCATTTGCTGGAAGTGATCTGCCTGATGAGTCTGCTGAGTGGATGGATGCGTGGTTTCCCCTGTGTCTGCCTGGCACTTCTGTCGTGGAACTACACGCAATACATGAACACCTAAATATGGTCAAATGGCTTCAATTTGAGTAGTTTTGATTAAAGTTTAGATGCATTTAGCAAACATAAATTCTCTTTTTTTGCCTCATCTCTGACTTCTGTTAATACATTGCTTCTTTTTTCAAGAAATGTATTATTTTTACTCATGTACCTGGGATTTTCCCTCATCTCCTACGCATCTGACTCTAGTAATTTATGTGCGAAATTTCTCTTCTAAGAATTGAAAGTATAAATTAGTTATTTCGCGCTGGTTTTGTCTTGTACATAATCACACGTGTTCATTCATAGTTTAAAGGAATAGGCCACCATTTTTAAATACTGAGATATGTTCTTACCATAGGTATTATATAGTAAAGATGAGTGGGTCCCATTCAGCCCCATTCATTGAAAAAGGTTCCCGAGTCCTGTGTGCACCCTAATGGCTGCTCTATCTCCTCCTTTGCAGCTTGTTCCATAACAGGGCAAAAAGGCGGGAAGCCCTGCACTCATGGGGCGGGGGAGCCTCCATAGAGCTTGATTGACAGGCTCTGGAGCCAGTCAATGTACTGAAAATGCTTCCAAATTTCGGGCTGATAAACAAAAACCAGCGTGCTTAAAAATATTTCACTTACCCCAGCGTGGTCACATGGGTCATAGCAATTTTTAGAAAAAGCCGTTCTTGGGACGGTCCCATCAGAATCAATGCTCCCCAGTGTCTCTTGGAGTCGCCTCTGGCCATCAGGTGGCGATATTACAGCGATGTCAGTTTCCCGCCATAAGGACCGCACAGAAGCGTGTTCCTCGCCCATTGGTTCTTACATTAGCTTAGATGAGTTGATATGTAGCTGTCTGGTCTTTACACGTGCCATCAGTCACGTAAACAGAGCACAGACGGCGTTAGCATATAGCCATCCAAATGGAGGTGAAGTTAGAAACAACCAAGCTCTTCCACGTTTCCTCTATTTAAATATGGTCACATGAGCCTCTGCACGATCCAAGTATAGTTACACAAAATTAAACATGTCGATTTTCTAAGCAGATAAAAAGGCTAACTATATTGCAAGGTGTAATAATATTACTTACCTCCGTTTGGATCCATAGATGAGAAGAGGAGAGGCTAAATGCTAACCCCATCTGTGCACTATTTACATAACTGAGGGCACGCGTAAAGACCTGACAGCTACATATCAACTCGTCTAAGCTATTGTAAGAACATATCTGAGTTTTTAAAAATGGTGGCCTATTCCTTTAACGTCTTGAATGAGAATCACACAGTGTAAATGGTGTTGAAAATAAAGAAAAGCCAAAACATAACAAGTGTTTCCAAACTTTTGACTGTATTATTATATATATAGCATTTTCTTTTGTAGTACCAATAATAGTACACTTAAAGGACTGGAGTATCGATAGTAGTATAGATACTCATCCCTAGCTCTAACCTAGTCAAAACTACTCAGATCCGGATCCATTTTCTGAAGCCATTGCAGCTCATGTAGATGTTCTTGCTGTTGGAGCGTTGTCTTGATGAATTCGGTCTTGTGCTGTTGCACAGAGCTGCTTGGATGCCAAGTACAGTCATTGTCCTCTGTTTACCGGGAGCCTTCGCTACCCTGTAATCATCCTAATGCTGAAACACTGACATGCCTTCTCTTCTATTCTTCATATTTATGTGTGCGCAGACTTAAACAGGCCACTTCCCAGTTCTTGACCCACTCTTGTGTTCTCTCGTCTACACACCCCTGACCCGGAGTTTTAGCCGCAGCTGCCGGCATCAAACATTTATGGCCTTTTTGCATATTCCGAAATGAGTAATGGGAGCTAAAATCATACCGCCACTGTTACTGTACAGATCTATGCGATTTCATTTGCACAAGAGCCATTCCCTGATTAGTGCTGTGTGTAAATCACAGGGGGAGGCGGGGTCCGACATGACAGAGCTTTAGGGGCAGCGGGGAGGCTGTGACGCTGCCTGCGGGAGGGGGGGCACCGGCTGGCCCCAGCGGGAGGGCGGGCTGTTGGGCTCTGAGACGCAGGTACTGGGGCTAATCTGCCGTAATCGAAGAGAGTTGACGATCGAGAAAAGCATTATTCATAAGTGTAGATATCCATCCCAGGCAGGAGTCCAGGCTTTCTCATTTGCAAGCTTTCATCTGTAGAAATGAGGAATGTGTGCCAATTTTGAAATTAAATCTGCCCTCCTTTTCCGTTGTGTAAATGGTTCAGCGCTTTTTTTTGGGGGGGGGTCGTAAATTTGCACCGGCTCACGGATAGGTGCGTTTTGTAAATCCTTTTACCAGACAGAAATCAATGCTTTATTTGCTTTTTCACTTTGTTTGCATTTAAGGGTAAATAATTTAGGAGACTTTCCCACTGGATTAAAAATGCTGCTACAATCTCAGCTTCAAATAGTGGCCCTTAGTCAATATTATTTTTGTCAAGAATTAGATATTTTATTTATAATACGCTCCAAACACTGCTGCATATCTATATGTTATTACGTCTGTCCTCAGTTTATCAGAAGTCAAAATTACCTGGTACTTTAGCCATTATATGATGTAGTTACACTATAAAATCCCAGTGAAAAAAAAAACAGTGACAGATTATAATAATCTACTCAGGGAAAGAGAGGAACTTAATGCTTCATGCCTTATGACAAATATTAGAAGTGTGGGCTTATATTTCTCATGCAGAAGCATATGGGAGATGGAAATATGAAACATTTCTATAATATGACAAAAGTAAACAAAACAACCACACGTTTTTTTTTCATGAGCATTTAAGACATGGTTAAAGGCTCCAAAAAGTTTTGCATAATGGGCTTTTTGACCTTAAAGCCACACTGGGTTTTCACATAATTCCCACAATTCACTAATTGACTGCAGGAACCTAAACCACAGTCAGGTCCGTAAACATTGGGACATCGACTCAATTCTTATGTTTAAAAAACACCGCTATAAACCACCACATTGGATTTCAAATGAACCAAGCTTTAATTTGAGAGTATTTACATCCAAATCGGATGAACGGTGTAGGAATTGCAACCCTTTGTATGTGTGACTTTTCAAGTGACCAAAAGTAATGGGACAAGTGGCTGCTCAGCTGTTCCATGGCCTGGTGTCTGCTCTTCCCTCATTATCCCATTTATAAGGAACAGAGGAGACTTCCAGAGTTCATTTCAAGTGTTATATTTGCATTTTGGATACTGTTGCTGTTAATTCTCTATATGAGATCCCAAGAGCCATCACTATCAATGAAGCAAGCCATTATTAGGCTGAAAACAAACAAACAAACAAACAAACAAACCAGTTTAAGCACATCTTGGTGGTTTCATTTAAAATCTTTTGTGGTGGTTTAGAGAGCCACAAAGATGAGACTTGAGTCGATGTCCCAATAGTTATGGATCTGACTGTATATGAAAAAAGAAATTGTAGAGTTGGCCATTTGTCGGCTAAACGAGCTGCATGTGGCTCCTGGGCCTTAGTTTGCCCTCCTCTTATATTGTAGTAAAGCCCATGAGTTGCTTAAACGTGCTTCTACCTCTCACAGACCCGCCCGCACATCCCAGTTGTTCACTTGAGATAATTTGAAGCTCGTCTCAGCCAGAGTTCACAGCGAGACAGCGTGGAGACGTGAACAGGGCGGGTCGCCAATGGGGGTCGACCCTATGTTCCCCAGGTTGGGTATTCTGGCAAAAGTGAAAGAATAAACAATAACATATCAGGCATGACCCAGAGCACAGCTGAAAATAGAGAACATATTGTTTAATTGTTCATATGAGCAGAGATTTGGTTACAAACAGGAGGCTAAACTGCTTGTTTCATAGCAATAGGTTTACGAGGCACATCATTATACACAAGATTACCAAAAAAAAGTAGACTATAGCATAAATAAACACCATTAGGCAATTAGGCTTAATGTTTGCCAGTGTTTATAGGGCTTTAGTTTATGGTTTAGCAGATGTGGAATTGCTTCTACTCACATGACTTAAATTATAGTTTAATTGTAGTTCTTAAAGACTAGACTAAATGACAAGCATTTTTTTGTATTTTATTTCAATATCACAGTTCCCCAGTCAATAGAAGTGGGGGAACATAGGACCTGGGGAACACAGGTACGCACCCCTGCCATTGCTAACACTGTGCTCATTTAGCCGCTGACTTCATCTTCCGCACAGAGGGAAAATGCGCTATAATTTAACAGTGTTTGTTTTACAATGTAGATCTATGGTGCCAAAAGAAGTTTACTTTTCGACAAGAAAATGAATTGCCACTAACTTGTAGACTTAAGGATTGTGGACAGGTGTAGGGATTTTGTATTGAGCATTTAGATCAGGAAGTAGCCTTTTAGGTTTGCTGCCAGTTAGATTCAGCCATAGAATGTGACAGCCCTAAATGTGGGGCTTATATATTTCTAAACCATTTTTACAGAATGAATAATGCTTTCATGATTGTTTTGAACATGCATGTGTCATATCTGTTCAAAATTCCTTCGTACCCTAGATATATGCCACTGTGACGATAGCGTGGGACGCGAGCAAAGCCCGCAGCAGAGCAGAGTACTCCCGCCCCGTTCTGGCTGTGTATCAAAGTCCTGTTTTTGAGCGCGTTGCCTCCGGGAAGGCTTCTTGTTGTGGGTAGAAAGTAGACCAAGCGCAGGCTGATGTCCACCTGCTGAAACAGAACCCTTCCTCATCCTCTCCAGGCACAAGTCCCACCCCGAGGCGGCAACACTGACCCCGGATCACCTCCCCACCCCTTGCCCCTTCCCCACCCCGGGATGTCCCAAATCAAAGCAGCGGAAGGAGCGATGGTGTGTGTGCCTCTGTGGTACATTAGATTCTCAGAGTCAACAGTGAGCTGACTGATGCCTGCTCATTGTTGTGGATAATGCTTCACTAATCTCCATAAAATATCATGACTTTCTTCCAAGTTTTCTTTCAAAGCCTTGCCAGCCAGTTAGTTTTCTCACTTTTCTTTTCTTTTTGTTTGAACTTAAACTTTAAAACAGGCCCAATCGCAATGTTAAGTGACGCAAATTGCAAGAAGACACAATATTTACTCATTCCTTTCTTTACATTTGGTCAGGACAGTGAATGCCTAAGAAGGAACATTATGCCTTTTGCAGGTATTTGGTAATATATTTACAGATGCAAAAACAGAGACACACTGTTACAGAAGTGTATGCATCATGGTGCTTATAGAAGAAGCTAATTTGCAGCACTTGTCCCTAGGTGGGCTTTTATAACAGTTAAAAGTACATAATATTTTAAAAATGCATGAGAAGACAATGACCTTTACAGAACTGCACATACAAGAGAAGACAGAGACACAACACTAAACATGTGCACAATGCTTCTGCTTCGCACTTCCATGATTTTGCATGTTTTTTGAAAATGCCAAATCCAGTCAAAGATTTGAGCACTCACATTTAACTCACAGGCTCCGGGGCCAGTCCATTGAGACACTTAAAAATCTGTTTTATCATGTTCAGATTAATGCAATTTGTAAATGATAGATGACTGTATTTTGATAAAATATTACAGTGGTGTAATCTGATTGTTTTTGTTAATATAAAACCTTTGTTGAAGTTGTAGAGGTTTTCTACTGGTTTAAGAGGTGCCTATTGTTTGTGACCAGTCACAAACAATAGGAGAGTAGGGAGAGGATCATTGAATTTAAAAACATTTGCGAGAGTAGGGAGAGGATCATTGAATTTAAAAACATTTGCGACCAGTCAATCTCAAACACATATCACTTACACGTTGTTGGTTAAAAAATGCTATATTGATCTAAAACAGCTAAAACAAAATATTCAGTAAATTTAACTTCCTGATTTTCAAGCGATCATAAGCTCCTCCCACCCCTTATCTTTCTCTACTTCACTGTGCAGCGGTTTAGAAAACAACATCAACATATATCGACCGTATGGCTCATGTGGCTGAAGTGAAGCTATGGAGGGTGTTTTTGCTTCATGGTGAAAGTATTAAGCTTAGCAAGAGATTTCACTGATTTCAAGGATCGCCCCATTGAGATGAACCATCTCTGTTTCAAGGGGGTCCTGAACACAAAATAACAAAACATAGCAAATATTGCCACATCTATACAACACTCACATACACACAACAATCATACTGTCTCGTGTCTTGCTCTGTCCATCCCCGCCCGCCCCCCAGATTGCCCTCACTTTTAATACAAGAGATCGAGTGGTGAGGAAAGGATTTCCTGGATACGAAGTACCTCAGGAGGAGTGAAATCGGGTGAGGAGCTCAGTTACCTGCTCCTTCACATCGAAAGGAGCCAGCTGAGGTGGCTAGGGCATCTGTTTCGGATGCCTACTGGTCGCCTCCCGCGGGAGGTGTTCCAGGCATGTCCTAGTGGGACAAGGCCTCGTGGAAGGCCCAGGACACGGTGGTGGGACTATGTCTGGTTTGGGCATCTCTGCTGAGACTGCTCCCCCCGCGACGCGGCCCTGGATAAAGAAAATGAATCAGATCCAATCGTTTCAAAGGAGTTCACCCCTCCCACCTGATAACGGAGCTCAATTGTGAAGGTCCAGACCTTTGTACGAAACCAAGTAAGTACGAGGGTATGGTAAAACCAGGCTAGGTCCGTCATGCACAAGCTTAATATAGAAGGTGCAGTTATGCGTATGACCTGAGGTGGCAGCAGTGAGTATAAAATGGCCAACTTGCATCTAGTCTCATAAAGAAAACCAGAAATTCAATCATATTTTTTTACTCATATCATGCACTTAATTCCACATAATTCCAACATTATAAAGGAGATAAATATGAGTCAAAACTTTTAGCTCAGATTATGATTCTAATGTGTCCTTGCTTTGCCTAAAACAGCATCTTAAAATTGCCTGCTAGCGCCCGACAAACTATATAATTGCCGGACAGACTGTCTCTCCCAATTCCAATCCATTCTGCGACATGTTTTTCATTCTCTCCTGAGCTTGTTGCTGTGTTTCTGATAAAATGAACTGTCTTTTCTCCCTGTGTGCCAATATGCTTCCTTCGTTAAAAGAAAAAAAGAAGCCAAAAACATCTCTGCTCCCCGTGGGATTGTAAATGTAAATGTAAAAATGGATTACGGATGAAAATATGCGTCTCGACTTGATTTCTTTTTAAAGGCGTTTTTTTTGCGGATAGCGCTGTGCTGTGCTTATGGGACGGTCTTTAGTCATTTGCTCTCTGATGTTTGCCCCTGCCAAACGGGTGATGTTATTGATCGCTGTTCGCAACAAATATAGTAGATGCAGCCGCGCGGTATAAGGGGAAAACAGCAAATCAAATCTTTTTTGGTAGGATATGATGCGGTTATTGAATAAAACCATATAAAGTTGTTTCAGCGCAACATTATGAGTTTCTTGGACTTCGAAGTTGGCAAAGTTAGATAAATTTGCCGTGCCTGGATTGCTGAATTCCTTAAGCACTGCTGATTTCATTTGTGTGATGAACCTGTCAGGGGAGGGTCACCGCGTGTCTGTGTAATAACCGCTTTCATATCTCCACAGTGGCACCGATCGCGGGCTGTAAGGTATATTTAGCCCATGTTATTTAAGACTTAAAGCTCAACGAAGCACTAAGATTGATTTCATGCGTCTCCGTCAGATAATAACACGTTCGCCGGAGTCTCAGGGATAAAAGAACTGTGCACAAACATTGAACTTTAGGAACCGGTGTCTGCGCTTTTCGCTGCAAATTACTTTATTGTAAGACGCCCACATGCGCTCACAAAATGGCGGAGATCAATGTGGCCGTGGAATGAGTGGGGGTTGTAGCCTCGTAAACGGCAAAGCATCTTTTGTTGCGAGAAGAAATCTATCACACTTAATAGGCAAATGTAATGTGTTTGGCCAGGCGCGGCGCGAGGTAACGTATTCCTCCCTAATGCGTTCAAACAGGACAGTCTTGTGAGGCCGCCGCACGCTCCCGATAAATGATGAATGTGGCCCATTACGCCATAGCCTAACATACACTCGACACCAGCTTTACTGTTAATTATTACACTTAATATCACTGGCCGGGCCGCTGCAATGGGGGACACTTCATATCCGCAAGTAACTGTTTTTATTCTGTAGAAGTGATGGTTTTCACGCTTTGTTAGGGAATCATTGTGGGAGGCATTTGCTGCTGGCGACAGTCCGAGTGGCGACAGAACATAATAGACCGGAGCGTCTCAAGTTTTAAAGATGAGTGTGTTAGATTAGAAATGGAAAACGGTTCATATCATGGCTTTCGCGGAGGCTAGGTTTGACTGTGATTGGTTAAATCGGCCTGTCACTCAATGACAGCGGCAGAGAAGTGTGTGGGTAAGCAGAACGGAGAGCTGCATTAAGGAGAAAAGGACGGAATCATAGAACAATCTTTGCAAATATGCAGATTGTCACAGGTTTATTATACAGTACAAGGTGATTTTGTATCGTCATATCACCAACCACGTTTTAGATATGTACACTATGCTTGTGGATGTTTTCATTTTTAATGCAGTTAACTCATTTAGAGATTGACTTGAATCTCTTTAAGGCATGGGGGTCCAAACTACGGCCCACGGGCCAACTGCGGCCCACTTTTAATTGGCCCGCTGCAAATTTTAAAAGTATTATTGAATTATTATTTTTTTAATTTATTTGTTTTTTAATATAATAGTTGGCGTTCACGATGTAGAATGTGATGATGTCATAATGTCAGATGGAGGGCAGGGTCCAATACAAGAGAGACAGTTTTTCCTCAGCAGTATTTGATCGTGGTTGGATTCACAAACCGGACATATTATTTTAATATAAGTTAAATATAAGTTAATATAAGTCCTTTCTATTGGACAACATCACGCTCATGTTTTTGAATATTGTCACCACTTTTGGACGCCTTTCAGAGAAAATAATTGGACATTAGTTCAGATGTGCTGAAACAGTTTTTGTTTCATGTGGATTCTTCCAGTAATGATTGAGATATTAACCAAAAACTAAGACAAAAAAAATCACATAGCACAGTTACCATAGTTATCATCAGTTGCCCTCCACCTCAATTTTAAACTATTTAACTAACTATGGCAGGGGTGTCAAACTCAAATACACAGTGGGCCAAAATGTAAAACTTGAACAAAGTCGCGGGCCACCATTGAACAAATGAACCTTTTAATATGGACCCAAACAAGATTTGCTTTAACATTGAATATGGAACAAGCAACACGTATTACTATACAATATATAACTTAATAGTCCAGATATGCAAAATCTGAAAAAAAAAATTATAATACCGGTGGGCCAGCTCAAGTAGTCATTTGGTATAGCCTCGCGGGCCAAATATAATTATATTGCGGGCCAAATTTGGCCCGCGGGCCAGAGTTTGACACCTATGAACTATGGGCTCTTTAGAATGTCGTGATGAACACAACCTATTGAATATGTCCCACAACGGTGGGTGGTAGAGCTGGTCGTCTCCTGATAGGAAGGTTGTGGGTTCGAATCCCAGCTCCCACAAATGCACACTGTCGTTGTGTCCTTGGGCAAGACACTTCACCCTACTTGCCTCCAGTGTCTGCGTACATTGGTGTATGAACAAAAGAGAGAAAACGAAGCATGAGGGCCGAAAATTTCAGCCGCATGGGGTGAGGTGAAGAGAAAATCATGATATAAAATAAAGAGAGGGAGATGTGTTTGTTTAATCTGCAACGATACTGTTGCAGTCAAGGACAGTATTCATGTGTAAATGATCACAATTCCTAAAAGATTCAGTCAGTTGATGTTAACAGTTTTTTGAAGGGATTCATGTTTAGTTGCTGTGAGCTATACATCTCAGTCTGTGCTGGTGAGTAATTGTGTTATGAGGCTGTGGATGACCTTTTCTCTTTTGTTAAAAATAAATGAAAATCCATTAATAGAAAGCTGTGATGAAGACTGTTTTACTTTAAGCATATTCAATTAAAAACCATGGTTAACATTTTATCGAATTTGCTAATTTTAATACAATAGAGGTGAAGTTATATATCTGACCTCTAATGAGTGCAGCCCAGTTGTCATTTTATACTCACTACTGCCACCTCAGGTCTTTTGCGTAACTGCAGCTTCTATATTAAGCTTGTGCATGACGGTAAACAGGTTAGGTCCTCATCCAAATCCATTCTTTGAGTACCCACTACAGTAATAGCATTTTCTCTGTTGAGCAGGTCATTAGGAGGATGTTTGTACTTATGGCAACAGCAATGTCCAAAATGTTAAGCAGTGTGCCTTTAAAACAAACAAACTTTCCACAAGGATACACAAAATTTCAAGGAAAACGTACTTCTGCAGGGAGCTATACTGTCATGGTAATGCAGTGGCGTCTGTGCCCTCAGGTGCTAGGCCTTCATACACAGATGCTTAAAAGATGCAAGGCGTCTTAGGGACGCAATGCACCAAGCTTTAAATTTCACCATACAGTAAAACTAGCCAGCGCTTCACTGCTCACCACAAGGACAACACCTTAAAGCGTGAAAACATCACTCGGTTTTACAAGTCACAGCCCGACTATGGGGCTCTTCTTTATGCTTGCTCTCAATCTGATGCACCGCCATCGTGTTTACTCCTGGAAAATTAATTCATTCTGTGCTCCTTCAGTCTGTCCTTTTAAGAAACTCTTCAGTCCGTGTTCCTGCGCTGTGTCCTCTCCTTGAAAGACCTGTAGTTCTCAAAGCAGCATGACTCCAGACCCGTGTTGACTGGTGTTTAGTATGAATGTGAGCCGATGTTGCTCTTCCTCTGCTGGGCTCAAAATGCTACACAAGCCCCTTTACACGGGCCAGTCCAGCTGTAAAAGGTTCCTGAGAAAGTGATGGTGAACAAATCCACAGTGAAATACAGTTCCTCGATTAAGCTGATGTTCAATCATAAAAACGAAAACTTTATTGGTTCTATAAGCTGAGCTAAGTGAGCTAAGTCATTTCAAACACAACTCATTTGTTGTCCCTGTTTGCTAGCTGCCAAGGCTGGTTTTATCCAAAGTGTCTACGTCATTGTGGCCTGCTAGTGGTGAACCCTTGCTTCTGATTGGCTGCTGTGCTGCAGATCGTTTTTATGTGGACGAGAGCCATCAGATTCATTTCTGACGGCTCTGGGCAACGCAGAGATACAAATCCGATGGGATGACGTTATAAAATATAGAGTGATTAATATTTTTGATCTATTTTAAGATCAGAAGCCCCTTATGAGAGACCAACAGGCCTGAGAATCGTGAGGCCGTCCTTCTATGGACCCACCACCTGCAGGAGGAGCCATAAGTGGCTGGTGCAATGTGATTTGGGCAGCTCCAACAGCTGCCCCCACGACCCGGCAACGGACAAGTGGAAGAAAATGGATGGATGGATCTATTTTAAATAATATGAATTAACCTCTTTCCCCCCGCCTTAGCCAAGCACCCTTTTGAAAACTGAACAAAACAGGCGACAAAAACGTAACAAAGTAGCACTAAAAATACGACAAAAAAAACACCATGCGGAAAAATCGGTTTTGTAGGTCTTAGCTTTCAAATGAGGCGTTACACAGGCCTGTAGGCTGTAAACACCAGTCGAGATTTAGATTTGGGTAAAGCCGAACTGGAGAAAATGTACTCAATTAAGCCACCATTGTGGGCCAACCTGTGGGGACAGGGGGGAGAACATACAAACTAGTGTTATTTATTGTTATTATTATTTAATATGAGGGTAGAGAATAAAATACATTGTAAATAATTGTTTAGGGCAACAGAGACTTCACGCCACGGTGTTAATGTAAACCTCAACCAGTCCGATAGTTTACTTTCACTAAAAATGTTAGATGTATCGCAAATGTCTGCTTTTACACTTTACCACACAATATTAATTTAATTCCACTACTAGAAAAAGTCAGTTGTAGGACCTTAACCTCCGCCTTAACCAAGTGCATTTACTCCAGTTCAGCTTTACAGTGTTTTTTTTTTTACATTTATTTTTATTGCTTGTTGTTGCTCTTTTGTGGCCTTTTTTTTTTAATTTTTCCATCACATTTTTGTCACTTTTCTATTGTCTTTGGTTGCATTTTTGCAGGGGAAATTACTTATATTTCTGCGTGTTTCTTGACCCAAATAGCATGCTATAGTAGTTGTTCCCCCCCCCCCCAATCATTTTGGACACTTTTTGGATATGGATTATTGTTATTTTATAATTATCTATTCGTAAAAAAAAAAAAAAAATGATGGTGACATGATGGAACGAGCACAACTCTTCTATTGGAGGAGAAAACACTACTTCTGAAGTAAATTTAGAAATTTCCATTGCGATGTTACACGGGCCTCCGGAGGCGTAGAGGGACCAGTGTGGGCTTGTGGAAAAGACTGGAATCTCTAGTTTTCAACACAAAAGACCGCGAGTCTCTATCACTTTCTGATCCAAAGTTATGTCCAAAAATCGACGATGTTGTAAATGCCCGGAGTACAGGGTTAAAAAATTAAAGAGCTGGAGAACATCTGCTCGGTCCAGGTGGGGGTTAAGAGGTTAATATTGTTTTCCAGGATGTGACTGTTGCAGACATTCCTCCGGATTAAAAGCTTTACAATCACTGATGACACAAACTGTCGTGTTACAGCGATATCTTCTCAGATTAATGTCTATTTTAAAAGAGCTCAACTTCTATAATCCAATTTCTAAATGTATTTCTCACTTTGTCGTATATTGTAGCTTGGAAGCCCACATTTTTCCAGACAAACACCACTCTGATAGGAGTTTGTTTGTTTTTTTGCCCAAAGGCCTTTTATTTTTCTTCACAGCAGATCGGACAGGTTAGCAGGTGTGGGGCGAAGAGAGAAATCTCAGTAAAGTATTGAGGTGCGATGCTGAGGAGAACTGTGTCTGAGCACTTGGACGTAACGTGTTGGGGGTGAATCTCAGAATCAGATTGAAAACCGTAACCAAATGGAGTTATGTTTAGATTCTTGTGCTGCAGCCCTCTCCTCTATAATGTTATGCATCTACAGACGGAACCACAGCGTGTAGAGTCAGCTGAGGTAGGCATCGCTTTCACTCCCCGTCTCTCATGTCCCTTCAGAAAACAGGCACAGGCCATTACCATACCACATCAGTCGCATAACAACTTAGTCTACTGTCATAAACACTGAAGTCTCCGCGTAAGCACCGCACACTTCTTTTACTCAAAACATCGCTCAAGACGCTTTTTTCCCCCCTCGCCGCACGATCCATAACAGACACAAACGCAATACATGTGTGTAGCTACTTACATCTGTAGCTGAATAACTCCCGCCGTTTTTATGACGGGCTCTAAATCCATAAAAAACGGGCAAGTCTGTGCATAAAGTTTTAAAGAGCAGTCCGAATTGATTCCACTCTTCATTACAGCCGCATGTAAAGACCGACATTTTCTGGAGAACTATAAATATTCTAAGTGTTCCAATGTGATGGGGTTCAGTGCCGCTTGTATCTGTCAATGCGCTCTGCCTGCTCCGTTTTCCTTGATCAAAGCCGCGGGGCAGCAGCGAGCGGCGGCTGCTCCTCCGGGGAGCACGTGGACAGAGCCATCTATATGTACTGAGAAGGCCACGCGACTCTGTTGACTCTGCCGGGTTGTTTTCCGACTGACAGATAAGCAGCCACTGAAGTGTGGCCGCGAGAGACTGAAGTGCGGCCGTGAGGGTATCTTACGTGAGGCAGGATTGAGTCTTTCTGTTGTTGCCTGGTCTCCGATAAACGTGGGAGAAGGCTCATGCATTTTGAAATATAAATGGTCGGAGCGTTTTATTGTAGTGATCTGATAGAGAGGGAGAGGCTCAGAAATAGACAGTTGACCTTGTCCACACATTGGTCAGTTTTAGTAACCAGAGTTAAACTGTCAGTATTTAGAGTCATATTGTGTAACATTTCACCCAACAGCTGGAATAAAACACAAGCTTTTTTTCCATTACAGGTGATTTTATAGGTTACAAATACCTAAAATAAAATCATGTTTTATGGTGAGTGGGCCTCTGACCATTCTTTTCAGTTTCAGACTAAATCCTCTTCCAAATGTTTTATTAGTATAAAACCCACTGCAAAAAATGCCTTGTTATCAGGAGGCGAATTATTAGGAGCACGTTTGCTGTTTATGTTTTGAGTTTTAAAACTATTTGGTCTTGTGATGTAGCTCTTACCGCTTTCATACAGTATCTCCACAATGGCACTTATGTTACCATATGTTACTCTCATGACATAGTGACAAATAACCTGGTCAGCATGGCGCCTTTACTTTCGCCCCGGGAACAATTGTTTTGTAGGTTTTCTGGTGAGAGCTTTATCCTGGAGTGTCTTAGAGACCACTGTGACCACTCACACAGCTGCAAGCTCAAATACACAACAAATATAAACTTTTTTTTCCACATAAAAACTTGCATAATCTACCTCTAAGATTTTTTTTACATACTGAGATATGTTCTTATGTTACATGAGAAAGTATAGTTACTCAAAATTAAACAACGTGGATTTTCTAAGCAGATAAAGAGGGGAACTATATTACAATATAGTTCCCCTCTTTATCCGCTTTTTACAATATAGTCCCCCTCTTTATCCACTTATTACAATATAGTTCCCTCTTTATCCACTTATTACAATGTAGTTCCCCTCTTTATCCGCTTATTACAATATAGTTCCCCTCTTTGTCCGCTTATTACAATATAGTTCCCCTCTTTATCCGCTTATTACAACATAGTTCCCCCCTTTATCTACTTATTACAAAATAGTTCCCTCTTTATCCGCTTATTACAACATAGTTCCCCTCTTTATCCACTTATTACAATATAGTTCCCCTCTTTATCCACTTATTACAACATAGTTCCCCTCTTTATCCACTTATTACAATATAGTTCCCCTCTTTATCCGCTTATTACAATATAGTTCCCCTCTTTATCCGCTTATTACAACATAGTTCCCCTCTTTATCCGCTTATTACAACATAGTTCCCCTCTTTATCCGCTTATTACAATATAGTTCCCCTCTTTATCCGCTTATTACAACATAGTTCCCCTCTTTATCCGCTTATTACAATATAGTTCCCCTCTTTATCCGCTTATTACAACATAGTTCCCCCCTTTATCTACTTATTACAATATAGTTCCCTCTTTATCCGCTTATTACAACATAGTTCCCCTCTTTATCCACTTATTACAATATAGTTCCCCTCTTTATCCACTTATTACAATATAGTTCCCCTCTTTATCCGCTTATTACAATATAGTTCCCCTCTTTATCCGCTTATTACAATATAGTTCCCCTCTTTATCCGCTTATTACAATATGGTTCCCCTCTTTATCCGCTTATTACAATATAGTTCCCCTCTTTATCCGCTTATTACAATACAGTTCCCCTCTTTATCTGCTTATTACAATATAGTTCCCCTCTTTATCCGCTTATTACAATGTAGTTCCCCTCTTTATCCGCTTATTACAATACAGTTCCCCTCTTTATCTGCTTATTACAATACAGTTCCCCTCTTTATCTGCTTATTACAATATAGTTCCCCTCTTTATCCGCTTATTACAATGTAGTTCCCCTCTTTATCCTCTTATTACAATACAGTTCCCCTCTTTATCTGCTTATTACAATATACTTCCCCTCTTTATCCACTTATTACAATATAGTTCCCCTCTTTATCCGCTTATTACAATGTAGTTCCCCTCTTTATCCGCTTATTACAACATAGTTCCCCTCTTTATCCGCTTATTACAACATAGTTCCCCTCTTTATCCGCTTATTACAACATAGTTCCCCTCTTTATCCGCTTATTACAATGTAGTTCCCCTCTTTATCTGCTTATTACAATATAGTTCCCCTCTTTATCCGCTTATTACAATATAGTTCCCCTCTTTATCTGCTTATTACAATATAGTTCCCCTCTTTATCCGCTTATTACAATGTAGTTCCCCTCTTTATCCGCTTATTGCAACATAGTTCCCCTCTTTATCCACTTATTACAATATAGTTCCCCTCTTTATCCGCTCATTACAACATAGTTCCCCTCTTTATCCGCTTATTACAATATAGTTCCCCTCTTTATCCGCTTATTACAACATAGTTCCCCTCTTTATCCACTTATTACAATATAGTTCCCCTCTTTATCTGCTTATTACAATATAGTTCCCCTCTTTATCCGCTTATTACAATATAGTTCCCCTCTTTATCCGCTTATTACAATATCGTTCCCCTCTTTATCCACTTATTACAATATCGTTCCCCTCTTTATCTGGTTATTACAATATAGTTCCCCTCTTTATCCGCTTATTACAATATAGTTCCCCTCTGTATCCGCTTATTACAATATAGTTCCCCGCTTTATCCGCTTATTACAATATAGTTCCCCGCTTTATCCGCTTATTAGAATATAGTTCCCCTCTTTATCTGCTTATTACAATATAGTTCCCCTCTTTATCCGCTTATTACAATATAGTTCCCCTCTTTATCCGCTTATTACAATATAGTTCCCCTCTTTATCCGCTTATTACAATATAGTTCCCCTCTTTATCTGCTTATTACAATACAGTTCCCCTCTTTATCTGCTTAGAAAATCCACATTGTTTGATTTTGTGTAACTATACTTTATCGTGTAACACTTCACGTAAACATAATTTAATAGGGAAAACGTGGAAGAGCTTGGAAGCTTCTATCTTCACCTCGTTTGGCGCTATAGAGGAGAGGAGGAGAGGCTAGGTGCTGTGTTTACTTGACTGAGGGCACGCGTGAAGACCAGACAGGTACAAATGAACTCGCCTAAGGTAAGGTAAGAACATTTCTCAGTATGTAAAAACGGTGGCCTATTCCTTTAATGTGTCCAAATACAAATGTAAAGGTTGGAGAATAGGTGTTATGGGGAACAAGAGCGCTAACTTAATTCATTATCAGATAATTAGACAAATCAACAAACAGCACCATGACAGCAACAGGCGCATAGTGCAATCCTTGCTGAATCCTCAAAGGTGTTTTATGTTCCCAATTTCCTTTTAGAGGTCATTAACTGGAGAGAAAATCAATGCTGTGAGAGCCTTTAATGGCTTCTTCGGGCTTTACAGAACTAAACTAATAGAAAAATTGAGAAAACTTGAAGGAGCCCATCGTACGGGAACTAAAATTGTGCCCATGTTTTAACGTGAATCAAAAACGTATACCTAGCATTTTCCGTCTCTTCTGTGAGAGTTTAAAACGCTTGGTTTCTTCTCCAGGACGAGCTGCTGCATGCAATTAGATCAGAATTCCTTTTCTTTTTCATTTCAGAGATTAATATCAATATTTTAGTATGTTTTGAAACATAAAATGCAGATGTTAAAACAGATATTAGAGAAAATGTCATAAAGTTGAATATCAAAACATTAACAGATTAACAAATGAGTTATCACATAACAGCCTCACTAATGCACAGCCATTAATCCCATATGTAAAATTATGTATAATGCAATGGGCTGAGGCTGTGCGCCGGTATAATAAGAATGGAAAATAGCATTATATAAAAAAATAAAAATAACACCACAGGCAGATCATTATGTTTCGAATAAGATAAAAAATTATATAAATTGAAAATATATACCGTGTAAAATCAAAACTAATGAATTCAGATCCTTTCAATTCAAGGTTGCAGTTACTGAATAGCTAAGGCTGCAATTATTCAGGCATAATATTCTTTGAAGTCTACCAAAAATCCTGATAACCCTGAAATTTAGACCTCTACAAACATGCCCTGAAATGAATGGGATTCTTGTTTCGTGAAGTGCGTCCGGCAACTGTTACCAGGAAGATGTTTCAGCTCAATGATAATGTAACACTTTTTAGCATATATTGAATTAAATGTAATGCGAGGAAAGATGCATATAAAACATTTCTTCAGCTGCCTGTTGATTATATCGGAGTGTATTCAGCTGGATCGCTCTGGGGTCGGAAGTCGTAATTTTCTAGCGGGGAAAAAACCCAGTTCCCAGTTGCCTGTAACGCAGCACTTCATATTTCTGTATTCTCATAAGTGTTAATGCATCTGAAGTGATTTGAATGCACGCTGTGAACTGAATCTTTATCTTAAAAACATAAATCGCAATAAAAAGTAATGAGAAAGGGCTATTTTTTCCTCTAAGCCTTGGTGAATAGACACACACAGCTACACCTACGGCCTTCCTCAATGAACACAGTCTGAACGAGCAGCATTCGGTGACTTATGTCAGCCATAAATCTCATTTGTAGACTTTTCCTGACTGACGGGGCGTCCATTAAAGCGGCTGACAGCTCCTTCACTTCTCCATAAATGCAATGTTACGGATATATCAAACTCCCAAAACCGCATTCTTTTGAAAGCGCTTTCCTCTTTTTCTTATGCCTGTACTGTACCTAAGCCTCATTGGCCTGTATGCAGATGCCTGGCTCCGAGGAATTTGGTCCCATTCCATTAGCCAGGATTTATTGTCCCCTGGAGTGCGTTGCTCCATTACCTTTGGGAGAAAAGACACACATGCGCACGAGCCGCACTAAAGAGCCTGATGTATACGAAGGCCTGATGCTGCCGATGATAAAATATTTCCATTTGGATAATTTTTGGCGGAGTGCGAGCGTCCCACTGGTCATTATGTCCGCGGTGCTTGTCATTAGTGAGGGAGAGAGTTGAGAGCATCTGAAAGGCTCTGAGAGGAGATGCATAGATGAGTTGATTTAATAAGGACATTAAAAAGTCTTATCTGCTGTCCTTAAGAGAAGGTCAGTGTGTCTGAAATATCTGAAATGCTATGATAACAGTTTGGAGCGATAAGGCGCCGCGGAATACTAATGTCCGCGCACGCCTCAGCTTTGTCTTACCGAGTCATATTCTGTCCGTCGTCCACTCTGGATGTAAATAAAGTTCGTAAAACATGCATTTTCTTTATTGATCAGGTTGCTGGGTGACCTCTATTTAATGCGATGTGGAAGGGGATTTACTTCACTTGACCCCGTCCGCCCAACAACAGCAGGATCATTTTTTTTGCATGCTCATTTTCCCCCCGCAAAGCGAATACACATGAATGACCTCCAAGTGAAGCATTTATCTGAAGCATCATGCCTTTATTGTAGAAAGAAAAGTGGTCTTCTTGCATTCTCCTGTACATGGACCCATAAACAAGCAGGGAATGCAACACTGTTATTATTTCAAAGTGAAGATTTATTAAACAAAGACATGGGAGATGCTTCAGTCATTAATCTGCACAGTTTCTTATATTTAAGGCGAGACACTACAGGTGAATAGGGAAACTATTTAAATTTAGAGTTATCAATTTGAAACTCTGGCTGTAGATTACTGGTATAAATATGAGGGAAAAATGTATGGCAAGTTTTCTGTCATTTTATGTTTTCAGCAGCAAAATCTGAATATGGATTAAGCCAGGTGTAAATGCATGGTTTTATTTTCATTGACATTAGTTACAAAAACTGTTTCAGAGGGGATTTTGGATATCTTGTTTAGTTTTAAAGGAACAGGCCACCGTTCTTCCATACTGAGATATGTTTTTACCTGAGCTTAGACAAGTTGATACGTACCTCTCTGGTCTGTGTGCGTGCCCGTGGAAGAGCGTGGTAGCTTCCAACTTCACCCCCGTTTGGAGCTATAGGAATACATGGGAGAGGCCAAATGCTAACAATATCTTTGCTCTTTTTGCGTGACTGAGGGCACGCACAATAGCCAGACAGGTACGCATCAACTCGTCTAAGCTTAGGCAAGAACATATCTCAGTATGTAAAAATGGTGGCCTGGTCCTTTAAAATAAGCTGTTTATAGTGGGAAAAATCTGTTGAAAAAAGGGACTATACAGAGTTTAAAAATGTTAAAATGAAGTATTTTCCTCCCCCTACATGTTCCAGCAATGTCCTAATGTGTAGAATGAGCTCAGACCTGTTCACCACAACTGCCTCTAAAATCCTGCACTGTCACTCAAAAAGTGGTTGCTTCGGGTCCGAATTGCCCTCATGCACGAGCTTAATATAGAAGGTGCAGTTACAAGTATGACCTGAGGTAGCAGTAGTGAGTATAAAATGGCTAACTTGCATCTAGCCCCTTTAAAAGATCCCTCTGATACCTTCAAAATATTGTTCAGTCCAAGGCTGTCGCATTAATGTGATAATAATGGATTTTCAGAAAATGGCCCTTGAAATTACAATTTCCCATATAAATCTATGGAGAAACATTGAATCAGTGCAAAAAAAACGTTGTGAAAAGCCTGGAAATTGAAAAAAATTGGTTGCTGTTACTCCATAGCGGCGCTCGGGCGTAATGGCGGATCCAGGTACGAGAAACACTCTCTGCGCATGCTCAGTTCCCGGGCGCGAGCCTACAGCGTGCATGATGTGTCAATCATTGTCTTGCTTTCATTCGATTGGTTTGGGCCATCGGCGACGGGGCTCTTGAGTAGTTGCTGAGATCAGGGAAGGAGGGACTTAACAAAAATATAATAATGTATATTTTTACTCACTTTATATCAAAATGTAAGGCTAGCTGGTCAATTTTGTGTATTTCTTAAAATTTGTAATACATTTAGACATCCTTGTGTATTGTATGTGTGGGTTAGCCTCACAGAAAGGACACGATTTATTTGGGTTTAGGATCACAAACCTGAACCAAATGATGCCACAATGGTTCTTTTCAGATTCTCGTCCCTCTCTCACATTGGGAACACGAGGCTGCTTTTCTGCAATGATTTCATACCGTGAATATATTTTTTCCATATCAGACGAAATGTCCCCTGCCCTCGATCCATAATTAAACAGAATAGGCCTTTGTAATCTTTTGAAGTTATCTGAAATAAGACAATCTCCCTGAACGCTTAAATCTGAAGAAAGGTCAACTGCTCCTGAGATGAAGATGAATCTAATGATCTACATGTTACTGCCCTGCACCAGTCTATCGCGCTGTATAATTGCACTAACATGCAGTGCTCATGATGGGATTAGGCTGATTCGATCAGAGATGGGGAGATTGGGAGTGGTGGTGGCTTCACGCTGGTCCATGTGCTCCAGTGGTGTTGCATTGCAGTGTCCTTGTGTTGTGCAGAGCATATTAGCAGTCCTGGTCCGCTCCTCATGCACCTGCTCTGTGCTGTTTAACCCTGGACTTCATCGGAGTGTTGCAGTGATTACAGACCGTCCTGAGGGACATCGATTGTCCTGCTCCTCCTAGGCCAGCCCCACACAATGCTGACGAATGAACTCGTGGCCCTGCCAAGTCCAATTAACTGTCAGTGCCGCATCGACGAGCTCCTCCGTTTGTTGAGAGTGAAGAAAAACAAACTTTTAATCAAATTTGCCTGGAGGCCCTGGGGTATTTGGGGCTGTGTTTTGCATTCCAGTGTGCTGTGAGGGCTGCGGCTCTCAGAAGGTTACTCTTCCTCTCATGTTGTATGTGTCCCGCACCAGCTCTTGGTCCGCCTGGAGGCTCCACTGTGAGGCACCCACAAGTTTTCCCTTTAATATTCAACAATAAGTCAAAGAGCAGGGTCGCCTCATCTGAAGTCTGCACACAGAGCCAATGTTTTGTTTTGCCCTGTGTGATCAGCGCAGTGTTAATGCAGAAGCAAATGTTTAGGGCTAACACCTAAAGTGCACCTGCTCTTTTAACATCCACAAGTATACCCTCTGCTAATTCTACCAAGGTCGAGATAAACAACTCTAGTTCCCTTTTCTCTGATTAGGCTAATGCAGACATTAAAAGCTCTGAAATTCAATTAAAACGTTGGCTTTTGCCACTGAGGAAATGGCAAAAGGACAGAATGCGCAGAGACGCTATCGCAGGCAGGGTGTACTATTGAGAACAAAGAGGCAGCGGGATCTAAACATGGACGAAAGGGCATCTGGAAGATAAGCATCAAAGAAATGTTGAGGAAATGTAATCATTACCCGAAACAAGGATGCATCCCGAAGAGTCAATTGCACTCTCTGCTCCAGAATGAGCTGCCAAGAGCTGTGCACACAACAAGGTCAGTGGCTCAGAGATTCTCCCTCAGAAGGTATGCTTAAAGGGCTACTAACCCCTCCTTCCAGAGCCTCAGTATCAGAGCCTCAGATTTGAAAATCTCAACAGAAAGGGGGCGTTGCCTGGAGGACTAAGGGGCACGCGGGAGGGGTGAGGGGTGGGAGGGGCTTGAGGCTTCTGACTTCGACGCTGCACCTGCAGCGCTCCTCGTAAACAAAGTCCGAGCATGGGAGCATGGAGTTCCAGCGAGCTAACTTATTTAGCAACTTGTTCCACTGGGACAGCTCGACAGCTCTCTCTACACAGGGGGGGCATCGTGGCAGACAGCGGCCTTGTACCTGAGGCGCTGGCTCATTTATTCCTCTGTCATTTACAAAGCTAGCGGCTTAGCATTGAGCTCGATCGACGTTAGCATCGCAGCTAAGGGACGTAACTGTCCTGGCTGCTTCAGAATTTACCGATCTATTTTAGATGTAGACTTTTGCTGTGGTCTACGTTAACATGGGAGATGTATCTCAGTGTCCTCAGCAGAGTGTGTGATATAGAGACGTGGCTATTTGTGTTACAAAGATTTTTATTATTTTTCTTACAGCAAAGTGCACAAAACATATCAAATAAATATATGTAGGCCTGTATTATAGAGCAGGAACACTGTCTTTTTGAAATTGTTTTTGGTTTGCCATTGAAGATGTGAGACAGAATCATTCAGGTTATGTTTCTCTAAAGGCTTGACTGTAACATTGTGAACCCAAAGAGCCAGTTAGCCCTAAGTAAATAGCCTGAAGTAATTTCTATTACTAAATTTAGTGAACTAAAAGGTTTAACCAACGTTAACACATACACTAAACTACCACTGAATGATGACACTGTAGAGTAAAGACTATAATGAAGTATTTATATGTATGCTTTTTTTAGTTGAATATTGAAATATTAATGAAAATTATAGATCTTGTTTTGTACCAGTACTTGATTCTGCACTTCTGGCTCTTACAACAGTGCAATTTCCAAATTATAGCACAATTTCTTTGGTAAAACTTACTACAAACTTACAGCTCACATTTCACTTGAGGTTGAGCTGCATGTGCCACTCACTTGGCCTACATAGATGTGTGCAATAAACAAATTGAACAGACAAAGTTGACTGGTTATGTTATACAATACCAACTGTAATAAAT
This sequence comes from Gobius niger, assembly GCF_951799975.1. Lineage (NCBI taxonomy): Eukaryota > Metazoa > Chordata > Actinopteri > Gobiiformes > Gobiidae > Gobius > Gobius niger. The sequence goes on from NC_136863.1 coordinate 9,679,591, forward strand.
ATACATGCAGTAAGTTTTCAGCTTCTAGAAACAGTGGTGCTGCATATACCTTCCTGTGACATATCTGACAGAACATATACAGGCTTCATTTTTTTTTTACTGCCCACAATTAAATCTTGCATGAAACATTGATTTTAATCTATTACGTTGTCCAATGGGCACAGAATGGTTCAGGCACAGGTCCTTTGTGTGCTCCTGATATGGGAGAGGATCCTCGACCACACTTTCAAACAGCAGGGCCATTAGTTGGTCAAAGTAGACTGTAAACAAAGCACAAAACATTTGTCCTTGTAAAAGCATTGGTTGTGTTGTTTTTAATGTGACATACCTGAGGTAGCTCTGGTCTTCATGGCTCTCACTGTGTAGTCTCCACGCTTGAATTTTGGATACACTATGACGATTTGCCTTTTTTAAATCAAAATTCAAGGCACCAACCTGCACCCTAAAATTTCACAAATAAACATTAATATGCAGTATCTATTTTCTAAACATTTCAAAGTGATAAAATAACTAGTGAATATTTGTTGAACCTTTAGGAATCATTACCTGGCCAGCATTCCTTTGAATAAGAGGCCCAGACTATTGTGAGAGAATCAGACTATGGAATGCCTCAATATTTGAAGTGTGGTATTGTGGGCTTATTTTAGCTTAATCTTTCAAAAAACGTGGTGTTAACAAAAGAGTAAGAGTCTCTCGCATGCTGCTGTGCCTACAAAGAATTATAAAGAATTACAAAGAATAATAAATTGATATGTGAAGTGTAAATACATCAATATAAATTAGATATTGGGAGGAGTAGTTGTAATTACACATACTTGATTTTGGCCACACTCTTGCATCATCCCCAACCAAAGGCCTGTGAAGACAGCGAGGGGACAGGGGGTTTTCCGTGGACATTCTGAATGTAGTTGCCCAGATGTCCACTCAGCCACAGCCTTTGATGGTGACCAGTAGAGATGATTCATATAGATGGTTCACAATGCTTTTCTTCCACCTCGTCATTTCCTCCGTTCACCTTTTCTGGCCCAGCGCATCATTTTTTTCCAATCTCTGGGACACAAAACACAAACCCCTCCTTCTCCATGCACACGCTGTTTCCAACCTCATTGCTCTAATAAGACAAAAAAATAAGAATATGAGTTCTATCATAATGCACAGTTATCCAAAGTTACATATTTATGTTTGTATTGTAATGTTTTACCTGGACTAGCTCGATGTCAATGACTTTGTTACTCGTTAGATTCATCATGGTGTAACTGCCATACTTGGCTGAATGTCCTACATGAATGCAAGTTATACATTAGCTGACTTTTAATACTTCAGATAAATGTTTATTAAATGTATTTACCAGGTGAATCTGCCCGCATGTCCCCGCCCAGTGACACAGAGCCGCTTTCAAGAGCCTCCCTGATGAGGTTATCCTGCTCCAGCTTCCACTGCCAGTTGACCGTAGGGATGAGGAGCTTTGCCTGGTGCCTATAGAAGCACTGCTCTGACAGTCCCTGAATATTGAAGGCCCCCAAGAACTATAAAATTAAAACATCTGTTATCATCGGATAATATATGGAAAAACAAAATGTTTTTGTAGTGCCTTTGAAATCTGGCTAAAGGATGAGCCGGTGAACAGCACAGCAGCACAGAGCTGTAGGTTTCCAGCTGGGACGTTGTTCACCATGGGCTGACTGGACCACTGACTGGAGAACTCACAGCGAGGACACTGTTGAGTGACCCAGACAGGACATCGCCTAAACAGCTCCAGCAGTTGGTCCTCAAGAACAATATATTTTTTGTCCTTGTGTGGAGGGACTTCAGTGGGAATGCTATATAAAATAAAGGATATTTCATCCCTCAAAAAACCAGGACGCTGTATATATTTTTTCAATTAAAACTCTAGATTTTCTTTGTACCTTGAACAGTTCACAGTGCTGGCACTGTCATCGATGTGGAAGCTGGGGTCAGACGCTGACACCTCACACCTTCTCCTTTTTAAAGGTGTAGAGGCTGCTCTGGGACTGTCAGGAAGAGGGATTTCCATCAGGTCCCCTGTCCCACAACCGACGCTTGTGTAAGCGGTCCGGGCTTGAGTAGCTGTACAAAACACAAACAAAAAAAACACGTTTAAAATGGCAGTAATTACACAACTTGTGTCTAACTACAGTATATAAAAAAAACAAAAGTGTAGACTGTTTTATACATAAAATGACAGTACTGTATAAAGGATAAATAGATTTCACCTTTGCGTCGCCTGCTCGGCTTCACATTGGCCTGGACACTTGCATGCCTTGTAATGACTGGATCAGTCTGGACATTTCTCTCTGCTCACTTTTGGCTGAAAACATAACAATAAATAATATTTATAAAGTGCACACACAAGTGACATGCAAACACATTGTTTGTATTGATGATTTATAGGAATACAACCTAGGATATACTTCAGAATATGCCACCCTATAGCAGATCAACCAAATATTTGTATCAGGTTAATTCTGGCTACAGTCGGCTACTAAAAACTTCCAAATGGTTTGGCATTTTGAAAAGCTGCGTCCAAATAGGTGTAAACTTTGGTTCAGTTCAGAAAACTTGTCAACATGAACATAATTATCAGAATTGATCCTATTTTGTGAACCTGTTCAACAACAATGGCAATAACAACTATACTGATTCTGAAACCACGTAAGAACAGCTCACATCTGTGAGCGCCCTCTCCTCACTGACCACACGGTCCACCTGGAGTGGTCAGCCCTCTCCTCACTGACCGCAGTCGAGCATCAAACGGGAGCAGAGCGCGCACGGAGCGGGTCAGTTTAGCCTCCGACACACAGTACGTTCTAGCTATACGTTAGCTATACAGGCTAGCTTGTAGCTACTGTCAAAAGCTACAGTCATGTCAAACTTAGATTAGTTTGGTGCTCAGACTCGTGCACATTTGCGCAGTGTTGGCGTAACTTTGCAGACTGATGCATTAGCAGGCTGCCCCGGGCAGCGAGTAGACGCGCTTATAACCGGTGGCTGCTGTTCCTCAGCCACAGTGAGCGAGTGCGGGACACATCGCCTGGAGCTGAGGCTGCAGAGTCTATTTACACGCCATATTTTTTCAACATATCTACACGACTCATGTGATTGGTGTTATCAGAGGCCAAACCGGCGAATTTGTTTGAGACACTACAATAACGATCTATTCTGACGTGCACATCAATATTCTATATACTGTACATGACTCAATCTGTGAGCAAAGTAGCTTCTACTGACAGAAATGACCGGGACAGAGTGAACCAAGTGCCTCTTTTTACAGCAGCTACAATCAATGCAATTACTACCAAACCCAAAATGGGTAAATCATTATTTTTCTCACTCACCTCACATTGTTGGCGGGGCAGGAGTGTCGGTGGGGACGGCCTCGCTCTTCAAACGGAGAAGACTAGCATAGCCCAGTTCAACCTCGGTGAAGTTGGCGAAGGAATCAGCACGTAAAATGGTCTTTGCAAACTCCAGCCCCACTACGCTACACTTCCTCCCCATCCTAACACAGTACAATTAACAACTAACAATTAAATTATACACGATAGACCACTAAAAGCAATACTAACAAACGCCCTAAGCTAAATTGAGCTAACTAATCTAACAATAAAAGCAACTAGTGATTACAACTACAATATTCAACAACTAACACTACTAAAACTATACACTTATTTATAATAAAAAAGCTATCCTAATAAAATCTACCTAAATGCTATGACAACTAATCGCAAACCTGACAATCGATGATAATATTCTCTCGTTATTCCAACTCCAACTCGCTACGGGGGCGTGAGCGAGACTGAGCCTTTTTATACCCCAGAGCGGCAGAGCCCGTGACATCATCTCTCGCCTCCTGACATCATCTCTCTCCCCTCCGCTAATTGGGTGCCGAATTCAAAAAATCAAATGCAGTACCGACAGTTCGCTGCAGATGGCGCCACACAGACGGTTTGGGACACAAAGACAGGATTTCAACAAATTTGCACTAAATTGTTAAAATAGTGACATATACACGTAGACAACACTATAAGATACCCATTTATACAACTTAGCTAGAAAAAAAAGTTGATTTGGGGGTTAGTTGTTCTTTAAAAACATCCGGTAAACTGAAAACTCCTCCCGACTCCCTTCCCGCCAGCGAAACAGCAGCAAATCAACTATGAAAGGAACAGGGAATAGACCTTTGCAATATTTACACACTGGCACAGGAGCACTGGAGCTGGGTTTGTAGCTCATAGGGCCACTTGCAGCTGCGACAGGGGCCCAGCCGCCCCTGCTGCCCGACTGCAGTCATGTTTGTGAGGCAATATGAGCCAGAGACTGGGGCAGGGAACCAGAACTGTATACGTGCAACTTTGTCAGACATGAACACACTAAATACACTGGTATAGTCCAAGCATGGTTGCACCGATCCGATATCGGAACCGATACTGAAAAAAATACAATATCGGGTATCAGGTACGAATATTTCTACCACCTAGTGAATATGGGCATATCATTGGAAAGCTAAGAACAAGGAGAATTGAGTCGCTGCGTTAGTTTCAACCTCCGCCAACACATATTGATCGCTGGGCAAAATGCCGCGGTTAGCATCAGTATGCTCAAGCTAGCATGCTAACAGAAACTAATCAAAGCTGGGACAGAAACATAGAAATACCTAAAGTAGCCAAATAAAATAAAATCGACCACTGTTTGACCAGTGTTTGTAAATAACTGATCAAACATATGTGTAATGGTCAGATCACGTCATGTGAATTGTTTATATTAATGGAACGTAAAGCCTGTCATATATACCCAAGGATATTTAGTGTAGAAAAGTCCACTGATCCTTGTTAAATGTTTATCCAAGAGTTTAGCAACAATAATAATGCATTGGTTTTATATAGCGCTTTTCTGGACACTCAAAGACGCTTTACATTGCATTATTCATTCACTCCATACTCGGTGGTGGTAGCCACAGCTGCCCTAGGGTAGACTGACAGAAGCGAGGCAACCAGTCTGTGCCATCAGCCCCTCTGACCACCACCACTCACTCGCAACATTCGCTAGGCTTCCTGGTGTTACCAAACGGCCTCCCATCCAAGTACCGACCAGGCCCTTCCCTGCTTAGTGTCCAAGGTCTGACGGGATTGGGCATAGCAAAGGCGGTCTGGCCTATATACAATAGATATAATTAATAATTGATCTGTATTATCATGACAATAAAATATGACTTTATTGATCTTAAAATGGTGCAAAAATTCGTCAGATACTCAAAACCCAGTCGGTATCTGTAGCAAAAAAGCTGGATCAGTGCATCTCTAGTTGTAAGTAAAATATCACAGGACTCAGAGGTGAGCCCTGGCCCCTGACTGACTGACACTCCCTCTAAGACCTTCTTCACACAGGTAAGGTGCGTTTGAACAAGGACGTAAGCTACAGGGATTGAATTGAAGCCTAGCTTTATAGAACAATTACTCAAACCGATGTTAACCTTTCCGCTGAATTCTTTGTTAAATGAAAAGTTTGTATAGTTCTCTCGCAACCTTGTCCCGCCAAGTATCTTTCGCACAACTGACCCGATGAAGCCGTTTCCCTTTTATCAATGCCAAACCATGAGCAGACCTCCGCGAGTTTGGCGCCGCGTCCCGAAAGCGCACTTCATTAAGAGCCCTCAGCTGAGTTTTGAGACGGATTACGCCGACTTCCTCGTTGGCGGCGGCGAGGCCCTCTGGAGACGCGCTTTAAACATCAGCTGGTATTATGATTCCGGGATTGACTCCTGGCTGGGTCGTCCTGTCTGAATGACAAACTCGCCCTCTGCTCCGACTCAAACTGGGGTTAACGTCTGCGATCGATATCAGCATCTGTCTCCTCGGCTCAAATAAGGTTTTGGATGGAAATTTCTGTCTTTTGTCCTCGAGCGAGACAGCTACAATGTAATCAGATCTGACAGACCGATGTTTTATTCCAGCTGTGGGTAATTTAAGAGCCCCGCGTTGTACTATATGACTTTTTGAGCTTTTTTTTAACCGTGTTATAATGTCGCTCTCTCTTGGAAAGCATACCTGCAGTTGTGTTGTGCAAGTCTAAAGCTGCCTTACCTGATTTCTCCCACTCTCAAACCAATATTTATTTGGGCTTATTTACTTTACAACCTCTTAGCCTTAATATTTTGTAGTACAACTTATGCTAATATCGTTACTGCGGTGAAAAGGCATGTGGTTCAAATTGACGGTAATGTCAACGCTGATCTGCACAGGGAAGGACAGGATCAGAAGGAGAAGTGAAGGTGTCCAGACTTTAAAAGACAGACAAGGTTCATGGATTTCTTTGTGTGTTTTTTAACTGCAGGGCTGGCGTTATGAAGGAGATGCACAATTACTCAAACATGACTGAATGAAACAAAACATGTTGATGAGGATATAATGTCAGTGAGTTGATCCTTCTGCATGTTGTAAAGGTGTTAGAGGATAACATTAAATCGCTATTTATCATACTGGATCAGGCTTTACAGTCGTACTATCACTGTCATAGCCTTGACTGTGGAGCTCAGACTCTTACGTGTCAGTATGACGCTCTGAGAGGGTATATATCCCTTTTCTGTGGAAGCATAGACAGACTTGAATGGTAGGACTGGCGCAATGTCTCGAGTTCATGTCTCCGGGTCCCGCACCGATGGTGAGCTTCTCCTGTATAAAACAAGACTGCTGCCTGTTTTTCATCTATCCTCTCGAACACCATTGTTAATTCTCTAAAAAAAGGGCTATGAGAGTGCACATTCACAGTGTTTTCCTTCGCATCGTGCTCCGATAACCTGCCTGAATTTCAAAGTGTCAATTTTGAACTTTTCCTGCAGATTGTTGTTACAAATATACAGTACTAAAAATGTTCTGCAGTTTTCTCTCATTTAGTTTTCATAATGGAAATTAGGCTTTTAGACAGTGGAATAAGTTGCCCACAGAGCTGACCACAAGTGTACATGTTCACACTTTTTCACACCAGGTCAAAATTATTATTTTTTTTAAACAAACCTGTTCCCATAATGTACTGTAATTGGTTTGTATGTGAGAGTGTATTTGCAAATTAATGCTTCAGAAGTAATGTTTTAATGCTGTTTTGGGAGAAATATATTATTAACAAGACTTGGGACAACAGGTGGAAATGTGCTACAACCTGGTACAATGCATCTCTCCTTTTTGAGGTTAATGTATAATAGGGATGCATCGATCTGCTTTTTTGAGCTCCCAATCCGATCCGATTTGTTGACACTTCCATCGCCGATACCGATCCGATATCCCGATCCAATACAGTCTTTTTGTATTTTTCTATTTTTCTATAATACACATCATTATATATTATAGTCGATGGATATTGCAGTAGGTTTTTTTTTATAAACATGCAAGAGGTTTTGGCTGTAGCTTTGATTTTAAATTACAACGTTTTTCAGAAGCAGGTGTTAGCGGCAGGTTAATGACAGTAGACAAAGTAATTTATATCCTGATGTGGTGTGATGTGGATGTTGTTATGTTTGATTTTATTTTGGCAGCCATCTAAATTTTGTTTTGAAATGAGTCTTGTAAGCCCATGAGGGCTGGGCACTTACTTATGTGCAAAACACAATAATAAGAATAAATCAAATAAATCAAGTCAGTATCCTAACTTAGCGATAGCATGAAGGTTTACCACTGTGCTGTGATAAACCTTGAAGAGCTGCGGTAAACCGGCAGGCTGGAGCCGCTGCAGATCCATGACCGCAAATTCACGGCCGTCTTGTTTCGATCGGACCCGTCTAGTCATCAAATCCGATCCAATCCGATACTCTCAAAATGCCCGGATTGGCTCCCGATACTGATACTAAATATCAGATCGGTACATCCCTAATGTATATTGTACATTGTCCCTGTTCAAACAAATAAATAAACTCAACTCAACTAAACAGAACTGTAAGTAAAAAATGACTTAATTGTATTTATGGATTGAGCCAGCAGCTTTAAATTTTATTTGTTTGGATGTTTTATTTTTGTTTTTGAGTGAAGTAGTTATTACTGAACAAACCTGTGAATCTTGTTCGTTCAGAATTTTGTGACGGTGAGAAAAATGCATTTAGATAAAATGACTTTGGAAAACACATTATTTACATTTGACGGTTAGTTGTTGTTTCCATACCTCCTGCCTATTCACTCCGTCCCCTTCTCGAGAGCCAAAAAATTGGTCCACCATCTCACAGAAATCCCAGAAATGCCTTAAGCTATCTCAGCCTGTTCCTACAAATGCACACATTTTCTTAGACGTCGAATCCCGGACCAGATTTAAATCGACGATTATGTCCAAATACAAATGAATAGGGAAGACAGGCGCAAATACTATTATATTTACATCATTTTTGTGGTTTCTTAATCATCAACGTATTATAAGATGATGTTTAGTGGCCCATTGCATGTGTATCCGACACCACAAGAAGCAGAAACTTGGCTGAATGTAAGTTAGCATTTAGCTCAGAGGTCACAGTTATAGAGTTCGGGAATGTGACGTCATATCGCTAAGCATTATGGGATTAGCAGCAATTGTAAATTAATGGAGATTTTAAAAGTTAAAATACTGGAGTTATTGTTCACATTAAAACTCTTGGACACCACAGTGTGTTAGATGTATTTACCAGCAGTAACTCAGCAGCTAACGGAGTTGTTCCACGGCTATTTTCTCCACGCTTTATACTGTTTTTAGCTAATGTTAGTCAATGGAAATGTACGCTAACAGCTGCAAAGATGGCCGATCTCCATGGTAACTGTAGACTTTCCCGAACTCTATACACTAATTTGTACAGTATCTAAAGTGAAATCGCAAAAGGTCTGTACATTCTTTAATGATTTCTAACTAGACTTTGACCCCATCTAAATATGGTCGATGGGTTGAGAACAGCTGAAAACATCTGGATCATAATTTGCAATGTTTGGTGGCAAAGGAAAAATACATTGAGCAGGCTAACGGACTCCCCCCGGACTAGCCTACTTGCTAACCGTCTGCATACGTTTGGATCGAACGCCGCTTCTCCTTTTTCATTTCTATGCACCAGCTAAAAAAAACCTGCCTTTTCAATAGTTAGCTGCCATTGTTTTAATCCTTGGCTTCATTCCAGTTCATTTAGAATTATGTTTACATGCTTATACATCCATTATTTTAAGCTTTCAAGCAGGAAATATCAGTGTGAAGGTGTCCAGAAGGTAAATCACAACGCCTGAATAGCACATTGTATACGGGAGAAGCTTAAGAGGCCACCGCTCAATCTCTTCTCGCTGTTTTAATGTCGCCGCCGTACCCCCCCTCCCCTTCCCTCTCTCTCCTCGCACTCTCCCTGGCTGCCGTTGTATACTTTTCTCTTCCCTTTGACTTTGAGAACCGGGGAGAATAATTCATGTGCCTACAACTTTCTGAGAGGAGCATTGCAGCTTCATCTCAAATGAACTCTGCAATTTTCATTTCTTTCTCTTTTTTTTTTTTTTTTTGCACAGACCTCCAAAGGGTCTGTATCACGGTGGAGAGGCTAATCGGCACTGGCTGCGCTTAATCAAAGACAGTGTTTTGCTGCTCTGTCCTCTCCCAGCCTCAGATCCACATCCAGCCGATGGCTCACTGATAATTGTGCACGGCTCTGGTGTCCGCGATGATACAGAGGAAATTTAGGGTCTTATGGCTGCACGCCGCATTAGTAGCAGAAAACCCAAGCCCGAGACAAGGATCAAATTTGTTGAGGACTGTATAGGCGACACGGTGATGGAGTCGTTTGCATCCCAGGACCTTCTTGCTGTGCTTACAAGGTCCTGGGGCAAAACATTTCTGATAGACAGTTGATTTTATTCACCTTATCACTGCCTGCTATACAGACATACGTTTGTTCCACTAATGGATTGCACATAAGCCTGACTCTTCAACCCTCTCCCTGTGGAAGCATGGCCAGGCGTAAATGGTCAGCGCAGTACAATGTCTTGAGAATGTCTTTTCATTAACACACTCTCATGGTCTTAATTTTCTGAAACATTTTAACTGCACACAAACCACCATGTTGCCGGCAGAAAGAGCAAGAACTGAAGCAGTTTATAGATACAGACAGCATTTCTGGAATCGCCCATACATGGTCATGTTTGAAAACAGTTAAGGGGGAAAATAATTTGGAGAAAAATCTAAACTTACTTTTATTATCAAAAAATACTTTAACAAACGCTGAAATATGAATAAAGTCCATCCATCCATCCATTTTCTTCCGCTTTATCCGGGGCCGGGTCGCGGGGGCAGCAGTCTCAGCAGAGATGCCCAAACTTCCCGATCCACACACACCTCCTCCAGCTGTTCTGGGGGGACCCCGAGGCGACACCAGGCCAGCTCGGAGACATAGTCCCACCACCGTGTCCTGGGCCTTCCACGAGGCCTTGTCCCACTAGGACATGCCTGGAACACCTCCCGCGGGAGGCGACCAGGAGGCATCCGAAACAGATGCCCGAGCCACCTCAGCTGGCTCCTTTCGACGTGAAGGAGCAGCGACTCTACTCCGAGCTCCTCCCGGGTAACTGAGCTCCTCACCCGATCTCGGAGGGTGCGCCCAGCCACCCTGCGAAGGAAACTCATTTCGGCCGCTTGTATTCGCGATCTTGTCCTTTCGGTCATGACCCAAATCTCATGACCATAGGTGAGGGTGGGAACGTAGATCGATCGGTAAATCGAGAGCTTTGCCCTCCGACTCAGCTCCCTCTTCACCACGACAGACCGATACAGCGACCGCATCACTGCTGACGCCGCACCGATCCGTCTATCGATCTCACGCTCCATCCGTCCCTCACTCGTGAACAAGACCCCGAGATACTTGAACTCCTCCACTTGAGGCAAGGACTCCCCACCGACCCGAAGAGGGGAAACCACCTTTTTCCGGTGGAGAACCATGGCCTCGGATTTGGAGGTGCTGATCCTCATCCCGGCCGCTACACACTCGGCTGCAAACCGCCCCAGAGCGTGCTGAAGGTCCCGGTTCGTTGAAGCCATCAGAACAACATCGTCCGCAAACAGCAGAGATGAGACTCTGAGGCTCCCAAACCGGACACCCTCCGGCCCCTGGCTGCGCCTAGAAATTCTGTCCATAAAAGTAATGAACAGAACCGGTGACAAAGGGCAGCCCTGGCGGAGACCAACACGCACCGGGAACAGGTCTGACTTACTGCCGGCAATGCGAACCAAGCTCCTGCTGCGGTCATACAGGGAACGGACAGCCCTTAGCAGAGGGCCCCGGACCCCATACTCCCGGAGCACCCCCCACAGGGCACCACGAGGGACGCGGTCGAACGCTTTCTCCAGATCCACAAAACACATGTGGACTGGTTGGGCGAACTCCCACGAACCCTCGAGTACCCGATGAAGGGTATAGAGTTGGTCCAGTGTGCCACGACCAGGACGAAAACCGCATTGTTCCTCCTGAATCCGAGGTTCAACCATCGGCCGGATCCTCCTCTCCAGCACCCCGGAATAGACCTTACCGGGGAGGCTAAGGAGGGTGATTCCTCTGTAATTGGAACACACCCTCCGATCCCCCTTTTTAAAGAGAGGGACCACCACCCCGGTCTGCCAATCCAGGGGCACTGTCCCCGACCGCCACGCGATGTTGCAGAGACGTGTCAGCCAAGACAGTCCTACAACATCCAGAGACTTAAGGTACTCAGGGCGAATCTCATCCACCCCCGGAGCCTTGCCACCAAGGAGCTTTCTCACCACCTTGGTGACTTCAGCCCCGGTGATGGGTGAGCCCACCTCCGAGTCCCCAGCCTCTGCTTCCTCATTGGAAGACGTGACGACGGGATTGAGGAGGTCCTCGAAGTACTCCTTCCACCGCCCGACGACATCCCCAGTCGAGGTCAGCAGCCCCCCACCCGCACTGTAAACAGTGTTGGTGAAGCACTGCTTCCCCCTCCTGAGGCGCCGGATGGTTTGCCAGAATCTCTTCGAGGCCGACCGATAGTCTTCCTCCATGGCCTCCCCGAACTCCTCCCAGACCCGAGTTTTAGCCTCCGCGACCGCACGAGCCGCAGCACGCTTGGCCTGCCGGTACCTCTCAGCTGCCTCAGGAGTCCCACAAGCCAACAAGGCCAGGTAGGACTCCTTCTTCAGCTTGACGGCATCCCTTACTTCCGGGCGCCACCACCGGGTTCGGGGATTGCCGCCGCGACAGGCACCAGAGACCTTACGGCCACAACTACGAGCAGCCGCATCGACAATGGAGGAGGAGAACAGAGTCCACTCTGACTCCATGTCCCCCGCCTCCCCCGGAATCTGGGAGAAGCTCTTCCGGAGGTGGGAGTTGAAGACCCCACTGACAGAGGGATCCACCAGACGTTCCCAGCAGACCCTCACAACACGCTTGGGCCTGCCAGGTCTGACCGGCTTCCTCCCCTGCCAGCGGATCCAGCTCACCACCAGGTGGTGATCGGTTGACAGCTCAGCCCCTCTCTTCACCCGAGTGTCCGAGACACGCGGCCGGAGGTCAGACGACACAACTACAAAGTCGATCATCGACCTCCTGCCTAGGGTGTCCTGGTGCCACGTGCACTTATGGACACCCTTGTGCTCGAACATGGTGTTCGTTATGGACAAACTGTGACTAGCACAGAAGTCCAATAACAGAACACCACTCGGGTTCAGATCGGGGAGGCCGTTCTTCCCAATCACCCCCTCCCAGGTCTCACTGTCGTTACCCACGTGGGCGTTGAAGTCCCCCAGCAGAACAATGGAGTCCCCAGTCGGAGCACTATCTAGTACCCCTCCCAGGGACTCCAAGAAGGCCGGGTACTCTGCACCGATGTTGGGCCCGTAGGCCGAAACAACGGTGAGAGACCTGTCCCCGACCCGAAGGCGTAGGGACGCGACCCTCTCGTCCACCGGGGTGAACTCCAACACGTGGCGGCTGAGCTGGGGGGATATGAGCAATAAAAATGAATAAAGTTTTCGTCTAAATTACGTTACAAAGACATAGAGGGGAGCAAAGTGGTTCAACAACCCATAAATACATAAATAACGGAGAATTCTAAAATGATGCTACATGTTAGCATCGTGCTAATAATAACGGTTAGCTAGCGCTAGCTACATCTGCCATTTTTTCACTTCTACTGAACAATCTGCTGTGAGAAAATAACCATATGGGCCTGATTTACACTTGACTTTACTTACATGTGATAAATAAGTTCATATTAAACCAGAAAATGGCTAAAAAGAGTGGAAAATTGTGTCTCTCAAAAGATTCTATTTTCCCCCTTGGCGAAGCCACGGCCCTTTTATGAAGAGATGCCGTCTGTATCTACATAAGGATAGAACATGATTGATTTGTACTGAAAAGCAATTTTAGTGTTGAAATTATTTGAATGAGTTTTCCAGTGGGAGAGCCCCAGGTGATGCTCTCGCTTCGTGGGTCGAAAGTCCAAAACGATCCAGGCTCGACCGTTCCAAACAAAGTCCAGTTTCAAATGTACAACAGCAAAAGAAATCCAGAATGAAACACTGTTCCTAGATTACACCAAAGTTCAGCCAGTTTAGAAAAAAAACACATTGATTGCTTCAGTCATAGTGGTGGTGCCACATTCAAAAATACTCCTCGCTGGCTGTTGTGTGATCGATTGACAGTGGCTTTGTCCACTGAGATGCGTTTACATCACTTTGGGCCAGCTCGCAATCTCTGGAGACGTCTTGCCTGGAAGTTTGTTGTATTTGCCTGTTGTTTAATATGGAGGAGCTCCTGCAGAGAGAGCTCTCATCTCTCGGCAGAAAAAACTGATTTTATCACGTTATAAAATAAAGAGAAAACATTTTGTGCTACAGTTGTGCCAATAAGTTTATACACCCTTTTTTTTTTTTTTTTTACTTTTTGGGCATTTCTCAAAGAATATGAGTGAAAGCATAACAAAACAATCTCTCATGGTCAGTGATGTTGTGAAGCCATTTATTATGAAAAAAATTTGTGAACTCATTTCAAATCACCATAAAAAAATAAAATACCAAAATGACCCTGTTGAAAAGTGTACACACCCCAGTTCCTCATACTGTGCATTTCCCCCTTTAGCATCAATGACAGCTTGGAGTCTTTTGTGGAAGTTGTGGAGATGGTTCTTTATTTTTTTCTGATGGTAAAGCGGCCCATTCTTCCAGGCAAAAAGCCTCCAGTTCCTGTAAATTCCTGGGCTGTCTTGCATGAACTGCACGTTTGAGCTCTCCCCACAGTGGTTCAATGATATTGAGGTCAGGAGACTGAGATGGCACTTCACTTTATTCTGCTGGAGCCACTGGCATCAGCGGAACACCTCCATATTTCACAGGAGGTATGGTGCACTTCTTTGTTGTCAACCAGGCCTATGATGAAAAGAGCCCAGGAACTTACAGGAACTGTAAATGGGATCAGTTTATGGAACTCTTTGGACATTGTTCAAAAATCATGTAACACAATCATTCAATTCAATAAAATGTATAAAAAAATTGTACTTGGAAAATACGAAGGCAGCGAAGCATAAGAACCAATGTTTGACAAATTTGAAACAGTCATTTATTTAGACGTAAAGTATTATTGTACCTTGATATAGGGTAAACAAAACAATTACTGGCGAGCCATCTGTTCAGAGCCAGCTCAGATTTTTGAAATATAAGAGGGCATGAAATTTAAAAGACTGTCTTCCTCATGCTCCTATTCAGCATTGAATATTATTTTGTTGTTGTTATTATTGTGTTTGCCATGGCTGAATAAAGAACTGAACTGGAGGCTTTTTGCCAAGAAGAATGGGCTGCGATACCTTTAGATTATATACAGAACCTTCTTTCTCCACCATTACCTCAAAAGACTCCAAAGTGTCATTGATGCTAAAGGGGGCAATACACGGTATTATGAACTGGGATGTGAACTTTCCAACAGGGTCATTTTGGTATTTTATTATGTTAAGGTTTTTTGAAATGAGTTCACACATTTTGTTCACAATAAATGGATTCACAACATCACTGACCATGAGTGAAAAAAGGTTTTTGTGTTTTCACTCATTCTTCTTCTTAATATATTCATGAATAATAGGATCTATAATAAAATACATTTGGTTTATCCCAGCGTGATATATTAAGATAATTCTACACTATAATATATTCTACATAAGGTCTAAAGTGTAAAACTGCCTCACTTATTCCTTAAATGTTGTACCCACTGAAGTGTGCTCCCACAGGTCAGTCCCCTAACTTTCCTCTCCCGATATCCGTCCGAGTTGGCAGTATTGTGCGGCCTGTACAAACCTTCTGTGAGATTGATGGAGCTTGATGAGCATTAGCATAATGTGAGATCGTTAAAAAGTAATTATGGCCTTGTTGTGTGTTGTTCCTCATTGTTGGGGTAATTCAGCAGGTAGGACGAGCTGCTCACGCGTCCAACTTTAAGCTATTTGTATTTAAGCTTGGGCACAGACATCGCTCTGTCAGACACAGAGATGCAGAGGACACCAGTGGAGGCTTGAGGGCCTGTCATTACCCAGTTTGGACTTTTATGGTAGTCACTAAACTTTTTTCTACTCTTTGAAAAATGTTCAATATGCCCTCTGTCCGCTCTATAGCCAAGTAGTTTTGACGTGATTATATCAAGCTTGGACCTTGACTCACCAAATCGAGGATCTGATCAGTTTTACATTTTCTCACGTTAATTACCATTTACAACACACAAGTATTTACCAGCACACTGTATATTGAAAGTGTAAATATGCCCAAATAATACTGATATCTATTTGAAATACTGACTGACTCGCTTCTTTCATGTCGTGCATTTTTCAACAGACATTAGCTGTTTGTCAGATTTCTTTTAATGAAATGGCTTCAGGACAACTTGTGGTTCATCCCTTAATTTTAGAAGAAGTCATTTAATTAAAAATCATTAATGAATCATTATTGCTCGTAATTAGTAGTAATTGCTGTCCATGACACGTGTAACTGCCTTCTTCACTGACTTTCCTCATTAATCAGTTAAAGCTGGAGTAACTGGTTTGTTTGAGTCATTATTTTGCCACCATATAAAACATAAACAGACTGCATGCGCTGTTAGCATCTTAACAGCATATTTTTTAATTCTAATGCCACCTGTCAAAGTGCCTCAAATGTGCGTAAAATCCCTTCTCATGATGTGCCGGAGGTAAAGAGTGAGAATTTCTATTTGGGGCAGCAGCTCACAGCTTTTTGCTTAACTAACTGCGACTTTCACACGCTGAAAACAGTAAGGAATTAAGCTTTAAATTGATGTTATATTGCACAACCTCAATGTTGACATTTAACATGCTCCATTCATTGTTATAAATCCCTCTAATAATCGCTTTTTAGTGTCCCTCAGGATCTTGCGTAAAGGTTAAACGGCCCTGGACAGAATGACTTGACACTGATCTTTGTAAACACTGAAATGCATCAGATTGAAGGTGTGACAAAGCTTTTTTAATGCAAATGGAACGTAACAACTCCAGCCCATAACAAGAACTATTCTAATTATTGAAACTGCAAACTGTAAAGAAAGTGGGATCACAGAAAAAGAGACTCTGACAGGGGGGCTGTCCCTGTTAAAGAAATGCTGAATAGTTTAAATTGGCCTTTAGCTTGTGTGTTCAAACAGTCTTACCTCCACAGACAAGAGCGAGAAGAAGCTTCTGAACGAACAAAGAAAAGTCGTTAAACTTAATCAAACCAGTCAATTATATTTAAATACTAAACTCAAGAGCCTTCACAAACATAAAGCTAGGACAGGCGTGATTTTGCATACAGCTCCTCTGCTGTGGCTGTGCCTTGAGTCGGTGTGCGGTGATCGATATGGTTTAGTGCTCTCTGACTCCGCTCTGATTACTTTCTGCTGCAGGTTCAGTCGCTTATTTACAGCCTGACGCCTCATATTTATGAACAACGGTGTTATGGAAACAAAATCTGAGGCAAACATATAGAATATTCATAAATTCAAGACGTGGCATTTGAGTTGCAGGGATCCGTACAGATGTTACAGCTGTCACCTTTCCTCCAAACACCTCTGTCCTTTTTTTCTTTATTCTGTCATTGTACAAGTGAAAGTGTGATACCTTTGTGCGACATTGAAATCACATTAAAACTCAGCATAAACGTATAAGTATGAGTTTAGTCTTAAGCCATGCCATAATGCTAAGATCTCTGCATTATATTGACATTGCAGTTTCATGGTGAAGGAAAGGACATTTAAAGAGTTGTCAGAGTTCAACACCCTGAGGTGAACTGTGATCTGTCAAGATTAAGCGCTCTTTGAAATCACAGCTGGAACGGCCACTACAGCATTTCACAAAGACTGCAATTACTTTTATATAATTCCTCTGTGGAAAACTTAACGTCCCGTCTCAATGGAGTCTTAATATGTAAAAAACCTGCCAACACCAGTGTTTCCAGCTTCAGCTTGAGCGTGAGGCAGACTATTTCCATTTGCTTCAGCTTTGGATAAACTAAACAGTCTGTTGGGAGGTTTCGGCTGCAACATTTTGTTCTAGGTCTAATTCAGAAAAATGTAAATTATTTTACTAAATCATTCAAGCCAATCAGTCATTTTTGAAGCGAGCTTTAACTTTGGAGGATTGATTCAAAGAGCACATAAACACCTGAACATGGTTGTGAGCGTGTAATCCTTCTCTAAAATGGCATTTTCTTTTGTTTCAGATATATTTGAAGGGTGCAGTTTGGCCTTTCTTTATTTCCTTTTTTGTAACAAAAAGAAGAGACCATATAGATCTATTAAAGGAAATTTGAATTTATCCATATTATTGGGCAATTTCTTCGATCCAACTCTGTATCTTTCAAACTTTATTAATAAGTATAAAACTACGCTTTTGCCCAGTGATTCAAACAACAGAACAAGCTGTGCATCTTTAGATAGGAGTGATGAAAGGCAGAGCAGAACAGCAGCAGCAGCATGAGGAGAAAGCCTTGTGTATCAGATGCAGCCAGTTAGCCATGCAGCTATAGTTTACCTGGAGGCTCCCAGGTCCGTGCATCACAATACAGACGAGTGCTTTTGAACTAAAAAGGGGTTAAAGTTTTTCTTAAAGGCCCTATACCTGATTTTTTTTTAAATTACAAACAATGAAAGAGAGATCAAGCAAATTAAACTCAGTCCTCACTTCCTTCCACATTTCTAACATCCCGGTTCTTCACAGGGACGGGTTTATTGGCACTTTTCAAAACTTGCAGGGTCACTTTTTAGGGGACCATCACAGAAACACTACAAACTCACCTGCAAGTTCATGAAATTTATACAGGAGATGTATTGTACCCTTTACAATATACTAGAGGAGGTCAAAACAAATGTCATTCGGTGACTAAAAAAAACATCAGGCCTTTGTGCTAAATGGACTCAACTTATATAGCGCTTTTCTACCTTCATGGCCCAAAGCGCTTTACAGCAAGGAACCACTCACCCATTCATACACCAATATACGCAGACACTGGAGGGTGAAGTGTCGTGCCCAAGGACATCACGACAGTATGCATTTTTCGGGAGCTGGGATTCAAACCCATGACCTTCTGATCATGAGACGACCCCCTCTACCAACTGCGCCACTGTCGCCCCATATTTGTGAGTGGCGTCAAGCATCAACCTCTTAACCCCCACCTGAACCAAGCACTTTTTCTCCAGTTCGGCTTTATCCAAATCTAAAAGCTTCCTAAAAAAAATGTGTCAAAACAGCGACACAAACGAGGATGAAAAACGCAACAATGAAGCAGTAGATACAGACGGCATCTCGTCATAGAAGGGGGCGTGGCTTCGCCGAGGGGGAAAATAGAATCTTTAGAGAACCACCATTTTCCACTCTTTTTAGCCATTTTCTGGTGGAATATGAACTTATTTATCACATTAATAAAGTCAAGTGTAAATCGTGCCCATATGGATCTTTTCTCATAACAGATTGTTCAGTAGAAGTGCGAAAATGGTTGTTGTAGCTAGCGCTAGCCAACTGTTAGCATTAACCCGATGCTAACATGAAGCATCAAGTTAGCATTCTCCATTATTTATGTATTTATGGGCTGTTGAACCACTTTGCTCCTCTCCATGTCTTTGTATCTTTATTTAGTAGAAAACTATATTCATAATTCAGCATTTGTTAAAGTAGTTTTTTAATAATTAAAGATTTTTTTTTTCTCTAAATTGTTTTCCGCCTTAACTGTTTTCAAACATGACCATAGGCGATTCCAGAGATGCCGTCTGTATCTATAAAAGAGCCACAAAAATGTGCCGGAAAAGACAAACTAAACAAAATAAAAACACAATAAAAAAGCGAGGAAAAAAAAGAGACAAAAATTAGATGAAAGCATGACAAGACTAAAAAGTGATAAAAAGCACAAAAAAGAGCCACAAAAAAGTGACTAAAATGTAACAAAGTTTTGTAGGTCATGAGGCGTTACTCGAGGCTGTAAGCCCCCGTCAAGAAGATTTTTGATTTGAGTAATGCTGAAATGGAGAAAATGCGCTCGTTTAAGGCGGAGGGTACGAGGTTAAAATACTTTGGGTAATTCAAAGATCTGTTATTATAATCACTGACACTGCTCTGTAGCTCTGACAAATAATAGGAACAGTGTCACTCAGTAGTGCCAGTGTGAAACAGGTGATACATTTGTTCCAGTACACTCAAACTTGCAACACTAAATATGGTTCAATACTCCTCATGCATCGCTACATCTTACACAGTGTGAGGTAAAGATAAGCATGAATTTATTAACTATTATTCTAGACACTCATTAAACAGATGCATTGAAACACTGGCGCAGGAAAGCAGGTGCTGTTTTGTCTCAGAAACTATAGCACAGAACAATGTGTGACTAAAAAGTATGTTGACTATTGATAGTTGTACAACTGCAGCTACACTTTCGATTTCAGATGTGGCTTTTTCTTTGATATTCCAGCGTATGTGTTCCTCCAAATAGAGCTGTACTGTATCTAAACCCCGGGCACACAGTTTAGAGTTAGTGGCAGCATATTGTCTCTGTTTCCCCATCCACTTTAAGATCAGGGTTACACATTTTGAGTAGATTATGATGGTGCAGTAGTTTTTAATTGGTGTTAATTAGGTCTTTTGTGAACGATGCAGACTCACTCACTGTGGAGAGAGACTGTCGCTGTCCAAGGTGCTGAAACCTCAACCTGCAGTTACAGAACTCTGGCCACTGGCTCTTACGTTTCTTGCCAGTAGGTGCCTCTAAAAAAAATGATCTTGACACTACCGGGTCCTATTCACAAGCTACAACTCCAATGTTCAGTTTAAAGTCTTTACTGAAACAATGATGGTAAATAGGATATAAAGTTCATCACTTTGGGAGGATACTGTCACGTTTTTAGTGTGAGACAGCTGAAATGTACCCTGTCAAAGTCGTCGGACCCGTGGTTGTCCTTACCGCCTGTATATGTCTGGTCCGAGGTGCTGCAGTGACCTCCGGAGCAGTGGCCGTCATGAATTATACACTCAGGCATTAAACTTTAAAAATGTTTGCTGTGCATCGCTATGAACAAATCTATAGTGCATTGTCCGGAGCCTTGAGCGAGCGCTACAGAATCCTAACTGGGATCTGGAGGACGCTTGTGGAGACATTTTCACCTCAAATATTCAAAAGGTTAATCGTAAGTTTTGACTAGGGTAGATCCTTAAACTGGTTTTGTGATGCTTCTGACTGGTTTCATGAAGATTTAGCTTGAAATGAAGGTGAAGGGAATCTTATAGGGCTGCTCGGGTGTTAGAGAATAAAATGACATCTCTGTTTATTATATTGTGCCATACCGTCGTAGTATAACCGTAACTTTGGCTCTCACACACATGCTCTATTTTTTGGCTTGCATATCAGATGCACAACAGAGGTTACTGTATACTGTATATCCCTCTGCATGTGGAAGCAAATCCAGACTGGAACGGTCAGATTAGCACAATGAGTTTATGCCTCCGGGTCACGCAATGATGGCAAATAAACTTCTCCAGGATAAGATATCCAGACTTCTGACTATTTTTCCATCTATCCTCTCAGACACCATTGTTTTTTCTGTAACATCAAGTGCAGGAAAAATAATATTCACAGATATTTCAGTCATAATGATAAACACGACTTGTTTGTCAACTTAAAGCAGTACTAGGTAACCCCTAGAGGCCATAAGCGCAGGGTGAGGGTTAGGTGTTGCAGGTGTCCTAGTAAGTTGCGATTTTTTTTACTTATTAATTGTCTGTGAGAGTTAATACTACACTGACAGAAAAGGTAAATGGAGAGGGATATTGTACATCAAATTACACAATGCAATTTTTTTTTTTCTCTCAAACTTGGCTGTAAATACTGTTTAAAGTGGCGCTAGCCCGCTGTTAGCTTTGCTTATTAGCCTGTTAGCTTCTTCTTCGTGATTCTATTATCAAGTGTGGTTTTCGAGCCAGAGACACCAGGGGGAGATGAAAGACCCCCCAATCATCCCATAAACACTTGTATTACCCCCAGAGGGACTACAAAAAGCATTTATTAAGGTAAATAAGTTACTTAGCACTGCTTTAAAAAAGGTTTTACAAAAAAAATCCCTCATGAATTTGGAGTATGTTCCAAAATCAAGATTCAAATGGTTTTCGGTTTCATGGGACATAATAAAAACACTCACAAAACACATGCTAAATAGTCACCCACAAAACCCTGGTGGGAAACACTGTTTTACTGCATTGGCAGAGTTTTATACTTCATGAAATAAGCATGAAGTGTTAAAAACAAAGTATTTTTTCAAATGTCACTTCATCTACATCTATAAATGAATATTGATTTAAACTAGTCACAGTTGCCAAAAGCAGCATCGTACCCAAAGCAGTTCAGAAAAATATAACAATAATCATTTATGTCTGTGCCTCCCACAGTCACTTTAGCTTAGAAAGAGAATATCGTCACATTCCCTTATGGTAATAAAGATGTTGAGTAATTAAGGTCTTCACCACCAGTTTAGAAATCATTTCTCTGTAAATATATATTCATAAAGCGTGATTAAAATAAAACTTGTGCAAATAAGATTTAGTGCATTAATATCAGAACAGTTATTCATTTTCTATAACCATAAAGTTTGTTTTATTGATGATAAGTGCGAGAGAGTTTGAGATCTGTTTGAGTCAGGAGAGGGGGGAGGGCAGTGATCACACACCGCGGGTAGGAGAGAAAAAAACTCACATAATACTTTTAAAGATACTTCAAAAATAATGGTTTGCTGTTTTTCCCAGCACTATATGTCACTGGGGCAGTTTTAATAGCTCTGATGGACAATCCTGGTACTTTTATTTTGAAAACATGAGAAACGCAGGACCGCTCGCCTTTCTCCTGTTAGCGTCTATTCACCTTATTCCACCCTGACCACTTTTTCCTCTTTGCCAGTGTTCGCCACTTCCATTGTAATGACTCCTCCGGTAAAGTGCAAAGTCTGTTCACGAAGTGGAGAAGGAGGGAAAATGTTTGTCACTAAAATATGATGCACAGTAGTACATTTGCACCACCAAGTCAACACTGCACTGTTTCTGTGGACGGATTTGTCTCTACGTCTGCAGTCCTATGTAAACTAATATGGGAAAAAGGGGGGGGGGGGGCATAATTCATGGCGGCACCCACGGGAACTTCTGGAATCGCACACAATAATAAGCTTCTTTCGGGTCCAAACTGTTGAGAGTTCCATAGACAACACAGCGAAAAACATAACTTTATCTGAATCTTAACAGATAAAAGCCCCAAAACTGTTACACCTAATTAGTATAATATACCGTAAATTCTCTAATATAGGCCGGGGCCTTTATTTACACAAGGGCATCTAGAACCAGGCCTTTATTGGAACCAGGCCTTTATTTCTTTTTGAGCAAAACGGACTACCAGGAAAATGAAGAAAAACGAGATTTGTGTCCATTTGCACTTAAAATATTAGGTTCATTTATTAATTAACATTACAAACCCTCTCCCAGCGGCTGGAACATTGAGCCTTTTAATTTGTCGGGACAACAGGAAGTGTTTCGCTGCTGTCAGCGGAACATTGACTTCAATGTCACTGCAGGTTTCTGTTTCGTTTTTATCGCGGACCGGATTATTTGTTGTTATCTTGTGTAAAAGGCGAGTTTAGACGGAGCGTTTGTGTTTGTGATCGATCATAAAAGACCGAGAGAAGACGAGACGTTATTTTGAGGCGTGGGACTTACCTGCACACGGAGCAGCTGGACGTGCTTTGAAGACGCGATGGTGACTTTATTAAAACCCTGGAGGGTCACACAACATTTGTTGCTTGCCCTGTTTCCAAATATAGTCACAGGAGGTTTAAAAAGTGGCTAAATCTGTGTCAAAGTTACGGTCGGATCAGCTCCTCCGCAGCGTTCCCCATCGGCCCAGGTTCCCGTTTGTTTACTTCCTGCGCGTGAGTTATCATTTACACCAGTATGAGACAAATTCCTAACATGGGAAATATTTCTACCGCTATAGTTTCTAACAATAGCCCCGGCCTGTTTTAGAGACCGGCTTTAATTTGCCTCCGCCAGCCACGAACCCGGCCACTGTTAGAGACCCGGCCGCTAATGGAATACAGGCCAGTATTAGAGAATTTACGGTAGCCATCATGTCTCCAGGCAAAACAAAGTGATACATACAAAAAATGTTCAGAATTAATTGGAGTCTATATTTATTGACTAGGTTTGGGAGCAGGACTACGCCTCAACCTATCACACTAACCACACACCAACCACTCTTACTTTCACCTAACCACGCCTCTAATTACTCAAGAGCCATTATATGCCAAGCCAAGCCTCGTCATCTCTGTTTGTTTGAAACTGTCGACCCCACCCTCCCTCCCTTTACGTCTGTTCCATTTCAGCAATGATTCTCCTGCTTAGAAGGGGCGTCTCGAATAGCTGGGTTCATCCGAGATGGAGCCTCCACCCGCAGTCTCGCCCCGTTTCACTCCACACTACAACCTTGTGAATGAAATCTTAATTGCACTTTGTTGTGGCGTGGTCCTTGCTAGTGAATTGTCCAAATTATAAGGGCATACCTGTGCTGCTAGAGTACTGGTCTAAAAGCTTCTTGAAAAAGCATCAAAAGAGCGATAAAAACGCAACTCAACAGACGACAATAAAGCGGCGAAAATGCATCAAAAGAGCAACAAAAATGGGACAAATAAGCAACAAAAACAGAACTAAACAAGGCAACAAAAAAGTGAGGAAAAGTTTGCAAAAAAGCAAGAAATGTATGCAAGGAAAATTCTTAGATCAGTTTTGTAGATCTTAGCTTTCAAATAAGGCTGGCCTGTAGTCTGCAAGCTCCAGGCCAGAAGCTTTAAGATTTAGAAGTCGAACTTGGCTTAGGCTTGCCTGGCCCACATTGGTCCAAAACATTAAAGATGGCGGCACGGCGACCGATACACTGTTGTCCTCTGCTCTTTCGTCTGTTTTAGATCATTTGGAAAATATATATAAATCCCTAAAACCAGAGCAAGAAACAGCGTTCAAAGCGTTCTTCGTATAAAAAAAAAAGGAAGTATTTGAAAAGGCTTCCTGATACTTGTTACTGCGACGTATCCAGCGTTGCTCTCATTGGTTGATGTCGTCTGTCAATCACGCCCACCGGGAAATCGTTGAGATCATGCTTGCTCCCAGACATATGTCTTTGTAACATCTATGAAAAAACATGTAGTTTGGCTGCACCACATTTACATTAAAGAGTCTCAGTGATGGCAGCTCAGATCTATACGTCCAATGTGTTTCCAGTATGTGTGTGATATTAATCCAATCAGAAACAGATATAGGCTTCACACATCGGCTGAAATGATCTCCTAATCCCCGGGGTGAGAACCATTGGTCTGAGGTCTGGGCCGTGGAGTTAATCATCCAAATTTAATTGAAATCGCAATCCTATGTACAGTCAGTTTGGATAATTGTCTTTTTGTTCGTCAGGTCCAGAGCCAACTCTGTGGCAGTAAAAGCACCTGGTTTGGATTTCATTGAAAGTGTTAAACGGGAGTGTAAAGCATTTAGTCTGAACTGAGGTTTATTTAAAATATCGCTCTCGTCTTTGCTCATAAATCATAGCAGTAAAAGGTACATTTGTTTTTAATGCGAATTGACACCTTTGCAATATCAATTATGCTGCCGTGTGGGTCTTTTGTGTTTGCACCGCTCCATGAGTCAGATCTCGTTTCCCCGGCCTCTGTTTGGCGAGCTCCAACCCAACCTGCTTTCCCCGAACCTGTTGTTTGGAGAGGAGCTGCAGAGCGCATGGATAATTGATGTCATGTAGATTATGCGTACTGGGGTGTTTTAATAAAATCTCTTTCAAGCCCGACACCTCCGTTCGCACCAACCCAGTTCCACCTCTGACTGTCTGCGTTTTGTTTGTATGTGGAGGCTTCATTAAACACTAGTCTTCAGAGCCCCACTGTGTACAGAGGGCTAAGTAATTGCACTCGCACCAACGCACGCACATTTCGCTCGTACTCCTGCCGCAACACTGTAAACCAGGCCAATCGTAACCCTAATGAGGTTACCTGGATGAGCCACTAGACAAACCACTACAGCAAAGGACAAGCTGAGGGGAAAGAGGGGGCGCAGTACAGTGGTATTGATACTTTAAGAGGATGTTACTCGAGTGTTAAGTGAGGATTTATTCTTCGGATCCATTTCATCATCTATTTAATCATACTGTAGTCTGCAAAAATACCAAAAAGTGACTCTGTTGGAATTCTGTTCACCACAAGGAAGGGGGACAAATCAAGTCAAATCAGATTGTAGTGAAACTGTCGGATAATTTTCTGTAGACAATTTCAGGATTATTGATTTTAATATCGTCCATATTCTCCAATGCACATATGGGGCCAAATAACTGGATGAAACGATGATGTGTGTATTATTGTTCTTGTATACAATTTCATTTAGCTGCCTCCTTTAGCGTTAGTAGTTTCCACAGTGAAACGCTGGGTTTCTACGGGGCATGAAAAAGCATTAAAAGTCATTCAATTAAGGTCTTTTTGGAAAATAATAACATTGCCTGACTATTTTTACTACTGAGTTCATGCTCTTGAACAACATTCCTCTGTGTAATGGACTGTTAAAGGGGCTAGATGCAAGTTAGCCATTTTATACTCGCTACTGCCACCTCAGGTCGTACGTGTAACTGCAGCTTCTATATTAAGCTCGTGCATGACGGCACTTCGGACCTGAATTAACACCTCTTTGAGTGACAGTGCAGGATTTTAGAGGCAGTTGTGGTGAACAGGTCTGGGCTCATTCTACACCTTAGGACATTGTTGGAAAAAGTAGGGGGAGGAAATTACTTAATTTTAACATTTTTAAACTCTGTATAGTCCCTTTAATGTTAACAAATTGAATATACACAGATTCTTTGCATTTGCGACATTTAAAGTATAGTATTTGGGTGTTAAAATGGCATTAAAAAACATTACATTTGACTTGCTGTATAAACCCTGGAAACAATTGCATTTGTGTGATGTGCCAAAGTGGATGAAGTGTACTAGGCAGGGGTGTCAAACATCCGGCCCCTGCCCTGTAGAGCACAAATTCCAGAGTATGTAAAAAAAAAAAAAAAGTAAGTCTCTAGCCCATTCCTGTACGGAGTTATGAATTTTTAAAGAATAACCAGAATGCTCATTCTAGCCACTAGGGGGCATTAATTTTGAAAAAATAGATAGAGTGGATAGAGTTCCACACGTGTCCAGCAGAGGGCACTGACATAATAAGAGCTCAGGATATGAACAACACATTATATAGCCATGTGGTAAATGGACAGTCTGCCCCAGGGCGGCTGTGGCTTCAATAAAAGTTTACCGCCACCAAGTGAATGAATAAAGACTACTGCACTTTCAGGAACTTGTGACACAGGCTTGTAAAGTGCAATACAAGTGTAAGCCGTTGTCATTGATGAAGCTACAGTCAAGTTGGGGCTTTGATCAAATCACAGCTTATTATTATTCATTTATTGGAAACATTTTCTCTATTATATGTGGCCCGCGACCCGCCATGGGAGCTGAATTTCGGCCCGCGACCCAAAATGAGTTTGACACCCCTGGTCTAAGGACACAATGTGCTCGCAGGTGGGGGGGAAAAAAACACAACAAAACGGCACAAAAAAACCCTTTCGTCCCAGGCAAGAGGTATACTGTATGTATACGTTAGCTTCTGTACTACACGTCCTTTGGAGTTGGATTAAAAGTAAAGGTAGTGCTGGGTGCTTGACTTAATCCATGTATCTTGAGTTAGACAGTGTGCTCTTTCATGTAGATTGAATTTCCCTTCGAACTGTTGTAGCTCCACCAAACGCAGTGCAAGGGGGCGAGCTGTATAGACCAGGTCCAGTTACTGAAAAAACTTTTAAAACATTGAACATGGCACAATAGATTCTTGTTTCTATTTTGTGAGCTTCTGTTTTTGAAAGAGAAGAGAAACTTGTTGCTCTTAAAGCTTTTCTTTCAATGTAAAAAATCCTCCCCCATGTTACTGGATTTAAAATAATCCACAGCTGTCTCTGAAACAAATGGATAGGTCACACGTCACATTCACGATGTATTCCCTCTGCTCCTTATAGTCCCACCTTGAAATTACATTCAATAGAACCAGTATAAGACGATAGAATAAAATAGATGGTGCATATTAAGCAGCCAGGCGAGGTCTTGCTTAGGTTGATTTGCCGTGAGTCTTCATCTCAGCAGGGAGAACTCACGCTCCTGGTGCTTCTTTCAGAGGTGTCCTAGTTCACAGTAGATCAGATCGCTCTCTCCCCAAGTCCGCGACGCACAGAAAGCACCGCTCCCTCCTATTTCACATTTCCCAAACGTGCGTGGAATCAAAGGGGGAAGGGGATGTCAGTGCATCACAGCATGTTTCTCATCAGCCAAAGTAGGGACCAGTCAGAGGAATAACATTGTATACATGAAACTAGGATGGTGGCTCTGGGTGGAGAGTTAAGACCAAAGCTGTGGCTCTAACTCAAGACCGAGGCAGGTGTGTGAGAGGTCAGGGCAGAAAGGTTCCCCCCACGCCTGCACTGTGTGGAGGCACTGCCAGCTCATCGTGTTGCAAACATTTTCATGAACAATATTACGACCTCTCTTCCATATCTCTGCTCAAGTAGACTATGCCTTTGCACTGTGGACTACACTTTCCTTTAGTGTATCATCTGATGAGGTGGCAGTGGTGTGGTTGGTAGCTATAGTTCAAAACACACTTGAGTGAATAGCACTGTTGACTCCCCTGTCTGTGTCAGTGTATTCGTTTTGTTAGACTCCCTTTCTCTCACAGCCCGTACCGAAGCCTCCTCTTCCCCTTCAGCCTCCTCTGCCTCCAATGGCCCCTCTCTCTGGTCTTCTTCACCCTCCTCTGCCTAGTGTTGGATGATATGCTGAACAACATTTATAGTCTCACAATTTATTATATTTTAGAAGCAACAAACGCATCTGCTGCTTCTAAAAGTTCACATTATCCTTTGATTTGTAAACTCTTGCCACTCACTCATAGCTTTACGAGTTTGACCAAAAGAAAGGAGTGTGCTTTAAACGTCCTGAATCACATTATGACGATGTTAGGAAGTAAAGAAGGAGTTTTTTTTGTATACACTAGTGCCTTTCACAGACTTCATGAGACAGTTTTGAATTCATTCCATACATGGTGCTGGTAAGCTACCTATATGACGCAATGACTGCCCTTTGGGACGCACATCTGCGCGATGGATCACCACCATTCACTCACTCATCATTCATGCTACATCCTACATGTTTTGCCCGGAAGCAACCTGCGTGGGCTCAGGGAGAGCATGCAAATTCAACAGAGAAAAGCCCCGTTTGCCCCAGGGACTGAACCAGGGACCTTCTTGCTGTGAAGCAGGATAGCTAACCGCTGTGCCGCCCATAATAATTTTTCACGATCACATTTTTACCTCTGATTGTTTTCAACCGTCTGCATCCTCTCCCTCCTCTACTTCCCCTTCTCCCTCCTCATCATCACATTGGCATGATATGAGCGTCAGCCGGTCTGACCGCCCCCCGGCCCTCACTCCTTTCACCCTCATTACAATTATTAATGGAGAATAGGAAATCAATATTGTGCAAATAAAGTCAGTTGTCTTTTATCAGTGTGACTTTGTTTCTGATTGACCAGTCTTTGTGGTTTCCTTCACCTGCGTCATTGCACTGGCACAGCGTGTGGACTCAGCCCGACAGTGCCAACAGTGAGGCTGCTGTCAGTCTGTGCGGAGCAGAGGACAGATTCCTTTTTCTCACTTGACTTTATGGGGGTTAGGGAACCAGGAAGTAGTTTTGGAGCATTTGGGAGCATATCTGAGATCGTATAGAGACATTCTTGTGATTTTAAAGGGCGGGTATTATGCAAAATTGACTTTTTCAAGCTTTACATCATGTTATTATGTCATTCCCTCATCAAAAACATGCCTGAAGTGTTGCCTTGGCACATTCACGTGTTTTTGAGTACTCTGTAAAAACTCTGATGGCGGCCATTTTAGGGATAGGTTTGCCTGAGTCCTCCTAGGAACGCCCCCACCTCCTGGAGACGCCTCCGAGCTTTCGTCACCAGCCGAGTAACCAACCACTGCTCCTCAGCAGAACCCCCTCCCCACTGATGCTACAGACAGCGTGTGGAGGGGGCGTGCCGGAAAGGGTCTGAGGTTCTTAAAGAGACAGAGGCCTATTTCAAGACATTCGCTACAGCCATTTTGAGAGAGCAATTTTATACAAGGCAGTTATTCTAATTTACTCCATTTACAGACCAACAGAAGGTTTCGTCATCATTGTAGTGTGCTATAGATTGGTGCTAAGTGATTGAAAAAAGCATAATACCCCCTCTTTAATAAAGATCAGACTACATTTTATGACCAATTTAGGCAGAAATGTTAGAAATTCCAAAGGGTTCACATACTTTTTCCTCCCGCGCCGGTCGTTGTGTGAACCTGTACCTGATCAAAACTTGACAACAAACAGAACTTCTCAGCCAACAGGGCACCTTCTGGTTTCAGATCAAACATTCATCTTTCGCTTGAACCTTCTTTTCATTTTCTTCTTTTGACCACAGCATCAGTGCAAGGAGAACATGTTCAAAAAGTATCCCATAATTTCCAGGACAATTGAACAAAAAATACCTAGAAATTTTACTGAATAAAAAAAAAAAAAGCCTTGTTCGCACATGATGCAGTCTTTCCTGTGTAAATGGCAGTTCTGACCACATTGCATTACTTCTATCGAAAGAAAGTCCGTAGCACATTGTAATCGACCTAAACAATGCTTTTGCTGAGACGGTCAAATCTGAATTCACTACTGTATTGTCTGACTGAAAAGCTCCTACTTTTATGCCACTTGCTGAGGTACCACCCCTGAGCCCATTCATGGACCCCAGAACTCATGGAGAGAGGATTTTGTATTGTTGTGGAGAAACTGGTCTCATTCTACTCAGACTCCCACAAACGCTGCAGGCCGTTTGTCTGAGCAGCTCCTGTAGGGGGCGCTCTGGGAGTATGAGCACTGGGTCATGACTAAGACCAGTATTTTCTGCCTGCTGTCTGATCTTTTGTTTTTAATTATTGAACAAAATCTCTTTAGCCAAGGGTTTGTTCCACATTTTCCCTCCACAAAAACATTGTTGTGTCCATTCATGATTGTTTTTGAGTAAACTTATCAATCTGTGGGGACTATTCGAAGCACCCGAATCAGCTTGTAAAGTGCTCCTCCAATTCACCCCAAGCACATCCTGCTGCCCTACGTGACCAGAACGTGCTTTCCTTACCTCCCGATCTGCAGCTTAGCTTAGAGGAACTACAAAACTACAACTCTCTCTGATACTACAGAGCCAATTTTTTTACATCATGCTTCTACCAGCATGCTTTGACGTCCACGGATCCAAAGGTTTGCTTTGATTTGGAGCAAGGGGAGCAGGGGCTCAGGGACAGAGGCGCATGTCAAACCAAGAAGACAGGCCAAAGCAAATGGTGCAATTTTCTAACCAATAAAGTCTATGATAATGTAAGTTAAAGCTTCTGCCTACTCCTTTTGAGCATCATATCCGCGGTATTTATTGCTTACTATACTGAACTGTTCCTATATAGAACTTTGTGGAACTCAGATAAAAAAGATGAATGAATGGAATAGTGATTAAGATGTGACATACCAAGTACTTGCAAAAAGAATAATAATCCCACTTAAATCAGAACTAAGTAACTCATGCCCCCTGAGGCCATGAGCAACACAGCAGGTGTTGTATCGTGTTGTGTTTATTTTTTAGTCATTAATTGTCTGTGAGAGTAAATTCTACGCTGACAGAAAAGACAAAGGGAGAAAGGAGATCATTTTTTTCACTCAAACTTGGCTATAAACATTGCTAAAGGGGCGCTAGCCTGCAGTTAGCTTTGCCCGTTAGCCTGTTATTTTCGTCTTCGTGATTCTATTAATTTGTATTGTGCCGCTGACCCGGAGGTAGGAAAGATGCAAGAGTGGTTTTCTATACAGAGACATCCCCAGAGGGACTATGAAAAGGATTTATTAAGGTAAACAAGTTACTTAGCTCTTCTGTAAGTAAGCAAGGGCTTTATTTGTCATCGTATAACCATGAAGGACTGTTGTGGAGCGGAAGGAGTGGAGGGAGCTGCGCAGGAGTTAGAGGAAGTGGAGCTGATCAGTGCAGGACACCACGCTCTGAAACAGGGACAAACCCAGGAGGCATTGCAACGTTTCAGAGGATCAGATCACTGAAGGCAGCCAGCCAGGTTTCCTCCGGGAGGTTTCCCCGACCTCCGGATCAGGTCGGCCCACAATAGCAGCGTGGCTCAGTTGCAGCGGGTCCGGACTAGCACCTGAACACTATGTCGTTGTACCCTTGCACAATGACAAATAAAGCACTTGCTTGCTTACATACTTATACAACGGAATTGTGTTCAGATGTTGAGCCGCTGCGACTGTTTTTGAAGGTAGGGGAAACTGTAGCAACCAGAAGAAACCTGCGCTGATTAGCCCCTCCACCTCCTCCTTCCTCTTCCTTCTGTGCAGCTCCCTCCACTCCACAGCAGTCTTTTGCCATCTCCTCCTCATTTGTCTCCTGTTAATAGACTTTAAAGGGACTCTACAGAGTTTTAAAATTTAAAAATTAAGTATTTTCCTCCCCCTACATCAATGTCCTAATGCGTAGAATGAGCCCAGACCTTTTCACCACAACTGCAGTTACGCGTAAGACCTGAGGTGGCAGTAGTAAGCATAAAAATGACCAACTTGTATCTAGTCTCTTTAAAATTAAAATGTATTAAATAAAAACAATTTACTGTTTAAGTCAGGTCTTTGTTTTACCAATTCAGTTCTTAAAAGATAAGAAGACTTTGATATAGAGCTGGAAAAGACATTCAGCACATCGACCTGACAATTCTGAGACCTTCAGTATCTTCCCTGAGGCCATTGTGCAGCACAAGCCAAACAATTTCTTTTTATTTGTCATTGCCAACAAGAACTAGAAATATAAGTGACCTATAACATCAATAGGTTCAATGGTGCACAATGGCTCTTCTCACTCTATCTCCTATACTGTACAGCGTGTTAACCCTATTAGCACTAACTCTGTAAAATGGTGCTGGCTCAGAGCATTGATCCGAGGTTCACATTGGAGGCTGAATTCAGACTAATGATCACATCTGGACACGGGAAAACAGCCAGGACAAGCTTTTTAATCTGCTAAACACCGCCTTAAAAGAATCAAGGTGCTTTCAAGGTGCTATAGAAGTTGCCTATCAAGTGATTTTGAGCAGCTGAGGTGCATCTGTTTCGGATGTCGGGCATGTCCTATTCTGAGGAGGCCTCGTGGAAGACCCAGGACACGCTGGAGGGAGTATGTCTCTGATGTCGCCTCGGAGTTCCCCCAGAACAGCTGGAGGAGGTGTGTGTGGGTCGGGAAGTCTGGGCATCTCTGCTCAGACTGCTGCCTCCGTGACCCGGCCCTGGATAAATGGATGGATTGATTTTGAGCATGCTTTTTGTGCTTTTTTTATTATTGTGCCTGTGATTCTGTATCTCTCCAATTTCTAATGTCACTGTGCCCTGTGTTTACTTTTGATATTGACTGATATTGTTTTGAGTTTTTGTCCATCGATGAAAATTTGCCGGCACACTAACTGGCATATTAAGTTATTATTTATTTATTTAATGTATAGCCACATGACAGGTTTTTAGACATTTGAGATCTCAAGAAAAAAATAGAATATGATATTAAGCACAAATTTTGTAGAAATAGTGATTCAGTGTGACTATCTCTAGAGCAGGGGTGCCATCAGGGTTTGTCATGAAACGTGAAACACATACAAATGCAAATAATAATAGTTACTTTATTTATATGGCAAAAGCCTAGTTTTAGTGGAACAAAATCAACAATTGCAGCCACAGAATTGCAGCAATATAGTGCAAAATGTGAACAACAACAACCCTTGCATCTTCAATTGTACAAACTTATACTATGCTTATACTAGTGAGAGACATGAAGCTGGTCTTTGGACATTATTAGCCTATTAGGGTTGCAGCTGGCTAGCATGTCATCAAGGTGTAAGTCAGTCAGTGACCTCTGAGTCTGGACTTGTTGAGGGTCATGACACTAAAAGTCTGCTCACAGATGTAAGTCCAAATCACATTGTACTAGCCCCTATGACTCCTCCTGCAGGTGGTGGGTCCATGGGAGGACGGCCTCATGATAAACCGGGCCTGTTGGTCTCTCATAAGGGGTTTCTGAACCACACTTTGTCTGACCCGTCACTTAGGATCTGTTTGCCATGGGAGACCAAACAAGGGGCTCGAAGCCCCCGACAACAAAGCTCCTAGGATCATTCGGGTGCTCAAACCCCTCCACCATGTTAAAGTGGCGGTTCCAGGAGGGGATCATTACTTTCCACTAGAGCAAACCGAGTGCTTATCAGTGTCATGGCGACAACTGTATCTACAACACCTAGAATTACTTTACCTAATTGATTTGTTGACTTAAAGAAAATGCGATATTAGATCATTTTGAAAGTGTCAGTTCAGCATATATTATTTTTTAAGTACATTTTTAACATGTTTGTTTGTTGACATCAACAACCTTTGCAATAAAAGTTGGAAAACTGGGAAAGTCGATGTGCAACTACGCTCTGTGATTGATAAACACCGAGCAACAACAGTGTTTCCTTAACTTTGCGGGAGGAGCGAAACAGCGCCCCCAATTTGATGCTGATGTTCAAAAAGTGAACTGCATCCATACTGTAAAGGCTTACCTTTGAGAATGAATGGGAAAAGTTAAGAGAGTTTGTACAGTATTAACCATACATGGCCGCAAAAGTAGGTCACCCTCTGGCGGGCCAGTGGAATTGTTCCGGCGGGCCAAATTTGGGCCCCCTGCTCTAGAGCCACATGGTCGACTGTCAGAGGAGAGTGCAGTGTTCCGAGGCACAGAACCACATTTTGTCAACAATCGTTTTCTTACAAAGCAGTGAGCCTTTGGTACACTTGAAACGAAATGATCTCATCACAAACTTTACTTTGCATGCCTGACTAAACAGCGGTTATTATTGTGATATGAATGGTATGGTGAGTGAGTGATAGTCTCCTGAAGTGGGACTGTTGTTAAGATGTGAGTGAAATAATGATGCTTCTCTTCGTATTATTGTAAACTTTTGTAAGTACAACAAGTATTCTGTCCGGGGACTGCGGGTGGAAATTGTCTTTTTTTTTTTGCTATAACCTGACACATGACGTCTCTGCATCGTCCCTGATCAAATAAAAATAAATTCAAATTCACAAAATGACAGGCAGTAGCTCCAGTTCGCTAACACTTGCCTAGATTTTAAGTTGTTTCAGGGGGGCTTATACAAATCATCACTTTCTCTCTCTTGTTATGTTTCCGAGTCAGATCTTTCTCATGAGAATAATGTATAAACAAAGCCCAGTCTGTTTAACGTGAGTAAAAAAAGCAGGCGTTACCATGGCGCTTGTCAGTGTTTTGACCCTGATGAATGTCACATGCATCAAACATCTACTGTCCTCTTGCCCTCCTATTAACCTATAAAACAAAGACGGACCCTGTGTGTCCCCACCAGTCGTTCCCGCGCCACAGTTTGAGAAACAATGCTCTGTGAGGTACAACCTGTACTTTTTAGCAGAGTGCACCGAGTACATTGGCTGTGATCACATGAGCGTGTCGCTGTGTCCAGTGCTGCCGCTGCTGCTGCTGCTTCAGGCTCCGTCCCTGAGGACCAGCAGAGATGAATTAGACCCGGACAGAACCACGCCCACGATCACTGTTATTCCAATTCAGCACTCCTGGCCTCACCACTATTGGCATTTCCCTGTGTATATTTAGAAATCCATTTGTCAAGCTCAGGAGGATGTGCCGTCGTTAAATTGTGTGCTTGTCATGCGCGGCTGCTGTGAGCATTAATAAACAGTAAGGAGGAAGGAGGTGGCATGAGTTGTGCAAACTGTGGGTTTTGGCTCGGAGCAACATGCAAGCTTCAGACGAGAACTGAATTAAAGGGCGTCCACCTTTGTTGATTGTATTTTCAGCTCTGGATAACGTAGCCGATAATCATCCTCAAATACCAGTACTTTAAAACAGGAAAGATGAAGTAAAAGTATGGATTTAGACTGAATATAGTTCTATGGTGAATTATCTCAATTTATATATTTCCACCAACATTTGGTGCTTTAGATCAAGGAACCACTCACCCATTCACACTCTACTTACATAAATGTACTCAAAACCAAAGGCAAAGAAGGTGAAGTGTCTTGCCCAAGGACACAACGACAGGATGCAACTGCAGGAGCCGGGATTTGAAAAGGCGACCTTCCGGTTTTAAGACGACCTACAGATAATAAGACAATCCACTCGAGTATCTGAGACAGTGTCGCCCCTACTTCTTCTACTTCTACTACAACTACCTCTACGAAAGTGCTGAGTAATTGCAGGAGCACCATCAGGGTCAACTCCAGCTCTCAAGATTTTAAACCCATCCCCAAGATTTTATTGAGAAATGTTATTAGCAACGATCTAAAAAAAAAGCCCCCAAAATGCTGAAATATTGACATTTCCTTTGAAAATCCCCAGTCATGTGACTTCCATAGGCTGCCATTTTGGAGACTGCTGGCTGGTGTAGATCATCTCGAACATGCACCTCCACTGACTGAAGTCAAGACACTACATCAAGTGCAGAGTTGATCATTTAAAGGTGCATTATGGAACTTTTTTATGCAAACAAAAAATAACTTGATATTTATGTGTAATTGACAGTTTATGTGGCTTCAGTGGCTTCTACAGCACTCCAGGATCAACTGTTTGGTAGCAAAGACGCCATGCTAACTACCCATACAGCCATTGGGTCACTAAAAGGTTAGATCAGCACTAACACTTTTTTTTAATAATGTATAACACCACTTAAAAGCAGCAGCTAAGTCTCAATCAGCTGCTAAACAACAATCAATTAAATATTTAGTGTTTAAAACTTTTTCTGGCTATTGCAAGATTAGCAGCACCTCGTGTTTTTCTGTCACTGCTGTGTTTTTGAATTCTTGTTCCCAGCTGTGTAAAACCCGCCCAGGGTTGGTCTGAAACACCAGGGTATTCGAGCTAAATGTTGGTAATTGGACTCTTTCAGATGTAGCTTTTTTAAGTATGTGAAATTACAAATCTCACGGGAAGTCATCATGCAGCACACATTTAGGAAACCAAAGCACTGAAAGGAAAAGCCCCACACTGACAGTGGTTCAGTGGTGAGAGCATTTGTCCGTGGATCCAAATATCTGGGGTTCTGGCTGGGGCGTACCGTTGTGTCCTTGGGCAAAACACCTTCAGCTTCCAGCTTTGTGTGTGTGAGTGTGAACATATGCAAGTTAGCTGATGTGTGCAATCCAGCGTGGCATGTTTGCATGTGTCTCATTCATTGACATGCACTGTCCTGACCAAATGAAAAAAATGAAAATACTAAATGCTACAGACATTTAACCCAGGACCTTTATGCAGTGAGATGAACTAAGCTCCACACCATCCTGCCCTCTTCCACTTACACTAATCAGCATGTGCTATTCTGTCTAATTGTCTGTGCTACTGAGCAAGGCCTGGTGAATAAGCTTCATTGGGCTTTTATTGAACAATCTCCTTTACAAATAGCTTACAATGACTGAAGAGCGGGCATTACATATTCTCACATCAGCTGAATGCTCCCCAGAGCAGTTGCATTGTTCGCTTTAGAAAAAACATCATTTTATCATTTAAAAGTCTATAAAGTAAAGTGGCCGCATAACGTCATTTGCAAATAGTCCTGGTGTTAATTCCAGAGACGAAGTGTAATTTAAAAGTTCAGATCTGTCAGGAAGAGGAACAAAGCCGCGGCAGGAGAAAGAGCGCAGAAAAAGTGAAGGTGCATTCT
Source organism: Gobius niger (assembly GCF_951799975.1). Classification (NCBI taxonomy): domain Eukaryota; kingdom Metazoa; phylum Chordata; class Actinopteri; order Gobiiformes; family Gobiidae; genus Gobius; species Gobius niger. Next base: position 9,717,037 of record NC_136863.1, read on the forward strand.
TCTCGCAAGACACAGCCAAGAAAATGAGTCACGCGGCTCAGCTCTGCTCTGCCTGAACTCCCGCTAGAAGTGTGTGCAACTGCGACAGTAATTTCCAAATTGCTGTCTGAAGATATGTAAAATGAGAGAATTGAGTAAGGGTAATTGATTTCGAAAGTCTTGCGATTAGTTTTGAAATTTCTGCTTTAAAAGATTCCGTGGGCTGCACAATTTGGGCACGTCCAGGAGCATTAACATGTGTTGGAAAATAACAAGAACTACCTGCTCTGGAACATAGGCTGGTTATTGTGCGGGCCTCAGCGTTGTGAGATTCCTGGCTATGAAAATTTGCTGGAAAAAAACAGCATTAAAGTGGGAAGAGTTTCCTGCCTTTGTTATTTGCTTATTGCGACCTTTCAAATTGCATTTTTGAGTCGATGGCGTTTAACGTCGCAGCCCTCGGTTGTGAGTGCGCCTCTCAGGGTTGTGCACGTGAGGAGGAACAGCTCTGTTTGAGTGCTCAGCTCTTATTCTGTGCTGTCAACAGTGTGTTAATAATAGTTATGTGACTGTCAGAGGCAATGGGCCAGGTGCCAGCGTTTCCACTCACAATAATACCTCAGCCTCCCCGCAACAGCTCCTCATCTCCTCTGGACCATTTTTATAGACGTCAAGTCCCGATCCTCAGCGTCTGCATGCTCCGAGTCCATTTGGAGCTGAATAAATAAGGTATGAATTAGCTGAAGTGCCATTTGAATTCTGGGAGATATTCTGTTTGTGTTTAAAGAGCTTGTCTTAGGCCATCATTTTGAATTTCGCTTTGAGAAGCTTATGGCAGCTTTCAGCGAGACATCCTTTCGCAGAGGAGAGGGAAAACTGTGTGTCGCGGGCCAACTCCAGGAGAAGTTCAGCGTGAAGCCAGCCGCTCTGAGCGCTGTGGTTTAATCTGTGCGGCGGCAGGACTTTGAGCGTACTTCAAAGCTGAGTGCTCAGGCCATTCTCTGGACGTCACCTCCTCAAGTTGGCTCTTGCTCTGTTTGTTCCAGTGAGGATTAGACTGTACCTTGTGTGTGAGTTTATCCTCTCTTCCCTGGTTATGTGTTCGGAGCTGTGGGGGTCCCAGCGGGGCCGGGGTTGAGGGGTCAACTAACCTGACCCCCCCCCCAGTAGCTGTGTGCGGGTTGTGAGGCTTCTTCTGGGCCCAGGGGCTGAGACCTGCGCCCGCTCGGAGCTGTTTGTTTGCCCGCAGCTCATCATGAACTCTGACTCCTTAATCACAGTTAAATGGTGCCAGGGAGAGGCTGCGGTGTAAGAAGCACAGTGTAGGAGAGACAGGCAGATAATGGGCTTTACTCTGTGCTCAGGCTCTGACTGCCAGCCACAGCGACTTTCAAACTTCACATGGAACAATGTTGAGCTGCTCAGCGCTGAGAACTCACAGCTGGAGCCTCCTCTGTGTCTGCTGCTCTTACTGACGTCACAAATGCTTGGAGGCGCTGTGGTTTTCAGGCTGGTGCTGATATTCTGAAGTGCTGTTATTGAACTGAGTCCAGCTGAGACCTGTGCTCAGAGCGGGCCTGAACCGGGCTTGAAGCAGGGGCTCTGCTTCATTAGTGGCCCACACCCCGCTCTAATGTGCCGGGGCCGTCTGTGAGGCATCGCCTGAACCTCTGGGAACTATCCATGCCAGACCTGAGGCTTGCCGGGGCATTACAGCCAATCTATGTGAGGCCTGTAATGTGGCCCCATCTCCTGTTCACCCCCCCCAGCCAGAGCCCTGTGTGTGTGGGGAGCCTGATCACCCCCCGCCGTGTACCTGGAAACGGCTCAGCTTCATCAGCCCCTCACTCGCTTCATCACAGCTCCAGCCAAGTGAGCGCTCAAGCCTTTATGTGTGTGTGCGCCGCGGAGAGGATCGATGGGAGAATATGGTGGATCTCAAGCCGGGCTTTTATGAATGTGAGGCGGCTCTGCTTGTGCCACTGCTGATGGAAGAGTGTGCAATCACTTAAATCAGCAGCCCATCTTCTGACGAACAATTACCACAGCCGGAGGAAAGGCTCGCGCGCTCTCCGCTGATTGTTCTCCCACATAAAAGCCTGCCGTTCATTTAACCTTGAGCATTACCTATTTGCTTGCACTTTATGGGACTTATTGAGTTCTTCTAAACACACGGGCCCCATGTGAAATGTGGGAATTACCTGTTTTATATCGTCCCCTCAGGTACCACTTAGTAATGTCACTGAGCTATTTACATGAATCTCGCTAAGGCGCCCATAACTGGCTAATTTTCCCGATTGTCGATAGTGCAGCACAGTAGGGACAGCTCATTGGGCAGTCCACCTTCACGCACTCGTCAGGCCGCTCTATTACATCGAAACGCACTTTCCCACGCTCGATACAGCACTTAGACACCCACTGAACTTAAACATAGCGCCGTGATCTAACTGTGCTGATGCTCGGCCAGTTGAAAGGCTGAACATCCAGCTCAGATATGTGAAAAGGAACAAAACGCGATGTGCTCTCGCATCGGAAATCTTTGTGTCCTCCTTGACAGAAATGTGAAATGTGGAGGGAAAAAAAAATCTTGCAGATAAATTTAACTCATGATACTTCCATGTCCTTCTGTCTACTTTTCATAATATTTTTGATAAGCATGAGTTTTACACACATTTATTTACAGTAAACCCATTCATGACATTGCTATGGGGATAACAAACATGGTGTGTGCCTATTTCTACTTGACTGACAGGAATTTTAAATATTTATTTTATTGTATGAACTTTTAGCCCATTTTTCAGTCAGATAATTCAGTGGGTTAAGGTTGGCGTTTTGCAGAGATTTACTGATCAGATAAGTGATTGGATGTTTGTGTGTTTTTCACTGATTACAGTTTTTCATAACTGTACTTGAACTCTTTAGCGCTATTAAACCAGATTCTAAATGATCAAAACTCTTTTCAGTCACCAATAAAAAGCTCTGTCAAAAAGAAAACATTACGGCGCAGAAAAAACCCTCAATAGACCAACCAGCGTCGAGTGACACACGCAGTTTTGTCCTTTTTTATGACCTTTGTATTGAAAGACAAGTATAATCTACATGATGAGCTACACTTTCAACATCGCCCTGTTGGTTTTTTACACATTTTACCCCATTTAGCCCACGACAGACAGGTTTTTGCCAATTAAAGCACTGGATATATCTCCAACAGTAGATGATGAAACATCCAGATCAAAAGAAGCTCACAGTATATTGCAAAGTCACAAAAGTCTTCCATCTGACTGAGATTTACAGATTTTTTGCAAAAACAAAAAAACAAAGAAAAACACTTAACAATTTAAAGGAGTATTAAGTAACTCATGCCCCTAAGCGCCACTGCAGGTGTCGTAGCATGTTGCGTTTTTTACTCATTAATTGTCCGTGAGAGTAAATACTGCGCTGACAGAAAAGACAAAAGGAGAGAGGGATATTGTACATCCAATTACACAATGGAGATATTTTTTTTCACTCCAACTTGGCTGTAAATACTGTTTCAGTGGCACTAGCCACTAGCTAGCTTTGCCCGTTAGCCTGTTAGCTTCTTCTGTGTTATTTCATTAGTGTGTATTGGTGACTCCGACCTGGTGGAAGGGAAGTTGCAAGTGTGGTTTCCTGGCCAGAGACACCAGGGGGAGATGAAAGACCCCCCAATCATCCCATTAACACTTGTATTACCCCCTGAGGGACTATGAAAAGGATTTATTAGGGTAAACAAGTTACTTAGTACTGCTTAAAATTTAGTTTATTTTTATCTATTTTAGCTCCATAATGACCTTGTTTTAGTTTAGTATGTTTTAATATTTTTTTCCCTCCTTTTTCTTAAAGCAATACTAAGTAACTTATTTACCATAATAAATCCTTTCCGTAGTCCCTCTGGGGTAATACAAGCGTTAATGGGATGATTGGAGAGTCTTTCATCTCCCCCTGGTGTCTCTGGCCAGGAAACCACACTTGCAACTTCCCTTCCACCAGGTCGGAGTCACCAATACACACTAATGAAATAACACAGAAGAAGCTAACAGGCTAACGGGCAAAGCTAACTAGTGGCTAGTGCCACTGAAACAATGTTTACAGCCAAGTTGGAGTGAAAAAAAAAAATCTCCATTGTGTAATTGGATGTACAATATCCCTCTCTCCCTTGACCTTTTCTGTCAGTGTAGTATTTACTCTCACGGACAATTAGTAAGGTAAAAAACCGTAACATGCTATGACACCTGCAGTTGTGCTTATGGCCTCTTGGGGAATTAATTAGATAGTACTGCTTTAATGAAAAGTCAGATTGTGTATTATTGCAATGTTAAAATGTAATGCGACATGTTGATATGGTTTAGTGAAGTATTTCTTAGTGCTGTTAGTAGTAATAGTGCTGTTATTCGCAATATTCATTATGACATCAAATATTTTTTTTGTCATCATGCAGCTTTAATATGAACAGTAGTTTTGCTGGATTCATACATCGCTCCTTCAGTTGTTTCTCTCTTATCTGAGCCGGATTCGATCTCCCTCATGTCCACCTCTTACATGTCATGTGGCTGCGACCTTTACCCCCGTTGTCAGCGCAAACATGTGAGACGCCAGGTTTACTCCGAGGTCATGTGATGTACTGTATGTCGCTTCTCTGCTCTACCCTGGACTTAATATTTCCAACAGGCTGCCTGAGAGATAGCTATGTTTTTATTCTTGAAAGGATAATCGAAATTGTGGCCTTTTCTGTGCGGTGTTTGTTTCTGAAATTGTCCTGCACTTTGACCTGTGAAAGATGTTTGTTTCTGTGGTTTGGTTCTGAAACCTAGGGGTTTTTATGATGTTACATGTGGTTTGGGGTGTAAAGGTAGACCATAATACCACATGATTAATGCAAATGACAAATAGATATCACATTTAGTTTCCATACGACATTTGAAAGCTGTAACCAAACAATGAGATGATACATTGATTACTATAAAAACATGCAATTATTGAGTCAGTCTTGTTTTTTTAACAAGTTGCTAGGATTATACAGTATTAAAGGGGTTTGCATTTACCTATTTAAATGAATAGGGAGGTGCTCACAGTTTCTTTTTTCCCTGATAAGGGAAGTAAGAAGGGAAGTAAAGGATTTCAAAGTCATCAACAGGACTGATGAGATGACATCACGAAATGTTCCCAAATTCCAACAAAAACCTAATTCAGTTTAGGGTTGGGCGATGTTCCCTTAATTGGCCGTTGACGATGTTTACAGTGAACCATCGTGATGGACGATGATATCGTCCATTTTTCATTATAAGCGTTTTTTAAAGACATCTACATAGCCTATATATATGCTGCATATTACTAGGTATGCTAGAAAAATGTGAGATTGCAGGATAAATGGATCTAAACTAAACATGATCTGAACAGAGTCACGGAACACGACTTTTGCAACAGAAATGTGTTAAAACTCGTGCGTAAAGTCTGAGAGGAGAACGACTTATTCAGAGCGTGAACTCCAAGGCTCTTGTCACACTAATACAAATGTAAATCGGAGCTTATTATTTGCATTTGCTCAGTTTTAACGTAATGTTTAAGAAACAGTGGGTGAACGGGACAATATTTAGAAGTTTGCGTCTTAGCTCACGTTTTTGAAGCCGCTCCACGCGCCGCCCGGTCCGTGAGCTCGTAACCTCTTAACTCCTGCACCGCCTCTTTCTCTCTCCTCTCTCTCTTCTCTCCTCGTTCTTCGTGAGAATAATCTGCGCGCTCATCTAGCTCCGATGTGAGAGACATTCTCGTCATTTTAAAACGGTTTAAGTTTTCGTACGCTGCAAAGCAAAACCACGCGCTGTTAAACTCTGAGCTGCAGAGAGAGAGAGAGCCCCGCGCGTCAGAAATAGAGCAGCGCTGCGTCTTTATGTTAATAATTACGGCTAACACATCATGGCTTCTGGCAGGCTACTGACACTAGCGCGCATATTAGTTACATCCGTGATTTAATTTACAGTGCAATCCCTGCAAATCTTGTAGGTTTACAAGGCCCACAGAAGACCAGTGCGTGTTTCTGACAGGAGGGGGCGTGGCATCACGATGGTGGCTCTCCATCGTGATGTTGCCCATCCATCACGATGGACGATGATATCGTCCATCGGCACAACCCTTGTTCAGTTGATGACCTTGAAACCCCACAATGGATAACTCCTGGTTGACTGGGAGCTTACACAAACATGCTGGAGAAAGGTGTCATAGGGTTGTCAAAACACTCAGTGGTATTATGAGGTGCCACTGTGTGCTGAACACTGCTTTGCTTCTTGGCCTAAATCCACGGCTATAAGTTCAGGCTGCCCTTTGTGAACTTTTACACCAATTATGAGCTGGCTGACATGATCTATCCGTATGCCACTTATGAAAAATGTTTTGGAAGAATTAATTTCTGTGGGCGTTCGCTATTAATGATCCGCGTCTGCTCCCTTTAACCTGACAAATGATTTCAGATGTTTTCAAGGGTGACTCTCATTTGTTTGTAACCTCCTCCTTTCTGCCTGTGTGACCCCTGCAGGTTGTGAGGCGGACTTCTGGGGCCCCCACTGCACCAACCGCTGCCAGTGCCAGAACGGGGGCCGCTGCAACCCCATCACCGGCGCGTGCCTGTGCACCGACGGATACCAGGGGTGGCGCTGTGAGGAGCAGTGCGAGCAGGGGTATTACGGGAAGGGCTGCCAGCTGATCTGCCAGTGCCTCAACGGGGCCACGTGCGACCACGAGACAGGGGAGTGCCTGTGCACGCCCGGCTACACGGGGGCGTTGTGAGTGCATTTCATTTTGTATTCTATTAATAAATGCCGGAGGTACGTAAAGTTAAAGGTATATATTTCAAGGTTTTTTGACATAGGGCCTCATTTCCTAGTTATCCAGAGTGTTGCTGATTTCTGGAGATATTTTTTTTTTGTAATTCATACAGTTCTTATATTTGAAGAGTTATGTGGCGCTAGGCGAGTGCAAGGCTTGCGCATTTCTATGCACATTCTTTCTTATAACTCTGGCGTTATAAGTGATTTGCCCCAGGTGCTCTGTGGAGTGTGTAAGACTGTTTTTAATGCAGTGTAGCTGATACCGTAGAAATGCACTAGCCTTGCACTAGCCTAGCGCCACGTAACTCTTCAAACAAAAGACCTGCATGAATTACATAAAAAATATCTCCAGAAATCAGCAACACTCTGGATAACTAGGAAATGAGGTCCTATGTAAAAAATCCCGAAATATCCCTTAAAGGGTTAACCTCTTAATCTCTGCCTTAACTGAGCACATTTTCTCCAGTTCGGCTTTACCCAAATCTAAAAGCAGTGTTACGCCTCATTTGAAAGACCTTCAAAACTGATCGTATGTTTATGTCACATGTCTGAAGCGTTTTTGTCGTGTTTCCATCACTTTTTTTATCTGTGTTTTTTTTTTTTTTTTTTTTTTCATTTTATGTGTCATGTTTTTGTTGCTTCTTTATTGTGTAATGTCACTCTTTTGTTGCTTTTTTGTTGCATTTTCATACTCGTTTTCGTCGCTAATTTGACGCTTTTTTCAAGAAGAATTTAGATTTGGGTAATGCCGGAGAACTGGAGAAAATGTGTTCGGTTCAGGTGGGGGTTAAGAGATTAAGATCGGGGACTAAATTAGGGTCAGGGGTTGGATTAGGGGATGATGGGATGGAAGGCTTGGTGTCATCAGCTAAATAAATCCATAGTAATCTGGGAACATAGGCACTGGGGAATATAGGTTTGCCCCTGTATTAGTGTTTTTGATACACTGTCTGAAGAAAACAAAAAGTCGCCTCCTAGATTTAACTAACTGATCTGGGGTGGCTGCAGTTGGTCTAGGTTCAACAACTCTATGTGCCCAAAGAACGAGATCAGCTGATGACCTGAACATCCTAACCAAGTTATTCCATCAATGGATTTTTTCTTCCCTGATGGCACAGGCATATTCCAATGGATTCATCGGGCTCACATTGTGAAAGAGTAGCTCAGGGGAATGAGACATCATTTTCACAGATGCATAGGCCGCCAGAGAGTCCAGATCTTAACTCCACTGAGAATCTTTGGGATGTGCTGGAGAAGGCATTGCTCAGTTGTCACACTCTCCCATCATCAATACAAGATCTGAGAGAAAAATAAATGAAACACTTGATCTTTTGTCATCACAGAAGCTTATTGAAGCAACACCACAGCGACTGGGCTATAATCAAAGCTAAAGGCGGTCCAACTAAAAAAAAAATGGGTGACCCTTTTTATGTGGCAGTGTTTTTTTTGGTGGGGATCAGTCAGTATTTCTGCAATTATGAGATTTGAGATCGAAGTGCGAACTGACTTTGCCCTATCAAGCAAAATAAAACAACATTCACTGCTTAGTAATATGTATTTCAATTGTTTACTTTGTTATTTGGCCTAAATTCAAAGGTGGCTGTGTTTAGTTCGGAACTATATTTAATACAATATCTTTTCTTTTTATCTTGACCCCAGTTCAGTGGCCCAACCCCCACTTTGGGAACTGGGAACTACGATTCTAAGTACTGATGGAGAGAATTACTAGAGTGTAACTGTCCCGTTCTGTGTGCTTGTGACAGCTGTGGAGAGCGCTGCCCCTCCGGGAGTCACGGCCCTCAGTGCGAGCGCCGCTGCCCCTGTCAGAACGGAGGCACGTGCCACCACATCACCGGGGACTGCTCCTGCCCCGCCGGATGGACGGTACGAACTGAGGCACACTGAGCTGCAGTTAGTTAGAGTATACAGAGAAAACTATACATCAACAAAATTCAGCTCAACTTTTGTGCTGTGTTGTTTATTTACCATTGGGCTCGATTCAAGTGAGAAACAGAGGAAGCTGTTCTTCCTCTATCGCCGTTTCCCCATTAGTGATTAGTGATGTCTTGTGCAAATCAATAAATAGTTAAAGAAAACCAAACTGAAATTGACTTACTGATGGTGAGTCACTGGCTAGGTGTTAACCTCTTACCACCCTCATTAACTTCAGTTTAGCTTTCCCCAAATCTAAACGTTTGTTGACTGGAGAGCTGTAGACCAGTGTAACGCCTTATTTGAAAGACTTACAAAACTGAATTTAACGGATCTTTTTCCTCACGTTGTTGCTGTGTCCTCGTCACTTTTCACATTCTTTTTAACATCATTTTTACATACTTTTTTGTTGAGTTTTTGTTACATTTTTGCCACTTTTTTGTTGATTTTTTGTCACATTTTTGCCACTTTTTTGTTGAGGTTTTGTCACATTTTTGCCACATTTTTGTTGAGTTTTTGTCACATTTTTGCCACTTTTTTGTTGAGTTTTTGTCACTTTTTTTGTTGAGTTTTTGTCACATTCTTGCCACTTTTTTGTTGAGTCTTTGTCAAATTTTTGCCACTTTTTTGTTGAGTTTTTGTCACATTTTTGCCACTTTTTTGTTGAGTTTTTGTCACTTTTATGCCACTTTTTTGTTGAGTTTTTGTCACATTCTTGCCACTTTTCTGTTGAGTTTTTGTCACACTTTTGCCACTTTTTTGTCGCTTTTTTGTTGCTTTTTTGTTGCTCTTTCGTCAGTTTTTTCTGCAGTTTCATCACTTTTTTTTGGTAACTTTTTGACGCTTTTTCGATGCGTTTTCATCCTTGTTTTCTTCTCGTTTTTGTCGCTTCTTGAGACTTTTTTCAAGAAGCTTTTAGATTTGAGTAAAGCCAAACTGGATGAAATGTGCTCGGTTCAGGCGGGGGTTCAGAGGTTAAAAACATTACACTGGATGTAAACACTTGACTGGAGAAAACGTCATTGAGGACAAGTTTTTATCTCAGCACTTGTATCAAAAAACAACACAAAAAAATAAAAAATCACATGTTAATCGCTCCGGAGTATAAGACGGAGTAAAAGACCCTGCCAAACTCTAAAAAAAAGTGTGACTTATAGTCCTGAAAATACGGTAAGTCTTTGTCACTTTTGTGTTACCAGTGGTGTAGCAAGGGTACCAAGGGGTCCCAAGCAAGATTGTCGGTAGGCGGCCCTCTGGTGGCTGCTCGGCGCACTGGGAGAGAGGGTCACCTGACAACTCCCATAATGCAGTTTTTTGCATAAGTATTCCTCAGAACAGAAGGCTGAGGTTCTTCAGGTCATGATGAGTGTTACATGGTTTCAGTATTAGAAATATAATCTGGTGGAGCCATGAGTAAAACAGTCTATCCACTGCTCCTTATAAATTCACATGACAGGGAAACATGACTCACTAAAGCAGCAGGATGGGGATAAACAGCGCCACAGAGCAGCGGTGGAGAGATGATGTAACTGCATCATCAAAAATCATTAGGAAAATTGTGTATATCAAACTTTTACTGCAGGCTTCAGAATGGGTTGGTTCATGGGGGCCCTTGACTGTTGACTAGGCAGTTTTGTGGCTTTTTTGTTACTTTTTTTTTCACCTCGTTTTTGTTACTATTTTTACGTTGTTGTTCTTTTCAAGAAACTTTTAGATTTGGGTAATGCCAAACTGGAAAATGTGCTCGGTTCAGGTGGGGGTTAAGAGGTTTATTGCCAAGCTTACAGTTTTAAAAGATCACCAGCAAAGCACAGAGGCACTAAAAATAAGAAAAACCATTGTGTGTATTTTCAGTTTCATACAGTCATTAGTCAATACTGGCACACGAGCAAAAATGGCCAGTTAGCAAAACAGTGTGTATGCAGTATTTTACCCTTTCCAAAGTAAAGCAAGATAAAAAAAAAATAAGTTTAAAACTGTTCTGAATTGTGTGAAAATAGTTTTGCTTTTCTGTTGCTCCTGAACAACTTCACATCAGATGAAAGAAAGTTGAACCGTTTGAACAGGTTGGTGTTGAGAGGGGCTAAATTTCATGTCTGGCAGAGTTTTTACAGCAGACCCAGTGAGAACATGAACTTTTCATCAATACTCTCTGTTCAATTATAAATACGAACCAAGAATTATTTAGATAAGTACAACTCCAGCGGGAACCCCAGTAGAGAGGCTGAAACCGCCACTCTGGAATTTCACAATCTGGGCCTCACAATTAGAACAATTAGTGAATATATACAAATCTCGACCAATGTTGAGGTGTAATGTTTGTCTAATATTGTGAAATCTATCAGAAGTGCAGACACCACAAGGAGCGAATAAGGTACTGTATAAGAAGTGGAGGAGATGAAATAACAGGGTTTAAGATAGAAATGAAGACTCAAAGACAAATAGGTGAGGCTACAGACCCGGACCATCGTCTCTCCGCCTCCAAGAGCAACCGAGCCTTGCTTTCATCTGACTATACTTTTTTTTCCCCTTTTATAGAGAGCATTGATGCTACAGGGTAGATAGGCTACATAAACCCCCACATTTCCTGTCCCACTACCTCTTCTTTCACCCAACAAATTGTATTTTTAAGCGTCACATAAAATGTGCTAATGGATTCATAATTGTTTAGCAAACTTATCACCGTCTCAAGGTTAAACAGAAGATAATGTTTTCGTGATTACAAAGAGTATTTTAAGCTCAAAGCCAGTGATGCCAGAAACGAATTATTCAGTAACCACTTTATTCAGTAACGAGTAATCGAATGCGTTTCTAACCAGTAATCCAATTAAAGTTGCTTTCTTTCTTCTTGTGTCTTGCGGGAGTGACACAACAATGCGTAAAGTCACGTTTTCAGCATGAGGACAACTCACGTGAAATACATACCAAGAACTCAAGACGCAAACGTAAACAACAATGGAGGAGGAGAGAAGTGTGCGTTTTCCGCTGGAAATATAATCACTATTTTGAGTCAGCATTGTTAATGCTACTATTAAAATGCACTTCCAATGAAGTGATTCCAATAAAGTATTGGCAAAAGCGGTCATCATTTATAATTTATGTTGAGGCAGTGGACTCATTGTTGGCAGCTGCTGAATGTAACTAATACAGTAACTGGTAGTCTAAGTTAGTTACTTTTAAAATCAAGTAATCAGTAACTTTTTTTTTTGAGCAATCAGAAATTAGTAATTAATAAGTTTACTTTTTCAAGGTGACTGTGACAACACTGGTCAAAGTTTACTCACTCTCTCAAAAGTTAAATCCCCACACACACACACACACACACACACACACACACACACACACACACACACACACACACACACACACACACACACACACACACCGCACGCACACATACAAATGAAATAAACAAAATGTAAGAGGCTTAATGTAGCACTGCAACAATTCAATTCAATTCAACTTTATTAAGGACTCAAGGTCCAAAGAGACGAAGATGAGCATTTTAAAGCTAACCACCTCCTTTTTGGTTTGAAACTGGATAAAGTTGGTGCAGGGCCTTTAAGGAGCTATGGCATCATTCTGATAATTATTCACAATGTAAATGTAAAAAGAAAAACATTATTGCTTAAGATGTCAGCAATAATAGTAATCGTTGGCCTCTTGAATGTCCTGCCTCACCCTCTCTCTCTCTATCACACCCAGGGTTCGGTGTGTGCCCAGCCGTGTCCCATCGGCAAATACGGCATCAACTGCAGCAAGGACTGTTCGTGCCGTAACGGAGGCGTGTGTGACCATGTGACCGGGCAGTGCCAGTGCGCCGCGGGCTTCAGTGGACGCAGGTATCTGGCTGTGAAGGCTTCTGTTGTGCTCTGTTGTGAAAATGGGCCACACAATTGAGGGGTATGAGTATTTCATGCAAAGGGATGCTTTAACTCTTCCACACTGACCTATTCTCTTTGTTGATTCCAAACGAGGAGCAAACCTGGCTCCTATTTATCAGGCTTTTTGAAGTACCTTTGGAGCCCTTTGCTATAGTATTTAATATTTTGAATAACGTGTACTGCAGCAGCCGAGCTTTCTTCCCATGATGCAGTTTGATTCCATTTCTGCCCCAGTGCCTGCTGTTGTTCCCTGTACATTAAGGCTGTGTATGATTATGTGAGTGGTAGGGGGCCAAAAGGGGCTTTCATTTTCTCTAAGAAGGCTTCGATTAGGTAGCTGTTGCCCTCTGCTGGCAAAAAGCCCCATTAGAAGTGCGGCTAATTAATAGCATTGCCTTGACGATAAATGCCTGTAAGTGAAGGCAATTTCAGAACAAGTGGTGTAGTCCAGGGCTCTTAAGGAGATGTTATTAAACATGCATGAATGATCTAAACCAGGACTCTCCAGCCTTGCTTTGAGGATATTTGAGTAATATGGGACTTTGTCAGAGTTTACCCTGGACGGTTAGTAACTAAAATGTTATGTCACCTTCCTTGGGAATACAGATGCTTCCTATAATCTGGAATATTTACTTTACAAACGTTACAGATCGCATCAATATGCACTGTCCCTGTTAAATAAATGAATAGGAAATACAGTATGTCATAACGTGTAATACTTTACTGTTTTATTATCTAGTTTCCGAATTACTGTATGTTCAACCTGCTCATAGCTCAAATTGCTCATGACGATAAAACTTCCTGGTTGGCTCCTCAAGCGGATGTTGACACAAGCCTTTGGGGAGCATCTTGGAGATCCATGGAGAGCCACTGTTGACTCTCAAGCTACAGGTCGGAGACCCCTGATCTAATTAAACTACGAAACTGTGTGTTTTTTAAGTGCAACCTTCATTATGATAAAGGTAGAACTATTGAGAGCCTTAAAAGAGAAAGGCGCCTCTCAGATGGTTCACACCCCGAGGAGCGACAGGCGTAAATGCCCATTAGTGAGTTGCAGGCTGGACTGTTGCTGCGTAATAGGATGTTTATATTTAATTAATCTCGTATTTCGTTGTGGCCAGCGAAGTTCTGTGTCTCGGGCCGTCCATTGATCCCTCCGTAGGCTCCGAGCTGTTTGGATTCCGCTCATTAATTATAAGTAATGGGCTTATATTAGCGTCTCATTGGAGAGCGCAGATCCTTTGCCTGCTGGAGCTGCCCAGAGCTCCCGTCTTTATTAGTTCGGCTAAAGCAATCGTGTCGAGGATGAAAAGACTTCCTCCTCAAGACCTCGCCGTTACTTTATTATTTCGCAAAATTGCCCTCATTCATTTTGTCAGTGGCAGGTGAATTAAGCTGCCAGGAGTAATCGGAGCTCGTGTTAGCCCTCACCTCTGAATGTACAGAGGCTGATAATAGTAGTTCGTGCTAAAAAGCTCATTTAAACACAAAACACATGTTGGTCATTTGATAATTCGACTGGGCTGTTAGCATTTTGTTAGGCCGTGGAGATTGATTTTCCCGCAGAAATCGCTAGTCGGTTTGTTTCTGAGCTGGAAAATCCATTTGTACGACCTGAGTGGAGTACATACAGTGAATTCGCCCAGCTGCTCTGTGCTGTGGACCTGCAAACACTGACTTTTCTACAATGATAGAATATTTACATTAAAAAACACCTGGAGCTATGTAGAGGTCGACCACTAAATCAGCCGATCTAACACAGATAAAAGCTTAAAGTGGTCACTGTTGGGGTTGCCAAGTATTTGTATTTTAGTTTAATAACTGATCTAGCATATTTGTAATGATCTGATCACTTTATGTGAGTTTATATTAATACAAAATTAAAGCCTGTCATCCAGCCAATTGTATTTAGCTAGATGACAGGCTTTAAAACGTTTTTACTTTAGTCTATGTAAGCTCATTTTTTATTATTATAATTTTTTTCATCCAGGTAACAGGTAAAATCAAATATTTCAACTGGACTTTTTTTGTTAGATGGTAAACCTCCCTTTGAGGCAATCCCCCTTTAGTCTAATCTGGCAACACAGACTGACACAGGTGTGGCCTATTGGTGTGTATATATTTACTGCTGCTTATGGCGATTGATGGTATTATAACTACTTGTAATATATAGTTTTAATATATCCATATTTGTAATTTTGTATATTGTTATGAGTGTACTGATTGATTTGTTTTATTGTGTTGTGTTGCTGTGAGGCATATTGAGTTGCCTTGTGCATAAATTTGCCTTGCCTATAAGCTGGGTATATAAGACCAGTGCTCAGTCTCAAAGACTTCACTGAGGATGACAGTTGGATGACTGTTGAAAAGTCTTAGTTGATACAACAACAAATAAATACAAAAAAAAGTCCAGTTGAAATATTACATTTTTTGAAGGGTTTTTACTTTAGTTTATGAATTAATATAATTGATAAATGATCAGGAACATCTCGTTTGCAAGAAAAATAAAGACTCTATTGATCTCACGCTGGAGAAAAAGGACCATTCACTTTTTCACTCAAGAGAAAGCCACTTGGTAGTGGTTAAAATTGGAAGATACTCAAACCCCCAGTGTCAGTAACAATGACACATTTTACAGTTTAGAAGCGTCATACACAGGATAATAGACCAGACATTTAGAAAAATCGTACAGCTATGTTTTGTTTCTTTCATTGTTCCTTTGTTTCCACACATTATTTAGATTTTGTCTCTTCAAATGTTTTGCGAACCTTTGTGTTTAAAATTCATTATAAAAATGTTTCAAATGTAGGACCTTAAATAAAAGAGCTTTTTTTTTTTACATTTCAAACAGCGCAGATCTACAAGATGCTACAATTTCACCCGAAACCCGACGACTTGGGCGGGAGCACCCTTGTATAACGGACATTACGTGGGCAGATTATTTGGCCGCTACGTAAAAAAAAAAATCTCCCTGTGCAGTTTTTAACAATGTGTCTGACATTCTCCCTGTCATTACTGCGCTCCCTCTCTCTCAGGTGTCAGGAGGACTGTCCCGTGGGCACCTATGGGCCGCAGTGCAACCACAAGTGTCAGTGTCAGAACGGAGCGCGGTGCCACCACATCACCGGGGCGTGCATGTGCGAGACGGGCTTTAAAGGGCCTAATTGCCAGGAGAGGTTCTGTCCGCCCGGTCTGTACGGCCTCATCTGTGACAAGTACTGCCCCTGTAACAGCAGCAACACGCTCAGGTGAGGCAGGCCGCCGAAGCATCAGGCAAATTAGTCTGCTGTCAGAAAGGGACTGCGACGTGGGTTATGATTTGAGTTCTGAATCGGGCTGCAAGTTTAATCAAAAATCAAATAGATAATCAGTCCCGCGGATGGTGCCGCTCAGACAGTTTTTGTTGTAGAAATGTCAGTTATTGTCTCTTATCACTCTTGACCAGTCATATCTGAACAATGCATAATTTTACATGCTTAAAATAGTCCTCGAAGCAAAGGTTGTTCAGCATGTTTTAGACTAGGGCCTACAATAATCTGGATTATGCAATTTGAATGTTCACAATACGCAAATTGCAAAGGCTGCCAATAATCTCGCGAATATACCGTACTGTCCTCGGTGAATAAAAAAAAAAATCTCCTTGGGTTATTATTAGTAAAGCCTCCAAACCCTGCTGTTTAAACCTCCACAGATGAAAGCATGTTTATTGTAGTAGTTTTCCTCTTTATCTCTCATGTTTCTCTCAAATATTAATGCTTCCCGACATAATAAAACCTTTGTGGGAAATGAATCATTGATTTCAGCAGTAAATTGTGTTGATATATATTTTTAAAAATCATTTCACTTATTTTTCATTTATTTATTTAATATGGACATAGCAATTACATTAGACAAACCAGATGGATTGTTTAAAGTGTTAATGCTAAAGTTGCTCATTTTCAACACCTGTCCATAGGGGGCTTTTAGGTTTCAAAGATCACAATGCACATTTCAAACAGGTGCTTTAAAATTAAAGAAAAGCCTAAAATACTAACGTTCAAATACATTTTCCTTGTTTCCAGACGTTTTCCCTTCAGTTAAACCTCACAAAAGACCGGATAATAGAGCGGATTCACTGCTCACCTCAAAATAGTGTGAAATATAGAATAGAATTGATTTTATTGTCTACCGAAGTAGACATTCATCTTTGGCTCACCCACACATACAAACACAAGACTAGGAGAAAACAAAAACAAGAAATATTACCGAACAATTCACTCCATTTCTGCTTCTGTGGTGGTTGTGTTTAGGTCGCTGCTTCGTTCAGAAGGCTCACAGCACAAAGGGACTAAGGATGTAGCCAGTGGAGCTCTGTATCGCCTCCTAGAGTTTAGATGCTGAAACTGAGGGTTCAGAGGGTGAGAGGAGTCACAGGGATTAGCTCGTGCTTTAGTCAGTGTCCTCTCACTCAAATGTCTCTGAGGTCTTTCCATAATGATAGAGTCCATTGATAATTTTTTTCATTGAACAAGCCAGTCGTAAACAAACTGCTGTCCCGCTGTTGAAGAAGGTTTTTCATCTCCACTTACCTGAAGGATAGAAAGGATGAAAGTAGAGAAAGGGTTTGAAGGAGCATGGAAACAAAGAGGAACGGGACAGGGCATGTACTGTTCCAGTTTTGGACCTTAAGATAACACACTCATCTTCATTAACTATATATTTGCAGCCTTTGCGTTTTACTAGTTGCCAACATTCAAATTGTGGGTTCAGGTAAACAGTGATTACGCTTGCAGCCCTAATTTTAAACATGTTAAATAAACCATGTCTTGAAAAGTGAATATTTCTAAACAACTCCAGAGAAGTTAGTTCTCATTAAAGTAGACATTCCCATCTCCGCTCCGTAAGCCCCTCTCATTCCGCAGTCACCTCGCCGCCGTGTCATCCTCTTCGGCTTTTAATCGTGACCTTGGCTTCATTCATAATTTCTGAGCAGCCGCATTCATAGTTAATGCCGTGTTAATGCTCTGATTCCGGCGCGAACTATAGAAGTCATTACAGCTGAAGGGGACAGAAAAGGGACGTTTATCGGAGCCCTGATGAATGAGCGGTAAGGAGAAGCAGACATGACCCTGGTTTAAAATGAGCTGAGAGCGTGTTGTTTTTCAGCTGCCACCCGCTGTCTGGCGAGTGCACGTGCGCGGCCGGGTCGACAGGCCTCTTCTGTAATGAGAGCTGCCCTCCCGGGTTCTACGGCGAAGGATGCTCCGAGCCGTGCAGCTGCTCCAACGGGGCCGACTGCCACCCGGTCACCGGCTCCTGCGTCTGCGCGCCCGGGTACATGGTGAGTGCATCCGTACTGTAAATGCCAAGGACCAGTGCTTCTCAAGCTGTGGCACACGCCCCACTGGTGATACTTGGGCTTCTTTAGGTGATACTCAAGGTCATCTGTAATTTTGGACTACTCAATGTGTGCTTTAGTATTTTGTTTAAATTTGGTGTTTTCATGGTTTAGACATGGTTTACTTCCAGTTCAGACATTCTATTTTAGACACTTACCACCCTGTTTAGTCTTTACTTGACTGTTTAGAGCTTATTACCATGTTACAATGTTGCTCAGTCACAAAAGACATACCTGGAGTTGTGTTTCGAGCCACTGGCGCATCTTTGAGTAATCTTTGGATCTTCAGCAGTGGCGATCCTTAGTACCTAAGCTCCTCCTGGTCTTCGTGTCCAGGAAATGCTTCCCTTACCTCTCGATCAGCAGTCAAAGCAGTGTATTTTTATTTATTTTTCCCGCTTTATTGAAACAGCTGTGCAGTGAAGGGGAGCATCGGAAGGGGGGTGGGGCTTATGGGATCTCACTTGGAGGATCAGGAAGTGAAACGATCGGATATTTTGTTTCAGTTGTTTTAAATCAATATGGCATTTTCTAAATAACAATGTGTAAGATAGTGATAAAGATGTGTTTGACATGATTTGAATACCCGCTCTTTTGTTATGCCGGTACTTGGTGTGAAGGGTTTGCGCATCACTGACCGAGAAAGACGGCAACAAAACTAGGTTGTAGAACCATTTATGTGCAGGCCATTAAAGGGGATAAAGAGCTGAATTATTTATTTGGCTGAGACAACGCATGTTTATGATCAAAGATGAGACATGTGCATGTAAATATGCCACACCAGATGCCAGGTAGCAATTGGCTAGTTTATATCCCTTGTTCTGCATTTGCACTCATAAAAACACTCTCATTCATGTGCAGTACACTGAAACAGGATGTAAGGTGAGGAAAGTGTCTTGCCAAAGGACACTATGAAAGTAGGCACTGGCTGGAGCTGGAATCGAACCGCCAACCTTTGGAAAGTTGAAATAGGCCTAAATATGTTTCTTCCTCAGTTGCTTGATATTAAAAAACAGGATGTTTTTCTTTCAAAATTCAACAAAATAACAAATATTTGGTGTGGGAGTAAAACAGATTATTTAACAAACAATGGAAAAACAGTCTCGACGTAATAAAACAGTGAAACACAAATGGGTTATGGAGACCCTTAAGGACATAATAAAAAGGATCTATTTTCACACTAAACACCTATATAAAGTGCAACAGCCAAAATAACAATTGTGCAAATTCAGGGCATTTATTGTACAAGGAATAAAAGGATGTTTTAAAGTATTTGTTTTGGCTCTGGGCAGTCTGAATGTGCTCTTAGAGGGAAGAACAACAAACCCAGCTCACTGCCACCTTTTAAAAGTTCAAAATTAATAAACCTAGATGTAACTCACTTATAACATTATCCAGCTACACACTCCTAATATTTTTGTTGAACTGCCTTCTGCAATGTCACAATATGTATTTCCATCCGGTGTTGCATTCATTTGTTGCACATCCCAAAGATACTGAATGGGGTTAATATACTATATACTATACTATACTAATACATGTGAAAGGGGTGTCTCATGCTCCCTTTTTTAGCACATGAATCCTTGTATTGTCCTTTCAGAAAATGCCTGTGCCATCAGGGGCAAAGGGAAAACAATAAAATAACTTGGTCATTCAGAATAGTTGACCTCATTAATAACGTTGTTGAACCTGGACATGACCAACTGCAGCGCCCAAGATTCTGGTCGTGACACTTTTTTTTTTTTATCAGTCACCTTGAGTCTCTCTAAAATCGAAATCAGGTTAGAATCTATGAGTAATTATGATGCACTCGGACCTGACGTTAAACAGCCACATCAAAGCAATGACATCAACATCAAATATCGCTAAGATCAGAGGAATAGTGTCAAAACCAGACTTAGAGACACTTATCCATGCATTTATGTCCAGCAGGTTAGACGACTGTAACCAAATGATGAAAGATCCGCACAAACTGTTAGCTACCGAGCATTTCTTTATTGCTCTTATTTTTTGATCCTGCACACTGACTCAGTACCTGTAGATGTGCTAGTTTTCTACCTGTAGGCTAATTTAACATCTGCTCACTGGCCTCTCTGCAGTACATCCAGAACGCTGCTGCTCGAGTCCTGGCAAGAACTAGGAAATACAACCATATTAGTCCAGTGCTCCAGTCTCTGCACTGGCTTCCTGTCACTCAGAGAATAGAATTTAAAACAGCTCTGCTTGTGTACAAGTCTTTTCATGATTTAGCACCAAATGTCCAACTAATAAAGGACTTCTAACAGGGGATCAGAGCGCCTCGGATTTTTCCTCTTGTGCCTATACTTACATTTTGATCCTGAAGAGCACCTGACCTCCTTTACAGACTATTCCACGCACTGAAGAGATCAGTTTGTTCCTCTCAAAATACATATCTGACATGTTAGAGCCATATGCTCCATCTCGGGGAGGGGTTTCCTGGTGGTTCCCAGAGTCAGGACTAAACACGGTGAGGCTGCGTTTCAGTTTCTTGCAGCAGTCTTCATGAGGATGTGAGACAAGCCTCAACTCTGACTATGTTCAAATCCAGGCTGAAACAGTTCTTTTTACTCGTGCATATGACAACTGAAACTATTTTATCTGCACTCTTGCTTTTTTCTGAAATGAATAACATTTTATATTGATGCTTGATGCATTGGTTTTATCTGCCTTGTAATGTGATGTAAGGATTTCTTTGTTAAATTTTTCTGTTGTCACAAAGTTTTATTTTCTTCCCTTCCTTTAATAATTGCAACAGTAAAATTTGACATTGTGGCATTTGTACTGAAGTAGGGAGTTGTGTGTGTCTCTACATCCCAGGGGAGGGCTTAGAAAAGTGCTCTTTCACCTGTGAGATCTCTGCATAAGGGCAAAATTGGGGTCTCCATGGAAACAGCATGGATGTGTGACTAGGTTATAACATCAGAGTTTTACACACTGGAACAAAGGGTTTAAATTGTGGTCAGAAGGATCAAAAACTTGTCAAAATACATAGTTATAAAAGGTATGCAGCGTTTGCTCTTGCTGGTTTAAAAAAAAAAAAAAAAACTCAACCGTAGCTGTATATAGAGGACACAAAGCTAAGAATCTCCAGAGTTCAGTCACTGAGCTTTTAACAATGAAATGGGGACAGGTGCTGGGCTTTTGGAAGGAAGTGTTTAGATCCAAGAGAGTCCTTCGAGGTTTACTGGTTTTAGCCGCATGATCTGGCAACCCAAAGAAGCCAAAGTCTGGTGCTCATTCTGGGTTCTGACCTTATATTTGGCTCAAGAACCAAAGCAAAGAATGTAAACAGAGCTTTTGCATCATATTGCATGTTTTTTGCAGTAGTATGTTGACTTCATATCTGGAGACATAAGTAATTAATGTCAATGAAAAAGAAGTCCTTCATATCCGCCTTTTAAGATGTTAGACATAAAAGCGAGGAAATGACCTACACAAAGGAAACATTAGCTCTTTTTTCCTCTCCAAAATGCCTGTTCAACATGTCGGCGTGTTCCTCCGTGCAGTAGTTTAATCACTGGAGCCATTAGGAGCTGTCAGCCCTTCATTATTCTGTTTGTGCATTTTTCATACAAGTGTCACTTTTATAATCAGTGCAACCTTGCTCATTGATATACTTTAATGATATCCTATCCTAAGAATCCCCAGTAGTTTGTACACAGCTGCAGCCAGCCCTGTTTGTGTTTTTTTTGTGTGCCTGCATTAAAGGAACAGGCCACCGTTTTTCCATACTGGTATGTTCTTACCTGAGCTTAGACGAGTTGATGTGTAACTGTCTGGTCTTTGTGCGTGTGCTCAGTCACGCAAATAGATAAAAGATGTTGTTAGCATTTAGCCTCTCCCAGCATATTCCTATGGACCCAAACGGGGGTGAAGTTCGAAGTGACCAAGCTCTTACACGAGTGGGTGAGTAGTTACACGATCCAAGTAATATTTTTAGAATTTTAGGAGTGAAGATATTACTGACTGCTCCTAAGGTGTTATTACGCCTTACAATATAGTACCCGTTGTTATCCACTTAGAAATTCGGCATGTTTGAGAGAAGATCAGTGTTAATTTCGTCAACTAAAATATTTAGTCTTAATTTTAGTCAAAGTGATATTTTTGCCGACTAAAATTGGACTAAAACTAAATTAAAAGTTTTTCATGAGACTAAAACTATGACTAAAATGTCCAGATATTTTAGTCGACTAAAATAAGACTAAATAAAAATGAAAAGGAGAGACTAAAATCATCCAAACTTCTATTGACCGTCTGAAAGAGCCTCATATCATTTAAAATTCACTGCCAAGGAACAGCTCTGAACTTTATTCATGTGGGAGCAGCCCCATGAAGTCGAGGACCTTGATTAAATATGATTATAATGAATATTATAAATGCAAAGTCGACTAAATTAGTCTTAAATTTAGTCGACTAAATTGACATGCAATTTTAGTCGGCTAAAACTAGACTAAAATTGAAAAAAAAAATTTGGGACTAAATCTCGACTAAAATTAAATTACATTTTAGTCAAAAGACTAAGACTAAAACTAAAATAAAATATGTTGTCAAAATTAACACTGGAGAAGATAAGATGAGATAAGATAATTATTATGTTATTATGTGTACTTGGATACTTGGATTGTGTAACTACTCACATAACCGTGTTTAAATAGGGAAAACGTGGAAGAGCTTGGTCGTTTCTAACTTCACCCCTGTTTGGGTCTATAGGAATTTGCTGGGAGAGGCTAAATGCTAACAACATCTTTTGTCTATTTGCGTGACTGAGCACACGCATAAAGACCAGACAGTTATGCATCAACTCGTCTAAGCTCAGGTAAGAACATATCAGTATGGAAAAACAGTGGCCTGTTCCTTTAAGGCGAGACACTGCATATGAATAGGGACATTTCAAGATATCAATTTGAAACGTTTGATGTAGATTACTGACAAAAAATGATTGACCTTTATTTAACCGGGATAGTCCCACTGAGATTAAATGTGAGGAAAAAAATTATATATTGCAAGTTTGCTGGCATTTTTTGCTTTCATATAAAAATAAGTCATTTTATGCCTAAAAACTATGAATTAGTTATTAAAAAATCCCTCTGAAAAAAGTTGTCAAAATATTGTTCAATCCAAAGTTGGAAAATTTGAAGTCTGTAGGTGTTACTGACGTGGAGATGTTGTCACCACAATGAGAGAAAAATGTATTTTGAGAAAATGGTGCTTGAAATTACGATTTCAATGTAAATCTATGGAGAAATATTGAATCAGTGCAATATTTAAACAAGTTATTGTGAAGATTAGGTATACTTTTTGTGTCCATGTGAAAGCTTGTATGTTCAGAGACCAAAACCTGAAAACTGTTTTGCCTGTAGTGTCTTATACCATGTTTTAATGTTGTAAGTGAAACCGCTCCCACTGGTCTTTAAAAGTCCGTTTGCTGCCAGAGATCATTAGTGTCGCTGATGAAGCTTCAACACTTAAACTACAGAGTGCCTTTGTCTACGATGGAAAACTCCAGTACGATTGAGGGGCATATAGTCTTTTACAAACTGTGCACTCGGTTTATTTTGTAGACTGCTGTTCTTCCTGCTTATGCTGTCCACATGTCGAAAAAACCTGTGGTACTTCTGTATTTTGCATATGAACAAACGAGGAGCGTCTGCGGCTGCTCCAAGTCACAGTCAGGGCGATGTAATTATTGATATTTTCACCAAGCATCCCCGATCTAGCACGGCCCATAATCACACAGCGAAAAGTGAAGCACAAACAAGCACGGGGTTTTACAAGAAGCTCACTCCTCTCAAAGGAGAGAGTGTGCACGCGTCATAACCTGTGCCACGGACCATCGCTCCTTCTGGGCAAACAGTCGCCTGGGCCACACTTAGCTCCAGGGTAGTATCTCCTCTGGAAGGGAGAGGCTGGTTGGACTCTGTACAAAGAAGCAGCTCGCGAAATCCACCTGAGATCCGTCTGAATGAGCATTTGTGTAAAGGGCTAATATTGCATACTTACAAAAGCTAATCCTGAATTGTGTTTTTTTTTTTTGAGAACTGGTTGATCCGAGGCACTGGTGCAGTTCGTGGCGCCGAAGGCCTTGGAACTATTTTTCAAACAAACCAAATACATCGACTTCAGCATCAGATAAAAATATTCAAAAGCATGTGCATAATATGATCTTTCTGATCTGAGGCTAAGGTTAAAGGGATATTTCAGGATTTTTTAGGGCCTCATTTTCTAGTTATCCAGAGTGTTGCTAATTTCTGGAGATATTTTTTTTTTGTAATTCATGCAGTTCTTATATTTGAAGAGTTTTGTGGTGCTAGGCTGGTGCAAGGCTAGCGCATTTCTATGGTATCAGCTAGCCTGCATTAAAAACAGTCTTACGCACTCCACAGTGCACCTGTGTCGATAGAATCATTTTTGGAATATAACTGACCTTGCATCACATGAATGATCGCATTTGAGGGACTATTTTGTTGCAGATCACTCCGCCACTGCGTAGCTTATACAACCATAAAGCTGATGATGCGCAAATATACTTTATTTTAAATGCAAAATGGTTAAAATTATCGACAAAGACATATATATGATTAGTCTGGCATTATAATTGATTTGCCTCAGGTGCTCTGTGGAGTGTGTCAGACTGTTTTTAATGCAGGCTAGCTTAAAACATAAGAACTGCATGAATTACATAAAAACATATCTCCAGAAATTAGCAACACTCTGGATAACTAGGAAATGAGGCCCTATGTCAAAAATCCTGAAATATCCCTTTAAGGTTAAGGTTAAAGTTAAGGTTAAAGTTAAGGTTAAGGTTAAGGTTAAGGTTAAGGTTAAGGTTAAGGTTAAGGTTAAGGTATACTTTCTGATCTATGCTAAGATGGCCCAATAGTTTGTGCATTTTGGACCATTTTTCTTTTCCTGAGTCAGTCCTAAAACATTTCATTTCTGTGTTGGTGATTCTCTTGCACTTCTGCTCACAGCAGTCTGCATGAGGAAAGGTGTGACATGTTATTATCATGCAGTATGAATGTGCTCCTTTGGTCTGCTGCTCCCCTCTGCGGACATTAATCCCTTGTATTGCTTTTAGAGTATTTTACTCATGTGCCTGGCTTAGTCAGGATCTATCTCTGAGCCTCCCAGCGCAAATTGAATCTTCGACATAAATACTTATGTCTCCATTCGAGCTGCGCCACAAAGCCACATTGTCCCCCTTTTACAATTGTCAAATTAGTCGAACAACTCCAATCAGTTTTCCCATTGTATTCCTGTCGAGCAATCTGAAGTTACAGGGCAGCGGAGAGCGAGCGGGCGCGGCGCTTCCAACATAACATTTGAGTGGAGATTGGCTGTGTCTCGCGGCGGGCCACTGTGGTGAATTGACTGTGTCTTAATTTGCTCCACCTGTTCGGCGCCGGCTGCTGGGAAGGCCTGCCAGATCCATTAAAGGGAGCTGGAGGGCAGTCAGATGGGAGCCGACACGCCGCGCACCCACGATTGGTGTTTGTGTCTCGCTCGGAAGACAAGGCGCCCTCGCAGCCCACTTGTTTAGACTCTTCTGGGGGGACGCTTTCGAGAAAAACTCATCCTTAAGCAGTACAATGAAACTGCCATCCATATCTGCTTTATTCAGCGGAAATAAGTCTTTGAGCTTTTAATAATTTTGGCATGTTAATCAAACCAGTAGTTTATTGTTTTGGTCACCTGTTTGTATTGATCTCCATATGATAATGCTCTCTTAAATCTTAACCTTGGGTGTACACTAGCACGTGGCAAGGGTTAGGTGAATGGTTTTAGATTGAGAAAGATAAACCTGAATACTATTTGAATTTGTTTTCAAAAGAGAGGCATATAAATTATACTGCATCATTATACTGTGTCTTGCAGTAAATGGCATGATTTTGGGAGTATCTTCAGTTTTAATTACAGCAAATGAATAGGACTTTTAGATGAACCCGGAACCTCCTCTTTTTCAGAATCAAAATGCATCGCACTGTTGACATTAAGCAAACTATATCATTACATGAAAAGTTAATGAGTCTTTAATACAGTTTGCTTGGGTCTGTGAGTCACAAAACAGCTTTAAGGTTTTCTGAATTTTACTTGTGTAGGAAATACGTCTGACTTCTGTTTATTGAATATAAACACATTATCCTGATCCCAATCACATACAGTAAGTAGAGAGAAGTGCATCAGTCTGTAAAAGTCCTTGCCCATTGGAACGTGTAAATGAGATGATTTGAGCAGCCCGTAAACCAAAGAAAGCAGCTGAAGGGTGTTTCATGTGCAATATGTGCTCTCTACACTGGCAAATTGGGCCAATTTGGACGAAAGGGCTGGTTCTGGGAACGATCAACACATTTTGGTTAGTGTGCCTTTTAGCTTTGAGCTCAGCTTAAAGCTCATGATCGGCCATTATTTCCATCTCATTAAACATTTAATGACTACTGTTAATTCTGTGTCTACAAGAACAGTGGGGGGATCCCTTACTCCAATATGGCCACAACACTTCCCCAGTATTCCTCATGTTTTATTAGATGTCACATTTTACTTCTATTGGGATTGCTAATTCATCTTTTGGATTATGGTTTACATTTCCCATGATACTGTTTTTTAATGTAGCATAGGTTTACAACTGGGACAAAAACATAGTAAACGGGACAAATGGCTTGAAGAGTTGTTTAAGGTAGATTTGTTATTATCAATTTACCAAGCATTTTAATGCAATTTTATTCCCCCTAAAAAAATATTATATTATAAGCTGAATGTCGCATACAATGATTCTCTTAGATTCTTACTGAAGGTTCCAAGAGACTCGAGTGCGAGTAAAATGTTTGTAAACTGTAATGTAGGATCCTGTGCAGCAGTTATTCGTTATTGTATTTATTTATTTATTTATGTGCAGAGTCGCAGACCTCTGTAATTCTATAATTGAAGCTCTGGGCTCTTGTAGTAAAAGCTCTGTCAGGTTCACATCTAAATAGTGGGTGCACTGGAGATCCTGTCCATTTGTATGATAGACTGTAAAATATACATTGTACTGTATTTCATTATCGTATTCTCTAATTTCCTACTCTATGGACCATGTTTTTTGCGTCCTTAACACACTGAGTGCCGCGCTGTTTTGAGGATTTAGCTGTTGAGTGCCAACAATCGGAACAAATTTTTCATGATGTTTGTAGCACCACAGTGTATTCTTTGTTATAGCTATGGACACATGCTGTGGCTCGTTTGAAAGACTAGAATCTAAGCTCTCCGTACAGGAAACAGTTTAATTCTACGTGCCTCGGTTCCTGAGAAATCTAAGCTAAACAGAGGCTAATTTTGATTTTTTTTTTTAATTTACAGATTAATTTGAAACTCTTGCTGTAGATTACGGGCATAAATGTGAGGGGGAAAAAACATTGCAAGTTTTCTGTCATTCTATTTTTTCATATGAAATAAAAAATCCTATCTTTTCGGCTACAAAATCACAAACAGATTTATTTACATTCAATTGCATGGTTTTATTGTATTGATAAATTAGTTACCGAGACTTCTCCATAGGGGATTTTGGACGTCTTGTTTAGTTTTAAAATAAGCTGCTGAATTTTTGACTTATTGTTTGACATTCAAAACTCAATAAATCCGGCTCGAAATAAGACATTAAAAGATCTGTAGTCTGTAGGAGCTACTGACATGAAGAAAGTGTCGCCACAATGAGAGAAAAGTGCATTTTGAGAAAAAGGCTCTTGTAATGACGTTTTCCTATACAAATCTATGGGAAAAATTGAATCTGTGCAATATTTAAACATGTTGTGAAGTTTAAGTATATTTTTTGTTTCCAGGTGAAAGGTTATATGTTCAGAGACCAACTTGGCCCAAAACCTGAAAACTGAAAAAATTTAGTTTTGCCTTGTAGTGTTATTTCCCCTTAAAATGGTAATTTTACCCAAGATACCACATGTTCTTTTTACCCTGTACCCTACCACCACTTATCTGGGCTTGGAAAAGGCACAAGTCCTCCTGATTGAAACTCCATATTTTTAGCAACATTGTACTGATCTATATCGACTGTAATGCAGGACTTTATTGTTAGAGCGTTTCTTAACCCATTTATATCAATCAGGCGATTATTATTAGGCCACTGCTTTTTGCCCTGAAAACCTGACAAAGCACATTCTCAGTTCCCATAGATGTTTCCTCTCTCCTCTCACCTGCCTGTGTTTTGTCACAGTGGTGGCACGTGACCATTAGCTCGCAGCGGGACTCTCCAAATATCTGTGAGCAGGCGGCTGGGCCCGTGATTGGTGCGTGGGGCGTTTCCACAGGGGACGGCTGATAGGACTAAGCCTCCTGCTGCAGCCCCGCTCTGTCCGTCTCACTGGGGGGCCAACCAAGCGCAGTCTGGAGCTGCCAGAGCCCCGGCACGCTTGATTTAGCTCCTGTAATTGGACATGCTCTTTTTGACTGCGACAAAGTGATTACATGTTACCTTATTCGGGCTCTGTCCCTCACGATCGGCGGCGTTTCTGCGCTCGAGCTGTGTCAGATGGAAAACTTTGCAGAAACGATGGCTACAAGGTTAATTATAAATGAAGTGGTATGTGCTGTGCCATTGTGCTGAAGAGAACTTAGTATCTCGAAATCTCGCTTCATTGTATTAAAGTTAAGCCACATTGTTTAAAAACTGCAATATTTTTTGTTTAACACGTCAACAGAACACCATAAATAGTGTTAGGGAGAATACTTTGAAATTGTATTTAGTCACGGAATACTGAATACTCACTTTGTCCAATCAACATCCTGTCACTCCAGCCAATGGCCTTTGAGTCCACCCCAATAAAAAAAAGGGTCAGAAATAAATTTATCGTAACCGTAAATTGTGAAGTGAAGAATAAAAAGAAGCATAAATGAAAGTTTTCCATTTACAATATTGTTTTTTCTATTTATGATACTTTTTCGATTATTTTGTAATTTTAGAGTTACATGTACAGTTTTCTCTTTATGTTTACAATACTTACACCCTACATTTACAATACCTCTTTGACCCTAATTTGACACCATAATATTCATGCATTAAAGCAGCATATGAAGATGTTTATGCTACATTTGTTACTCTCCGGTTTTGAATTAATTTACCACTAAGAAGGAATGAAAAAAAAAAAAAAAAACACTTTGCAAAAGCCCAGAAGGACAGAGCAAAACTTTTCCCCTTTTCTTTCTTATTAATGTTATGAATATGAAACTGAAATGTACACATGACTGAGTTCTGTGATATATTCCTTT
The DNA here is from genome assembly GCF_951799975.1 of Gobius niger. Classification (NCBI taxonomy): domain Eukaryota; kingdom Metazoa; phylum Chordata; class Actinopteri; order Gobiiformes; family Gobiidae; genus Gobius; species Gobius niger. The sequence continues at coordinate 9,746,328 of NC_136863.1, forward strand.
AATTTTAAAGGGGCTAGATGCAAGTTTGCCATTTTATTCTCACTACTGCCACCTCAGGTCACACATGTAACTGCAGCTTCTATATTAAAGGAATAGGCCACCGTTTTTACATACTGTGATATGTTCTTACCTCACTTTAGACGTGTTAATATATCCCCGTCTGGTCTTTGTCCGTGCGCTCTGCCAGGCAAACGGAGCACATACGCAGCCTCTCCCACATGTCACATAGCTCCAAAAAAGCTCACGATAGAAGCTACCAAGCTCTTCCACGTGTTCCCTATTTAAATAAAGTTACGTGAAGTGTTTTCATGCGAAGTATATTTACACAGAAATGTAACGTGTCGATTTTATAAGCAAATAAAAAGGGGGACTATATTGTGAGGCGTAATGATACGAGGAGTAAAACGTCCGCGTAGTAACTCCTAAAGACTTCCCCCGCTCACTTCCGTCAATAACCTTTAGGAGTTACTGCGCGGACGTTTTACTCCTCGTATCATTACGCCTCACAATATAGTCCCCCTTTTTATTTGCTTATAAAATCGACACGTTACATTTCTGTGTAAATATACTTTGCATGAAAACACTTCACGTAACTTTATTTAAATAGGGAACACGTGGAAGAGCTTGGTAGCTTCTATCGTGAGCTTTTTTGGAGCTATATGACATGTGGGAGAGGCTGCGTATGTGCTCCGTTTGCGTGACAGAGCGCACGGACAAAGACCAGACGGGGATATATTAACACGACTAAAGTGAGGTAAGAGCATATCACAGTATGTAAAAACGGTGGCCTATTCCTTTAAGCTCGTGCATGACAGCACTCCGCAAGCACCATCTTTTTGAGTGACAGTGCAGGATTTTAGAGGCAGTTGTGGTGAATGAGCTCATTCTACACATTAGGACATGGCTGGAACATGTAGGGGGAGGAAAATACTTACTTTTGACATTTTTAAACTCCGTATAGTCCCTTTAAGAAAGCAACTGTGAGAATGAGAAAGAAAAAACTTTATTAGTCCCGTGAAGGGCAATTCTTTGCAGCAGCGACCCGGCCATACATACACACAGAACAAACATTTACAGTATGTGTCACAACTGTTCACTAAGGTTCAGCAAGACAAAGTAAAAACACAAACTCTTGTTTGAAAAAAAGCTTATCGTAGAAGGGATGAATGAGTTCGAATAACGATTTGTTCGGCTCACAGGCAGGTAAAAACGCCGACCTGAGGGCGTTAATCTAAAACATGACGATAGGATGTGCCTCTGATCGAAGTCTATGATCTGACCAGACTTTTTAGTGGCCTGACTCTTCCAGAGCGAGGTCAAATCTCTCTGTCGGACACCGATGATTTTGGAACACACATTAACAATTCTGTTGTTTTCTCACACTCATAGACAACCAAACCCACAGATGAAAGAAAAAGTGAGAGTTCGACCAAAGGAGTTAAACTCTCTGATGTCCTTTTTTAGCGAGAGCATCCGTGTTTACATCAAATTTCAGTTTGTGGTCGAACACAGTTACTACGCAAAACACGCTCTATAAGGCATAAGTAAAGCTTGAGCACTGACAGACATACTGTTTGTTCTTGACTGACATGCATGTTTGCTATGTTCTATTTATAAAAAGCGGCGGCTGCAAATTGAATTGGCCTCTTGGGATTAATAAGCTTTCTGAATCTGAATCTGAATAAATACTTCATTATCATTTCTAAGACACAGAGCTTTTCCACTAATGTCATAACCATTTATAAACTCTTAAAGTGTAGTTTTCAAATAACTATATAATATAACTATATAGTTATTAGAAGTGGAATTACATAATGCCATTTGGAAACATAATGGTTTAACATTATGGTTTTGTCACAAAATGCAACTTAGATGGACCTCTTCAAACCACAGACTGTAAATTAAGAATGGACTAAGTGAGGGTGGCTCTGCCCATAGCGTTCAGTGTGGGCTAACTGAAGCTTGTACATGCTAGCAATGTGGCTATGTTTTTGGAGCCAGTGACTATAATTGAATAGGGTGAAAATAAAAATAGAAATACCAAAAGGAGGAAAATCAAGACAATGTACTGCTTGTATTTCCAGGGTTTCCGTAGGGCATTAAAAAGCATAAAAAGTAATTAAATGACCAAAATGAAGGTCTTGAATGTCAATCAAATGCATTCAATTGGATTAAATCTGGCATTAAAAATACATTGCTTGGAAAATGATGACATTGGTCAACAATTTTTACTGTGGTTCATAGAAAATACGTTTTTTGCTCAAAAGTTGCCAGCTTTGCCCAATTCTCTTTTCTCTGATGGATCAAATATTTGCAAATCTTAAGAAATTAAATATGTGCAGTATACGCGCTGAGTTCAGACACACATGTGGAGGTAAGAGCAACAAGTCCGTGTTCAATAAGGGGTAAAGAGGGGCAAAAACATTTCCATAGGAAGTCCATTAGACTCAAGAAAGGAACTTCCGGAGCATGTTCCACTTCCTCAGGGCTTCAGGAAGAAGAAGCCACAATTAGTCCATTCTTAATTTACCGTCTATCCTTAAAATATGTTGTGAAATGTATGTATGGTTCTTGTATTCATTTAGCAGCTCGTATACTTCAGTCTTCTATCGTGTGTTATTGCTCCTGAATGCCTTTAAAAACGAGCGCTGTGAACCAAGCCTTTGCAAATGTAATCGCTATTGTAATACTTGTCAGAAACATCGCAATTAGACATTTTTTTCTGCCCAAAATCGTTCCGCCTGTAGGAATGTATTGTGTATCGAATTCCTGTCTGCTCTTGTCGATGGCGAAAACAAATAATTTTGCGCATCTCTCCAGGCTCCAGCCTCATCACATAGTTCACAGGTTCATTGTGAGTGTGGAATTTTAAATGGCCAGTCGCTCTTCCAGCAGACAGATGAAGTGTTAAAGAGTGATTGGTAATTAGCCCTGCCATTTGCATCTAGTCTCAATAGAAGGCAGCTTGATCAATGTGTCGGCTCGCGTCCTGCGAAAAAAAAAAAAAAAAGAAGAGGCTCTCAATTACATTAAGGTCCTAATAGGCATGGGGGTAGTGTCCTGGCCTGTGCACTGTCAGCGGAGGTCTTATGTAAGGGCCCAGATACTGCTAGTTCGAACTGACAGCCGGTGTATTAATAATGATCCTCCTCAAACGGGCTTCTACACTCCTCGACTCTGAAGGAATTTGAAGCAGTCATCTAATGAGAGAGCTGTCTCTCCCCCGCTCACTGTGGACCAACCAGGAAAGGCTGCCCAAGTGGAGGGGCCCAGGTGGTCACCGCTGCAACTGCATCCATGTGGTCTGTGCATTAGGAACAAAATGTACTCAAGAGTAACGGTTATACTCAGGTAGAAGTAGAGTATTCGGCAGAAGTTCTACTAAAAGTTGTTCTCTTTGTGGATGCAACATATTGAAGAGCATTATTCAGGCCTTTAAAACTTATTTTGGACAACTAAGCTTTGGCAATTAAGAATGAAAGGAATGCAAAGTCCTCCCTTATGGAATAACTCCATATGACATACCAGCAGAGGGCTCTAGTTTCTATTTGCAAGCAAAGTGAAACCAGTTGTTACAAGTTAAACCCAAAGACTGCGAACGCTAACAAGCAATAAAGTTAAAGGTTATCGTGAAAAATATGAATGATGGATATTTATGGGGAGAGAAACTGGTAGAGTTTGAGGGAATATGTATAAGCAAGTGACGTGCTTTGAGAGCAGACATTTGCCGGATCAATAGCGCTTAAATCAAGATTTTTTTTTTATCTTAACAGGATTTATGAGCACTTGGTATCTTTACATTGCATTTAAGGATAGGATAGGACAGGTCTTTATTGTCACTGCAAAATGAATCACATCGAAATTCTCTTTGAGGGCACTCCCTTGCATAGCAACATGAAATACATTAAGAGGATTTATCGGATCATGACGAGACTGACCGATAGGAGTGGGTGGGGGGGGGGGGATGTCTGTTTGAGAATAAGTTGCATTAAACAGAGAAGTATTAAAAGTCATTGAATGAATTGTGCCAACTCAAGGCCTTAAATGTCAAATTTATGACATTGGTCGACATTTTTTACCGTATAAGTTCATCAAAAACCCAAATTATGCTCTAAATCGAAAACATGTTCAGTTGCAGTTTTAGCCGCAATTGACCACATTTTTTTTGCTAAAAAGTTTCCAATGTTGTCCAATTCTCTTGAAATGTTTGCAAATCAGAACAAATTTAATATGCCTGGATTTTGTTCTGCGCGTGTGGCATTAAAATGTAGTATTTTGGTCCTAAACATGTAATTAAAAAGTATTACATTTGACTTGCTGCTGCCTGTATAGCTATAGCGATATTTCATCCACATTTTGATCATTATAATACTTTTTGTCGGTTTGAAAGTATAATTATATTGATCTAGACCAGCTTATTAAAAAATACCATCACCTCATGGCCACCAGCGCCTCCCCTTCGGCGTATATCTGCTGTCACACACAAAAAAGAAAAAGGAATACAACAACAGAACTGGGAAGGCTGCCTTTGCCGTGTGTTTTTTTTTTCTGCTGGCTTCATAGGGCCAGGAAAGGCGTGGTAGGAGCATGGAGTAAACAGGAGAAGGTTAAAGGATTACTTAAACATGCGCTAGTGGAAACACAGCTGCAGATATGTTTTTGATGAGGGAACAATATTGTTACTTGTAAATAGCTCGTAAAAAGTAACTTTTGCTCCCACGCCTCCCACAAACATTAGAGCAGATTGTCTCAGAGATCAGATCACAATTTCATTTCTATTGCCATGTTGACCAACTCTGTGCTCAATTATTTTTAATGGGGTGGAAGAGCTACTCCACAATTTGTGCCAAAAAGGTGAATGTAACCGTCCATGCGGTCATTTTATCCACCATGAAAATCCAATAACTCATACTCTGAAGATCTCCCACCTCCTGTTCTCCATCCTTTTGGCCGAAACTCCTTCCGCTTAACAACTGTAACCGCTATTGTTAGCAATCTTGAAGCCGTCATTTTCTCCAGAACAAAGGTTATTGCCGGCGATTGATAAAAATTTCATTCGGAGACGAGCGCTTTCATGTGGGGCACGGGGGAGGAGAAGGCCTTTAAGAAGTGCGCAGCCAGCGGCGTCCACTGGCACTTTCTGCTGTCTGCCGCGTTTAAAGCCGGTTCAAAATGATAATGAGAGGAGTCGGTCCCCAGCGCTGAGAGCCAGAGAGCTGGAGCTGTGGCTGGCCCCGCTAATTGGAACTCTAAATCATGGTGTCACCTGTCAGTCAGCGCTGGGGCTTTGAAAGTGGAGGAGACATCAGGGGGTCCAGGGGAAGCGGCTGTGAAGAGCGGCAGTGGCTGAAGTCATCGAGGAGAGGACCTGTACTGTATGTGAACTTAAATAAAAGAGGCATCGTTGAAGTCAGGCTCAGCGCGTTAATGAGAGGCTGGAGAGTGTGCATCTTCGGCTCTTCCCATTAGAAACATTTCCATTACTCTAGTCTTTAGTCTTTTCCTAACATAAGCAGAGAAATAATCGCTTGAGGTTAGGTATGTAGCAATTATGAATGTATTTATTGATTTCTTTTTTTAGAAACAGGTCATGAAAAACAATTACCATAAGCGCTCTTTTAGTAATCGAAAGAGCGCTTTCAATTACGGATTCACTGTTTACAAGTTGCATCATGCCCCAAGGTGCTATTCACTACTTTTAATTTACACCAGTGGCTCTCAACTTGTGAGTCAGGACCCAAAAGTGGGTCGCAGAGCACTTTTCAGGCAGTGGTGCTCAGAACCAGTTCAAAAATACAATAGATCTTGGGCCAGATCTTGTGGTGGCGCGCAAAGGGACGCCGGCTCTTGGTGAATTATTTTCCGAGTGGCGGAGCTATGCACTATTCGCCTCCGCCACTTGTGAGGGGGCATCACAAGAGGAGGTGACTGCACTGATGGGAGCACCGCTGACATTCATTTCCTCGTTTACATCGCACTGCCTTGTGTTCTTCCTTAAAGGAATAGGCCACCGTTCTTACATACTGAGATATGTTCTTACCTAACCATAGACGAGTTAATATATCCCCGTCTGATCCTTGTGCGTGCGCTCTGTCACGCAAACGGAGCACATACGCAGCCTCTCCCACATGTCATATAGCTCCAAAAAAGCTCACGATAGAAGAAGATCTTTATTTATATAGCGCCTTTCACAGACATGGTCACAAAGCGCTTTACACGAGACAATTGTACATTCACTCCATACTCTGTGGTGGAAAGCTACGTTTGTAGCTTCAGCTCCCCCTGGGGGAGACTGTCAGAAGCGCTTTCGCGACTACACGTCTGCGCCAACGGACCCTCTGACACCACCATACATTCACTCATACACATCATTCATCCTGGCCTATTGTGCATGTTTTTAGTGGTAGGGGAAACCTACAAACTCCACACAGAAAGGCCCCGTCCCTGGTGGGAATCGAACCCGGACCTTCTAGCTGTGAAGCGAGAAGCTACCAAGCTCTTCCACGTGTTCCCTATTTAAATAAAGTTACGTGAAGTGTTTTCAAGCGAAGGTTGACCTAAAGGTTATTGACGGAAGTGAGCGGGGGGAAGTCTTTAGGAGTTACTGCACGGATGTTGTGCTCCTGTATCATTACGTCTCACAATATAGTACCCCTCTTTATCTGCTTATAAAATCGACATGTTACATTTCTGTGTAAATATACTTCGCAAGAAAACACTTCACATAACTTTATTTAAATAGGGAACACGTGGAAGAGCTTGGTAGCTTCTATCGTCTTTTCAAGCCTAACTTTAGCCGTCCATTCTAAATACATAAAAATATGCCTGCTCTTTTATTCTTTCAATTACCATCTGAACTGTGGATCCCTGGTGCACCCCCAATGTTTGAAAGATTCATGCCATGGACATTGCATAAATTTATCGCTTTTACTCTTTCTCTTTGCTGTTAAGTAACGCAAGATACATTTTCAATATTGGTGTGTCATAATGGATTTATCCGATATTCAAAAATTCAAATTTTTTTGTTTTCGTTATTGCCCAATCAGGACTTTACAACCTGGTCATGTCAGCGTTTCACATGACATCATCATTTGTATTATGTAAGTGTGAGCATGAACAGCTCAGTTGGTATTGCATTCGTCCACTGAAGGTTGGTGGTCGTGTACTTGGGCAAGGCATTCCCCACACACTCACTACCAGCGCTTCCACACCCAAAGCAGACACATCTAGGGCTCAAATCCAATTAGATGTTGTGTTTGTGCAGAGGAAAAGTGGCCCATGCCCAGAGCGATGACGTGTGCTCTGTGTAAAGCCTATTCCACCTCGTGATTCCCTTTTCTCTGTGTGGTTAAGGCGCACACTTGTCACAGGCACAAATTGGCATCCCCTGCTCCTCTCGCTCTTGTGTTCACATGCAAGAAATACTGATGAACCCCATAGACATGTATGTACTGCACAGAGCGGGAGGAAAAGTCAGATACAGCGCCCAGAGATGAGACATATCCGTATCTGTTTGTAAAAGGGCTTTTGACTATTTTGCCCCTAACTCCCCCTGTTGGATGGAATCAGCATCTCCAGCTGTTCTCGGATTTCTGCCTCATACTTCCCACACACGCTGCTCAGAGCCAGCGCCTGTCATCTCAGGACAGGTCTTTGTGTCCAGAAAACCATTGCACTGTCAATACACTTTTACAATACTGCCCCGGGCGTCTCGCAAAGCCCAGGAGCCCAAAGGTGATGCTGCTTAAGTTGAATAAATCAGAGAGAGTATTATTAATAATCTAGTCCAGCCTGGCACAGGGGCAGATTACGCAGCGAGGAGCTAGTGGAGCGCAGCAGGAGATGGAGAGAGGGAGCAGAGAGTGTTAGCTGATGAAAGGCAGACCGCCCTGAAGAGAGGACGGGAGACATGAAGAGGGGACAGAAGTCAGGTGAAGAGAGGACTGAAGACAGGCTGAAGAGGGAACTGAAGACAGGCTGAAGAGGGGACTGAAGACAGGCTGAAGAGGGGACTGAAGACAGGCTGAAGAGAGGACTGAAGACAGGCTGAAGAGGGGACTGAAGACAGGCTGAAGAGAGGACTGAAGAGGGGACTGAAGACAGGCTGAAGAGAGGACTGGAGACATAAAGAAGGGACAGAAGTCAGGTGAAGAGAGGACAGAAGACAAGCTGAAGAGGGGACTGAAGACAGGCTGAAGAGAGGGCTGGAGACATGAAGCAGAGACAGAAGAGAGGACTGAAGACAGGCTGAAGAGAGGACTGAAGACAGGCTGAAGAGAGGACTGAAGACAGGCTGAAGAGAGGACTGAAGACAGGCTGAAGAGAGGACTGAAGACAGGCTGAAGAGAGGGCTGGAGACATGAAGCAGAGACAGAAGAGAGGACTGAAGACAGGCTGAAGAGAGGACTGAAGACAGGCTGAAGAGAGGATTGAAGACAGGCTGAAGAGAGGGCTGGAGACATGAAGCAGAGACCTTAAGAGAGGACTGAAGACAGGCTGAAGAGAGGACTGAAGACAGGCATAAGAGAGGACTGAAGACAGGCAGAAAAGAGGACTGAAGACAGGCTGAAGAGAGGACTGAAGACAGGCAGAAGAGAGGACTGAAGACAGGCTGAAGAGATGACTGGAGACACGAAGAAGGGACTGAAGACAGGCTGAAGAGATGACTGGAGACATGAAGAAGGGACAGAAGACAGGCTGAAGAGGGGACTGGAGACATGAAGAAGGGACAGAAGACAGGCTGAAGAGAGGACTGAAGAGAGTACTGAAGACAGGCTGAAGAGAGCACAGAAGAGGGGACTGAAGACAGGCTGAAGAGAGCACAGAAGAGGGCGCTGAAGACAGGCTGAAGAGAAGACAGAAGACAGATTGAAGAGGGGACTAAAGACTGACAGAAGAGGGGACTGAAGACAGGCTGAAGAGAAGACTAAAGACAGGCTGAAGAGAGGGCTGGAGACATGAAGCAGAGACAGAAGAGAGGACTGAAGACAGGTTGAAGATGGGACTGAAGACAGGCATAAGAGAGGACTGAAGACAGGCAGAAAAGAGGACTGGAGACACGAAGAAGGGACAGAAGACAGGCTGAAGAGGGGACTGAAGACAGGCTGAAGAGATGACTGGAGACACGAAGAAGGGACTGAAGACAGGCTGAAGAGATGACTGGAGACATGAAGAAGGGACAGAAGACAGGCTGAAGAGGGGACTGGAGACATGAAGAAGGGACAGAAGACAGGCTGAAGAGAGGACTGAAGAGAGTACTGAAGACAGGCTGAAGAGGGGACTGAAGACAGGCTGAAGAGAGCACAGAAGAGGGCGCTGAAGACAGGCTGAAGAGAAGACAGAAGACAGATTGAAGAGGGGACTAAAGACTGACAGAAGAGGGGACTGAAGACAGGCTGAAGAGAAGACTAAAGACAGGCTGAAGAGAAGACTGAAGACAGGCAGAAAAGAGGGCTAAAGACAGACAGAAGAGGGGACTGAAGACAGGCTGAAAAGAGGACTAAAGACAGACAGAAGAGGGGAGTGAAGACAGACTGAAGAGAAGACTGAAGAGGGGAGTGAAGACAGGATGAAGAGAGGACTGAAAACAGACTAAAGAGAGGCCTGACAAGAAACCTCAAGGGGGGATTATGTGGGGAAGGGTTCAGGATCCACAGACATATCCCTAGGTGTTCCTGATAACCATATTTTACTCTCAAAATGTACAATATGCTATAAAAAAAAGATGGAGCGAATGAGGACTTTTTTCTCCCTAACTTTGTTGTAGATAAAAAGACAAGATACATTATTAGATACTAAGTTAAAATCCATGGTCATAAGATCCTTGGAAGGAATAAAATACAAAGTAAAATAGCTCTAATTAAAAGTTCGCCAACAGCTCATCATCCAGCCAGATACCCCTTAAATTCACCCATTGTCCAGGATGTTAACTACCTGTGCCACCAGAATGAGACATGACCTTTTTCTCACTGCAGCTGCAAGTAGCGTCTTCTCTGGCAGTGCATAGGTTGGCCGGCGCACATTATAGGGCAGTACTTTTTTGTGTGGGACAGTAAGAGTCCATAATACAGTTCATAAGTGCCCAATGTTCTGTAATGCTCAGATGTTATATCTGACGGCATCTGAAAAATTGTACACCTAAAGCACCGTTAAAGACTTTCCAGACAATTCACCAGTGTTCTTCCAACTCCTCACATCAGCACTGGAAAATACTCAAGAAGAGATCTAATATCGGCCCTGTACTGTATGCGTGACAGCCGCCGATCCCTTCTTGGAGGCAGCTTTGTTTTTAAGCAGTTTGAAGACATAAATGTCACCTGCACTTTTCCTCAATGTGACGCTTGAATTTAAGGTCACTTGTAAATATCACTCCAAGATGTTTCACCTCATTTGAGAATGGAAAACAGGACAAAAGGTTTTTTTAATGAACTTATTGGAACTGCCGTCTTATTGTTCTGCTGTGATTGGTGGACCAAAGACAAGTTTCCAATAAGTTTAATGTTAAAATCAAAGCTTTATTATTCTCTAATTATTAGCGCAGTGATAATATGTCTGTATTTCAAAGGAACAGCAGGGGTCTCCCACCTTTTTACCCCAGGAGAGTGAGAGTTCACCAGGCGGTTAGAGGTCAAGATATTTCAACAAAATTGGAGAAAGTTTCCTCTTTATACTTCTGCCTGTTTACCTATATCAGTGGTTCCCAACTTTTTTATTCCCAGAAGCCCGGTGTGCTCGAGTTTACACTTCCCTTCCAGAATGAACAGAATTGTGAGTGTTTTCTGCACATGTAGTCCCTTCTTAGTCACGTGTGATGATTTTTTTGCCCATATCATTTGCTCAGGTAATATCTTTTATGACCTGACCCGCAGCAAATCCAGGCGTCCAGGTTATGTGACTCATCAAGGGTTATGTAGAAATGTGGAAAGCCTTTGGGGAGCTACTTGGAACGGGCTGGAGCTCCCGAGCCACTGTTCCTGATACACAGAATAAACATGAGTGCATGGTACCAGAGTTAAGCTAATGCATCCTCTGGCCGGGAATAATACAATCCACAAGAAACAAAACAGAGCCTGGCGCTGTGTGAACATGGAATTACATTAACAACACCATAATAACTTCTCCACACTAGTGACTTAGAAAACTGTGTTAAAAGTTAAAAAGTGTGACGCCTGTTCTAATCGCTGCCCCGCGCTGTCCGCAGGGAGAGGACTGCTCCACACAGTGTCCTCCTGGTCTGTTCGGGCCCAGCTGCAGCTCCACCTGCTCCTGCCACAACCACGCGTCCTGCTCCCCCACGGACGGCTCCTGCGTCTGCAGAGAAGGTACAGCTCACTGGAGAGTGTCAAGAGCTCCTCGTTCACTCTCTTCTGTGCCATAATTGGATCTTGTCTCTGTCACTTTGAGTTTTGTTCTTTGAGACACACAAATGGAGAACAAAGATGTTTCATATTCGAACGTCGACTTAGTTAAATCCCATGAGGAGTTTGAGAAGAGCTGAAGGAATTTGAGAGGGTTTTTTTTTCCCTGACATGTTTTGTGATTGCTGTTTTATTATATATTATATTTATCAATTGAATCTCACAGTGTTTCTTTTTAATATAAACACAAACATTTAAGGGGAGATACTGCAAGCAAAACGTAATTGTTTTCATTTTCAGGCAACATTTACCTGGAAACAAATTGATTCCTTTATCTTCACAATAAGGTGATTAGTTATTGCAGCATTTCTCCATAGACATAGAAGTTGGTTCCTTCATGAACATTAGCTTATAGCTTAAGGCGAGACACGGCAGGTGAAAGTATTAATTTTTCACGCAGTGGTCGAAGTGGAGATTTTTTGCTATTTTCCTCCCTTTACATCTTAGTTTTCATGTCAGAGTATAAAAATGACAAAACTCACCCCACATGATGTTTGTTTTATGATGTTTTTGTCGCCTGCGAGGCGGAGGTAACCCGGAAGTAGCTGCTGCGCTGCATCAAAAGGCCGTCTTTCCCGCGGATATTCATTCACATATATTGACAGATTTTACATCCACGTGTTGTGCGAAGGGTCCCCGTGATGACGCTTTCACCCAAATATGGTATTTTTCCACAAAACTTCAGGGCTGTTTTTTCTGAATGAGAGAAGGCCCCACTCGGGCAGCGCCTGAGCCCTTATAGTCGCTCCCACAGACTCCAAACTTTCCAGTCTTAGACTTAACAATATTTTGAAGTTTTTTTCAGAGTGATTTTTTAATATCTAATTCCTAACCCGATTTATTCAGCTTTTGAACCCAAAAACAAACGGTAGATTTTTTCACTGATGATTAGTTTATTGAAAAACTAAATAATATATAAAAAATCCGCTCTGAGAAAAACCTTAGTTGCTAATATGTCAATAAAATGAATCAATACATTTTAATCTGGCTCAATCCATTATTTGCATTTCGTTGCCCAACATATAAGCAATTTTGGCCATTTTCATGCACAAAATGCCTTATTTTTTATATGAAAACATAAAATGACAGAAAAAATGCAATATGTTTTTTTCTCATATTTATATCTGTGATGTTCAGCAAAAGTTTCAAATTGAAATCTCTACATTTATTTTTTTTTCCCTATTCACCTGCAGTGTCTCACCTTAAAGGGTATTGGCTATTTTGGTGATTTCTACTCCTTATTTTCATATACTGTAAAATATTCAATGTGAAAACAACTTTTTTTCTCATATTTATAGCAGTAATGTACAGTATATCTTTCAAATTGATATCCCCTATCTCTTTCCTTCTTTACCTGCTGTATCTACCCTCAACAGTGTATATGTATATTAGATTTGAAAAAGTATCAACTATAGGATGAGGAAGTGTCAATAGATCTTTGCTGAAAACATTATATTATAAATACATGCAATATCTATCTACAACTATCATCTGTATAATCGTCTGTATGGGTGTTTTTTCAGGTTGGCGGGGCGTGGACTGCTCCCTGCTGTGCTCCAGCGGCTCCTGGGGCATGGCCTGTAACCACACGTGTCTGTGCGTGAACGGCGCGGCGTGTGACCCCCTGGACGGCTCCTGTACCTGCTCCCCGGGCTGGAGGGGCGAGCACTGCCAGGAGTCCTGCCCCGTGAGTGCATTTGCCCCATCGGCGCTGCTGGCAGGATTTACTTTTCCTCTCAATCACTTTAACACATTGCTCCAGTTAAAATCCTCTTTTTGCAGAGTGGTTCAAAAAGCGACCGGAGCAGTCTAAAAATAACACTCACTGTTTTCATGAACTACAAATGCTAAATCAACATTCTTCTTTATACCTTTACAAGATATTTTTCATCCACGTGATTATTGTTAGTACAGTAGGTGGTTGTGTACAGAAAAGGTTTATTTTACTATTTTCAGCATTTCAAGTATTAATACCCAAATTATACTTTTTCTGATCTATCGTTGCCTTGATAAAATCATTCATCTTTATCATTGGCTCTGTCCTCAGCGTACGGCTTGTTACGACAAAAACATCTTCAGTCTAGGTCAGGGCAGTCCAAATCTTATTTTTTAATGTGGACTTCATACTGAATTGTATCTGGCATGACAGACTGCTGGTCAATGCACTGAAACATTCAACATTAGCAGCGGTTTTAAAGGCGCCACGACATATTTGTTGGGGCTTGGAACTTAAAGGAACAGGCCACCGTTTTTCCATACTGAGAATATGTTCGTACCTGAGCTTAGACGAGTTGATGCGTAACTGTCTGGTCTTTACGCCTGTGCTCAGTCAAGACCAAAGATGTCGTTAGCATTTAGCCTCTCCTCCTCTCCTCTAAGGGGCCAAACAGGGGTGCAGTTAGAAGCGACCAAGCTCTTCCATGTTTTCCGGACATCACTTAACCATATTTAAATAGGGGAAACGTGAAAGAGCTTGGTCACTTCTCATTACACCCCATTAGGCCCCATAGAGATAGAGGAGAGGAGGAGAGGCTAAATGCTAACAACATCTACAGTACAACTCGTCTAAGCTAAGGTAAGAACATATCTCAGAATGGAAAAACGGTGGCCTGTTCCTTTAAAGCTGGGGGACCTGACTTTTTGTTGTTGTAGAGTAAATGTTATGTTGTAAACACAGAAAAAAAAACAGACCTTGTTGCTTTGTCTTCAACTAACATTTTATTGAGCGATGGAAGATCGAAGTAGCTTCACTTTGCCACCACTCAGAGTTGTAAACGGTGCATTTTCTCCTGTTCAGCTTTACCCACATCTACAAAACTCATCTAAATCACTTTCCTCACGTTGTCATCACTTTTATTTTGAACTTTTTTTTTCATTGCTTTTTTAATGCGTTTTTGTCACGTTTTTGTCACGTTTTTGTCGCTCTTTTGTGACTTTTTTCATTCTCCCTTTCTGTTACTCTTTTTTGGCTTTTTTGTCACTTTTTCATCGCCTTTTTCATCACGTTTTTGCCGCTCTTTTGTTGCGTCCAGGTTGTCCAGGTGGGGGTTAAGAGGTTGAATTTGCTTGCTTGAACAATTTGGATACGCAGGAGGGATTGTGAAACGAAACAAAACGAAACATTTCACAGTTTGAACAGAAAATAATGAGGTACCTCAGCTTTAATGTCTCACACTTACATGTTAGTTATTGAGGTCATAATTGTGTAGTATTAATAAACTTGTAGTGTAAAGTAACCTCTCTGACAATATGTGCCAATTTAGTGGAAACCTGAGGGCAAACTAAAATTATCTGATGGCCTCATTTGGCCCTGGGACCGCACTGACAAAAATATGTTTTTCTATTTTCCCCAAACCTTAAAATAACATATTTTGCTAACAAGGCAATCCTCCATTAACCTCTTAACACCCATTTTGTGAAAGAAAAAAAAAGCACCACAAAAATTACAATAAAGCACCATAAAAATTGAAAAAAAATAAAATAAAATTACAAAAAGCGACAAAAAAGTACCCCAAAAATTACAAAAAAGCACCACAAAAATTACAATAAAGCACCAAAAACATTACAAAAAAGCACAAAAAAGCACAAAAAAGCACCAAAAAAATTGCAAAAAAGCAAAAAAAAAAAAAAAAATACGACGAAAAAGTGACGACAACCAGGCAACAACACGAGGAAAAAACCTATATCAGTGTGTGTGTGTGTATATATATATATATATATATATATATATATATATATATATTAGGGGTGTAACGGTTCACGGGGATGTATTGAACCGCTTCGGTTCGGCCTGTTCGGTTCGGTCCACTTGCGTACCGTTTCGGTGTATTATTTTCATTAAATAATGTAAATTTATTATTAGCGTCATATTAAGTGCCGTGGAACAAAGTTCCTACGCGAGTTTCCGCACGGACGCTATTGAAGCTGCATGAGTAGCTGAGAGAAACTGCAGTTGTTGAAGGCGCTGGCTTTAAGTATTTGATTAAAAGTCTTGAGCCTCGCTACAATATCCCATCACGTCCGCACTTCAGCCAAAAAGTTATACCAGCGCTCAGAGCCGGTTCTTCCTATACGCAAACTACGCAAGGTGCGTAGTGTTGTTTCACTGATTAATCAACGCATTGTTACGGGACAGGCTCTTCCAGCGCGCACTCACTCTCCGCCTACTTCGCCACATATAACACCAACACGGAGTAGTCTGGTGAAGTGAATGAGCAGGAGAGACCGACCGCCTTCCCCCTGTCTCTTCCAAAGCGCGATTGCTTCTCCGCTCGTGTCCCACTCGGCCGTCTGTTTCCCGGTGCTCGCTTCGCCTCATGCGCGGCTCCTCTGCGGCTGCATCATGTCACCCGTGTCCCGGGCGCAGCTCTCATGTTTTCTCTTTGCGGACTCTGGGCCTCACTCTCATTTAAACTCTCATCTTATTGTGTCTGGTGAGTCTAGAGTATCCGGACAGTAGTTTGGCGAGTAGACGAGAGTAAAGCCGTTCTCCGTGGCCTTTCTGTTGAGTTGAATCCACATGGTTCTCACGAGCACAGTAACTTACAGTAACTCTGGTTCTCTGAATGTGCACAGTCTAAAACGGGTTGTGCGACTCACAGGCTAATTCTCAGCAGTAAGACAGAGACAACCGTCAGGAGCAGGTTTCAGTTAGTTTTAAATCAGCGGTTCCCAATCTGTGGGTCAGGGACCAGAGGTGAGAGAATGGGACCATTTGCCATTTACTATTTTAAAAAGGGAAATAGACTAGTAGTCGTCCTAAATACCAGTCTCACAGTGGTTTAGTGGTTAGTGGTCCTCACACAGGGGGTCGCTTTTATTTATTTTATGCAAGAATTCTATTGTGTATTTTCAAAAGAAATATTTTGTTAGTTCTTATTTATTTGTACCGAAAATTAACCGAACCGAGCCCTCCAAAACCGTGAACCGAACCGAATACAATTTTAGCGTACCGTTACACCCCTAATATATATATATATATATATATATATATATATATATATATTGTAGGTCTTAGCTTTCAAATGAGACATAACACCGTTGCTCTCCAGATGAGAAGCTTTTAGATTTGGTTAAAGCCGAACTGGAGAAAATGTGCTTGGTTAAGGTGGGGGTTAAGAGGTTAATCATTATCAAACAGGAATAATTCGTTACAAAAGTTGTGCATAAGTAGCTCTATGGACCCATCTTGTATCAAAACCTATTCGTGAAAGAATTTCTGTTTTTTTTTCTTTCAACTTCAATAGTATGACCTTCTTTTACCCAACACTCAGCCCAATTAAACTCTCAGCCGAAGAAACGAGCCCTTGTCTTTTATAAACATGATTTCAAATGTATGAGTGAGTTACGATGCTGACCTTCTGCTTTGTCCAGGACGGCACGTACGGTCTGGAGTGTCGCGAGCGGTGCGACTGCAGCCACGCCGACGGCTGTGACCCTGTGAGTGGATACTGCCGCTGTTACCCCGGGTGGACAGGTACGTCTCACTGTCTGGAAGTGTACAAATTCCTTGTGTTTTTCCATTTCTAGACACATTATTTCAGTCTTCATGGTCAAAGTGTCTGTCGAGTTGCACAGAGAGGGAGTGCGCGCCTGCAGTGCTGTTTACATGGTGTTTGCAGATCGTCTGAGCTGTGCTGGTAATTAAATGATGCTTTGGTTTGGTGCTGAGTGAGAGGTGCTGCAAGTGAGCTAAATCAATTTGTTTAGTGGCGCACTCCGCTTTTGCTTACTCTGCATCTTTATTACGTGTTCACTGCACTGACGTGACTCATCATTCAGGCTTAGACAGAGAGTGGCTGCTTCTCAGTGTAAATTATATACTTTTGTTCCAAAGCAATGTCAGTTAAAAAGGGAAACAATTCAAGTATTAACTGGCGACATAATGGATGTTTGTGAAACCCCTTTATCTTCCCACATCGTTTTTCGGGGTGACACCGAGACTGACCCATATCTTCAGGAGAAAGATTGTTTCACTCTGAATACCTTACATGCATATATATCGGGGCCTGTTTATAGCTCTTTCTGCATATTTGTCAACATTCTGTGATATTTGAGTAAAGTTGCATCTGAGCCCCTCTGAGTGCGGCGGCGTCATGGATGTTTTATAAAGATCTGGACTCAGTACTGCCCCCTTGGAAGTGTCGTCGATTTTTGTGACAAATCTATTTCACAATCTATACTTTTTCTCCCTTGAAAACGTGGGGAGATCTTTTCCAGCAGCTGCGCCTTGACTTTGGAATGATTTTCCTCTCAACCTGCACTCTCTAGATTCAGCGGATGCCTTCATAAAACATGTTTAGGCAAGATTTCTTAACCGTTTTGACTCAGCGCTGTTATTTATCTTATGTATTTAAAGTTTGATGTTTTAATGCGTTTTATGTCTGTGAAGCACTTTGTGACAATTGTCTGCGAAAAAGTGTCCTTACTTAAAGCAGTACTACGTTACTCTTGCCCCTAGTGGCCATAAGCGCAACTGCAGGTGTTGCAGTGCTGTGACAGTTTTTTTTACGTATTAATTGTCCGTGAGAGTAAATACTACGCTGACAGAAAAGGCAAAGAGAGAGAGGGATATTGTGCATCCAATTACACAATGGAAGTATTTTTTTTTTCACTCAAACTTGGCTGTAAATACTGTTTAAAGTGGCGCTAGCCCGCAGTTAGCTTTGCCCGTTAGCCTGTTAGCTTTTTTGTGATTCATTTGATACCATTGTGGTTTTCTGGCCAGAGACACGAGGGGGAGATGAAAGACCCCCCCAATTGCCTCTCACAAATTGCGTGCTCCTCTGGGTGCTGCTGCTGAATGCAGAGGCTCTGACCAGGCATTAAATAAATAATTATTTACGTCGGGGGTTTTTTGGGCTCGGACCACATTTCAAGTTAATTGCTCGGGCTCGGGTTAGGCTTTATACCTGCTGGCTCGGGTCGGGTCGGGTTTGATTTTTTAGGCCCGATTTTGGCTCTACCCCCAATCATCCCATCAACACTTGTATTACCCCCAGAGGGACTACGAAAAGGATTTATTAAAGGAGCTATACCTGATTTTTTTTTTCTTTTTGTAAAGTAAATTATTTTTGCCCCATAAAGTATGTTTTAAAAGTCACTTGTGGAAGAAATCTGCCTGATGCCTGATTTGCGCCATATTATGATTTGTTGATGTTATGCATGGTCAACCCAAATTGTCAACTTGTGATGAAAAAGGTTCAAAATTAGGTATAGTCCCTTTAACGTAAACAAGTTACTTAGTACTGCTTTAAGAAAAGGGGAAAAAAAGCAGCAGTAAGCACAGCCATAAAAAGAACAACAGTTGTAGCGTATAA
Source organism: Gobius niger (assembly GCF_951799975.1). Classification (NCBI taxonomy): domain Eukaryota; kingdom Metazoa; phylum Chordata; class Actinopteri; order Gobiiformes; family Gobiidae; genus Gobius; species Gobius niger. Next base: position 9,765,064 of record NC_136863.1, read on the forward strand.
TTGTGACAGATCCACGGGTGGCACAGATCCCATGGTGGCATGTGTCCTTCTTGGTCACCCCTTAGAAACACCCCTGCTACTCTTCCTCCTCTGTCCTTCTTTCCTCTCTTCCAGGCTCTTCCTGCTCTCCTCTCTCCAATCTTTCTTCCCCCTTCACCTCTCGTGGTTTCAGTTTGGTTTTATTATCTGAAGTGAACCAAGGCGCTCTGAAGGTGTACGCTCTGAATCTCTGCGGTCAGGGCCATCTGTCTGCAGTAATTGAGTCACCAGGGGGTGAGGGCCAAGCTGGGCCTCGCAAACATACATTGAGTTAAAACGAATATTATTCCACCATATCTCCCACCAGACACAACACACTGCCACTTTCTGCGAGTTTTAAATAATACAACGGTCTTATATGGTACTTTTGTGGTGGGACAGACATGTTTTGTTTCACAGTATGTGACACTGTGGACGAAAAAAAGCGATTCTAAGAACAGGGCGAATCTGTGAGGGGACAGGTGCTCCTCAAGGATGAACCAGCCAGTTTAGAAAGATTCATGTAATGTATAAGAAGTCATAAGTCCTTTATTTTCCTTTTGGATTTTCGTTTTATTTATCCAAATATATAGAATGGCCTATTACCCATTAACAAAGGGTATTATTTGGTGTAGATTCATGGCTTTTTACTCCAGTAACCAGTCACTCGGTTCAAACCACTGCTTAACATGAGAAAAGCGTTGGAAAAATGCAACAATAGGAGCAATGTTTCACATGCTCTCGATCTCTAGACAGCACAGAGATCACACTTAGTGCAAGTGAAGTTAAAGCACCTTTTATCTTGTGGCTGCAGACAAAGCTTTTGCATCTGGCGCCACAGCCCGAGCTTTAATCTTTCTAAAACTCGCCTTCATTGCTATGATGTTGAAAAAGATCCATGTCGTGAGATCCCCTGATCCTTAGCTCCCAGGTTTGCAGAAAACAACAAGAAATCCCTGGCTTTTCACGCAGCTCATAAAGGGGACAAACCGTGGCACGCTTAGTACATAATGTCAAAATCACGACATTTGAATTTGTCTTCAATTATACATATAACAACATCACTCTCGGCTTGTGTCGTCCCGGGGGTTTCCGAGACTCCACTGCAGATTAGACATCTCGAAAATGTCACAGAAAAAACCCCCAAGTCCTGAAGAAGAAATGGCTATTTGCAGCAGCTCCCCTTTCGGCAGTAAACAGCGTCACACGAGGAACAGTCAGTGTTTTCAGACTCTTTACTGTCACTGTGGCGTTGTGTGTTCGCTTCTCGCCCGCGCTCCTCTAAGCTGTCAGGAGCCCAGAGCCCGTCGAGTGTCAAGAGTGCCTGCCGTGACCCCCACAATGATTACTCTGCTGTCGCAAGCCTGACATCACCCAGCGCTTTGACTCCCTATAGGACTCCCCATAAAAGCAGGTGTTAAATAGGCCTCTTTTTTTATCTGAAGCAGTCTGTATAGTGAATGTTTACATGTGCGCGCAAGGCAGACGGGGCGAGGGAGGGAGGGCTCGCGCTTGCCTCTATGTTCAAATTGGACAGCGGCACCTCACGGGCACTTCTCGGCACGAAAGGCGGCTTTTCAAGGGACCTCAGTTGTGGCGCGCGCACACACACAGTCTTTCTTCTCCGTCCAGCAAGCCCTTGTGTTGTCACCATTAGAGCTGAGAGTGCGCGCTGTGTCCACCCTCCCCACTCTCCCGGCGAAGCCCCTTTTTCTGCCTGGCCCCGCAGAACCTCAAACACGCTTGCACCAGCCTTGCCCTCCTTTTGAAGCAGGCGGCTGGTCCCTACGACTAAATCACTTTGGCTGTGGACCGTCCTCCTCGGCAGCCAGAGCGCTGCCTCTTTCCCCCCTTTCTCTCTCTCTCGCGCTCCCCGGCTACTGTATAACATTAGTCCCCGGAGTTTCACACAGGTTTAATTCAAAGGTACGGCTCAATCGTGGCTTTAATGGCCGCGCTATTCTCAGATATTCAAAGGAAATTTCAAATGAGGCTTCAAACCAGGCTGCTGCTTCAAGGTTCAGAGTGTAGTGTGTGTGTCTCTTCTCTTAGTCTTCTTCTCTCTTTTTTTTAAAATTATTCATCACATGTGTGGGGACATGTGACAAGAGGTGAGCAATATAACGTCTACGGGATACAGCAATATTGGAATTGTCATTCAGAAGACATGGAAATTACAATGTAAATGTCAATATAAAAAGAAAGAAAACAACACATTCACTTAAACGTCCATTCACATATATGTTTATGGACTATATCGGATATCTATATTTTGTAGATTTTAGTGCATTTTTTTAGGTTTTCATGAGCAAACACATTGTACCCATTTCCATTTCGTTCTATGAGTTGTAAAACTTTAAACCGAAATATCTCAGAACCACTCAAAATGCGATAGCACCTTATAATTCTAAAGGGATGATTTGTCTGATGGCTTGTAGAAATATACAGTACCAGTCAAAAGTTGTGAAAGGTTTTATTACGTATCGGTTTTTCTTTCATTTTAAGACCATTTACATTGTATATTCTCACTGAATTAACACATATGGAATTATGTTATATATAATACATATATAATAGATTCTATGAAGTAGATTCTTCTAAGTTATTTTTTTCACATGTTTACTTCACAGACTTTTGAAAACCATTTTAGGACAACCTTATGAAACTAAATGTATTTAAAGATCGGATAAGATAACCCTTTATTGATCTCACAATGGAGAAATTCACTTGTTACATTCAGCTCTCAGAGACACTCAGTGTGCAGGATAGACAGGAAATGTACTAACAATTAATAGTAAATGGAGGTATCTTATATACAATGACTACCCAAAAAGTTTAAGAAGTATAAAATATAAAACGTTAGTCTCCTACATATTCCCATGTGTTCTTTCTTAGTTTTATGTCTTCAGTGTTTCTTTAAGTTTTTAAGTGTTTCCAAAGTTTTGACCGGGACTGAAGATCTGACTTGTGTCGTCCCAAAAATCACCAAAAGTATTGGGAGAGTATTTTTTGTCAGTATCCACCAGAAGATACCACTATGTGAAATATTTGCGTTAAATTAATTGAAAGAAGAAATGCACTTTTATTCTCAGTGTCAATACTATTCTTGCGGCATGAATTGTAAATTGAATGGTTGGAGCAAAAACTCACAAAGGTTGTTGTTATTTCGGAAGGTAACAAGACATCTGCGCACAGTTTTCTGATCCCCTTTAATGTTTTAGATTTTATTAAGTTGCCGCAAGATACGAAGTTTGGTTAAGTTAATTTTAAAATAAAATTGTAAAATTGTACATTGATCATAGAAAAACAACAACCCAATTTTAGATGTTTTTGAATAATATGGTGAAATGTCAGGTTTTTATTAGTCATTGTATCTTGAATAAAACAAACAAGGACAGGAGTGAATGTTTATTAGATTAACATTTGTTCAAATTTCAGGCTTCTGAAAGCATAAATCCCAACACTGAAATATCCCCATTGTATTTTTTGTTCAATCCTAAATCATAATGTCCTAAAATCCCTAGACGTGCAATTAACCGTAATGAAGACAATGGTATCAATCGCATAGCTTGTAAATGGAATTGTTTTGACAGGCTTTGTGGTTTCACCATATTCTCTGCCATGTTTTCGGATTGGGCACAGTCTCCCACGGTACCTCAGCCGCTCTCGTATAGCCGCAAAGCTTCCTCTGGGCTGTGCACCAGAGCAGGCCTCCTGAAAGAGAATGGCAGACAAGCTGTGGCCCTCCCGAGACCCAACCCTGTTAATCAACACAGTGCACTGGCAGCGCGCCCCGCTCAGATCAAAAATAAAGCACATTTGGAGAGGAGTGTGCGAGAGGTCGGGCTGAGCTCAAACTGCAGAGAGAAGACGGCGCACTTCTTAAGAGACTGCGTTTCTTTGCTGTGTCTGAGATCACTCACTGCTCCCTGTACAGAGCACACAATCAAGCTCATTCTTCCTATTATTCCCGTCAGGTAATTAACTTGTTAGTAAGAATGATATCAATGGCTTACATTTGTGTTGTGCTTTTCAAGCTTGACAAGCTTCTCAAAGCACTACACTGTTGTCTTTAATCATTCAGTCCATACTTGGCCACTGCTGCTCCTGGGTACACTGGCCGGAGAGTGGCTGCCAATCACTCACACACTACATTAAAACAGGCATTGTTGCTGGAGTGTCCTACAAAAACAGAATGAATCACTCCTTTTATCACATTCATCATGTCGTCTTGTTTTAAAGACGCTTAGTGTTTGTTTTTTAGATACACTTCTTTGGAGAAAGACATTCAGCATAAGAAACTTGCTCATTTATTACCTTATATGTAAGAGAGTGTCAATCAAACATGCAGCACTAAACCCTTCAAGTGTATATGCATCAATCAGAGCCGATGTTCGGACCGCTGACCTTTACATCCATGGATGAACGCTCCTCCATTATTGACCTGAAGTGACCGTCTGTAAACTGTCAGTGTCCATTATTTACCAACATAAACAACAGCATAACCAGCCTGTAGAAGTCAGCGCTCGCTCAACTGACCTGAAAATGAACAGTTAAATCTATACTGGCTCCAGGGCATGTGTCCATGTGTCCTTGGGCAAGACATTTCACTCACATTGCATGTAATCTAGTAAGGAAGTACAATTCTCTTGAAATGTAGTTCATATTTCATTGACTAGGTTCAGGAGCAGGGCCGAGCCTCAACCAACTCTTTCTTGCCAGCCAACCATGTCTTCACCTAACTGCGCCTCTAATTACCCAGATGCCCTACTTATACCAACCAAGCTCATTCAATACTGTTCGTCTGAACTCTCGACCCCACCCTCCCTCCCTTCAGGTCTTAACTTCAGCCTGAGCCAGAGCCAGAGCCCACAGTCCTAATCCAGCATCTGCTCACTGTTAATAAATGATCTTATTATCACATCTTGTGTTATGGCGTGGTCCTTGCTATTGAAATAATTACATTTGTCCTTGATTGGAGGAACTAATGTCATGAAATCTGTCCATTTACACTTAAATTAAGAAGAAAACATCAACAGCAATTTTAAGTAAATTAAGATATTTTAGTCTATACATTTGAGTGCAATGAGATCTTTATTCTTCAACTTGCCTGATGGACAGATTTCTTGTAATTTGGGGCGAATTTACTTATTTCAAGAAAATTTTACATGCAGATTTGTTTTTGCAGTGTGACTGATTGATGGTAGAGGGGAATCTCTGACAAAGATGAGTCGTTATTGTTAGATATTCTAACTTTTAAATTACTGTGTGTTTGCAAAATGAGTAGCAATGTGAATGTGGATCAGCAACAGAATCCTTTTCACATTTTTTATTCACGCAGAATTCTCTCATTTACATACAGTATCAGATTCGTAGCCTTAATACTGTAGTGCAAGCTTCACATTATTCGCGACGCTATTTTACAGTATTTCACTCACTATTTAGCACCTGCCCTGATTTGATTCGATTTTCTTAGTTTGTTCTGTTTTTGAGCATCAGAAAAATATGCTATTGTTTTTTCATTCAAGGTCTGACGGCTCTGATTCGTAGCATAGTGGTTAAGGCTTAAAGGTGCAGCACACATGCTGGGCCTCATTGTTGCACAATTAAATCTCCACAGGTCTATGGCCAATCCTTCCAGCCCATTGTTGATCGGAGTTTGGACTTTGGAGAAATATAATAGAACCTATTTTGTGTAAAAGCCTTGCAGTTGTTGTTTCAGCAAAGCTTTATAATGAAATGTCAATCTCATGAGCCATATTAGCTGCTTGTTTTTAATCTAAGTCAATTTAATGGGAAATATAATGTATTTTGCCTTATCGCCTAACCCCATGAACTGCCATGTTTAAAAAAAGTGTCCAGAACTAAATGAGTGCGCTGCTGCGTATATTCTCGTCCACTCGCCGAGCCTCATTGACGGTGAGGAGCGCAGTGAGCCCTTGTGTACCCAAACCGAGTGCTGTTTTTGCTATGTGTTTTTACAGATGGCATGCACTTAGAATATGTCCGTCTGTGATCCTCCGCCGCTCTCCGGGCATCGGGGTTATGCTTATGTTTTATTTGCGATGTGCCTGCAGGGATCCACTGCGACAGCGTGTGCCCACAGGGGTTCTGGGGCCCCAACTGTTCCATGAGCTGCTCGTGCCAGAACGGAGGCTCCTGCTCTCCAGAGGACGGCACCTGCGTCTGTGCACCTGGATACAGAGGCACCTCCTGCAAGAGAAGTGAGCTCTACTTTCAGTCACGCTCTATACATTTACCATGTGCTGTGGGAACTACATGCATGCCCCTCTATTCATTTCATGTTGTACTGTTGAGGTCTTGATAATGGAAATGTTCTGTTTTTGTTACTATTCTTGAAAACATCTACACTCAGAGTTTTGTTGAGGATTTAATTTACTGAATTCTACTTTTTCTGAAAATACACCGGGGGGTTTATTCATCATCATGTGTGACCAAAGGCTGGGAATTGGTTCTGGGACAGATTGGAGCTCCCAGGGCCTGATACAATCCTCTTTGTTGAATGTACATGTTGTTTGGTATTACAGTATGTTATTTTTGCTTGTGAACTTACTAGAATTACAAGGATTTGCCTTTACTTTCACGTCTTTAGACCCTAGCTGGGCATATTAACACAAACACGTATGTTTTGCCCAATAAAGTGATAAAAAAGTAGTCAGACCATCTGAGCTGACAGCCCTGACCTTGCAGTGGTCTGTGGAGATGTTCTGGAGGACACACCAGCAGAGCGGGCTGCTCGCATGTGTCTGTCTGAAGAGTGTGGGCTCTTCATCAGGCGAACTCTTAATCACCACATCTCTGCTTCTGCCGCTGCGGCCGCCTCTGGAGACACACCGCACAGAGGAGACGGGCCGCACAGAACACTCACACCCACAGACAGACGGACAGACAGACAGACAGGTTCAGCCTTATGTCTGATTGGAAGAATGACCTCTCTGTGGGAAATGCCTCTGTCAGTCGCTCGGTTTTTCTGTACCGGTCTGTCTCTTTCCTTCACTCCTTGTCTCTCTGTCGTCTTTCTCTCTGAATCTATCTTTGTCTCTCCTATTAATCTGTGTCTCTCTGACTTCCTACCGTCTTTTAGGGCTGTTTAATTACTCAAAAATGTATTATAATATTGACGACTTTTAAAATGACATCATTGAGTAAAAAACAAAAAAAATTTAGGCTAACGCCCACTCAGTGCTGTACCAGCGATTGAGTCTGGTCACCGTTACATTGACTAAATTTCAGAACAAACCCGTGCAAACCCCGAGGTTGCAGAGTAGGGCTGGGCGATTATGGAAAATAAATAATCTCAATTATTTTCCCCATATTGATCGATCTCGATTTTAGATTGTATTTTAAAAAAGCCACGATGTAGTGAGTGAAGTGCTAGCAACTTAATATTTACATAAAGAAATGAGTAAGCCACACATTTAATAGTAGAAAAGAAGATCAAACTTACAGTTCACTGTTAGAATTCCAGCTAATCCACTGCTGCAGCTTCAAAACAAATCCACATGGTCCAAACAGCAATCGATAGTTTTTCTCTTCGAAGATATAAACTCTTCATCCCCGTGTGCGCGTCCTGTTCCTCTGAGGCTCCCCGCGTGGTTCTGTTTTGCTCTTTAGACGAGTTAGCGCAATTTTGTAGTTGATTTTACATGTAAAATCACCAGGTCCTCTCCTCGTTGTGCCGCATGTGCCGTCCTGTGCTTCCTGTTTGTTTGGGCCGCGTGTTTCCCTGGGATTGACCTGACAGGCGCTGCAGCATTGCACCGTCCATATTTATTTCCAGACTGCGACAAGACTGGCCAATTCCCCTCCATTAAAACGCACCGCGCGATTATCGTGATCGACCTTTATTAAAATCAGGATTAGATTAAAATTCGATTAATTGCCCAGCCCTATTGCAGAGTAAACCAATCAGTGAAGGGCGCATCATTGTTGCAGTGTTAATAGCGTTTTTGCGTTCATTTTCAAACAGGGTTATATGTCACTAAATGCACTTACAGTTCATGTGGTTTTTGGTCTTTTAAAGCAAAATTTAGGAGGGAAAAAATTCTTCACTCCCATGCGCTAGCCTTGGATTGTTGTTGAGGAGACTTCCGTGATGCTGCTAACAACACGTGACTGCAAATAAACAAATCTGATTGAGTTTACTCGAGCAGCGAATGAGGGTGTGGTGACAAGACTGATATCCCTGTGCATAAGAATACAGACGGGTGTCATTCAGGACACCTCTCTGCACGCAAACTCTATGGCGGTTCAATCTCAGGGCATTGTTTACAGAAGATGATTTCAAATATGACTAAAATAATTGCAAATTTTATGTTCTCTACAAACATGCAGCCATACCCTCTCTCTATCTCTTTCTCTGCCATGCTTTCCCTCTTTTCTCTGCCTTTTTGCCTGTCTGTCTGTCTGTCTGTCTGCATCTCTCTCTCTCTGTCTGTGGTGATTTTTTCTGCGATGTGGAGTAAAATGCGCTGTCACAATCCTGTAAACAGTGATTTGTATAAAGAGTGCCCCGCTGTTTGTTTGAGTGCAGCCGTGAATGATTACTTCCCCAAATTCAGTTTGCACACAATACTGCCTCCAGGTGAAAACACTGTGCCAGCGACTACCCCCTTTGTCTTCTACTAAAGTTTCCAATAACAAATGTGCTTCTTTTTGATTTTAGATTGGAATATTTTAATTCTTTCTGCAATTTTATGAGTCTAATACACATGAAATTATGAAGTCCAGCTTTAACGACTCCCCTAATTTGTCTAAAAAATAAAGTACAAATTTTGTTGACAGTGATGGATTGGCTCCTCTCCTCCGCTTGCCCACGACCAACAGTTGTAATGAAGACAGGCTTGTCTCTGTTCTCTGGCTGTCTCTTCTGCTTTTGTTACTCTGTCCTGATCACGCTTTGATCATTTCCTCTCTCCCGGGTTCTATGGCTCCAGCTACAGTCTGTCATGCGCTCAGTGTGTTCAGTGCTTCTGAAAAATTCATCGTAATGGAATCGAGATCTCAAATTTAATGGTCACAACAAGCAAATCGCAAAGGCTACAACAGGCTGTGGGTGAAACATAACTATCCTGTTGCCATGGGGGGGTTCTTGTGTTAAGTGATGTACAAGATGTTTACATTATTTCTGTAGATGTAGAAGCTCTGAGTTGGACAGGAGTTGTCAATGAAGGCTCTTGAGTCATCGTCTGTACTCTGTAGTCGAAGTGATGTGGTTGAAGTTCAGGCTGAAAGTATGGTGTGAGTTCGGTTGTTAGGACTTCAAAAAACTAGAACTACACAGGTGTTTACCCACAGGTGAGAGTGGGAGGGGCTGAGCCAAGCTAGACCCCTCCCTGTGGTCTATATATAGTCTGTGGCCTGAGCTTAAACTTTAGTGTTGCTGATGAAGCCTTTTGGATGAGAGGTGAAACGTTCTACACTTCAACTACAGAGTCCAGAAGATGACTCAAGAACCTTCATTGAAGATTATTTCAGTAGAATATCAGTGAAACATATTTCATTTGAACATGTTTACCTTACACATCTGTTGACACAAATAGGTCATGTTTTTGAAATATGTACAAAAAATCTCACCTCACTTTTAAACTCTAACGCTGACTCTTGTATTAGTTTGGAAGTTTGCAAATCAATATTCGCCGTCAAATGTAGAATGGGACACGGTGCCTCCACGTGATTTCTGGCTGGAAAGTAAAAGCGGCGCTGTCCTTCCTCTCCCCCGTCTTTACATTCACGACCCGCTTGGTTCCACACAAATGAAGCGATAGCTCAAGATTTCATAAAGGGCAGTAAGTAAAAGTTAGTTAGCCGTTTAAAGCAGTAGTAAGTAACTCTTGCCCCTAGAGGCCATAAGCGGAACTGCAAGTGTCGTAGCAAGTTGGGAGTAAATACTACACTGACAGAAAAGGCGAAGGGAGAGAGGGATATTGTACATCCAATGACACAATGGAAATATTTTTTTTTCACTTAAACTTGGCTGTAAATACTGTTTAAAGTAGCGCTAGCCCGCAGTTAGCTTTGCCCGTTTGCTGTTAGCTTCTTCTTCGTGATTCCATTAGTGTGCATTGGTGGCTCCGACCCGGTGGCAGTCAAGTTGCAATTGTATTTTGTAATTGTAAGAGACACCGGGGGAGATGAAAAACCCCCCAATCATCCCTTTAACACTTTTATTACCCCCAGAGGGACTACAGAAAGTATTTATTAAGGTAAACAAGTTACTTAGTATCGCTTTAAAAACATTATGTGAGATATAACGACTTCACTGGAGGGAATGGTGTCATTGCCTACTGCAAAGTGCAAAGGTTTGAACGAGCCTGCGCAATAAAGAATCGGCCTGTAAGTAGTTTGCGTGTTATATTGTCATTATTTAACATTAGCTTGCAAGATAAAAGCTTCTACCTTACGACCACTGGAGTTTCCTCTGGGGAAGGATTCACAGTGAACATGATGTTTGTAACACGCTGCAGCGACTGTCCATCAGTAACTCGCTGTCCTTTACTAAATCTTGAGCTATCTCTTTATTTGTGTGGGACCCTGCTTGTCGTGAATGTAAAAGATAGAGGAGAGGAAAGAACAGCTCCGATCTTATTGTCCACGCGGAAATCACATCGGGGAATTTGTGCATATAGCCAATCCATTAGACATGTTTCCTAAATCCTTCCGTCATGGTCCTCCGCTCTGGTCTGGCTCTTTCCTTCTGTCTGAGGTAGGACTTGTGTCTCTGTGTTGCAGTCTGCTCCCCGGGGTTCTACGGCCACCGCTGCAGTCAGTCGTGCCCCCAGTGCGTCCACAGCACCGGGCCGTGTCATCACGTCACGGGACACTGCGAGTGCCTGTCGGGTTTCACCGGGTCTCTGTGTAACCAAGGTAAGTACTCTATATATACCACAATGTTCACTGCTTATATGGCTGTACAGAGCTGCAGCATCTAAGGGGGGAAACAAAGCCTTTAATAACCAAATCTACACAATAATATGCATTTCTCAATAGATTGATACGGGAACGTGTAACTTCTCTCATGATTATCCATTTCTCCACTTAAATCTGCAACTACAGACACAAAGCTTTGCAGTCTCGTACTCACAGCCATGTCGCATTATACCATTCTAGATGAAGCAGGTTAAGGTTCGCTTTATTCTCCCAGTGGGAAAATATGTTCCCTGTAAATAACCTATCCTTCCCTTTGGTCAACCGCAGTGCAGCGCTCAGGTCCTTAATCTAGGTTTATGGTCTGGAGATGGAGCATTAGCAAAGCACTGTAGCCGGAGGAACCCCACCCAGACACGAGGGGAACATATAAACTCCTCACAGAAAAGCCAAGGAAGCAAACCTAGGGCTTTTTTGTGTGAGCTGGGAAAGTTAATCATTCAATTTCACGGAAATATTTGTTTCTCAATTGATAAATGCCTCAATAATGATCGTTTTTGATCGTATTTACATTTGTCCTTCGTTTTTTCTATCTATTTTTGTAATACTCTAACTCTACTCTAAGTAAATTATGTTTCATTGACGTTTATGTTAATTGCAACTCGTTTGTTCTAAAGACTTTTTTTTATGGTAGTACTGAGATTTCAATTTTTTAAGCTATGACCGTTTATCACAACATTTTCCTGCCTCAAAATATCAAACTTCAAAGGCTGACTCACAGTTGAGAAATTCACCTTTTAGAGCAAATCGTAGGGGCTCATTTTCAAAGCGTCTGCTCATTGCAAAATTAAGTGTTATCTCAGGTTCAGGAGCAGGACCTCACCTCACGTACGCCCTTTCCGGTCTCCGTCCTATAAATATCTCCCGATCTCCCTCGTCAGTGTCTCCTCTGCGTTCCCGTTTCATATTTGAATTTCAAATTTGGGGCCCTAATACTGTATTACAGGATATTTTAAATGGTAAATTACATACAACATACCCTGTCCAGGTTGCGCTCACTAATATGTTTTGTGTTCACGTTTTAGAATGTGATGATGTCATAATGTCAGGTGGAGGGCAGCGGCCTATGGGAGAAATACAGTTTTTGTAAGAAATCTCCAAAACAAAAATTCCATCAATTTTCTTCCACTTTTACGTTTCCGGGTCGTGAGGGCAGCTGTTGGAGCTGTCCAAATCACATTGCACCAGCCCCTATGGCTCCTCCTGCAGGTGGTGAGCACGCAAGGACAGCTTCATGGTTCTAACTGGGCCTGTCGGTCTCTCATGAGGGGCTTCTGAACCGCTCTTTGTCTGACCCTACCGGGGGCCGGAAGCCCCCAACAACATAGCTCCCAGGATCATTCGGGCGCTCAGACCTCTCCACCACGTTAAGATGGCAGTTCCAGGAGGGGGAACAAAACGAAAATTGTTAAATGTTTTTCCTGATCAGTATTTGACAATGATTGGATTCACAAACCCGCCACATTATTTTTATGGCTGAAAGTCCTTTCTATTGACCAACATCGCGCTCATGTTTTTGAATATTGTCTCCACTTTTGGACGCCTTTCCGAGAAAATAACATGACATTAGTTGATGTGTCCTGACAGAGAAGACGACAATGAACTTTGAGACAGTTTTTGTTTCATGCGGAATCGCCCAGTAATGACAGAGATATTAACCAAAAACTAAGACAAAGAAATCTGCAGTTCGCCAGTTACCATAGTTACCATCAGTTGCCCTCTACCTCAGTTTTAAAGGAACAGGCCACTGTTTTTCCATACTGAGATATGTTCTTACCTAAGCTTAGAAAAGTTGATACAAACTGCCTGGTCTTTGGCCCGTGGAAGAGCTTGGTCACTTCCAACTTCACCCCTGTTTGGAGCTATAGGACTATGCTGGGAGAGGCCAAATGCTAGCAACATCTTTGGTCATTTTGCGTGACTGAGGGGACGCACAAAGACCAGACAGGTACGCATCAACTCGTCTAAGCTCAGTCAAGAACATATCTCAGCATGTAAAAATGGTGGCCTGTTCCTTTAAACTATAGGCTCTTGTCTTGATTAATGACTCCCTTAATGTACAAAAGTGCAGACCGTAAGAAATGTGTGCATGGATAAAAAATCTAACGATATTTACAAGAAAACTATTACAAAAAAGATATGCTTGAAGATGATGATAAAAGTGACTTGTGTATTGCACAGCACGGTTGCTACATTGCACTTGTGAGAACTGTCGTTGAACCACATGAACCTATCCACACATTTGATCATTATGTGCTCCTATAGATGGGTTTCACAGTGATGTGAAATGGGGATCGCTGGCATAATATTTCTCATGGTGAAAAGTCATGTGACTGGAACTCATCATCATTATTATCTTAATCGGTAAAACAATTTATCATTAGTTCATCTGCCCATGACCGGGTCAAGATTCCCAACAACACTGTCTCTGAACATCTGGATATGTAAATGTACAGTAGATTTTTCCGCTAATGATCCACAATCACGTTTCTCTTTAAATTACATAGACACTGCGGGGGTCTTTTGAATTCTCTTTCAAACTTGGAGCCGTGTTGTAACAGATGAAAGTTTAATGGGTTGGTAGAGGGAAGACGAGAGGGAAATGAAGAGGCGCTGCTAATTTGTCTGGTGAGTAATTACCAGCGGGACGGAGGCGGCTGCTCCGTGTCCCCACGTGGAGCTCAGCTGGACTCCACCGCACAACACGAACAGAGACCGTTTGAAAGTATGAAACACAGGGATCCCAGTGACCGGGAGACGTGAGGGTGAGCAGGTAATGGTACAAGCCTGCAATTTTAACAAAGGTGCCGATGAAGCTTTGGTGGAGCGATGAACAGTTTGAACACAGAACTTCCTAAGATTGTTTTTTCCGAGAATCTTCAGTCTTGAAAGTAAAAAAAAATACTTTGGTGTTTCGTAATGGCACTATTTTACATTTCCCAAGACAACAAACTATACTAATTAGAGGTCAACCAATGTAGGTTTTTCTAAATCCCACGCCAATTTTTGAGGATTGTCTGATGCTGATATGCTGATATTGGCCTTTTTTTTTTTTAAATGTCTTGTTTATAATCCTATGTGTGATGCTTCTAAGCTGTAAAATGTGTCTGTCACAGCAGGGGCGCTTTATTAGAGGCATAGGGCTGATATATTCAAGACATTCATGTTTAGTTGGTACCTCAGAGATTGCTCATTTTAAAGATAAAAATAAGCAGATTCCAAAACAAACAACAGTGGGTCTCTGTCTCTTATTATTATTATTGTTCGGAAATTGCTAGCAAATGTCCGCAGTATAAAATACAATCCGACTTTATATATAAACTTGTGGCAAATTTTCACTGTGATGTTTCTCAACTCCCGGAAGTCGAGAAGTCGCAATCACTTTCGGTTCCGGAGATATCTTCAAGACACCAGCCGAAAGCCGATATTGTAAAACACCCATATATCGGCCCGATATATGGCTGGCTGATATATCGTCGACCTCTAATACTAATTAACAACACAGCGAAGACGAAAAAACACAAGGTATGCTGCCACAGACTTACAAACACAAATCCCATTTTAAAAAAACGACATGTTTAAAGCAGAACTAAGTAACTCATGCCCTTAGAGGCCATAAGCACCACTGCAGGTGTCGTACCATGTTGCGTTTTTTACTCATTAATTGTCTGTGAGAGTAAATACTACCCTGACAGAAAAGACAAAGGGACAGAGGGATATTGTACATCCAATTACACAATGGAGATACTTTTTGACACTCAGACTTGGCTGTAAATACTGTTAAAGTGGCGCTAGCCCAGAGTTAGCTTTGCCCGTTAGCCTGTTAGCTTCGTGATGCCATTAGTGTGTATTGGGGCCTCCGGGTTGGAGCAGGGAAAGTTGCAAGGGTGGTTTTCTGGCCAGAGACACCAGGGGGAGATGAAAGACCCCCCCCCAATCATCCCATTAACACTTGTATTACCCCCAGAGGGACTACAAAAAGTTACTTTTTACTGCTTTAAGCTTTGTGATTTAGCTACATTTTGAGGCTTGATTGTGATTGGCTAGAACAAAATGCAGCAGCAAATGTCCCAATAAAAGTCTGTTCTTCTTCACGAGCTACAAATCACAAACAAGACGCCTGACAATAGCAGGAGGATCCACTCAAATGTAATTATGAATATCTGTAGATGAAATGACCAGAGCCAGCGCCCTATCTGATCCTCCCCTCATGATGGGCTATTCTCCGAACGCGGCTGACACCTGCCCTGCATTTGTCCCCCCTCTGTCTGTCTCCAAAAGCACAATGGAGGTTTCACTGGAGATGACATGTTTTATTGAAGTGTCCCAGAGAGCGGTGAAATATTAATTTCATTAAATATGCATAGTGTGGTGTGTGTACATGGTCTATTTTAATTCTGTGGCACATCAGTCATTCTGCGGGTGTGAACGGAAATGGGGCAGTGGCGCCGCTGTGATGGACCGGTGTGTAATCAGCGTTCAGTGTCCATTCAATACAATATCATATCAGTTTCAAAAGGAAAGTAAGGGAGTTTGGCTTCTGAAAGTACAAGAAAGTCTTGAACGGTCTTTCAAGAAAGGAGGGAAAAAGAGCTCTTGAGCCAGAAATGACCAATTCCTAGACATGTTGAATTTGAGACCTTATAAAGCATTGAACCCCTTTGAAACCTCGACCCCCTGCTGGTTTAGATCGAGTTTGGACTGTTTATGCTTCTTTTGACAACTTTTAGACTGGCTTAGACCAGTTTTAGACTGATTTAGATCAGGTTTGGACCGGTAAAAAAAACAAAAACATTGTTGTCGTCACCCAAATGGTAAGAAAATACTTGGTGTGGGTAACATTAAAGTGCTAATAATGTCCTCTGTTTGAACTGTATGACCTGCCCTTGCACCAAAATACTGTATTTTTCTATTGCACAAGTCACGGAACGAACATTGAGATGTTTTTAATGTATGAAAAATTGCAATGTTATGTAAACATGAAGACTACACTTTTAAAAATGTCTATATGTTTTATAATTGTTGGCATTATACACCTTGCCCAGAGATAACAGTTGAAAACTAGCTTTGTTCATGTGTGGACTTAATGTGGACATTAATGTGGCCTGTCCCTGTCAAATAAACTAATAAATAAATAAATAAAAAGTAATGTATGTAAAGTTAACAAAGGCCTTGTTTGTGTCTCGTGATCTAAAGCATCACCCGCTCAAAACACTTCAGCTTCGAGAGATCGATACCCGAGTCGAGCTGAGCATCCGATCGATTCCTTGATTGTGCGAGAGGCCATTTTGTGTAGAATTTGCACGTTCTCTCTGTGTCTGCGTGGGTTTCCTTTGTGTGCACTGATTTACTGCACCAACCTAAAGCGTGCCCTGGTACTCCTAATCCCTGGTACTCCTAAACATAATAACTGTTCCACTGAAGGATGGGTCACATGCAGAGGACCCAAAAGGACTAAAACTTCACACATCTAAGCTTCTGAATTCGACCCTAAACCTTCACCGGTGTTTTTCTGCCTCCTGAACATCACATTGATTCCTGTTGTGGTCTCGCTTTGTCCCTCAGTGTGTCCCACGGGCAGATACGGCCGAGTGTGTGCCGAGATCTGCCTGTGCACCAACAACGGCACGTGTAACCCCATCGACGGCTCCTGCCAGTGCTTCCCAGGCTGGATCGGAGACGACTGCTCCCAGGGTACTGTACGCTCACCCATTCATTCCACTTGATCATTCAACAAATTATCCTTTGGTTTTTAGTTTGTATCCATTTCCATTTTGTTTTAGGTCAGGTTTAGTCATAACATGTCATGTGAATGTTGTTGACTTTATCATTAATACATTCACTCAAGACTCTTCTCAATCTTTAGCAAATGCACAAAGGTCCAGACTTGTTCCTTAAAGTGGCTTTGCCTGTTTTACCTTTTTCCTTACTCATTGTAGAGTAAAATCCATTTTGATTGTGTTCGTAGTTGTTTATGTCTAGGGATAAAGACACCGCTATTCACCTTATTCTGTAAGTTCGCGTGGGTGCCGCCATTCATTGCACCGGCCCCCTCTCTCATATTAGTTTACATAGGACTGCACGATCAAGAGAAAAGCAGTAACTACACGGACGCAAAGCTGTTTTCAGGCAGCTCAGAGACACAGTGCAGTGTTGACTTGTTGGTGCGACTGAACATCACAAATTTTACACAAATCAATCTACTGTGCTTCATATTTTAGCGGCGGCATAAGGTGAATAGTGTGCATGGTGTAGACCCTTTCGCTGCTTACATCATCAGTGACATCAGCTGGAGGCAGGAAGTGATCATGAGAAATAAGATTAAACTTAAGCTAGCAATTATAAGTGTAAAACTACAACTAAAAATGTGGTCCTGTTGTGGCGTAAGGTGCAAGTACAAGAGGAATGATACAGGAATGATAGAAAGATACAGACAGTAGGGATGGGCGATACCACATTTTTTGGAATCGATACAATACCGATACTTTTGGGGTCATTTTTCTCGATACCGATACTGGTCATTTTATGTGGGTGAATGTATTTCAATCAATATACATTTCTAAAACTGGTTATTTTATATAATTAATAGTAAATTAAAGTTATATTACTTTGACAGGTTAATTAAACAATGTTAATGTGAAATTAAATAGGGCCTACATAAACAAAGTTTAAAATTAATACTTTAATGACAAACAGAAACTAAACCAGAATGATATGGCTGGCTTAGTTCAATCCTCTGCTGTATGTGGGCTGTTTTGGCTCAGAACAAAGATGTAAATCATCCTTTTATGTTTAAAATTGCTGCCACGCCTTCCTTTTACATATGCAAATTAGTATCGATACTTTTTGCCCAATATCGATACTTAAAAAGTAGCCGTTTGGTATCGATATATCGATAATGTGGTATCGATCCGCCCATCCCTAACAGACAGCATCGCGTCACAGAAGGGGGCGTGGCTTTGCCAAGGGGAAAACAGAATCTTATAGGAAACACAATTTTTCAACTCTTTATAGCCATTTTCTGGCGAAATATAAACTTAATTATCACACATAAATAAAGTCAAGTGTAAATCAGGGCCCAAATGAATGTTTATTCACAGCAGATTGTTCAATAGAAGTGAAAAAACGGCAGTTGTAGCTAGCGCTAGCTAGCGTTAGAATTAGCGCAACGCTAACATAAAGCATTGTGTTGTATTTATGGGCTGTTGAATCACTTTGCTCCTCCCCATGTCTTCGTATCTTTATTTAGTAGAAAACTATATTCATAATTCAGCATTTGTAGTTTTTGAATAATTAGAGAAAGTTTAGATTTTTCTCCGACTTATTTTCCCCTTAACTGTTTTCAAACATGACCATATATGGGCAGTTCCAGAGATGCCGTCTGTATCTGACGATAAAATAAGGTTTATCTGATATTTCCAACAACAGTTAGACATTTATGTATCGTTACTATGACAGCTACAATGGAAATAGACAGGAATGTAGCTTCCTGCCTCCAGCTAACACCAGAATGTTTACAAGCAATTAAAGGGTCTATTGTAGACTAATAGTAATAGTAAAAGTCTAACAGTCAGACTAGTTGTTAGAAACAATACAAAGCCACTCTGCTCCATGAAATGTGTTTGGAAAAGTTAGATGAGTTTGAAACACTGCTAACTATTCAAATTTAACTAGGTTACTGGGTTGTCACTGTTTGAAAGAAACAAAAAAGAAAGAAAAACAGGTACTGAGCCTTTAAACTGTAATCAGTATGGGTTTAGGTCTCTGTAATTGAAAAGGAATTAATTATGTGCAATCTGTTCCATTGGGAGCACAGATCTATTTAGTTTGACCCACTTTTGCTTATTTTTGTTACAGTCATTGAACATATCTGGAACTTAAGTCGTAGTTTTAGTCTTTATTAATTACTTTGTGTCAGTTCAATCACAAGAAATATTCTAAAAAAATATGACAAAACATCAACGAAAATGAACGCCGTTTTTTTTCTCCACTAATTCCCACCTCCCAATTACCTTTGTGCACATTGATCATCTTCATCACCTCCGCTGCCTGATGTCTCCAGCTGATGTAAAACACATAGCTGGCTTAAATGATTGTTGTAATACATTATGCTGTTTGATTTATAGCACCAGGGGCCAAAGATCGTTCGCCGAGCTTTGAGCTGTCAGAACCGAGGAAATTGATGTGTGCTATTCCATTGCATTAACTGCTCAAAGTAAAATAACCAAGGATCAGAAAGATGTCGTATTAGTGATATTATTCTTGGGGCGATTCGGCGTGACATGTGCGGGTAACAAAGCTGGCGGAGGGCAAAGGTCAGATGAAGTCGCAGCCTGCATTTTGATGATTTAGCTCCATTTGTGTTCGGGGATGTTATGAAATGGATATTCCCGAAAGGATGAAGAGCTGCACTGTGTAAAAAGAGCTGAAAATGTCATACAATTGTGACTTCATCATTTTGTAAAAGCACAGCATTAACTATTGTCCTCATTTCCCAAGAATTATTATATAATGCATTTAGGGCTGCACGTTATGTCTCCAAATTATTGTTGCAAAATTGGGTTGAGGCCGATTTTCATCATCGCCAAAACACCAAGGGCCGAACCTCAACATTGTAGCCTAAAGTAAAGAACTCTTTTCTGCAAATGCCAAAGTTTTACATCAGTGGTTACCAAGTCGGTTCCCAAGTCGGTTACCAAGTCGGTCCCGAACGTTACCCTCGGATGACTGGCCCAAATAACCCAAATAAAACCTTTATTTGTCATATATCGTTCAAAATATTGTGTATTCCCACAGAAGTTTTTTATTGAACAAGCAGTAGATATAAAAACAAAAACAAAAACAAAAAACAGAAGAGGGCGAGTGCATCAATGGTCTGGGAAAAAGTGAAAAGGTAGACCGGTGCTCTTCAAAGACTGTGCTGAGAATACATGGGATAAATTAGCTGAGACTGGCTTGTAGAACAGCTTGTGCAAAGTAGCGAAAGCAGTCAAAAAAGCAAAAGTGTGAGGCACTCGAGGCCTGTAGCAAAAATGAAAAGTCCTTTATTGACAAATGGACCAGCCTACGCGTTTCGACCACACAGGTCTTCGTCAGGGCATGGAAAATTGATCACAGGTGTAGAGGTTTTTAAAAAAAGAGATCATGTGACCAAACATGTCACGTGATCAAGAGCCATAAATGATCAAGGGCAGACAGATAAGCAACAATACAATAACTAACACGAGAGACCCAGAGAAGAAATATGAAGTATAAAGCAGTAGATATGCCTTTAAATCTGAATGCAGTTTCAGATGGAAAATATTGAAAAAAGTTCCCTTTAGACTCGCGACCCACCAGTTGAGAATGACTGTTTTACGTTACATACTGTAGGGACCAAATGGGATATTCTGCCAGGGCATTTTTAAAATACTCACACTATTTCTTGCATTTTTAGAGTACTGTAAAAGGAATTTGATCTCTTATTTGCATAATAATGTTTCTCAAAATCATCTTGAGGGCCAGAGGTTCTGTCCTGGAGGGCCGGATTTGGCCCGCGGGCCTGACATTGCCTACCCCTGCTATACTTTATCAGTCACTGTGTTCGTCCATCTGACTGAGAATTACACATTTACACTTTACACCAGTGGTTCTCAGCTGGAGCGGCGCCGGGACCCACAATCACCCTGGGATGACAAGCCGTGACCCAAATACGACTCCTCAAAAATGTTTGTTGAATGAGCATTAAATAAACCAAAAGATGAAATGATGATATAAACAACTAACAAACTGTAATTTTATCAGACTCAAGACATGATTCTATACTTTTGCTGTACATAATAAATATTTAAATTAATATTTTCTGGGAAAGGCTCGCGACCCACTGAAAACGGTTCCCGCCCCATCAGGTGCTATTTATCACAGTCAGAGAATTACACATTTACACAATTTGATTTTCTTCTTGTTATGGTTTCAATGCAAGTTTTTTATTTTTTTTATTTTGACACAATTGAACTGTGTTGAAATTGTTTTGTAAAATATCACAGCACAGTTTTTGAGTATCACACTCCTTTCTCATATTGAGCATATCTCAGTAGCAGTAAGATTTATGACTAGGGTAATTCATCAAATTTTAATTGAAATGGCAATCTCTGCTTTGGTCAGTCTCTATAACTGTCAGGTTTCTTTCGCAGAAACAGCACCTAGTTTTGCAGTAGGAGACAATGGAAGTGTGTTAAATGAAACTAGAGGAAAACATTGTTTTTTGTTTGAGTTGAGGTTTGTTTAAAACATACGCTCAAGTTCATGACTCAGTTACATTTATTTTCATTATGAAGAAATGAAATTGAATCAAAAATTAAGATCGTCCAGCCCCACTATAGATACAGATGGCATCTCGTCATAGAAGGGGGCGTGGCTTCGCTGAGGGGGAAAATAGAATCTTAGAATCTTTCACTCTTTTTAGCCATTTGCTGGTGGAATATGAACTTATTTATCACACATAAGTAAAGTCAAGTGTAAATCAGATGGATATTGGATATGGATATTTTCTCACATAAGAGAAAATATCCATATGGAATCGCTGCATTGGCTCCCCGTGTGTTTCAGGATCGATTTTAAAGTTCTTTTAATGGTTTTTAAATGTCTTAATGGTCTTGGTCCTTCTTATCTTTCAGAACTGCTTTTACCTTACGAACCTTCACGGCCCCTTCGCTCCTCCAGCAGGGGTCTCCTAGTTATTCCTAAAGTCAACAAAAAGACTCATGGTGAGGCGTCTTTCCAGTATTACGGCCCTCGACTCTGGAACCACCTGAGGAGGAGCTCAGGGCTGCAGAGAACGTTCATGTTTTTAAGAGCAGGCTCAAGACCCACCTTTTTAGCTTAGCCTTTAACTGACTAATCTATTTATTTAATCCTAATATACAAAGTATATATATATGGGAGGTTGTCCCAGGCGCATTGTTTTAAATGTTGTAATCTGTAAAGCACTTTGTGATACCTTTCGGTATGAAAAGCGCTTTATAAATAAAGTTTGATTGATTGGAAGTGAAAAAAACGCAGTTGTAGCTAGCGCTAGCTAACCATTAGCATTAGCCCGATGCTAACATGTAGCATCAGGTTAGCATTCTCTTATTTATGTATTAATGGGCTGTTGAACCACTTTGTTCCTCCCCATGTCTTTGTATCTTTATTTAGTAGAAAACTGTATTAATAATTCAGCATTTGTTAAAGTATTTTTTGAATAATTTAAGAAAGTTTAGATTTTTCTCCAAATGTTTTCAAACATGACCATATATGGGCGATTCCAGAGATGCCGTCTGTATCTATGGTCATCATTTCTAAAACATATACAAAGCATTTCGAGTCACTGGTTTCTTATTTATAAGCATCTAAATATTGATTACTTTTTTGCTCAGACCATGAATAAACAGTGTAAAATAACAAACCCTTTTCCTAACCTTCGGAAAGGGATGCAAAAAGGCATCACTCTGGGTGCTTATAAATGATGAACAACAGTTTGTAAGGCTACATGTTTTCTAAAAAATGAATGAAATAAAGTCCTTTCCTATTCATCAATGCGTTACAAACTGCCTAATAGTGTGTAGTTATCAAATTTATGGCAAGATGCTTTAAGGGTTTCTTACAAAATGTGGTTCGATTGCATTAAGGACGTTTTGGACTGTTATTAGATAATGCTGTGTTATTACAAAATAAGGCTTAACAGGGACGCTGTGGGAAATGTTAATACAAACAGCGATAAAACACAATGTACCTCTAAATCAACATTTGGATTTAAAATAAACAGTGCAATTTTCTTATTTCATGGTAAATAACAGCTTAATTTGGATTAGATGGCAGGCAACAACAGATATTAGACGAGTTGGGACAAGGCCAACAAAAGACTGGAGAGTTAAGTGGGACTGATGAAAACAAATCCAGGCATCGATGAGGAATGACAATGCTACATCACACGGTAGCACTTTACTTTACAGCACAGCAGTAGCATCGTAATAGGAAATACCGTTGTGTGGTGCCTAAAAGTGTAATAACATGGTAATTATGGCACATACATCCTCTACCCCTAAAACATATACAATAAGTTCCACTCTTGGGCCTGGATGAATGAGAGTGAGTTTTTACATGCATGAGTCCCTTGTGTCCCGGCCAATGAATAACCGTGATTATAACCTCTTCACCCCCACCTTAACTGAGAGCATTTTCTCCAGCTTTACCCAAATCCATGAGGTCACAGACTATAGGCGAGAGAGAGAGTAACGCCTCATTTGAAAGCTAAGACCTAAAAAATTCATCTAAATGGAGCTTTTTCCTTGCGTTATTATTGCGTTGTCGTCACTTTTTTTCTGCGTTTCTGTCAGATTTCTTGCCACATTTTCTTCACTTTTTTGTCACTTTTCCTTCGCTCTTTTTCACTTTTTTTGATGTGTTTTTGTCACACATTTCCGTCACATTTTCGCCACTTTCCTGTTGCTCTTTTTTGGCTTTTTCGTTTTGTTTTCGTCACTTTTCCCATCACATTTTCATTGCTTTTTCATCACGTTATAGTCACTCTTTTGTTGCATTTTCATCCTCGCTTTCGTCTCATTTTCGTCGCTATTTTGAAGCTTTTAGATTTGGGTAAAGCCAAACTGGAGAAAATGTGCTTGGTTTCGGGAAAGAGGTTAACTCTATATCAAGTCTGTCAATTGCTTGGAAACATTGCATTGTCTTGATAATATAAAAACAGGGCTGCAAAAGGAATTATCCCTCATTATCTCATTATTTTTCATCTACTTCCATCCTATCACTGTGTTATTAATGTCTTGTAAAGTCAAATTCAACCCGTCCATATCCACTTTTACTAAAATGTGCTTCCATGCTCAACCCCGTGGTCTGTTATCTGTATATACTGGTGTAAGATTTACCATGCCGCATGTACTGTATAGCAGAGTGTGTTGTTGGGATGTTGTGGTGCTAAGCGAGGTGTGTCTGTGGCCCCCCCTGCAGCCTGTCCCTCCGGTCACTGGGGCCCCGACTGTCTGAACTCATGTAACTGTCACAACGGAGCCCAGTGCAGTGCCTATGACGGGGAGTGCCGGTGCAGCCCGGGCTGGACGGGTCTCTACTGCACACAGCGTGAGTCTGGATGCACACTGACATCTAGGGGCTGCTGCTTGTAACTGCATGGCTTGTTGCGCCAATGGCATTATTATTATGCACAAAGGCCTCGTAGATATAACTTCGCCTTGACATTTGGGAGAACTTTAAGACCCAACTATTAAAATGTTGAAAATGCATATGTTTTAAACGCCGCTTTAGCAGACACTCTGCCTCGCTTCTTTGATTGAATGCATTTCTCATTCTCTCTTCACACTATGAGGTGTTAAGTTGCACATCGTCAGCCTCAGTGTGTCATTTATTTGACCAAATTGAGATTATTGTTTTGCTACAGCTGGCCATATCTAAAAGGAGCATTAAAAAAAACATCTTCTGTCAATCTCTAGAAGAGCTCTGACGTGTTTTTTTCAAAATCTTAAATGCATGTCTTAAGCAATTGTGCACAGAGGCTGACAATATGTAGCAACTGTAGCCTTTATAGAGCAGACTTTATTACGTATCCCCATTTATTACTGCAGCGATAACCGTTCTTCCTGTGGTCCACGTATAACAACAACACAAACATGTACAATATTACACAAACATGCACAGTAGCACACTCAAGTCCATATGTAAACAAAGGTTGGTTAAGCTAACAGCACTAGTTTCAAGTAGGATATACAGTTACATCATAGAGACTTTAAATTGTACTTAAATACACAATTTTTTACATTTTTATAACAAGTATCACTTCTTTTTAAACGTCTCTTCCATACTCATCTGTATTAAATATATAGAGGCAGATGGTTCCACACTGATACAGCTCTATACGACTGACCGAAGTCAGATGGACGAGTGGATTCAAATCAGTGCCAGTGACCCCTCCGACCACCATCAATCACTCACAAACCACACACTGACTTTTTTTTGGCCAATGAAACTGTCCTTGGTCTTGGCAGAATAGACAGCTCTTTTTCAGGTTGTCAGTGCATTGCTTTACCTTGTCTTTGCGTAGGGGTTTAGGCTAACGAAGGACCAAAAAACACCTAGATTATGTTGCATTGAAAGGGGTTAAAGAAGTCTTTAACTCATTAAAACTGTTTAACCTCTTAAACCGAGCTCATTTTCTCTAGTTCGGTTTTAAGCCAAATCGTAAAACTTCTCGACTGGAGATTACAGCCTATAGGCCAGGGTAATGCCTTGTTTGAAAGCTACGAACTACAAAAGTAATCGTCATTTTTTTGTCACTTTGTCGCCACGGTTTTGTCACATTTTTGAAGCGTTTTTGTCGTGTTGTTGTAGCTTTTTTTGTTGTGTTTTCATCAGAGTTTTTGTTGATTTTCCTTTGTTTTTTCATAGCTTTTTTCTTGAGTAATCGCAAAGTAATCGTCACTTTTTTGTCACAGTGTCGCCGTGTTTTTGTCCCAAAAAATGTTGTGTTATGTCGTGTTTTCATTTGTGTTTTTGTGTTTTTTTGGGGCTGTTTTTTGCATCACGTCTTGTAGCTTTTTTGTTACTTTTTCATAGCTTTTTTTCGTTGTTTTTATGTCATATTTTTGCCAAGTTTTTTTGTTGCTTTTTGTTGCGTTTTCATCACATGTCTGTTGCTTTCTTGTTGCTTTTTCAGTATTTTTTTCATTTCCTTTTGTCGCTTTTTTCCCCCCAATAAGCTTTTAGATTTGGGTAAAGCCAAACTACAGAAACTGTGCGTGGTTCAGATGGGGCTCTGAGTTGTTTAATCCTCTTATACAATGGTCCCACAAACTGAGACTGTTAAATTGGGCCTGTTTTGTTTTTTAAAGTCCCGGGCATGAGTTATTTCACTTTTTGAAGCCGTTTTACCTGAAACTAGTTCCAGCTCAATTGTTTGCCGTTACAGCTGCAGTGGAGTGATATAGAACGTGATTTAACTGTTGCCGGACTAACTGCGGTTATGCGAAAATAATGCAGGCCAGTTAGCATTAGAGTTTTCACTGCCCCTTATATAATTTATAATAACTTATTTTACTCAGGGTCACTATATGTTTTTTTAAACTTTTTGCGAAACAAGTTTTAAAACAATATACTTCACTCCCTTCTCTGCCCACATTTGTCTAGGCTGCCAATATTAGCCGCACACTGTCCATGTTGTCATTACAGATTCCAGTCATTCACGCAGGGACAGTGAAGACATCAACTCCACTAATTCACATTCCATCATGCCTCTGCCTGCAGCGCTGTACCTCATTGTCATATGCATAGAAATGACATTTTAAAGATGCTATTTTATTTCCACATACAGTCAGTGGTGCTGTTGTTTGTTTACCTCGCTGGATTTCATACCGACTCTTTTATTTCCATTCATTCAATCTGTCCGGGCCCTCCCAACACGTACCACAAGGGATGTGATTGATTTGTATGATTTCCTTTTCGTATACTGTATGAATTTGTTTTAAATAATATAACTAGTTCAAAACCTCATAACAGGTGCTATTCATAAGGAATTCACTTCAATAAAAAGATCAAATGACAGAGGATCAATCACTTATGTTGTAAAAATGCATTAATTTTTAGATACAAACGGCATCTCGTCATAGAAGGGGGCGTGGCTTCGCCAAGGGGGAAAATAGAATCTTTTGGGAAAGCCATTTTAGCCATTTATCACATACAAATAAAGTCGAGTCTAAATCGGTTCCATGATGGATGTTTATTCACAGCAGATTGTTCAGTAGAAGTGGAAGAAACGGCAGTCGTAGCAGGCGCTAGCTAGCGTTAAAATTAGCATGACGCTAACATGAAACATCATGTTAGCATTCTCCGTTATTTATGTATTCATGTCTTTGTATCTTTATTTAGTAGAAAACTATATTCATAATTCATAATTCAGCATTTGTTAAAGGGGCTAGATGCAAGTTAGCCATTTTATAGGCTACTCACTACTGCCACCCTAGGTCATACGTGTAACGGCACTTCGGACCCGAACACCTTTTTGAGTGACAGTGCAGGACTTTAGAGGCAGTTGTGGTGAATAGGTCTGGGGTCATTCTACACCTTAGGACATTGTTGGAACATGTAGGGGGAGGAAAATACTTAATTTTAACATTTTTTAACTCTGTATAGTCCCTTTAAATTAGTTTTTGAATAATTAGAGAAAGTTTAGATTTTTCTCCTGTGTTCCCCCTTAACTGTTTTCAAACATGACCATATGGGCGATTCCAGAGATGCCGTCTGTATCTATAGGCCCCAAAATGTTATAATGTTACAAACTCATCAAGAACATACCTGGAATAAGGCCTGGACGATGTGACGACAAAAATCTTATCTAGAACTAATCCTTGTGGTTATTTTGAAGAGATAATCAGAAGATTAAACCCACACAACGTCACCTTCTAATATTGTCCTCAATGATATGACATATGACGCTCTTATGGATCTCCTTGTCTCATCCTCTCTTCGCTTTGTACGTGTGCGCAGGCTGCCCCTCAGGTTTCTACGGCCGTGACTGTTGCGAGGTTTGCCGGTGCCAAAACGGGGCCGACTGTGACCACATCTCAGGGCAGTGCGCGTGTCGGACGGGCTTCATCGGGACCAACTGTGAGCAGAGTTGAGTACACAGGCCCGACGTCTTTATGGAAATTCACCCACATGTAATTGAATGTACATAAGAAAAGGCATAACAGCAGAGCAGGCAACATGAGAAAGAGTTTTGTTTTGTTTTGTTTTTTGCATGAGAAATTATTTGGTGGAGAAGTTGCAGCCTATTTTCTACAATTGTGGCACAAACATTTATTTACTTTCTCCTGCTTCAAACAGTAAAAAGTTTAAACTGGCCATTTACACTGCCTGATCAACAAATAATATGGTCTATTATGGTCTGGGATTGCTGCAGTCGGTCAGGTCTAGGTTCAGTAACTGTGCAAAAAGAAAGAGATCAACTGACTACCTGAATGGCCAGGTTCTTCCATCAATAGGTATATCCTTCCATGATGGCAAGGGGCGTATTCCAAGATGACAATGCCAGGATCAGGTTCAGGGAGCATGAGATAATAATAATAATATTCACACACTGATTGGCCGTCACAGAGTCCAGATCTTGACCCCATTGAGAGTCTTTGGGACGTGCTGGAGAAGGCTTTGTACGGTGGTCACACTCCCCCATCATCAGTCCAGGTCTTGGTGAAAAATGAATACATCTTTTGCCATTGCAGAAGCTGATGGAAACAATGCCACAGCTGTAATCAATACTTTGGGTTGCCATGTCCTACGGCTAAAACCACTAAACCAGGGGTGTCCAAAGCGCAGCCTGGGGGCCAAATGTGGCCCTCAGATGAATTTTTGGTGGTCCCCTGCCTTCTTGCTGAATCACTACACATCACCAGATTGTCATTTTTATTTGAAATGTAATAATTCTACACAGTTCTAACGTAACAACTATCATTTTAGTGTGAGACGGAGCTGGCATGAAGGTTGTAAGCATAAATAAAGGTATGGGGCACAAAAAACCTCTGCTAGTCAAAGGTTTTGCAGCACTGACCACCGATCCATGGTCCTTCACCCTGTGTGCGTTTCAATATGCGGCCCCCCATGAAAAAAGTTTGGATACCACTGCACTAAACCATAACATTTTGTCCCACACATCCAAAATCCCTCCACATATCCCGAATAAAGCTCTGTTTTAAGTAGAAGTGAAAGCTCAGCAGAGGTGGGTGGTACTCTCATCTAGCTCCTGTACTTGAGAGGCTTTTTTTAAGTACTTAAACTTCTTAGATAAGTTTTGTCACAGTATTTTTTTTACTTCTACCTGAGTAATTTTAATCTTTCAGTGTATTGAGTAAATATTCTGGTTACGTTTCCCCCCCTCTGAAGTTCAGGAGTTCCTTGAGGGATGTCCATAAATTTGTCATGCAACTTAACGGCTGCCCACGGTGAGTTGCGATTGTAGTAACTTTTTTAAACCACCAGAGCCAGAAATCCCATCGCAAGAGTTGAGTCTACAGCCCCTGCGCATTTCAAATTCTGGAGTGTGGTCATAAACACTTTGGCTGGGCTCGCTAAGTGCTTTCAGTTGATGGGGGTGGTAATGCAGCCTCTCTCCTCCCTTTACAGAGTGCCCGCCGGGGACGTTTGGATACGGGTGCCAGCAGCTCTGTGAGTGCCTCAACAATGCTACCTGTGACTACGTGACGGGAACGTGCTACTGCAGCTCTGGCTACAAAGGCATCCGCTGTGACCAAGGTGATTCCATTCGATTCACTTTCCCCAGCACAGAATCACAATACCAGTGTCCTCAAAGGGTTTTGCAGACTGACTTCACGAGTACATGGCTCTGAGCTTTGAAATGGGTCATTCAGATTCATATTTATCCAATGAATGATGCAATTGCTACAACTACTACAACTGCTATTCCCACTATTACATACTACGCCACTAAACCACTGTCACAACTACAAATACAACTACTGCAACAACGAGCATTAGTTTATCTTATAATGGTGCATGAACAGTTGTGACATAAAGGTTACCATTAAGATGCGTTGTGCCTTGGGCTTGTGTGCATCTGCAGATCCCTGGGAGGGGCTTATATGGTAATATTTATACACAGCGAAAAACATCATGTTGTGTTTCAATACCTTTTGTGTAGGGCCCAAACGATATGGATTTTTGGGGCCCAGTACCAATATGGAGGGGGTTTGCATGGCCGATAGCCAATATATAGGCCAATATTTTAAGTAATTTGAATGTAATTTTTTTTAAATCTTTCAAGCAGCTCATAGTTAAATGTTTATTAATATAGTAAAGGTTTTAATCATAGAAATATATAGAAGCATATCTAATAGGTCACCTTATGGGGGTTTTATTAAGGCCGATGCCGATCTGCACCACTGATATTTTTGGCCAATTTTTTGAAATGCCTCGCCTATTATCCAGTGTATGATGCTTTGAAACGTGTCAGTGTTGAACTGTGACATCAGGGGGCGCTGTATATTCATGTTTAGTAGGTTCAGAGGAAGCTTGTTTGAAAGTCAAAAAATTGTAGATTCCAAACCAAATTACGGTTAAGTCTTCGTCTCTTATGAGTCTGAAATTATACGCAAAAAAATACATATGTGTACATTTTTATAAGCCGGCTGATATATCGGTTGGGCTCTAGTTTTAATGTGAAAATATTTAAATGTCTTCTGGGGAAGGGTCGACACCTACTGAAAATGGGTCTCGATCCCGACTCACCAGTTACGAACCGCTGGTCGTAGGCTTGGTGAATTATTGATGGACACAAATAATAACAATAATGACAATAAAATTATAGGGGACAGTTTAAGTTTAATAACATAAATCAATGCACTTTTCAACAATATTCTAATTTTCCGAGTTTCACCTGTATATCAAACGTCACCCAAACTTTTAGGCCGCGACCCCCAAAATCACACAACCAACAACTCGGGAACCTCTTCTGTAAAATGCAATTAGCATTTATAATAATTTAAGGTGAAATTTGGCTTAATTTTACTAAAATATTCTGTTTTCAATCAAAAATCTTCCGACCCCCACTTCAGCGTCTCCCGTCCCCACTTTGGGAACCACTGGTGTATATAACAGACATAATAATGCAGATTATATATGTATTAGCCCCATATTAGTGCTCATGAAGACGCTCTCATTAATCACCAGTGAATATGAAGCCGCTGTGATCGAACCATCGACCTTCACATCAGTGGTTGTGCTCGCTCTGCCTCTGATCAACTTCCGCCTTAGACTTAGACACATTGATTTTCCTCGCAGCACTCGATTAGGAGCAATACACACGTTTTGACTTGGTGCTATTCCTCCCTTCACTCTTGTAACCATGACCCTGTCTTGTGTGCAGCAGCTCTGATGATGGAGGAGCTGAACCCTTACACTAAGATCAGCCCGGCACGCAGTTCAGAGCGGCAGTCGGCGGGGGCTGTCATGGGCGTCATCTTCCTCCTGCTCATCATCATGGCTCTGCTCAGCCTGTTCGTGTGGTACCGGCAGCGGCAGCGGGACAAAGGCCAGGACATCCAGCCCAGTGTGTCCTACTCTCAGGCAATGCACATCACCAACACTGACTACTCCCTGTCCGGTGAGACTCCTCCTCAAATATGGATGAAATCTGCACAGCATTAGAGCCTGGGTTTGACTACTAATGGGGAGAAACAAGACAGTGCGACACGCTGTGGGTTTAGAAAGATTTTAAGACACATTTTTAGTGGACATTTTCTTGTTTACTAAAATCATTTTTCTCTTGGTAAAGGTTAAGCCATGATTACCCTACAATAATGCATAAAAAATGTGGCGGGGAAAAAGAAAACTAATATGTCATACTTTTTTCTTTTCGGGGCAGCTGTTTATGCTCAACAAACTACAACTTTCCCGGGTTGAGAGCGAGAAATAACAGATGGAGCAGCTTTATCAGAGGACACTGCAATATGCATTTTAGACTACGGGTTTTATGCATTAAATCATGTAGATTTTGTTCTCTGTACATGAGGTATTCCTCAGTTTTTGGCAGCTCTACAAGTAATATTTCAGAATGAACTCTCTTTATTTGTTGTATAAGATGGATGTGAATATGAAGAGAATGCTTTTCTAACAGTGGCATTAGCAATATAAATAATATTGGGCGAGAAATCCATCACATTTGAGGACACTTTTGCAAATAGTGGTACGCAGTGTAGAGCCAACCTATTGGCGCCCAGTGCAGCCATTAACATGATAGTAAACAATGTGGAACTGTTGCATTTATCAGATAAACATTAAAGCTAAATTGATATGTGTTTTCTGCCTGGCTGAGATGTTAAATAACACTTAAAGTGAAGAGATCCTCCTCACATTCATACGTTTTAATGGCTGTAGTGATTACCTTTGTACTATGAGGAGCTCTCACATCTCCGTTCAATATTTTGTAATGTATTTGTGTATAATAATGTTCTGTCTCAGAGGCAGAATGAAATACAACTTGAGCTCATTAGAATTGCAGCCGGGTTACACAGAGGGATTCACTTCCTTTTCAACCTGATGGACTATCATTCCCTAAACAGAGTGTTTGTGTAATTCTCAGTATTTCCTGATTACTGAAGATGTGTTGATGACGCAGTGGCCCCTGTGTTTCAGAGTGTGGCAGTACTGTGGCCATGCGCTCCAGCCCCTCAGAGGTCGCCCCGGTGCAGAACAGCAGTGGAGCTCCGTGCTTCTCCAACGCCAGCTACCACACTGTGGCTCAGTGCAATGTGGTGTCCACTATCTCCAGCGGACTGGACGGCACTCTCACCCTAAAGGTCACTCCATATGCAAAACATCTTTTTACACTACTTTTCTTGTGTCTTAATCATGTTGTAAAGATATAGATCCTTCTAAAGCATATAGAAAGAAGTGTATACTGTGCTGAGGGCCACAGATTGGTGGTCAATACAGTGAAAATTTAGTTTTTAGCCATATCCCACACCTTTATTTAGGCTTGGATCCTTAACACCAGCAATTTCCCACAATAAAATGGTACTTTTTGAGCTTATAGACTTCCAGCTTGTAGAGAGCTTATAGAGAAGTACCATCTCTGCCAATTCAACAAGTTGTCTGAGGGCCACCGAAAATTGGTCTGCCCCCCTGGATAGAGATAGTGCTTTCTAGTGTTTAGGCATGTTGTATTCCTTGAGATTTATCCTGTTCTTGAGTGTTTAAAATGCACAGGTTCTTCAAATCCGAAGGTGCTGTTTTTAAAAGCCAGAATGAACTGCATAGACCTTGACTGAAGTTATTCTGGTTATTTTCCTTCTACAAAAGGCATGTATGGTACCTGCTCACCTCAGCTTCTCATGTGCAATTTAAGGACCAGTGAACTAAAAGAAGATTATTGTTTCAAGTTACAAGAGTTTATATTCAAGTACATAGATAATATAGGAGTTCTTATAATAAATGTATGAATCAATAAACATTTACTCTACTGTTTGGGTTCTAACAAAATATGACTCCATATTTCCTCTGTACAAAGCGCTAACACTCGTCTCTGTGTCTCTTCACAGTCGAGCACTCTGAAAGGCAGGAACGGATCTGAATGGAGGGCATATTGCAATCTGAACGACATAGGTCAGTCTCTTGCTCTCTTTGGGGACACGCCGCACTCCTCCCCGCACCACATTAGACTCACTGCTCCAAGGTCATCGGCTTATAGACTGCCGGACATAAGCCTCCGTGAATGAAGATGAAGCCAGCCATTCTAGTTAGACACAGCCTTTGCACTGAGTTTGATAAGATATTCGAGTGGAGCGGTGGAAGCCGTGCGCCGGGGTGAATAGGGGCCACCAGGAGCTCATTAGCTTCAACTAGTGGACAAATCTCTCAATGATGGTGCGCGTGAGGTCAAATATTGCACCGGGTTTGCCACGGATGACGGTAAATTTAGTCTTTATGAAATATTAACTCTGGAGAGCGCAGCATGTAAATGAAAGAAAAAAGTGAAGTCTGGCCAGTTATACTAATAATACATGGAAACATTACACAAAGATGTCCATATTCTGAATGCTACATTGATATGTACGTAATTATGCACTGTTCCCACATACAGATTTATATAAAGGGCATCTGTAGAGAGAAATAATGAAGGTGCACAAAGAAATGATCTGCTTATGAGTGATCAAAAGTCTTGAACTCAGGTGAACAATAAGAAAAGCCTAAATATCAATTAAAAAACAAAAATAATCTCAGCAATGTCCTATAGGCTCCTCTTCATAAGTTACAGCGTCCACTTTGCCTTTGTGTAATCGTTGCCACGCATGGACACAAGCTCCTCCCACATTAGTGAGTACATTATGTGCCATGTACTCATCAAGCGCCATGTGGTCCCCTGCTCTGCCGTCTGGAAAAGATCCAATCGGGCCAAGATGGTGATGTGCGCTGCTGTGTGATATGATTATAAACATGCAATGATGTAATGACAGGATCTAACTAACGATTTCACATGTGTTTCAGAAGTGCAACAGGGAGACACGGCCACTGCACAGAGGGGACCCAGGAAAGGTACAACATATAGTACACAGTATAGGTTCTATTATCCAAAGCTTACTTTTTTTTCCACATCTTTCAAACATGTTTCGTTTCACTCCTGCAAGTTTCAGTAATCCTGCACACTGAGTCCTCTCCCTTTTCAGCTGTTGCACTTCAACCTTTATCTGATTTGTTCCAGTCATAGCAGTGTTCTTGACTCCATTGCACGGCTTAGCATGTTGGACTACCTTTGTGTTAGGACTTCTTCTGTCCTTGGCTGAGTGGCCTTTTCTAAATATAAATTTAAAGGAACTAAAACTTGGAGGTTTGGAGATACTTTAGTCACCGGCAATGGATAAGGTGAGGTTAAAGTTTGCTTTGTGTATACACTGCCTGACTGGAAAAAAAAATCTATATAAAACTAACTGTGATGATCTGGAGTCACTGCAGTTGGTCAGGTCTAGGTTCAGTAACACTTTGTGCCCAAGGAATGAGACCAGCTGATGACCTGAACATCCTGAATGACCAGGTTATTCCATAAATGGGTTTCTTCTTCCCTGATGGCACGGGCACATGTGGTTCAGGGAGCATGAGACTTCATTTTCACACATTATTGGCCACCACAGAGTCCAGAACGGGGATGTGCTGGAGAAGGCTTGGCGCAGTGGTCACATTCTCCCATCACAAATACAAGATCATGGGGAAGAAATAATGTAACACTGGATCTTTTGCCTTCGCAGAAGCTTATTGAACCAAAGTCACAGCGAATGGGTGCGGAAGTGTATTTATATAGATATAATTAGCAATTGTGTTCTATTCCTTTTTTTT
Source organism: Gobius niger (assembly GCF_951799975.1). Lineage (NCBI taxonomy): Eukaryota > Metazoa > Chordata > Actinopteri > Gobiiformes > Gobiidae > Gobius > Gobius niger. Next base: position 9,799,909 of record NC_136863.1, read on the forward strand.
TTTCTATATGACAAGTAAAGCATATAAACACTGTACGTACAAATGAGTGCTTTACAAACTTTACATCTGAGTTCTAATTGTCCATATTTGGCTGCTCTGGGCCTAACTGACAGCGCCACCAGCTTCTCCAGCCACATTCACAGACATTCATACTGGCCAAGTGGTTGAAGTGTCCTGTCCAAGGGGATCGAACTACCAACCTTGGCGTTAGTGGCTGCTGTCCCTTCAGCACTTATCATTAGCTCCGGCTCAGAGCCATTTACCTTTTATCCTACAATTTCATTTAACTGCTAAGTCAATATTTAAAACAAGACCATTAAAAATTATACTGCGCCTCATCTTTTCTTATTATCCCCCTTTTCTATTTTTTACCGTGGCAAGTGGTTTTACACTTTAAACGATTTTACCATGATTGTGTACATAATGCTCCGCTGCTACCCTTGTGTCCGTTTGAGCGCTCACTTCTTGGACCGGTTGTCGACTTCTATTCCGGAGCCAAGTCCCATACGTTCATATTTCTGTGATTTATGTGAAAAGTGGGTGCTCCCTGGACCGGAGCACCGAGCGGCCAGGTTTTGTTCCAGTGGTAATTGCTCTCTGTGGCTGCGTGCCCGATCCGTCATTTCCTCTCTCACACCGAGCGCCCGGCCGCTGGTGGTGAGGGAGGGAGTGAGGGGGCACCCCGGGGTCCACTGCCCGCTCTAATGAGGCTCTTATCAGGAAGATGAGACCAGCTCCTAACCCACCATCCAGCCCCCCTCCCCTTTCGGCTCTGATCATTTCACGCCCCCCATTAGTCACCTGTCGGACAGAAAAGAAATACAACTACCCCCTTTTACACTAGGACAGTCTTGTTCCTGTGAACAGACGATTTTGTGCAGATTTATGTAAATGTTCTTGTAGCTTCAACCCACTGCAGGTTTGCACGGACAGACATTCTGAGGAACCACTAGGAATATAATCCACCACCAAATTTATTCTAGATTTTTTTACTTACTTTTGTTGTCAAATGTTTACGAGAGTAACGTAATTATTTTTTTATTTCAATTAGGCAAGGCAAGTTTATTTATACTATTTCACACACAACTCAATTACTCTGTCTAAAAAGAAAAATGTCACTATTTAAATTTAAGTAACTCCTCTGATCTGGGGTCGCTGCAGTTGGTCAGATCTATGTTCAGAAACGTTAAGCCCAAAGTATCAGATCAGCCTGAACATCCTGAATGACCTGGTTATTCCATCAATGGATTTCTTCTTCCCTGATGACATGGGGATAATGACATTGCCAGGATTCATGGAGCTCACATTGTGAAAGAGTGGTTCAGGGAGCATGAGACATCATGTTCTCACATTTATTGGGCAAAACAGTGTCCGGATCTTAACCCCATTGAGAATCTTTGGGATGTGCTGGAGGAGGCTTTGCACAGTGGTCACACTCTCCTCATCAATACAAGATCTTTTTACATTGCAGAAGCTTATTGAAACAATGCCACAGTGAATGTCTGCTGTAATCAAAGTGTGTGGCCTTTTTTTTTGTCATTGTTACTTTTTTATGGTGAGGTAGTCTATTTTGATTGAAGTTCTCCTAAAGTTCCCCTAAAATCCTGGAATACTGGCTTACCTAAACTTGTAATTGATGCGATTCAAACTTCCGGCTGCATGAGGTCAGTGAATAAATCTGTGTCTGTTTATGCAGATTACATAAAAAGCTCGATGTGCAACAACAACTCATGCTCCCTGAACACGGAGAACCCCTATGCGACCATCCGAGACCCCCCAGGACTCAGCTGTAAGCATTCGGAGAGCAGCTACGTGGAGGTCAAGTCTCCCTCCCACAGAGAAGTGCCCTTCGGAGGGACAGCCACGCTCCTGGGCAGTGCCACCAGGGCCGTGTATGAAGTGGGTAAGTCAGACGGTGTGGTCTGTACTGACTGTGGAATGACTCAACAATCAGTCGATATGTAGTAGACAAGGACTAACGCTCTTGTTCTGTGATCTTCAATAAAAACATTTGAAGCCTGGATGAAAATGACGTAAGAGAATATGTTTTGTCGGTTCTGGACTATCCTCTTACCCTTTTGTGCCCCTTTGTTTTGCTGACAGAGCCCACGGTGAGCGTCCTGCAGGGACCTAACGGAATGGCCACGGGTTTTTCCCAGAACCCCTACGACCTGCCGCGCCCCGTCCCCCTCCAGAGCCACCTCAAGAGTCACTACGACCTCCTGCCTCTGCACCACAGCTCCTCTGCCACAGACCCCCCTCCGCTGGCCCCCGAGAGCCCCAGCTCACTGCTCTAAACCTGCCTCAGCCCAGAAGTCAGCTCTCCCCCGACAACACCCCAACACACACGTACAAACACCCTCCTGTCCCGCCCACCTCGCCCCTCCCTCCAGGCCTACTGCCGGACTGGGACACACACCAGCGACCGTTACTGTTGGCTATACCTTTGCTGCTCGCTGAGCCCCTGTGCGCGGCTCCTCCAGTGGACCCACGTGAGGCTCCTGAGGGCCCCGCACATGAAGTGGGAGTTTTCTGGAGGAGAAAAGCCCTTTATGTCTCGTGGTACTGGCTCTCGGTGCATGGGCCACTAACTGTTTCTAATGCACTCAAACACAGACACCATTTTCTCCATAACAGGATAAGAAGAAAGGTAGATTTATAATATATTCACAGATTATTATTTGTCCTTGAAGCAGATGAGACTTTCAGTTGTTTAAGAGAAGCAAAATGGATCACAAGGTCATGTCGACGCAATGATCCCCCAACAACAAAAAAACATAAAAATGGCAAAAGAAAGTCAAGACTTTCCCAGACTTTAAAAAAAAAGAAAAGAAAAAAAAGTGTTGTTTTTTTAATGTGTTTCTGCTTCAAAAATGTTTTACAAATTATGGATGTTAAGAAGGATTTGTGTTGACTTTTATCTTTTATCAAGACTTTATTTATGGATTTATATACAGTAAGTGATGGTGAATTTTATTGACGTGACACTAGAATTTAAAAGATGAGCATGAGCAGACAAAGGATACCCACTGATGTAGATAACACAGATTATTATGTGATATGGTCAGTGTCATGTTGTGAACTGTTTTTTCAATTTATTAATCTCTATTTTCTCTCCTCTTGTCCCTGTGTAAATTCTAAAACAATTCATCTGCGCAGCTTGAAGAGAGTGATATGTATAAAGTACTTACAAGATATAAGATTTATGTTTTTATAATGCCATCAATCTGAGCTAATTCTCATGAACTGTGAATTTCATCACATTGTTAGTAGAAGCAATAACATGTTGACAATCGTTTGTTGACATTACATTAAATATTTCATCATATATTTGGGTTATACGTTCTGTTGTTCCCATCGCTGTGACGACACGTCTTGTTTTGGGACATACCTGTGTATATTTCACATTAAATCAACTCTATTAGCAACGGTCTTTGTAGAATAAAAAAAAATTTGTTTTATTATGGATTAATTACTTATTACTTATTTGGGAAAATAACCCAGAAATTGTTAATGAGAAGAATGATTTATCAAGAATTCATGCCAGGTATTATTTTATCAATTTGATGTTTCATAAAATGTATATTTTGGTCTTTCGTTTCTCTAATGCCCTGACCTAGATATCTGATTTCAGTGGTAAATTAACATGTCAAAACAAACAATGTGTTCATGGTACTCAAAAATTCTTCAAAAACACATCATTCACCATGTGCATTTATCACAGCACCCCTTTAAGTTTGAATATTATGAAATCCCAATCTGGTGGTCCATGTTCCATCAAGGGTGTATTTATCCTTCTCTACCTGGCAACATTCATCAGTTATTATATTAATAGTAGTAGAAGTAGAGGTTTATTTTAGCAACTTACATTCTTAATTTGTCCGAAAGGACAAGATCGCGAATACAAGCGGCCGAAATGAGTTTCCTTCGCAGGGTGTCTGGGCGCAACCTCCGAGATCGGGTGAGGAGCTCAGTTTCCCGAGAGGAGCTCGGAGTAGAGTCTCTGCTCCTTCACGTCGAAAGGAGCCAGCTGAGGTGGCTCGGGCATCTGTTCCGGATGCCTCCTGGTCGCCTCCCGTGGGAGGTGTTCCAGGCATGTCCTAGTGGGACAAGGCCTCGTGGAAGACCCAGGACACGGTGGTGGGACTATGTCTCCGAGCTGGCCTGGTGTCGCCTCGGGGTCAGAACAGCTGGAGGAGGTGTGTGTGGACCGGGAAGTTTGGGCATCTCTGCTGAGACTGCTGCCCCCGCGACCCAGCCCCGGATAAAGCGGAAGAAAATGGATGGATGGATGGATTCTTAATTGACTTTATCACATCATTACACGGCAATGACAACTCAAAAGCAGCAGGCTGGAGCAAGAAGGATTACCCCATATTCAATAACTTTCATGCATCTCAGAATAATGCAAGGGACAACCAATACAAAACATATTGGTTAGTAATAGTGTGCTTTTTCAATAGAAAAGAGTGCTCTAAAGGCGGCCACAGCACTGGAAATGCCTGAACACGAGTGCAAAGCTGCAGGCATTCCCCAAATCCCCAATGAGCGTAAAAAATAATAGTAGTAATAGCAGTATCTTGTCTTCACATTTATATGAAGGTAATTAATAACACAAATGTTGAGGAACAGAACAACTTCAGGAGAAAGCAGTGATGTAACAATCTGTAGATATGACTTTAGGCCAAAGCAGAAGGAGGACCAGCCGGGCGTGATCTGGGCTGTTCTCAAAACTGACACAGAGTGAGACCAGTTAACCAGTCGATGAAGAGTGATGAGACATGGGAATTTAAGTGGAGTATTTTAACTAAAAATTACCCTGTTGGCGCCTTCAGATCCCACTTCAGGAGCAACAAGGTTCACCTGTGGGATTGTCACAAAAGATACTCCTCCTGTGGCCCATAAAAAGGAAATATTTGTAATGGAGGCAGTTTGCTCACTGAAGTGATCCGGATGATTGAAGCTGTCAGGACACTAAAGTCCAGAGGACCTCGTCAAGTCATCAGCAGGTGACACGGAGTATATGCAGGATCAAACAGAACTCAACTCCAGGTACGTTTTTCACACTTGACAACATGATATAAAACAGTCTGTAATAAGTGCAACATATAAATTACAGCCTTGTATTGGATGATTATAGTTCATTGCTTGTAATTCCCTAAATCCTCCTCCTGTCTTTGATTATTGAGTCATGTTACTGGTCGGTTCCACCAGGTGGTGCTATATGCGCAGGGTCAGCAGGAGACTGGGGCACGGGACACGACCCTGACCACAAGGACATGTCCTCATTGTGCAGCAGGTGATGTTTGTGATCCCTCAATTGAGCGCAATCATCCACGAGAGTAAAGGGGCAACGATGGAAGTGTTTCAGGGGTGATCAAGTGTTTCAGTGAGCGTGTTTTTGTTGTTGTTTTAATTTGACCACAAAAAATGCATTGATTTCCGGTGCACCGTCCGTGACAAGAGGCAACGTAAAAACGAAAAAACTTGGTAAAGGTTGCTATGTGGGGCAATAGGCTAATAATCCATTGGACTGACTGATCCTTGTTGTGACACACGCAAAGCCAGCAGAGGGCGATGGAGTCCGACTCCAATCTGTTGGGATATGTGATGATGTTAGTGGCCTTGTTTTATGGAAGGATACAAGTAAATGCACTGACGCAGTGATTGTTGATGTAGGGTGTTGTTTTGTTGTGTAGTTTCCGAATAATAATAATAATAATAATAATAAACATAAACTCTTGATCATTTTATCAAACAATAATGTTCAGCCATTGCGCGCAAACCCACTGAACCCGTTCTTTCTAGTGCACAGCCGAAGTTAAAACCTCAGTCCCTCGGTGGGATAGATGTTATTCCACCCATCTGTGCAGCGGATACATTCATGGGTACATTCCAGTGTAGCGCTGTGCGCTTGAGACGCTGCGCTCTTGTCAGTGTCATCCGTGACGTGGGATGTGTTTGTAATGAGTCACGTGACCAGCGCAGCTCTGGATAAAGGCGATGCTCGTGGGATGTTAAGGTTGACACGGTTTGAGACGCCCTGAAGATGGAGATGACTGTTATTGTTTTGTCTTCATCGCGCAGTCAGTGAAACGTGAGGAAACAGCGGAGGAGCGCATTAATATTCTGAGCTGAGGGCGACGCGCCTCGACTCCGTGCCACCGTCGAGAATCAGAGACGTGAGTACACTACCTACAATAAAACGCATGCGTTTGCAGAACATGTTATTCCATTAGTTTTATCTGTTATACTCAGTCTAAAAGCAGATATTTGGTTTTGCTGCTGAGCCTTAAGGCAATTGTGATTGTGCTGCGAATGCATTAGGGCTATTATAACATCTAACGCGCTTTTTGGCCTGTGGAAATATAGACGGTAAACAGGCTCATTAGAAGCCGCATGCGCGTGTATTCTGTTGTATTTTATAATATAATTATTCTCTATTTTATATCAGCCCGTTATTGTGGTTATAAACTGCGCTCCCATTGGTCAGAGTCGGTCATATGGACTGAGGTTTATCTGCGTCCTGATGCGCTGTAAGATGGCTTCTGATGTTTGTGGAATAAGGATCCTGTTTTAAAATATTAAATGGCTATAAAACATGGCGTCTATCCTGTAAACTGTGGGTCCAATGTTATTGTCTGGTTCTGCGTTCGACATTCTTCTGTGCGTCTGGGCGTGTGTGGTTTCCCTTCAGTCACGCAGGGCTCCCCTGTCAAACGTGAGGAATGCAAATGGCCGGTGAGGATTTGACGCCTAAAGGGAACCAGATGTGAGTAAAGCGGACTCATTCCCTCCCCCACACCGACTCCTGTGGCCTGGGGACCGGGGTCCACCTGGGGGACACAGAGCAGAGGATGCTTGAAGGCCCGCTCAAAGCTCGTGCCTGTCTGATGGCATGAGGGATACTTGATAGTGTCTGTATCTGGTGAAATCTAGCCCCTGCAGTAGGAATAACACAGGTGATGTGCCAGTCATCACACAGTTCAGGGCAGTGCTCTGATAGGATCATGGTGTTTGGGATGAAAGTGTAGAAGGTGCGCGCGAGGCAGTGATGTCGCAGGTGGAAGTTGCCTTATTGGATGACGGCAGGAGGAAATTCCGTTGCCTTATTGGGCTTTTGATGAAGAAACTTGCAGAGGCTGCGTCATGATTTCAGAGTAATGAGACTTTCTCAAGAGTGAGAACGGTCTGAAGTGGCTGAGAAGTCTGATCAAGGTCTATAACAGCTGAACAGTCTGTTATAGAAGAGGGTCTAAAAGTAACATCAACAGTAAATCAGATCATGCCTGTTCATAAGTGAATTCAAAACAGAAAATGTTGTTTCAAATTGTCATATCCTCCCATCATTTCATGCTTTGTGTCAGAAACCGTCCAATAATATAGGCTTTTTATGCACTTTTGGACACCTTAGCAATGACATTTCTGTGGTGTAACTCAGCCCTTCATTCTGAGCAAAATGCCTGGACTCGTCCCCTGAGGCAGTTAAAGAAAACTGCCTGCTATGCTAGAAATGTTTTGCAGTGGGGGCAATTTGAGCACTAAAATCAACAAATGAATAAATGAGTCATATAGAGAAACACCACTTCCAAATCAGTTCAGAATGGGCCCTTTAAATGATTTAATTGAAACTTTGTGTGAGATTTGATATGTTTGTTTGTTTAACTTCTATGCATTATATATTTTGCATCACTAACTTCTGCATATCATTGTTGACTGTACTTACGTTTACTGGCATTGGTCCAAAAGTATCTGCAGCCCAAACAAATCCCACTGGATGAAGTGAGGAAAGATCAATGACGCGGCCCGATAGCGCCGCTGTATTTAAATGACACCCCTCGCACTCACTCACTTTTGAAGGCAGTTGTCATGACAACACATACCATTTTAGGTCGGTACTTCCTGATGAGGCTGATGAGCAGATGCAGAGAATGTGGTGGGATTTCTTCTTTATTCTCTCCGCCTGCGTATGCCGCATTTGTCTCATCAGTTTCTCTTTGCAATGATAGAGTTTGCTCTATGTCAGCTATTTCTAATGGGTTCTGAACAAGAAACTGAGCGAACAAAGAAGCATCTCTATCCCACAGATTGATGATGCTGCAGGCTTCTTCAACTAAGTGCAAACTTTTGCCCAAGAGCAAGGGAGGTATGGACTTAAAACAGCACGGGAAAGTACTAATATTCTGCTGAAGTGACTTTTTTAGCTCATAAACGATGTGTTACAATGTGATTCCATTTTGGCATGACTCCTCTGGAGCGGTTTGATCATAGTGGTCTGAGTAATCCTGCATTTATTTTCCTTCTCAACAGCTCAAAATGCTCCACTCCACCCTTTGATGCTCCTCTGTGTTTTTAAAGTCCATATATCATCACCAAACATCATTGCAGTGCTCAGAATGACTCATTTACAAAGCATGACTTCTTTATATAGGTAGTAGCTATTTCTATTCTAGCCTTAATTATACTGCTCCACTCTTGTACCAAAAAGTACAGGCATTTTGCATGCTCAGAAAATAGTGCTTAATTACACACAAGTATTAAAAGATAGATAAAACATGTAAAGCCCAGTGTCCAAAGTAAATTTAGTCTGAAAACTGGACCTTTAAACCCACACTGTGTAACATTTCATGAATAGAGGAAAAGTTGTGTGTCTTTACTGTTTGTCTATTCTCAGACCTGACTCATTTAAATACATTTCCTCCTCATCCAAATGCTTTTTTTTTGATAACCCACTGCAAAAATAACATTATTCATCTCCAGATTTTGACATTGCTGGCATGTTTGTTGATTCAGTAGCAACCTGTAACCTGGGATGTTACACAGTTTGCCTAAAAGTGAGGAAAAAGACACATGAAGTTGCAGGGTGATAATAACAAACTGCTCTTTGTGGGTTTTCTCTGGTGCAGGCTGATGTCAGTGCCGTCTCATCTGCCATTGTCCAGAGCCTCCATAAGCTGTTGTATTGTTATGAGTGCGAAGGAGCTGACAGGCCGCTGATAGTGCCGGGTGCAGGCTCGTATAGTTCAGTGATAAAGCTCTCCGCAGCTGCTCGCCCTGGCTGTGCTCCTCTATTTTTCCACAACACAGAACCGCAGGGACAGCCGTAAACAGCACCTCAAGAGTGCTTTAACCGAAGGACACTTCCTCTTTCTCCTTTTCTCTTACAAAAGCATGTGTTTTATTTTACATAACTTCCCCGGCATTAGCGAGGTCACTGTGCTGCAGCCCTCCCATATTTCACAGTGCAATAGAGCTTTTGCAGAGGAATGCACTAACTGGACCCAGATGTGCAAAATGTATTCTCTTATTTTGTAATGCTAATGTAGGTACTGTGTAACAAGATATACAGTATTATTCATATTGTGAATCTAAGAACCTCAAGGCTTTCAAGTCTCTGTTTCTCATTGTTGCAAAATGTTTAATGCATTTGTAGGTGGTTCCTGATTCCAGTGCCAGAAAATACAAAACTATTGGCTAGGAATTCGGGATGTATTCTGAAACAGCTCTTTCCTTGGTCTGTGCAGCTGAGTGGGAATGGGCCATGATGGAGGATAAAGGGCCTCGTGTAGCCGACTACTTTGTGGTGGCTGGCCTCACTGACTCGCCCACACCTCTGGAGGAAGGGCTGCACTTGGATGATGTCTCCCCACGCTCGGTGCAGGCCAAAGCCCCCATCACTGATGTGGCGGTGGTCATCCGCTCCCTGGGCGAGGAGGTGCCCCCGGGGTTCACCTGTGTGGAGACCACCCCCTCGGGCCTGTCTGCAGAGCTGAACGGAGCCAGCCTCAGGGGCCCGCAGATCTTCCTGTGCTTCAAGCGTGGACGAGATAAGCCGCCGCTGACAGACCTCGGGTAAGCAGTAATCCTCACTGACCCTTTACTCAAAGCGCTAATCTGATCTGCACCACTCTGCTCTAACAATAGCAGCTAACTGTTAGCATTCACTGTTTAAACAGGTTGATACAACAAATATACCTTATGTCTGGATGTTTTCAAACAATTTTGATTATAGATCTTACATTACAACAATAGGGCCGAAAGATTAGATCAGATTTATTTGTCATATGCAGCTCAACACACATCCAACAATGCAATGACATGTACTTGGATGAGAAGAACTCACTGTAAATATAAGTACATTCAATCTTCATTCAGCCACACTCACATATTAAAAAGCTAAAGAAGAGAGAGGAGGGAAACATTATTGCACAAATAATTATTTCACTTCCAGTGAAGCCGGACCATCTGAGGGTAATAGTCTTTTAGTGTCTTTGTGTGTGCTGGCAAACTCCTCCTGCACCGCCTTCCTGACGGCAACGGTTGGAAGCGTGTGTGAGCTGGGTGGGTGTAGCCTCTGATGATGCTGTGGGCCTTCCTCAGACACCGGCGCTGGTTGATGTCATGGATGGCGGGGTGACAGCACCCAATGATCAGCAGAATGCACCACCCTCTGTAAAGCCTTACCACGCTGTGTTGCACCCGAAGGCGTCATAAGTGATGTAGCTTTTGGGAACAGCAGTAATGCAATGATGTAGGCCAGTGTTTCTCAAACTGTAGTGAAAGAACCACTGGTGTCACAAGGCTGCTTCAGGTGCTACGGAAGATACGGAGTGACTTGTATTCACTTATTGTTGTTGTGTAGATCTCCTCGAGTCATGGTTCAGTCTTTTTTAGACCTCATTTAGACCTCGTTTAGCCCTGCTGTGGACCTGTTAGTGTAAAACCAAATAATTCCTTAGGTGGTACTTGGTGTGAAAAGTTTCAGAATCACTGGTCTAAGAATATGTCAGTGAATCAGAAGGTCAGTGTTTCAAGCCCAGGTTAAGCACAAGCGGCTGTTGTGTCTCTGGCTCAGACACTTAACCCACATTATGCACTCCAGTCCAAACACAGTGATCCATCCGCCAAGATCCATGTATAGCGAGTTTAGTGTAGATTAAATAAAGCAGCCGAATGACAATCAAGCTTTTACATTGAACCTAAAACTACAACATTATCATACAGGTTTGTAATTTGTCTAATGAACTCCTGTCTCCTTCAGGGTTCTGTTTGAGTGGAAGGAGAAGCTGAAGCCTGGCTGTCACATCGTGCAGACCACCCCCTCTGGACGTCCCGCCAACATCAGCAGCTCCTCCTCTCAGCGCATCTACATCACGTACCGCCGGGCCCCCAAGAGCCAGCCCCACACCTCCCTGGCCCTCACTGAAGTGTGCATCATCGTCCCGGGCAAAGGAGAGAGCCCCCCGCACACATTCTGCAAAGTGGATAAGAACCTCAACAGCAGCATGGTGCGCCCTCTTTTCCGCAATGTCATCACAGCTATTTAATTTAGCATATCTTAATAGAGTAATTGAAATAAGGAACTTTTTATCTTTCAGTGGGGGTCCTCGGTGTACCTGTGCTACAAGAAGTCACTGGCCAAAGCGAACACAATAGCATACAAAGCAGGTAAAGCACGACCTCAATTAACAAATAAGTTGGGATGAGCAGAAGTTAATAAATAAAGCTCATCCAGGCTTACGCACTCTCCGTTTCTGTCCGTGCAGGTCTGCTGTGCCGATACCCAGAGGAGGATTACGAGTCGTTCCCTCTGCCTGAGTCTGTGCCCATGTTCTGTCTGCCCATGGGGGCCACCATCGAGTGCTGGCCCGCTCACACCAAACATTCTCTGCCCGTCTTCTCCACGTTCGTCCTCACCGGAGCCTCTGGGGAGAAGGTCAGTGCCGCTGCTTATCTCATACATGAATGTCATCCATTTTCAGTGATGTACGGCGTCTCAGGAGGGGGAGAGCTGGGTACCTTCAATTCAGTTTTATCAGCCATTTGCATTATAAAACATTGGAAGGAGCCATGACAAGGCATAAAAACAAACAAATGCCACATAAAATACTTCAATACTGCACGGTACAAAAATGAAGGTGAATTATTTAGAGTCTTCACAGCTTGTGGAAGGAAGTGGGGTTTCTTGGAATACCAGGCAATCTTAATTAATTCTGCACACGGAGGAGAATCCTAAAGCAGTTCTGTCCTACGCTTGAATAATAAAGAGCGCTTTTCTCTGAGCGCACCGTGGCGTGAAGGAGATTTCTCTGCTCATCTGTTTAATAATGGATAGTTCAGAAAATAGCCTTTGCCTGACTCTGCAATCTCTGCTGCTTAACGTTTATCGGGGTTTGAAAGCGCTTCATACGTCAGGTTATCAGGTTTGACGAGTATTTGTGAGCGTGATTGTATATTTTAGTGAAACCACAAAAATCCGATTGAAGATTATAATCCAAAATGCTGTGGTTGTGTGCAGGTGTACGGAGCGGCCATCCAATTCTACGAGCCTTACGAGGAGGAGGATCTGTCCGACCGGCAGCGCTCTCAGCTGGGGCTGTCCTGCTCAGGCCTGGGCCCCGACGGGAGCAGCCTGTACAGCAACAAGAGCATCTGCCTGCTGTCCCACTGGCCCTTCTTCCAGTCCTTCAGGAGCTTCCTCACATTCCTCTACAGATACTCCATCTCCGGACCCCACGCCCTGCCCATAGAGAAGTCAGTGCTCTTACTAGGAAGCTTTCATAATGTCTAAAAAAGTCTGGTGGAATTTGCCCTTTCACTGTGTCACAATGCAGATATTTTGAACTGGTGTACGGTTAAATCGCTGTAATTTCTGTGCCTAGCGACAACAGGAAACAAAAAGTCTAAAAAATATCTACAGGTGGCCCACGTGTTCAAATCAGTCCACCAGATGTCCCCTGTGTGTTCCCTGTCTTTAGTGACAAAAAAAACAAAACACATCCAGTTCATGTTCATAAATTATTATGATGCTGCATTCATGTAAACGAATTTTAAGTGCAAGCATAACATTGAAATGTATTAAATATTGGTATGAGATGGGACCCTCAAATTTGGGCTACTAGTACCATTTTGAGGGATTACATTTCTTAGGTAGGTACACATCTCTAGTGTTGTGAAATGTGTGATAGCATCCGATCCATGGTATCACCTGTTATCTGCAATCTTAGGGTTAGGTTTATGATTAGAGTTATTTTCTCCAGTTATGCATATCCAAGGAGAGCTTACCAGTGTGACACCTCATTTGAAAGCCAAGACCTTCTAGTTTCTAAAAATATGTGTACGATCTGTGTGAGTGAAACACAACTTAGATCACATTTGCCGTTCCTAACCCTAAACCTAACCCTCACTCCCTGATCAGGGGGCAAGTAACACATTAACAGTTGCATTTCACAATGTCGCTGGCTTTCATAGTGTCGAGAAAAGATTTGGCACTGGAGTAAATGTAAACTGTGGTTCCTAAATGATTTGGCATCAGGAAACACCATTACGCTCTGGTGACAAGCTGTGACCAAAATCAGAACTGAATTGGTCTTACATAATGCGAAATATTGCATTTTCCCCACAAAATATTGTTGAAGAATCATTAGATATGCCTAAAAAGCTGAAATCATGATGAAAACAAGCTAATAATAATAGATTTAGATGTGTTACTCTTTTTCAGAACATAAATATTGAACGAAATGGTACCAGGGAAAGACTCTTTACCCACTGACAATGGTTTCGCGACCCACCAGTTGAGAACCCCAGACCTTAGAGCGTACTCATAAATAAATTGAGACATTTTAGAAATCTGTTTCCAGGCGTCACTGTGCTCAAAATAGTAATCCTTTCTATTGTCTCCACAGGCACATCGCACATTTTATGCTGAATGTGCCATTCCCTTCAACTCAGAGACCTCGCATTCTAGTTCAGGTGAGATTTACATTTTTTGTGCAACATTTACATAGATTTCCAAATATACTGTAGATAATCGAGCTTGTTGTGTGTGTTGTGCACAGTTGTCTCCTCACGACAGCCTGATTCTGAGCCAGCCCGTCTCTTCCCCACTGCCTCTCAGGTAAGTCTTTGCTATAATACATTTTTTGCCTGTACGAGTGCTGCTTCTTACTGCTGCACTTCACTTGTGTGTGTGACAGTGGAGGGAGCCTGTCCACGCTGCTGCTGAACCTGGGGCCAAAGAATGCGGCCACTCTGCTGGTGTTGGCCGTCACGGAGCACAAGATCCTAGTGCACTCTCTGCGCCCGGCTGTGCTCACCAGCGTCACTGAAGCGCTGGTCTCTGTAAGTCTGCTTCCCTGAACTCCTCCAGTGGAAAAAGATTGCTCGAATTACTTGAATTGAGAATATTAATGTTGTTTTGAGCGGTTTCCACTCATTTCCACTTTTTTCCTGATCTTTGCTACTTTGAGGATATTTCTCTCTGGTTCTGAAGTCGTTTAGCTTGAAATAAGAAAGTAAAACTGCCAGTGGGACAATTGCAATTCTGTTACCCTCAACCGAGCGCATTTTACCCAAATATAAAAATCTTCTTGAAAAAATATTCAAATTAGCAGCGAAAAGGAGATGTAAACAAGGATGAAACACAATAACAAAAAAATATATATTTCGCAGGATCTAAAAGCTTTCGGACCGGAGCTTAAAGCATTCTTCTTTTGAAAGCTAAGACCTACAAAACTGATCTACAATTTTTGCTTGTGCTGTCATCACACTCAAACTGGAGAAAATGTGCTCGGTTCAGGAGGGGGGGAAGAGGTTAAAGAGACTAGATGCAAGTTGGTCATTTTATACTCACTACTGCCACCTCAGGTCTTATGCGTAACTGCAGGTTCTATATTAACCTTGTGCTTGACGGCACTTTGGACCCAAAGTAACAACTTTTTGAGTGACAGTGCAGGATTTTAGAGGCAGTTGTGGCATGTTCCAGCCTTGTCCTCATTCTACTCATAAAGACAAGGCTGGAACATGTAGGGGGAGGAAAATACTAGTAGTCCCTTTAAACTACTCTATAGATCTTCATCTTTTGGAGTCTTGCATCAAAGTCACATTTATAATACCAGCTCTTCAGTTGCATTTTTTTTTAACCTTTGAGGAGTCATCTGTGATCCATGTTGACGATGGCCTTGCTGCTCTTTAGCCAGTGTTTATTCTTCGCCTCTGAAACATCGGCTCTATATTTCACACAAACTATCTTCTTATCTAACCTCTAGGCCTGTACATTCAAAAGGTCAGTTTAGTAGTATGGTACACTTGTTCTGGCTATAAACAAGTCACACCAAAATAAAATACATCAATCTTATCTTGCCACACACATCTGCGCTTTCTCTGGGCTTAACATTGTACAGACTGTACATCTTACTTAAGTCCTGTAGGAGTACTCGGCCTTATGTAATGTTCTATTCATGTGATACTCCCTTCACGCAAAGCTATTAGTCTCCTTTTACTCACAATTTCACAATGTCCGCTGTTCTTGTGTGCAGATGATCTTCCCCTTCCACTGGCCCTGTCCCTACATCCCGCTGTGTCCGCTGGCTCTGGCTGATGTGCTGAGCGCCCCCTGTCCCTTCATCGTGGGAGTGGACTCGCGGTACTTCGACCTATACGTGCCCCCCGCCGACATCAGCTGCGTGGACCTGGACACCAACACCATCTCCCAGTGAGTAACCCCACAGACTCCCTCGGGTCGAAACTCTACCCTGCTCAAACGCCATGTCAAGCGAGTGTCGTGGAGTAGAAAAATATTAACACATTTAAAGATACTGGTGTGAAAGTTTTCCTGTAGATTGTTAATCAATGTAAGAAAAGGGTTTTCAATCGTTAAATGTTAAAAACTGCACATTATTGTAATACTGTAGTATTGCTGGGTTGCAGGTGACATCACAGCGTTCTAAAGGCCAATACTGTTGCATGGAGGAAAAATTATTTTGTTTTTGAGGAAATTTTTGGTCTTGTACAGAGAGATCTTGGACCCAGTGACTGATATTAAAGATCATTTTTTAAATTCATACATTTTCTTTTTAGCTATGACTTGTGAAAGTGTAATGTTATTAATAGGAAAAACTGGCTCCTGCCCCCCGCTGGGTCCGATGACATCATCACATTCTAGAACCTGCAACCCAGCAATATAGAGTTCGGGAAAATCCACAGTTACCATGGAGATCTGCCATGTTTGTGGCTGTTAGCACATTACACGTTACATTTTTCATATAGCATTAACTAAAAACAGTATAAAGCAAAGAAAAAAGCCATGGAACATCTCTGTTAGCTGTCAAGTCACTACTGGTAAAAACATCTTAAAGCAGTACTTAGTAACTTGTTTACCTTGATAAATCCTTTTCGTAGTCCCTCTGGGATGATTGTAGGTTCTTTCTCTGGCCAGAAAACCATAATTGCAGCTTTCCTGCTCCGAACCGGAAGCCCCAATGCACACTAATGGAATCACGAAGAAGAAGCTAGCACGCTAGCGAGCAAAGCTAACTGCGGGCTAGCGCCACTTAAACAGTATTTACATCCACGTTTGAGTGAAAAACATTATCTCCATTGTGTAATTTGATGTACAATATCCCTCTCTCACTTTGTCTTTTCTGTCAGTGTAGTATTTACTCTCACAGACAATTAATGAGTAAAAAAACGTAGCATGCCACGACACCTGCAGTGGCGATTATGGCCTCTAGGGGCATGAGTTACTTCGTACTGCTTTAACTCACAGTGGTGTCCAAGTGTTGTATTGTGAACAGTAACTCCAGTATTTTAACTTTTAAAATCTCATTAGTTTATTATTGCTACAACAAATCCCATGATGCTTAACAATATGACATCACAGTCTTCAACTCAATGTATTTCTAAGGACAAAATCTGAATATTGGTCAGAGCCTGGGACATGGGTATTGCTATGTAGAAGATTTTGGTCTTTGCTAGGGGATGCTGGTCTTTGAGTAAACTAATCATACTGATTTTTTTAAGTTTTATTTATTTGGCTAATAGAGCTCAACAGTCTTCCAGTCATGGGCTGGGAAAAAATCCCATTCATTATATGCACACATTTATAGAGAAATGTAAATATTAGAAGCTTAAGAGCATGACACTGACTAATCAGCTTTGTACCGATCATAGCGCGGATGTTTTACAAGAAAGTAAACACTGAATACTTGAACATATGTCGCAATTATTTCTATTTTACTTTTTATTTATGACGTTTAGACAAATCTTCAATTAAACCTTGTGTGTTTTATGTCCATAAGTTAGCACATAGCTGTTTTTTTTACTGCCAGAACCCGGCACGTGAACAGGACTGAGCTCTACTCAGCATTTCCAAAGATTACGCCATCAACAAATTCTTCTGAAATGTCATCATTATTGTTTAGAGTGTGAAATTTGGTGTTTGTACTTACTGTGTTGCTTCCAGTGTAAATGTTGTCCCCAGACTGAAAAGACCAGAGAAAATGTCATTTTGAGAAAACAGCTTCACTTATTATGAGTTGTGTAGCAGTATGTACAGTAATGTGAAGGAAAAAGTGAAAATATTCCTTTTTTTAATCTCATTTGAAAATGTACGGATTCGTGCTCGTTCACCTCTGCCCTGGCCCGTGCCGGGATAGTCTAGCTGTGAGGAACAAACCGTTTTATTCCCAAACAAAGCTCCTCTTACATAACCACTTTTTTTTACAGTTCCCCTAGTGCCTCTGGGTTCACCGCTGTCCCACATTTATCTAAACCATGTTTTCCCCTTTGCCTGACAGTGCATTTGTCAGTAGATTTCTCTTTTATTATCTTCTCCTCCTAATGTTTTTGCTCTGGCCCTCTGTAACTGAATCCATCTGGTGCGCTCGCAGGAAAGACGACAAGAAGGCGGTTACGTGGAAGCTGCTGCCGCGGCGAGCTTGCAAACACCTCCTGAACAGCCTGAACAAGTTGTACCAGCAGCTCCTCCAAGGTGAGCCCCCTCCTCCATCACTTCACTGTCCAGTCAGCCCTGTGGTCACTCGGGCTGCAACTAATTGTTACTCAGTAGTCGACTAGTTAGCGTTTTATTAATGCATTAGTCAGGTATAGTCAAATTGTGTTTTTTTTTTATTGAGGCTTTGATATTAGATGCTCCTGACAATGACAGGCGGAGAGGCGGAGCTTAAAGTGACAGTTTTTAATGCTTTTGAAAATATGACTTATTTAGATGGATAACATCAGTTGCATAAACATCATTTTATTTCAGTGGAGGAGCAATTTTAATGAAGAAATGTTGGGCAGAAAAGTTTTTTTTAAGCTGTTGACAAGAAGCAACATATAGATACAGACGGCATCTCTGGAGTCGTCCATATATGGTCGTGTTTGAAAACAGTTAAGGGGGAAAACAATTTAGACAAAAATCTAAAAATGCTAAATTATTAATATAGTTTTCTACTAAATAAAGATACAAAGACATGGAGAGGAGCAAAGTGGTTCAGCAGCCCATAAATACATAAATAAGGAGAATGCTAACATTATGCTTCATGTTAGTGTCATGCTAATGCTAACGGCCAACTAGCGTTAGCTACAACTGCCGTTTTTTCACTTCTACTGAACAATCTGCTGTGAGAAAATATCCATATGGGTGCGATTTACACTTGACTTTATTTATATGTGATAAATAAGTTCATATTCCACCAGAAAATGGCTAAAAAGAGTGGAAAATTGGTGAGGGCACGCCCCCTTCTGTAACGTGATGCTGTCTGTATCTATATAAAGGTAATGTTCCAGAGCAGTTTGATTCATTTCCTATTGACTTAACATGGTCGGCACAGCAACAGTTTAAAATTGTTTGCCTTCATATATGTCACTTCCTGTCAGAGTCCAATAAGGAAGTGAAACTATAAACATCACAAAAATGGCCACACTAAAGAAATCTGGGTACAATCTTTAGCAAAATCTTTTTTTTTTTAATGTCCCCACTCTTTCATAGCTTTTTAGGCATTTCTAGCATCTCAATTCTTCACAGGGATGAGTTAATAAGCTTTCAGGGAGCATTGCTTTCACAGTGACAGGAAACAACAACTACCTGCTAGTTCATGATCCATAAAGACTTTATAGTTAGATGTACAGCACACAAACATCTGCTTTTGTTATCCTACCAATAAATCAGGTATAGGGCTTTAAGATCTGGATTCACTGTGGTTGCCCAATGTTCCTTACATGACTGACATTGACTGAAGGATGAGTCAAATGCAGAAGATATATTCCTCTATTTGGGATAAAGGAATGGTTTGTGTGCTACATCTTGGGGCTCACTGGGGTGGTAGATTTATGTGTTTCTCATACAGTGCACTTGTAAGTTGTAACTCGAGCCAAGGGCAGGAACTTGGCAGCTGGTTTTGTGTTAGCTGCTATACGTAGTGTGTAAAATGTGGGTTTCGACACATGGATTCTATTTAGGACACCGGCTCCAGCGCTGTGACTGGACTTCAGTGGTGCTTAATCGTTGAATGTAATTTGTACTTACATATAATGATGCCTAACTTTTTTTTCTTTTTGTTTGGTCCTCCAGTAATCATAGACTCAGATAATTTAGGAAAACAAACACTGTGCATCTAATCATGAAGCATTAGTATCAATTTCATGAATGTGCAGTCTAGTTTTCAAGCATTTCTGTGACAGTGACCTTGAAAAGTTGTGAAACACGCCTATAAACCCAACCCTGTTAAGAATAAGGATGTAGTGCCTTTAAGCCTATACCGCACATGTTTTGGTTTGCCTCACTGACATATCTTATGCACGCAGACATTGTTGGCATAAAAACAAAATGTATCGATTCAGCATGATTAGTCAAGACTGAGATAAAAAGGGACAGGTCAGTGAAGCTTTACAGACTGAGGGCCAGGCACATTATTGCACTGCAACTCCTCGTCCTTGACAAACGATTAAACCTGTCGCTGATGCAGGGGGTCCGCTGAACCGGGACGACCTGCAGACAGAGCACACCATGGCAGACTGTGAGCTGGACGGCGGGAAGAGCCTCCAAACGCTGGAGCTGGAGATCCAAGAGGCCTTCCTGCGGTTCATGGCGGCCATCTTAAGAGGCTACCGCTCCTACCTGCTCCCCATCACCCAGGCCCCCTCCGAGAAGACCACAGACGCAAGCTCTCTTTTCGACTTACAAGGTAGGCCTCAAATAATTGATTGTTTTTTTACTGTTTTATTTATTTATAGACACACATTTTTCTATTCTTTCTTTATGTATATCCTGTGCATTTGTTTGTGCATATGTCACTTCCATTTTTCCTTATGTTTATTGAATATTGACTCTTTTAAATTGGAGACAGCAGCAGAGGGATTAATGGCACAGTGCATCTGTCTGCTCTTATGTAACGCGCACTTTTATCCCACACTCTATTTCCTGAAAATGATTGTTCGTATTGCCCGAGGCTGCTGCGTCATGTGGTGCTTACAAAGTGTGTTCTTTCTTCTTTTCTCTCTCTGTGCTGAAGGTTTCCTGAAGAGCCGTGACCGCTCGCACCAAAGGTTTTACTCCCTGATGATGAAGACGCAGATGTTCAGCCGCTTCATCGAGGAGTGCTCCTTCGTTAGCGATAAAGATGCCAGCTTGGCCTTTTTCGACGAGTGTGTGGATAAGGTCAGCGTCTGAACGTTTTATGGCTCTGTCCCAAATCAATTTCTAAATCGATATTTTGATACTGGAGCCAGCGTCAGTATGGATCCTCATGACTTAATCATTTTTAAAGGTGCATTATGAAACTTTTTATGTGAAAACATTTTTCCTCTTCGTGCAAATTGGGCACTTAGTGAGTGGTTAGCATGGCGGCTTCACTTTCCATCACAGTGGCCTCTATTCAATTGTTTCTAAAGTTTCTGGTAGGTTTTCAGCACTAACAGACCCTCTCACCAGAAAACCCACAAAGCAATTGATCCTGGAGTGTTCTAGAGGCCTTACACTTGTAGTGTGCTTCACAACCCTGTATTACCAAGTTTCTCAAAGCGCCACACTGTCATTATACAGTCACTCCGTACTCCGTGGCGGTAAGCTACTAATGTAGCCGCAGCTGCCCTGAGGTAGATTGACGAAACGAGGCTACCAGTCTGTGCCACGGGCCCCTAGGACCACCACCAACCACTCACTCACACACTATCATTCTGTCCTATTGTACAACACAGAAAGGCCCCTCCGCCGGACCTTCTAGCCGTGAGCATGACGGTGTCCTACTGTGAAAGCACCATGCTGACCACTCATACAGCCATTGGGTCGAACAAATATCAAGTTTTTTTCACATAGAAAGTTCTATAATAACCTTTAAAGCAAAATTATCAACAAGAGCATTATTTTTCATTAGGGGAGCGCAAGGGAGCGGCATGACAGATTATGGCCTTGCTTTCAATGTCATTGGTGTTAGAGAAGTAACAATGGTGTTCTAGAGGATAGATGAAAAATAGGCTGCAGTCTGGATGTCTTATACAGGAGACGTTTATTTACCATCGGTGCGGGACCCGGGGACATGAACGCGAGACATTCAGTAGCTGAGAGTGGGCGCCTGAGCACCACAGTCAAGGCTATGACAGAGATAGTACGACTGTACAGCTTGACCCAGTATGATAAATAGTGATTTAATGTTATCCTCTAACAATTGGAAATGTGAATCACTATTGTTACACCAACAATTACATGGTATCCAAACAACAAGAGGGAGAGCACATTTATATGAATGGCTTGAGAAATGTTTGTTTGAAAGGCAAGTGTAGCACGCTGTGACTGGCTGATGATGACTAACAGGTGACAGTCTAAAGTAGGAAATCCGATCATTTTATGCAATTTCAGCTTTTTAGGGTATATTTTTAAGTATGATCCAGTGCGGCTAATCTTTCCCCGTATGCTGTCTTCTTTTTCTGTTCACACTGCTTTCATGGATCATTAGTTATTCACCACCAGTGGAAGCAAGGTAAGCCCTCAGAAACTGGATAACACAACTACATGCATTTGATTTCACGTGACGAGTGCAGACAAAATTGACAAACAGCTTACACGTGTTAACGTCTTGCAACACACTTCAAAAGAACAAAACATCCTGCGCCCCTTCCACATTTGTGCAATCAGGAAGCACTTACATCCTGCAGAAGTGTCCCCTTTGAAAGACTGACGCGGTTATTAATGAAAAGAGGATGTATTGATTGAAGAAGCGTCACTTGAACTTACAACACAGGACACGACAGCAAAGTATACATGTAATTCCTTCCATTTAAAAAGAAGAATTCAACGGTTATAGCGGTCCGGCTTATTTAAGAAATTTCCCAATATCCCTTCCCAGTCGCTGATCAAATCCATCCCACAGATTAAGATAGACACCCTGATGGAGTTTGTGCCCTTTGTTCTCTGCAGATGGACAGTGAACACCCTGAGGACACGCGGCTAATCGATCTAGACGAGTCCCACTACAGTGAACACACCGTCTACATCAACCCCCCAGAACTGCCCCCACTGCCCGAGGGCCAGGAGCACCCACTCCGCTACAGGTACCACATATTAACCATTCACACTGAGCTCTCTGTGTGTCTGTGGGGCTCATGAGGCTGTGATATCTTGGTTGTGCAGTTACTCTGGTTTCCCGGTGCTGGAGGTGGATCTGCTGCAGCCTCTGGACGGTTCCACTCCTCCCTCAGCGAGTGCCACCGCGCGCCACAGCAGCCCAGCCAGCCCCACAGCCATCTTCAGGCGCTCCAAACAGGTAACCGATAACCTGCAGGGAAAAGGCCTAATCGCGTGTGTCACTGAGTGGAGCGCAGAGCGGAAAGGAATCATTGGACTCTAAAGAAATACACACACAGAAGATAGGACTAGGTGTTAGCAAGTAGCCAATGATCCTATTTCATCTAAACAAAAATATAATTTGTTGTAAAAGTGACGGAAGAATGGTCTAATGTCCAGAAGAATTGGCGCTGCTAACCTTATGAAGCAACTATTACCACTAACCTTATGAAGCAACTATTACCACTAACCTTATGAAACAACTATTAACGCACTGTTGGAGCTGACCTTTCATTGTCCGTGATTAAATGCGCTGAAGTGATTTCACTGCGCTCCGTTACAGTTCGATTACACCTCTGCAACAGACGCACTCTTCCGAAGCACAGCCACATTCAACTGAATGGGCTTTTGAGAGGCACTTTGCAACCTGTCTTCTCAAGTGAAAACTCAGCCACCCGCTCACAATTGACTTTCCTCTGTGTTATTGCCTCAGGAGATGAAGTTGGCTCAGAAAATGGCCAAGACCCACTCGGCGATGCCTCAGATGTGGTCCAAGTGTCTGCTGCGTCACTGTTACGGCCTGTGGTACATCTGTCTGCCGGGGTTTGTCAGCAGCAGCGCCTCAAAGGTCCGAGCTCTGCGTACGGCCTACGATCTGCTGAGGAAGATGCAGGACAGGAACCTGCAGGCCCCAGACGAGGTAAAGGGAGCGCTTGGCCTGTGTCTTGAGCCGGGATGCACCGGAGTTTCTGATTGTGAATGTTATTGTGCAGGTGTGTTACCGTGTGCTGCTGCAGCTCTGTGGTCAGTACAGTCAGCCTGTCCTGGCTGTGAGAGTGCTGTTTGACATGAAGAAGGCAGGACTGCAGCCCAACGCCATCACCTACGGCTACTATAACAAGGTACGTGCACCCTAAGAGGAGGATAATACTGTCTAATAAAGCCAGCCTCATTGACTGTGTGCACATGTGCAGGCGGTGTTAGAGAGCACGTGGCCCTCCAGCACCAGAGGAGGTTACTTCATGTGGAGAAAGCTCCGGAACATCGTCCTCGGAGTGGTGCAGTTCAAACAGGCCATGAAGAAACAACCCAGTCTGCGCAAAGAGCCTCAGCTATCAGGTTTCTATTTTCAGCTTTCAACTATAAGCATTTAAAGGAGGTGTTGTTTTAAATGGTTCTCAGTTCTTACCAGTATTTTCTGTCTGATTCTCCCAGATGGCAGTGATCTGGACACTGTGAGTCACGGCAGCGTGGACAGCGCTAATGACTCTGAGCGCATCTCCATCGACACTGACTTCACGAAACTGGACTCCAGTGATGATGGTTTCAGCACAGGTCAGAGAACTTGTCTTTTTACATCCAATACATGCAACTGGTGCATGTTTTACTAATCAAATGTCTGTCTGAATAACACTCTCAGAGAAAAGGAATGGCATTTCAGATCTTATATCATCTGCATTTCATACATTCTTAACATTGTAATGTCACAGATTTAGGTTTCAAGTGTTGGAATAAAATGTGAGTTATTCAGAAACATGTATTTTTATTATCTCTTAATATAGTGCTAATAATTTGGTGATATATTTGTTCAGCCCTTGTAAAGTGTTATCAAAAGAATTCTTAAAGCTCCCTGTGTTCCCAGGGAGTTTTATCCTTGCACAACATGAGGCCTTATGTTGATCCAAAAGAGAAGATTTATCTTTTGTCCATGGGTTACAAGAAGCCCCGTATGAGAGAAGTTTTTTAACTCAATCCTGTTTTCACTGAATGTGTCTTTTGTGGTGAAGGAGGGCAGTCGGATCAAGGCTATGACTCTCTGTCGAAAGAAGAGGAGCGGCTGTGTGTGAGAGACAGTGACAGTGGACTGACGGACGACAGAGGGCCGCGGCAGCCTGGTCAGTTCTGTTTACATCTGCAAAAACAACATCCAACCTTCATCTAGTGACAACAACCACTATACAATAAGTGATACACACAAAGCAATTGACAGTCATTGTTATCTACAGGTAACAGTGGCAGGCCTGTGTGTGCAGACGCTGCTGCAAGCGCACCGGCATCCAAAATGGAGCGTCCCAAGTCTCTGGAGCTTTGTGCAGGGCAGGAGTGCACAGTCAGAGTGTCTTTCCCTCAGCAGGGATCAGCAAAGCCCGTCAGCACAGACAGACTCGACCAGGTTCAGGAGGAAGTGGAGGCGGACAAGCCCAAAGAGAGCTCCCAGGACGGGGAGAGTGAGAGCACAGAGGGTCCTGAGGTGTTAATAAGCTCCAAAACAACACCGAGTAAAAGCACAACGACCATAGAGGAGGCAGTGGAAGAGACTGACCCCTCCTGCGTTACTTCTCTGGGACAGTCCCCCCAGGTATCGCCCAGACCTTCAGCACTGACCCGCTCTGCCACCCACCTGCCCCTGCCACCAAAGACCAAAGAGAGGCTCAGGCCGTCCCCCTCTCTGCCGCTGGGGGACCTGATAGAGAGGCCCTCCCCTATAAAGTCCCCCGCGTCGCCCACCCCGTCCACTGCCTCCTCCTTCTCCATGGACTCCCTGTTCACCCCCACGCTGGACATCTTCAAGAGCAGCGTGATCTCAGCGGGGAAGGGCGTGGCGGAGAAGGCCAGCCGCTTCTACTCTCGCCTGTCCTCTCAGACCTCATTAACACAGGTTTGTTATATTATATTGTTATATTAAGGTCTCCCTCCCAAAAAAGATACAGTATCAGTGGGACTTTCGAAGTAGAATAATTTGAATCCAAAAATATCCCTGTTTCCACCTTTTAGGAGCTGCTTTTCGTCTGTACAAAGAAAAGAGTGGTTTCTTGACCAATAATAATCAGAGTAGAGTAGTGTAGTACCAGCATGTATACTGTTTTCAATTAACCTCTTAATCCCTCGCCTTAATCGAGTGCATTTTCTCCAGTTCAGCTTTACCCAAATCCACCCTATAGGCCAGTGTAATGCCACATTTGAAAGCGAAGACCTACAAAACTTATCTAAATGGATCAATTTCCTTGCTTTGTTGCTGCGTTGTCGTCACTTTTTTGACATTTTTCCCATCGCTTTTTTGTTGGGTTTTTGTCACATTTTCGTCGCTCTTTTTTTGCATTTTCAGCATTGTTTTCATCTCATTTTTTTTTTTTTTTTTGACAGAAGAAGCTTTTAGATTTGGGTAAAATAAGAAAAAATAAACATGACAGAAATGAAGAAAATGCGCTCGGATCAGGTGGAGGTTAAGAGGTTAACTGAAGTAATTTTAACATGATAAACGATTCCTCCTTAAAATATAGAAGTTTACATTTCTAAACTACAGAGCATGAGTCATGGTGCATGAATAGGTGGCTGGTGGGCACAAGTGACTATACAAGCAATGGCTGTGCAGAGAGGCTGCATATCAAATTTCCTTCCCAACAGACAATAACTATCGATCCAACGGTTGATACCCTCTTCCATATGCCATAAATTGACCCATACTTTCCGCTTGTGCTTCAGGATGGGAACATGGACCGGCTGAGCGTGTCCTCCCTGACCTCCGCGGACGCAGACTGCTCCTCTCTGCTGGAGACTGACCTGAGTGTGGACCCTGAGGGCTTCACGTCCCCTCAACACATCACCCCCCGAGGGCACCGGCGCAGCCCCAGCACCCCAGACCGCGTCTTCAGGCACAACTCCTTCTCTGGTCCGTGCACTTCATCAAGTTGTTATTTATGTTAATATAGGTGTAGCATGTCCACAAACTAGTGTCCTCCATTTGCAACTCAAGGCCACCCAGATTCAGTGCCATTTGTTGATGGTTGGTAGGTAACTAAGGGTTTCTACCTTTGTTACCTACCATTCTACCTACCATAACAATAGTTAAAATAGTTAAAAGGTTATTATGGCATAACTGAGGCTGCAAACTCACCACAGTGCTTCATTCTTCTTCTTTTTAGGTGGT
Source organism: Gobius niger (assembly GCF_951799975.1). Taxonomy (NCBI): domain Eukaryota; kingdom Metazoa; phylum Chordata; class Actinopteri; order Gobiiformes; family Gobiidae; genus Gobius; species Gobius niger. The sequence continues at coordinate 9,826,398 of NC_136863.1, forward strand.
TTGGCCCTTGCTGCAAAGTCCCCCTACACTCCAGATGCGTCTCCTGAAACCAGCCGCTTCCAGTCGTCTCCCAGCTACACCGTCGAGGTTTGTCCTGAGTAGTGTGAGCATTTGAAGTCCAGCCTGGTGCAGTTCTGAACGTGCTCTTCTCCTGCAGGTGCTGATGTCCAGCTGCAGCCGCTGTAAGACGTGTGACTGCCTGGTGTACGATGAGGAGGTCATGGCGGGCTGGACAGCGAACGACTCCAACCTCAACAGCACCTGTCCCTTCTGTGGCACGGCCTTCCTGCCTTTCCTCGGCGTGGAGATCAAGGACCTCAGGCCACAGGGCAGGTAAATGAGAAGACTCTCTCTCCTCCAAAAATAGTTGTCCATGACAGTTAGTTATAGTAATGGCTCAGATTTAAAGCTTCTCAAGATACACAAGGTTCTTAAAGTGCTACAGCAGTTCATTATTCATTCCCTCCTCAGACACACTATTTTTAGCAGCTGCTACTGTATAGTTAGCCAGTTCAACATGCCGGTTTACTGGTACGTAAACGATACTTGGTTTACGATACTGATACCTGAACAATACTTTTTCCAATACTAGTACGAAAACCATAAAACTGAACAATAATGTTAATGCATTCCATAAAAGTCCATTTCTTTTACATTTGGTACATCAGTAGTACCAAACTCCCAGCCACAAATAGAGCAGTGTTTACTCTATTCGATGCAAAGAAGTAGATTTCAATCTTATACATGAGAAAATAAACAACTTTTAAACAAAAGAATGTACCAACACTGCAGAGAAAACACCAGCGGACACAGTGCACCTCCATCTTAAAGCACTAGCCACTCTACTTTGAGTGTAGAAGATGGTTTGAAAGGGGAGTAACAGAACTCAGTTAAGTTGACAACTAAAACCAACCTTCTCTACTTAGATCTGCCATTCTGTGCCAATAACTCATCTGACCAATAGGAATTATATTAGCCAGTTACAGAATAAGTAAATAAGGTTCATTTTACTTCATCATTGTCATTTCCCCCCCACAGCCACTCCTCTAAACAGAGCACCCCCGTCCTAGAAGAAAACGTTTCAGCATCAGTCAATCGCCAAAGCGCGCCCAGTGCTGCCCCGCAGGCGTCCCTGGTGACTGTGCCCTACCTGAGCCCGCTGGTCCTGTGGAAGGAGCTGGAGAGTCTGCTGGTGAACGAGGGGGAACAGGCCGTCTCCTCCCCCAGCGTCGTAGACCATCACCCCATAGTCTTCTGGAACCTCCTGTGGTACTTCAAGAGGCTAGAGCTGCCCAGTAATCTGCCCGCTCTCATCCTGGGCTCGCAGCACTTCCACCACCACGACCAGGTACACAAGCTGCTGGTCATTTCAAATGAGTTTATACACAATCTGCACAAAATGATCATCCGTGGAGAATAACTGAGCACTTATGGTATTTGTGAATTAAAAGTACATGTTTTGTTATCATTGTCTCTAAAAAAAAAAAAATCTTAGAGTATAATATAAGGAGAACTGGCAGCAACAGTGTGCAATGTAGAAGATTAATAAAAATATTTTTTTACTCCTCAGACTCCCCTGAGTTTTTTGGCGGAGGACAGTAAGCAGGTGCTTGTGAGGATAATGTGGGACAACCTGGCCCTCCATCTAGACACCGTCCAGCCCTGCTACGTCCTCTGGAACACGCACTGTGAGTCCAATTTGTGTTATTGTTATTATACTGTGTTGTGATCTTATTTAGTGACATAGAAGTACAGAATCACTAGTATTTGTTACACCCGTTAATCATCCCTGAAAGTACATACGCTTGCAACTCTGGCCTGAAGAAACTTGTCCTAACTCTGTTTTAGGTGCTAACTCCCTGGTGCGCTCGGGCGTGTGTGGAGACGGTCAGCTCTTCACTGTGGAGCTGTTGCAGGGAATCGTCCGCAGCATCAAGAAGAGTGACCTGTATCAGCCCATGAGCCAGATCCTACAGCTGCTGGGCCCTGAGCTGGGCTTCAGCCGGCAGAGGTGAGCAGTCAGGCCGGATACTGTATGTGCAGTGCAACCCACTTGTATTAGCGCCAATGAGGGTATGAGCAAGGAAGATGGAGCTGCGAGGTCATTCTTTTCAAATTTAATAGTACATAAAAACTAAAGAAACAAATACATAAAAAAAATTCTAAAAGGTTCTTGAAAAGAGTGTCAAAATAGCAACAAAATGAGACAAAATCAAGGATGAAAATGCAACAACGTGAGGAAACAGATCCATTTAGAAGAGTTTTGTAGGATAGGTCTGAGCTTTCAAATGAGGCATTACTCTGGTATACAGGCTGTAACCTTTAAGATTTGGTTAAAGCTGAACTAGAGAAAACACACTTGTTTGAGGCGGGGGTTAAGAGGTTACAAATATATATTTTCTTTATCTTTTGAAAATGTTGAAAATCAATTGCATTTTCCTGGTTAAAAAACATAAATAAAGGGCTAAATAAATAATTATTGATGTCATTTATTTTATGCCATTTTGAAATCTGTTGCTATTTACTGCATTAAGTTATTCATTAGTCATTTGGGGCACTGTTTTTTGTAAGTCAGTTGTTACAGTTAGAATTTTGGACCAAGGGGATCGTCCAAAAGTGTACCAGTACAGTCCCACTTAAAGCAGCACAAAGTAACTTGTTTACCTTAATAAATCCTTTCAAGTGCTGATGGGATGATTGGGGGGTCTTTTATCTCCCCCTGGTGTCTCTGGCCAGAAAACCATACTTGGAACTTTCCTTCACCGGGTCGGAGGCCCCAATACACACTAATGGAATCACGAAGAAGAAGCTAACAGGCTAACGGGCAAAGCTAACTGCGGACAATCTCACGGACAATTATTGAGTTGCATGCTACGACACCTGCAATGGCGCTTATGGCCTCTAGGAGCATGAGTTACTTAGTTCTGCTTTAACAGTACTTGGCTATTGCGAGATTCTATAAGGGATTCTAAATGAAGCATTGTGTTGGTAAATGCAAAGTTACTTATCATATTATCCATATATTTTTCCACAGGAGCTTGTATCGAGACTTGCTGTTCCTCGCGCTGGTAGCTTTAGGAAGACACAACATCAACATCAGTAAGTGCCGTCCGTGCCGTGTGAACATTCAGACCTGATCGTCAAACTACACATGGGTAATCCCCTTCTCCTGCCTCTTTCTCCCTACAGATGCATTTGACAGAGAGTACAAACTAGCCTACGACCGCCTCTCGCCCGGTCAGGTGAAGCTGACGCACAACTGTGACCGGCCGCCGGGAGCAGGGGTGATGGAGTGCCGGAGGACTTTCGTAGAGCCCGGCCTGTGAGCGGACGCTCCCACTGAACTCAGGACCTGCTCAGAGCGCTAAAGCACAACAAAGAAACAGCAACGGACAACTGCCACACACGAACGCACACACGCGGAGCCACGACGGGCCCAGAGGTTTCTGTAAATACCCCAGATCATCTACTTTGGAGTGTGATACAGCGGGTTCAGAAAGTTTCCAGACTGAATTGAATCATCTTCATTTTGAATTGACCTTTATTTAAACCCTTTTCCAAACAGCTTTCTAAAGGCGTTCTACAACTGTCTTGACCAAAAAAAGAAACGTTTACAGAGGCAGTAGAAGTTGCTCCTGGGGCAAAAACACATGATTCTTGTGTCCCAGCAGAATAACTTTGGAACACCGAGACTGGCCTGAAAACGTCCTGAACCCGCTGTCATTGTAATTTGTTTGTACATTTTCTGAACGGTCTATTTTAAGACCGCGCAGGTTGTAAAAGGATTGTACAGAGTCCCGCCTGGTACTGTGACCCTGTGAAAAGACTGTTGAACTTGTGTTTTCATGACGCACTTTGCTCTCATCGATTTCCCTCTTTCACGTGCAGTGGGTTCAGAAAGTCACCCCTCGAGTTTTTATGACGGCATTATGTCCGAGTCTGATACTGAAAATGTTCATTGTGATCCGTTTTATTGTATCTCCGCTTGTTCCTGTGGCTTTTTTGCTCAACCGTGTGAGGGTGATGTTCTGCTCCTCTTGGACAATGGGATGGTCTGGGAGCTCTCTCAGGACTTTCTAAACTCCCTTTGATGATGACGATAATGATGATGACGATAATGATGATAACGACGACCAATTATTTTCATTAAAAACACAGACTTTTACGAATAATCAAAAGCTGAACAAATATGATTATGGGCAAAGGAAAGGCAGCTGTTAGGTTTACTCTTTCTCTCTCATTTTTCCAAAACATTTATATTACGCATTCATTTCATATCTGGATAACCAGTGTGTAATTGTTAGCACAAAAACAAATGTATATATTATCTTTAAATCACACTGCCACATAATGAAATAGGGGCCTTAAGACTTTCTGAATCCACTGTAGTGCATCCTGGATGACTTGTTCAGGAAGCTGCAGCACAGACTGTAGTGATGACAAACTGTTATGAAAGCAAAGGATTTCTTTATCCCCGCCCTCTTCGACAGATTTCCTTTTAACTTCAAAAAGCTCTTATGATTTGAGATCTTGAGTTGAGAATGGGATTGAAAGCAATACTAAAGAGAGCGTTCATGTTTCTACAACATTAGGGGACCACCAAGGAGATTTCCTTTGACGAAGTACAATCAGCAGACTCCCAACTGTATTTATTGTTTTAAATAAATGAGACACTATTTTGATAAAAGAAATGATTTATTAACGCTGTCTGTACAGAGTGTTTCATTCACAATGTTTGTAATTTTTCTTTTCCGTGTTGCCAGTTTTGGATGTGTGCACTCCTATACACTAAACATTCAGAACACAACGTTTAGCCTCTTCTTGAAATATGTGAAAAGTAGACATTTCGTGTAATTTGCACTGAAAATATGAAAGGATGCATACGTTTGTTATGCCCAAGTCACTTTAGTGATGTTGACTGTTGTGGTGTAACTGTTCTGATTCAGGACTTTGTGTCTAACTGGACAAAGGGATGGACTGGATGAAGCTGGACACAGTGGACCACCTTGTGATGAACCAACATGATGTCTACATGTTTACAATATTTGTTGTATCTGCAGTATTATTTATCACTTGTAACACAAATGCATATTTGTAAGAGTTTTTCATTAAATACAAAATCCATACTCTCCCCGTCGTCGGTGTGTCATTGCAGGTCATCACGTTTATTCTAAGACAGCGCTTCTCGCCCGTTCTACCTATCACAACAAACTGCGACTCGAATAAAAGCAGTGATTTCATTTTTATAAACATGTTGCATTTTAGCCATGTTATAGTTTATAAAAAGCAAAATACAGTGTTGTCTCACAGAGCAGATTCAAGCACCGGTCAAGCATCATAGCATCACAAGCGTAAGGCTTCTATCAACAACTTTCAAAACAATAAACACGTATTTCAGTACAAGGCCCACAACAGACTAAAAATGAATCTGTGATCCACTTTTAGGTCCCAGCGCATCAGTAAAGAGTGACTGTTCTTTGACGGTCACAATCCTGTATTACCATAAGGTTTCATATATAGTATGTCTATAATCTAAAATGCTTAAAAATGTCCATTAATAATTATAATCAATTGTACATTTAACATCCACAATTCAGTGAATTCTACCTGTCACCAGATTGAGGGAAATATGAATGTAGCTCTAGAAAATCAACACTGTAATGTTGGGCTGGGCGATATAACGATATTTAAGATATGGTGATATATTTTTCAATGAGATATGGAATTAGACCATATCGCATATATCGGGATATTTCAAATTCAGATAAGCTATGTAGTTACCAAAAAGAAACAGGTAATCTCAAGCCGATCTTTAAAAAGTTTATCTTAAACTGAGCGCTTTATTTTGTTATCTCTTTATATATATATGTAAATGTTGCCCTATTTTATTTTCTAGGCTTACGGTTCTTTGTTATACGGTGTTTATGTTTACATTTTATAGTGACTCGTATTTGATTTTGACTTAACATTTCATTTCACAGCTCTCACTTTGCGGAAAAAATATTGGTATTGGTATATTGGTCGATATTCAACCAAAAATATATCGGGATATGATTTTTTGTCCATATCGCCCAGCCCTACTGTAATGCAATGTTCCCAAACTTTTTTGTCTTGCCTGTGTCCAATTATTTAGAAAGTGATCATCTAAACTCAGATTTATAATATTTAAGTAGTGTAAAATATTCTCAAATTTAAACCTATTACTAAAAAACATAAATAAAAAAAACTTTACTTTAATGTAATATTGAAAGTACCCCCAGCTAGGTGCTCAAGTACCCTGTACCCCTTGGATGCATTGGTCAAAAAGTGTTGTAATAATAAATTAAGGTAATATTTGGGGATATAACAGTATCTAAAACTTACAGCACAACGTTTTCCAGGTATTCATACTATGATATTTATTGCAATATTGTGTGTTTGTGTGGAGGGCAGTGACACAAGATATCGGTACTACCACTGTTATATTTCAAAGTATTAAAATAATCACAAAAATGTAATTTTCTTCAAGTTTGTTGCACTGGAACAGAGCAAAGGACTATGACTCCTGTACCTCCCTCTGCTTTTTAGTTAAGTGCTGCAGCAAAAAACAATATGAAGTCAATAGAGATTGCAACTCGGTGTATAATGTCTATACATTAGTTTATCCCTTCTGTGGTTTGGTTACTGCTGTTGGTCTAATGTAAATCATAATAGGCATCAGCTCGCTTCTGGGTGAACCTGCTTGTGACTTCGAGGTCTGATGTTCAGATGGACACAGGGCAGATGATGATGCGGTCCTCCAGCATGACACTCAGCACCAGGAAGATGAAGTACAGCAGGAACATAGTGAAGCCCAGCAGCTTGTTCATCTTCCACTTGCACCACGCGATGGAGATGATGACGAAGAGGAGCATCAGGAAGAGCAGCACGATGGCACAGAACAGACCATTACTGCTGACCGCCACCGGGGCGAAACCATGGAAGGAAGAGTACAGCAGCCACGGGACTGGAAGACTGCAATCACACACGAATAAAGAGACGTTTCCTTATTGGAGGTTTGAAGAAACAAAGTACTGTAGGTTTCAATAGCTTTCTGCCACTTGTAACACAAACATTATTGTAAATCATTCACATTTTCCTGGTTGGTCAGTTGAGTAGCTGTGTTTAAAATATATTTAGGTAAAGAAGTGCTGTTTGTGTGGACTGTGCACCAGTTTTCAGTAAGACTACAATAGTGGCACTGGTCATGCTGCATTATATTCTGACCCAAACTACACATCATTTTGAAGTAGATTTCACAATAGAAGAAAAAATGCTCTCTACACACTTAAGTGGATGACAGGTGTCTGGGATTTGACCGGTTCTGTTTTTTGCAGAGAACTAATCAATAAATATTATGTGTTATCACAATTGCAAACACAATTGAAGGGGGAAATATACAATTAGATATTTCTTATCATTAAAGCTATTTTGTACAGTCTGTTTTTTAAACAGTGGAACAGAACTTTACAGTGTTGGGCATGTTGGGCCATGTCTTTACTCAGGGGTAAACACTGGTGCTAAATGTTTCCATTAGGGATGCACTGATACTAGTATCTGATATTGGAGTGGATACCCCAGAAAATACAACATTAAGTGTCGGCTGCAAATATCCAACACTGAACCGATACCAGTTTTGGCTCTCACTGCTTTAAAAACCCAACTTTCACCGACTAAATCTAAGTGAATATGGTCATGCTGTACCGCACTTCGCAAAATGCTGGGGCTAGCAACAGTATGCTAAAGCTAGCAGCAACATGCTAATGCTAACAGCAACTAATCAAGACTGGGACAAAACCTAAGCAGCCAGTCATATATTTAGTGTAGAAAAGTCCAGTTATTCTTGTTTCATGTTTGACCATTACAGTTTATAGCCGATAAAAGGATAACATCTTGTTGTTTTTGAAAAATAGACTTTCATAATGGAGAAAAGATTACCAACTTTTTCACTCACAGCAACTTTTAAGAAAGTCTCTTGGTATTGGTTAATATCGGATATCGGCTGGTGTTCAAGGCCCCAGTATCAGTATCGGTATCAGAAACAAAAAAAGTTGGATCAGTGCATTGCTAGTTTCCATACTGACCCTACAGTGATGTCAAAGATGTTGCTGCCCACGGAGCTGGACACAGCCATGTCGCCCAGACCTTTGCGAGCCACGATGACACTGGTGATAAGGTCAGGGATGGAGGTGCCTGCAGCCAGGATGGTCAGCCCCATGATCTCCTCCGAAATACCGATGGTTTCACCCACCTGCAAGTTCACAGGGAGTAATGGATTTAACAAGAAACTACAGAACCCTTGGATAATTTTAACATTGTTAGCAAAACGGGCAGTAAAATGGCTTTTATCATAAACTTTTCTTGTTTGTTAAAGAACAGCACACTGAAAACATACTCTAAACATAGCAACTGTGGAAGTAAAAAGGCCAATTTTCAACATCAAGGCAATTTATAGAACTGGGAGCGTCATGAATCAGTCTGTCCATCTTGTCCTAACACATGTAATAAGGATGATCACAGTGTACCAAAAGTGTACAGGTTACTAATGCAACGGTAAAGAAGTTATTTATATTTGTTAGTTGTTGTTTTTTCATAATCAAGGCAGTGTACGCATGTAACATCTGTACAGGGTGTTCATAGTGTTAAAACTAAATATTATGTAATTTGTAAATCAATAGAAATGCCTTTCCTTGAAAATATTTTTTAGATGTTTCATGCATTCTGAAACCAAAAGATAAGCACTAGAATTGACATAAAGCTAAAGCATAAACAGTACTAGAAGGCAACAGTTCCATCGCATTACCTGATGGGCCCACCACACCATGAGGTAGGAGAAGATGCCAATCCACATGATGGACCCCAGGAATGTGAAAACAAAGAACCTTCTGGATTTCTGCAGATGACACAATGTAAGAATAAACATGACTCCTCCGGATTGTCAGCGTCAGACTCGTCTCTTTACCTGGTTGCGGACATCAGGGACCGTGAGCCACAGAGGAAGCACTATGGGCAGCAGCACAAGGTACGTGGCTTGTTTACGCCTCGTGTCGGGCCACTCCAGAGACAGAGGCTCCTCCACCTCCTCCTCCTCATCTTCCTCCTCCTCCTCTTCCTCACTCGATTCACTCTCCTCCTCACTGTCGCTGTCTTCTTCACTGTCACTGGGGTCGTCTGAACCGTCGGAGCCGCTGTTCGCAGGGACATCCTCCTACAGGGACAACAGAGAGCAGAGCAGTCGGGAAGACTTCAGAAGTGCCAAGGACTGGGGGAGCGTACACTGCCCTCCACTAATGGTTAAAAAAAAACCTGATGAAGTCGATGATGATGCAGGTAACGTTTGTGTTTGTTTTGGAGACTTTCTCAACCCAAGAACTCTGCTCAATGACATACAGATTTAGCAAACAAAAAATGAATAAATCGCTTGTAATAAAGGGTGCCAATAGAGCTCAATGGTCCCACCCCCTCCCAGTCACTTGTCAGGATCCAATGTAAAATATCCCATTGATTTTTAGCATTGATTTTTCTAAAAAATCATATATTAAAAGCACGACGCCGGCTAATCAGCTATGTGCTAACCACCAAACATTGCACGGGTATTTGACAAGAAAGAAAACAATCAATACTTATAGTATAGTTTAACGTTTTAGACAAATCTTCATTTTGTGTGTTTTATGTCCATGAGTTGGCACACAGCTGATTAACAGCAGACGCTGGGAAAAATCTTCATATTTGAATTGTTCGAAAAATAAATGGGATACTTTACATCAGATCCAGACACGTGACCGGAAGGGGGTGGGACTGTTGAGCTCTATAGTCATGGAAGAGGGTCTTTTTTCAGGGCCGCCCAATGGCTCTTCTATAGCCATGGAAGAGCCATCGGTCGGCACGGTGGCGCAGCGGTTGGCGCTCGTGCTTCACGGCAAGAAGGTCCCGGGTTCGATTCCCACCTGGACGGGGCCTTGCTGTGCGGAGGTTGCATGTTATTCCTGTGTCTGCGTAGGTTTCATCCAGGTACTTGTGTTTCCCCTACCACTAAAAATATACAATAGATTCCCCTTTGGGGCCAGGACTCCCCTGTAAAAGGAATTCTTGCTCTCAGTGGGACATTCCTGGTTAAAAAACGGTTAAAAAAAAAAAAACCTCTAATATTCTCCAGGGGCTCTTTATATGTTTAAATTTGTTTTTTTGTTTTTGAGAAATCTTCACTCATGTTTTGAAATGTATGCAATTCTTGAACTACTTTATAAGTTCATATGTCAGTCCTTGTTCAGGCCTATTCCCGAGGATGCTAGTATTAGTGGAGGGCATTGTAGCTGAACAGTCTGGTCAGGAGCTCCGCGCTAACAGTCTTACATAGAAGGGCACCAAAGACAGACTCCTGTGCGTTTTGTAAACCTTCAGGGCGTGTTGGGAGAGTACCTTCTTGTCATCAGCTGCTTCCTTCTTCTCGGTGTCAGAGGCATTGTCAGGCTTTGGCTCTTTGCTCTGCTCAGATGTCTCTCCGCCGTCTGGGAAAACCACCAAAATTGCACAAGATACTTAATGACACGTGAAATCAGATAAAAAAACACATCTATATACTTGCTGTTTTTAATTAAAATGGGTGCTGATTTTATGTTGTGCTTGGATAAATTCAGGATTGGGAACCTTAAAACGAAGATAGTGAATGATAAAGAGAAACATTTGTGGATTTTCCTGTTAGATAGTTCCTATAAATGTCCGTGGAGTTCTAGAATCTGAGGGATGTTTTTCCCTCAGATTCTAGAATTCCACGGTTATAAATACTGGTCAAAGCCACAATTTAATGTATTATACATAAAATAACAGAGAATTTGTATTTGTTCTCTAACCAACCTAAAGTATTACTTGTTTGGGTGCTAATGAAACTGCCTTAGAATGCACTTTTTGTGATCAATGCTGCTTTGAGCATAGACAATGTGTAGTAGCAGTAGTAGTAGTAGTAGTGATCTGTGGATTGCAGCGTCCTTACCAAGGCAGAGAGACAGCACTTGCACAGGACTTGGCTGCACTCTGTCTTCAAACAAATATATATGTTTTTAAAACAACAGGGGCATGTCCAGAGGTTTTCACTGGGGTGGCCCAGGAGTGGCTTGAGGACGAGACTTAAATTTCTGAATGCATGTATAAATTGGGAGGAGTACCCGTGGAAGACCTAGGACAAGATTGACGGACTTAGCTGGCCTCAAAACAACTCTGAATACCCCCAGAAGAGCTGGAGGAAGTGTGCATGGGTAAGGAAGTGCGGACATCACAGCTCGGCTTCCTGACCCCGGATAAAGCAGAAGAAATAGATGGATGGATGGATGGATGGATGAATGGATGGATCCATCTAGTCTGAGCGGAAATGCCCTCTCCACGCACACCTCCTCCAGCTGTTTTGGGGGGGACCCTGATGCGACACCAGAGAGACATAGTCCCTCTAGTGTGTCCTGGGTCTTCCCAGGGCCTAATCCCAATAGGACATGCCTGGAACACCTCTCGAGGGAGGCGACCAGGAGGCATCCTGAACAGATGCCGGAGTCACCTCAGCTGGCTCCTCTCGACGTGAAGGAGCAGCGACTCTATTCTGAGCTCTTAAAAGAAAAACATGTATTTGAACTTTATCTACAATGTAAATCCTTAGCCCTCATAAGTGGCCAATCAGAAACCAGACATGCCCCTGAAAAGCCATTACCAATAATAAAACCAATCAGACAGAGCATCACGTGAAGCCTGCAAAATCTACCTCAATGATTGATCAGACACACTTAGGTGAAGATAAGAGGGAGTGGTTCCAGCTAAACATCAGAGAGGTTTTTTTCCCCCCACTGGTGATAAATGGCTCAAAATACTCATTACACAAGGGTGACTTTCAAATTACCTTCTTTTTTGTCTTGACTTTTGCTTTCTGCCTTCCTCCTGGCCACATGATTCAGAATCTCAGCCTTATCCTTAAATTTACCTACAAAAACGAGTAAGGGACAAGCTTGGTTTACTGGTTTAAAGGGTTTTGACAGAACAGAACAGAACACACACCGAAATGGCTTTAGCATGTCATAGAGAGCTCTGTTGCACGTGCGCAGTGAGAGAGAAAGGCACTTATTATCTGCTTAGTATCAATCTGGTCTTAGTGCAGTCCTCATATGGGACACATGCTAATCTATCAGCCAATAAGAAGGACAGAGACCTCACTCCCTCTGGCCTTACATCACATCAGACAACTTCCCTCTCCACGAAGACAGGAGGGACTTACCTTCTCCGAGAGGGTCTAACGTGTGGATCATGAGCTGGAAAATGGTGTTCCTCATTGTGCTGTTGTGTAAAGAGGCTGAGCTCCCCCCTCGCTGAAGAGCTGGCTTTAACTGTGAAAACAACAGCAGAATCACAATAGCATAATCCACTGTATATAAGCGAGACCATGAGGTTTTATGGTTTACATTTGAGGCTGTTGTGAGAATCAGCACCTTTAAGCGGTTCTTGTCCTCTGGAGGTGGAGGTCCTTGCTCCACAGCATCACCGTTTACCTGGAATATATTTGAATACATTTATTTGGTCTGTTCAAAGTTCTAGGCAAAGAACAGGATCGTGTAAATCTACCTTGATTATAATTGTTTTGTCTCCAAGATAATTTATCATTTTGTGTCCTTTTATCACAGACCAAAAGGCAAACAATGTTTATCTTAACTTTATTCAACCATTCAACCCACTGAGATTTCAGAATCTATTTTTTAGGGGGCTCCTACACAGACAAAGGGAGAAGTACAGACATTGAGGGGCCACTTGTTCCTGGGATTGAACCCAGTACCTTCCTGCTGCAAGGTGAGAATTCTCACCGCTGTGCCTCCTTTATCATACCATATCCTTAAGATCACTTTAAGGGCTTTAAGACTGTCTGACTACATACACAGGGAACTAAATGAGATCACATACGTATTTCACAAAGAATGTAAAGAATGTGCTTTTTACCTTTTCGGGCTCCTCCACAGTAATAACCTTGACAATGTTCTTGTGCTTAACGAGAAGGCCTTTGCAGAACCTCTCTATCTGTACATTGAATTTCATGAAAGTCACATACAGAGTGTAGCCGCCCACCAGCATCAGGCTCTCCCACCACACAATGACGTTGTCCAGAAAGAAGATGATGAGCATGATCAGGTCTAAGATGTAGAACGACACGTCCCTGAAGAGAGGCCACCAGGTCAGGTGGAGGACCTCTCGAGAAAACAGAGCGCACATTCCAATCACAAATAAAATGTTGAAGACCGCCGACCCTACAATAGTGCCAATTCCGATATTACTGTGAGCAATGAATACTCCGATGAGTGAAGTGAAGAGCTCTGGAGCTGAGCCCCCGGCCGCCATGAATGTAGCTCCGGCCACATCATCAGAAATGGCCAACTTATCAGTGATAACTCCCAGAGCGGGGACAAAGAACTCATCACAGACGATGGCCAGGGAGACAAACATATACATCATCCCAATGACGTGGAGGAGCACCCAGCCCCTCCGCCGGTCCTCAATAGAGAAGATGTCTTCTGGATACTCGCCCTTTATGTGTGGGGCATCCCCAGGAGACGCGGGGCTGGTGGGAGGTTCAGGTGGAGCCGGCAGGGGGGTGGGAGTCACATGGGGGGGCTCTGGAGCCACATAGATACAGCGGACTAGAGTCTTGTTGGTTGTGGTCGTTGGTGCTGGAAGAGACCGTGTTGTGGTCAGTTCGTCTGTAGAAGTCTCAGGCTCTGAGTCTGTCTGTGCTGTTGTGAGGTCAGTTTGTTCAGGCTCTGTCCCATGTGAAATAAGAGTCCCTTCTGTTGATATCTCCTCTGGCCCCTCTGCAGACCCCAGGTCCTGCCCAGCATGAGGCAGTGGAACACCCTGAAGTCTGGCACTGATGGTCAGCTGGTAAAGAGTGCACAGACAGATGCCCGAGAGGAGGAAGATGACGCGGCTGAGCCGAAGACGCTTCCTCCGGTTGCAGTACATGACTGTGGAGCTCTACTGCTGACCGGCTACTCACCACACACGCACAGGGCAAAGGCTGTGCTCCGAGACACCACGGACTGCCTGCTCAGTCATGTCACACTGACCTTAGCTGCGAACACCTCAAAACAAAACAAATATACATTAATAACACAAGCATTAAATGAGCAATACACACAACATTATTCAAATCCTGACTTTACTCACCTCATGGCCAAAAGGTAGAAAACAGTTACAGCAGTGTCTGGAGTATTTCCAGTGTCCAGAGAATGTAGGACACGGCGATCTTGACAATGGATCAGCAGAATGTCTAATAGCCTACCTGAGGGCGCTAAGAGGATTATGGCTATAGATCTACTCTCACTTTATCATGATACCGGCTCAGTAATATCTCATTTAAAGGCAATTACTTACAAAACAGCAGCATATTACACAGAGAACAGCAATGAAAATATAAAACAATGTTTACTTTTATCCAAAATGCATATACATATAATACATTCAGGTCATTCTTATACTCTGAGAAAAACAAATAGAAACATAATTACAAAGATCGAAATACACGCAGACCAATGCTTACACTGTAATTAGTTGGGTGTAGAGAAAATATTGATCTTTCATTAGCTAAAATTAATTGGAACATTAACAATAGTGCATTAGGCTGATTTACATCAGGCTACAGTAATGTGCTGTAAACCTGGAAAGAAAAAACATTTACAAAGCAAACAAAATAAGCCTCATAATAGCATTGGAAATAATAATAAAAAAAACATACTTTGGTCACAAACGTTTTCCTTGTTGACTCATGAACAAAAGAAAACATAAACCACAAGTACCTTCTCATTTTAAGGGCTCACACACAGATATCTATTTTTCCAGTGACATTTAAGTAATACTATAGTACTAACAAAGTAGGTACTTAATCATTTCGGCCACTCTCTTTTTTCATTATTGACTGTGTTGGAAAACGAAACAAATTTAATAACACTTTGTGGCAATGACTCCAAAAGCAATGATTTCAGGCATTCTGCCCGTGACAATACGGCCTAATAATGTCATAGTTCAGCATCACACTCAGTAAAAATGTGAGACAGTAGAGCAGCACCATCGTGAAGCCCAGAACCCTTCTAATCTTCAGTTTACAAGATGCAAAAGAAATAATAAAGAGGAGGAGCACGATGAAAAACACGGAGATGACACAGGTAAGTCCAGCACTGCTGACGCCGACTGCAGCCAAACTATGAACAACAGAGAAGATGAGCCAAGGCACCGGGAGTCTGACAACGGGACGAGAGAGAAAGGAAAATCAGGTCAATTTAGGGAAACACTAGATTGCTTTTATCCAAATGGGGTAATTGTGTTTCACAAAAAGAGAGAAATCACTGAGATATTTAGTTTTTAATGCTATGCCTTCTCAGGTCCATGTCTGATTCGCTCTCCTCAAGTCATGTGCAGTGAGCCTAAAAAACTGTTGATTTTAGAGATCACGTTGTATTTAAAGTAGGGCTGCACAATAATTCGGCAAAAATATCGTGTTGCGATATTAGGTGATGCAATATCTGTACCGCAAGCAGCCACAATGTATCATTAAAGTCTTCATGTGACTGAGAGATAATATTTATCATTTGTGATCAAATGTTCCAGTGACTATAGCTGCATATAAATTTGCACAATACGGTAGTATAAAAATTAGAAAGCAATTGTTTTCGTATGTGTGATGTCTCTTGGGCTGGGTACCATAAATCATTATATTATATTTTTTGAGCCAGTGACTAGCTGTCTATCTATGACTAGATCATGAAGATGCAAGTGCAATGAAAGAGCAAAATTCCTTTTTCCCCCATTCATTTGAGCTGAAACAACTGAGACTCTTTCTTTTGTGCTGTGTTAGAGCAAGTCTTCCTTTTTTTAGTACCATTTGGATATTTTTTAACAGTGCTTAGCCTTAGACATATCCAAGGACAAGTTGGAGGTGAGATTTTTGCAGTAAAACAGGAAGAGGGTGTTTTTGAATCCTTACCCCAGTGTAATTTCATAGATGTTACTCCCTAAAGCAATCGAAGTGGCCATGTCCCCCAGACCTTTGCGAGCCACGATCAGAGCAGTGATGAGGACAGGAAGGTTCACTACTGCCCAAAGATGGTCCACGAAGCGCTCTTGGATGGAAAAGGTCTCTGCCACCTAAAATATGATCATTCAACATCGTCATAATGCATCACGATTTAGAAGTATCTGTAAAGTAAAATGTATTCCTTCCTAGTCTACTGTAAATGTCACTCTAATGTGAGTTCTGAGGCGCTGACCTGATGTGCCCACCACGTGATGATGTACAGGAAAACGGTCATCCACAACAGCGATCCCAGTAGTGTGAAAACAACAAACTTTCTGGATTTCTAAGACAACAAAGCACACAGTAAGTCATTGACACAGAGATGACAGTGTGTTCGATTATGGCTGCACCTGTTTGCGAACATCAGGCAGAGTGACCCAAAGGGGGAGCAGTGCAGGCAGCCGCAGCAGGTAGACCACTCTTCCACACCAGGTCCCGGGCCATTTCAAAGACAGAGGCTGGTTCTCCTCCTCCATCTCCACTCTGGCCTCACTGGGGTCTTCCTGGTTGGGGTTAGAATGCCTGACGTCTTTGTGGCTGCCGTTGAGGTTTCTAGAAGCTTCGTCCGACCCATCCCCTGCTGCTTCCTGCAAGATTTCTTACATGGGTTTTGTTGGCGTAAACCTTTGATACAACATTTTACTTTTATGAGTACATTAGAACTGATTCACGCCAAACGTTGACCTGTTTTAGACCTGGTGGTACTAAACCCCTTAACCCCCACCTTAATTTCTTCAATTTGGCTTTACCCAAATCCAAAAGCTTCTTGAAAAAAGCGTCAATATAGCGACAATAAACGAGATGTAAATGTGGATGAAAGTGCAACAAAAAAAAGCATCAAAAACGTGATAAAAAAAAAGCATTAAGATATGACAAAAGGGTAATGACAACGAAGCAACAAAAACGTTCAGTATTTTAGGTCTGAGCTTTCAAATTAAGCTTTTAGATTTGGGTAAAGCCAAACTGGAGAAAATGTGCTTGTTTCAGGTGGAGGTTAAGAGGTTGAAGGGGTACTTAAAGAAGCCAAATAATTTCATAGATGATGTGGGAAAAAATTGCCATTTCACTTGAGTAAAACAATGATTAAGTTAATACTTTATTAATCATGCTAAAAAACTAAATTTGCACTCACCTTCCCATGTTCATTCATGGCTATAACTGTGCCTCTGTGTCTGTGAAACAGGCCTTTGAAAAACCTCTCTATCTGCAAATCGTATTTCATGAAGACCACGTACAGAGAGTAGCCTCCCACCAGGATGAGGCTCTCCCACCACAAAATGACACTGTCCAGGAAGAAGATGATGAGCATGATCAGGTATATGAGGTAGAAGGACACGTCTCTGAAGAGAGGCCACCAGGCCAGATGGAGCATCTCTCGAGAAAACAGAGCACACATTCCAATCACAAATAGGATGTTGAAAGCCGCTGAGCCCAGGATATTGTCAATCCCCGGGTTTACCCCAGTCAGGAAAACCCCTAAGAAGAAAGCAAAGAATCTTGGTGTTGAACAAGCTGCTGCTACAATGGTCGCCCCTGCCACACTATTAGATAAGGCAAAAATATCAGAGATAACTCCAAGCGCAGGGACAAAAAACTCTTCAGAGAGGATTACCAGTGACACAAACATGTAAATAATTCCGGTGATATGTAGAAACACCCAGCCTCTCCTGCGCTCCTCAAGTGAAAACAGGTCCTTGGGGAATTTCTCTCTTGCTTTTGGTGCTTGCGTCGTTGGAGGTGCCAAAGTTGAAGGCTCAGTGGTTTTCATGGTCATGTGTAAAACAGTTGTGGGTCGAGGAGGGTTGGTGGTGGAGGCTTCAAGCAGTGTGTCCAGGTCACGTAAAAAGTTAGTCTCTCGTGTTGTTTGGGCAGTGGTCTGGGCAGATGGGGGCTGCAGTTCTTGGATGGATGTGTCATCTTCAGCTGGATTTTTAGGTGGACTTTCTGTGAACACCTCATTGGGTCCAGAGCCAAAGACACACGAGAACATGGCACAGAGGATGAAACACTTTGATATCCACTTCATCCTGCTCACTGAAGTAGTAAATGCACAACTTCTGAACACCACGGATCACAGCAAATTCCCTGCAGAAAGGATCAGAACATATAGTCAAAACAGCTGTCCCAAAACATTGATAAAAATGCGCTGTTTTTCTGTGCAATACTTCCTAAATGTGTACATGAATAGAATGTAAAGGTTAAAAGGGGGATGTTTAGATCCGCATCATTAAGTTGCAAAAGATGGATAGATTGGTCTAGACACAGAACAGTTTTAAGTTGGGTGGACAGACTTCCCCCACGCATTTCGATCGTTAGAAAAGCTATTAATAAAACAATTATGCGACTCAATTGATCTTGAGCTCTCATTATCAGACTTTGACAAGAAGAACATATAGTTTTGACAACTCCTACCGTTAGGCGTTGAAGTTTGCAGATGTGAGAAGTTGAACAGCTCTTTTCTGCCCCCCGTGGTTTTTAAAGGGATAGCACAATCTTGTTGATTTGTAAACTGAAACCACCAAACTAAATTAAACAAGTCTAAAATAAACTAAAAGGGGTTTTGTACAAGCTATATTTTTAAATATCCAACCACATGGACATTTAGTTATATATAAACCCATGAGTTTACAAACGGCTAGGAACTTTTATTGCGGAACTTTGTATTGCATCGAATGGTTCCACTCGGAACACAATTTCGGCGTTCACTCCAACTAGAGCTGGATAAACACTGCTCTACAAAGGCATGTAAATTTGTTTTGGTTGTTTATAGTAACGCCACATAGCTTTGTCCTCCTCTTAGTATACAAATATAAGTGTTGCCTATTTAATATGTTTTTTATTAGCGCTATCGCATAAACTGTGCCAAGTTATTTATAGTATTATTTAATGTGCATTCAGTCGCCCATTCAGTGATGGAGTGAGGCTATGCTAAAACTTGTAACTGCATCTTTCTTTGTGCGCGCAGGCCGGTGTTTTGTTGTAAACATTACTAAGTTTGCCGTGACCCTCCGGTGTCCAGAGCCATGCCCACCGTGGTGCTGATGGACGTGTCTCTGTCCATGACACGGCCCGTGGCGCAGGATGGAAGTGAGGAGTACCAGAGGAAGAACCTGGCCGTGCATGGACTTAATATGCTTTTTGAGCATATGGCAAGTAATTACCGCCTGGAGTTTACTGCGCTCATGGCTTTTTCCTCTCTGTGGGAGCTTCTAGTTCCCTTTACTAGAGATTATAATGCATTACAGGTAGGTGCAGTGTGATGAGGAGCAAATGAGCATGTGTGTTTTTAAATGTCCAATTAATCAGTATTGTTTTTGATTGTTTTTTTGCAGGATGCTCTGAGTAATTTAGAGGACTATGATAAGACATGTTTTGAATCTGCCCTCAATGGAGTAAGCAACGTGGTTCAGCAAGAGTGGGGCAGCGCATGTCCTTGTCAGGTTTGTTGAAATGTCACCAGATGGCACATAATGAGTGGTTATTACAAAATCAGCCATTGAATAAAAATACAGGGGCTGTACATCATTAGGGCTGGGTACCGTTAAACGATACCAGTGTGGTATCACGGAAAAAAAAGTTTGGTACTACTGGTATCGCAAAAATGAAAGTATCGAAAGAAGTTAGCGGGTGGTGCGGGTCCATTTTTCCTATTTTCTTTTTTCCCTATTTTTCCCATTTTTCTAAGTTTTTTTCCCTCAATGCTTGCCCCATTATTCACATTTTCTTAACATATATTTTTCTTTTTTTTGCCCCAATTTTGTCTCCTTCTCTCAATTTCCCCCCTGATTTTTGCTCCTTTGTTATTACTAATATTTCCCTAATTGCAATTTATTCCCATTTTTTTCCCTATTTCCCCCAATTTTTTTTTCATATTTTTCCCTATTTTTGCATAAATTCTTTCCATTTTTATTTTCTCACACTGTTGTTCTGTTTTCTGGTGCTAGATGACAAATATGTTAGGTGTTGGAAAAAGTTCGGTATCGGTATTGAAAACCATGTATCGTTCAAGTACTGGTATTGAGAAATAAAAACGTTATGGTACCCAGCCCGATACGTCATAAATATGTTGTAGATGTTATTACTGTGTATGGGATACAATTAGACATACTGCATCTTGGACCAGTATTTTGCAACATAAGTATAATGTCAATACTCTGAATAAATACAACCACTGTACAAGTTTTCTTTTTCTATGTGTGCTATGCTGTAAGAATCATTCACTTTTTTGTAAACATAAAATACAAAAGCATTAATAATCGTACTAATTCCATGCTCATACACGTATCACAAGCTGTTTGCCCGTGTTCATCCTCCTTGTGTCCTCCAGGTGGTGCTGGTGACTGACGGTTCTTTGGGAATTGGAAGAGGCTCTCTGCGTCATTCCCTCCAAACTCTGAAACATCGTGGGGAAGACAAAAAGTTCCCTCTACCTTTTCCTTTCCCAACTAAAATGTTTGTGATGTGTGTCGCTAATGCAGAAGAGGTTTGGGCTTCTTTTAGTGTTTGCATTTTCTTTTTTACACTTTGCACACAAATCCATCCTATTGAGTGTGTCTGTGTGATTGCAGTTGCAAATGACAGATGCCATGGAAAACCTGGAGGAGCTTCTGCGTCTGAGTGGAGGAGATGGAGAGATCTTTACCGTGGATGGGCAGCTGTGTATGAAGAGTGTCCAGGCCATGTTTGGGTATGGAATATTGTTTATGGGAGTTCTTGTTTCATACTAGATAAACACCAGCTTGGTGAGGGTTTACATGGACACAACTGCAAGAGGATGATGACACAGAATTACCAATTATTTGTGTCTTTAATATGGGTTTCTTCCGGTGGTACTGCAATTTTAGGCTTTATTCATATTGATAGGAAATCATTTCATTCATCTTTTATATATTTGTATTTTTTTATTGGGTGTTTCTAGTTTAGACACGATGTACAGCATAATTTATTCCAATCTTTAGTCCTGATTTGATCAAGATCTGATTATACATGGAAGGTCAAACATTTTATGACATAGTTCTTCTTGGTGTGGACCGTTTGAGTCATAACCTTTATAACACATACACACTAATTTAAGAATAGATAAGTCACACAAAATCTGTTGGATAAGAAGTGACCTGCATTGTCTTATCTCAAGAGTTCATAATTTATGACGAAACCTGGTGTATAGATATTTCTCGTCGCATGCAATATCTCTTTGCACATTTAGGGAGGCATTAAGGTGCTAAATAGAATAGCCTATGCTTCATTTAAAACTGCACGTATCAAAGGAAATCACACAAATCTGCTATATAAACGAGAAAGCGTAAGTGAAAGATGTGTAAATGACACTGATGCTGCTCCACTTTGTGTGCGCTCTTTGTTTTGCATATGAGCACAGATATTTTCCTTACAAATAAATCCCTTTGTTCCATGAGCAAACGCTTGGTAAATGTACCCCTTAGTTGTTCCTGCAAAAGAGTCTTGTTTATAAAAAAAACTATTTGCCTTTACTGAGCTGAGTTATGGTTTGAATTTACAGAAAGCTGATAGACCATGCATACTCTCCCTTCCATGCCGTTCTCCACTGTGGAAACCTGTCCTCAGACGTTCAAGTGTTTCCTCGTCCTGAACCCATCATAGTGGATGAAGAAGTTGATCCTATGCCACGGACTGTCAGCTCAGGTGCTATTTCCCTCTGCTGCTTCTTTAATATATAAGTACTTATTGATAATTTACCTTTTAAATGGTGCTATCTAATGTTTACTATACAAATATGTTGAAATTAGATTCTGAAATATGTTGTAGTATTGACAGTTAACTTAACTGAAACAAAGCTATGCGACTTTAAATGTTAAATTCAATTCTTAAGTTAATTTTCTCTGTATTTTTTTTAGATCTGGAGATTGTAGGATTTGTAGAAATTGCTGATATTGCCAGTCCACCAGTTATTTCCAGACACCTGGTTCTTCCTATCGCCGTTAGCAAAGGTAGCATATATATTCTTTTACTTTCTGACACGTTTTTAACCAATACCAGTGCGTAAACATTGTAGTTACAGTTGTTTATGATTGTCCTACAGCAGATGTGGATGAAGTCGGCACAGGAGCGACGGAGGAGCCCGAAGAAGAGGTGTCGGCGAGTCAAATGGCAGGAAAGAGTCCAAACTTCTGTGTGCTTCTACACGGCAGCTTGAAGGTGGAGGGCATGGTGGCTTTGGTTCAAACTGGGTACGTTCAATATGGATGAGTAGCCTGTGTTATTATTTTCATGTATGTATTGTTATTGTTCTAACTTTGGCCTGTTTGTGGCAGGCCTGAATGGTATGGCATGCTGTACTCCCAGGCAGACAGTAAAAAGAAGTCCAACCTGATGATGTCGCTATTTGAGCCGGGTCCGGGTCCGCTGCCTTGGATGGGCAAGATCACTCACTTAGGACCAGTCTCAGGTAATTATGTCCAAAATGCATCTCAGTGGAGAAGTACGCGCTATATGCAGTTTAGGAGCAGGTGAGATTATCTTTAAAAGTTCTTCCCCAAAGCAAATAGATAAGAGCTTCCTGTTTCATAAGGTTCCAAAAAGCGCCCGAACGATGAGATCAGCTTACCACCTGGATATACTGAATGAGCAGTTTATTCTTATTGTGTTCTCCTTTTTTTCGCAATCCATAGAAGGTTGTTATTTAATGTGCATGTTTGCTGGATTAATTGGGTCACACTGCCCGGGCTGGAACACCTTATCACTCAGTTTGTGATACACTCAGAAGGTTGTTCCTCGCGTTGCGTTGACTTCCGATGGCGCCCACGGAGGTTATTTAAAGACTTGAATGGTCAGACCAGTGCCAGGTGCATTTCTCGTGCTTAAAGTTTTCAAAACCTTGAACTATTTAAGTTCCCGCATATCAAGTAAACATGTTCAAATCAAATATAGGTTTCACTGATAACTGTTGTAATTCTTATCTTTTTCTCACAATCACAAAAACATTTCCTGAGACGAGAAAGTTGCATATATTTACTTCTTTGTTGCTGATAGACGTTTATCCTGTCAGAAAGCAGAACGAGCCCCACATTTGAAGTTAGATAAAGCTGAAACAGTTTGGAAATGAACATAAAGAGACTCTTTCCTATGTACACGATGCCAGCAGCGTTCCCTAATCATGTCCTAATTGGTGCTAGTGCATCCTCCAGTAGTTAAAACTTAATGACTATGTTTACATGCCGTCAATATTCAGGTTAAGGTAAATATTCCGGTTTCTAAAACATTTGGAAGAACGAACCCGTTTACGTGC
Organism: Gobius niger; assembly: GCF_951799975.1. NCBI lineage: Eukaryota > Metazoa > Chordata > Actinopteri > Gobiiformes > Gobiidae > Gobius > Gobius niger. Next base: position 9,849,770 of record NC_136863.1, read on the forward strand.
GTGAGCAGACAGAGCTACTCCTGCATACATGTTCATTGTTAATCCATTGGGATATCCCGTTCCAAACAGTGGCACACAGAGCACATCATGATGCAAATATGCTCTTGATGCTCTCTGTCAATATTCATGTCTTCACCACACTAACAGAGTACCTGGTTTCCTCCTTGCTCCTTGCTCCGTGGTGCTGTGCTGCGTCTGTTTCGCCACCTTTTTATTTTGTTTACTGCCGAGTGGAACTTTCTTCACCGTGTGTATCTCAGGATGCCAGTTCTGGGGTTTTAATTGTTGTTGTTTTTTTTCATTTTATTGAACAGATATGTGATTACAGTAAGAATAAAACTTCAGCAGAAAAAAAGTATAAATTTGCAAACATGTTTCTTGTGTATTTCCGGAAGGCCAGACTGCTCATGCAAGTACTTCCTGTACTCGAAAAGATCAAGCTTCTTTGTGGATAGAACATGCGCAGAACACAAATTACTGTTCCTTTTGATGGGAATATTCTGATATGCTTTTACATGACCAAATAATCGAGGTAGAAAAGGAGTAACCCAGGGATTTAAAAAAAACAGAATATGAGGATTATTCAGGTTTACATGGCTGTGCGCAACTGGGTTATTGCTAATATTCTGGTTATGAAAGGATTTTTGACATTTAAACATAGTCAATGACTAAATTCTGGAGATTCTCTTTCAAATGAGGAACAGCAAGTTCACTGAAACCTGTGCTTGTGTCCTCTTTCACAGCTTGAGGCAACGCACGTTCAGTTGTACTGTAGTTGCATGTGAACTTAAACACAAATAGTGCCTGCAGCCTTCATTACCTTTCAGACTCATCGACACTGCAGTTACATAAAGTAATTGAGTGCAGAATTTAGCTGAAAATGCATCAGAATTATTCATTTATTTCATGTCTCTGCAGAAGCAGCCGAGAACCCTTATGGAGAGGATGACAGTAAGAGTCCTTTTCCTGTGCAGCCCCAGGTTAAACGCAGCTACGCACAAAATGTCACTGTGTGGATCAAAGCCAGCGGACTGCAGGTAGGGTCATGCTGTTTGGGGGTTTATCGTAAGCGTTGAAAGTTACTCTTACTGCAACATTTCTTTTTTTTGGGACATTTAGACGGATGTGCAGAAGATCCTGAGGAATGCAAGAAAGCTACCAGATAAAACTCAAACTTTCTATAAGGTAAATTATTTGTGTTATTAGCAAGCAGTGATGATTGTCCTATAGCAGTGGAAGGGTTGTTCAAGTCGTCATCTGTACTGGGCTGACGTTTCACCATGAAGCCTTTGGCCACAGTAGAATTGCACGTAGCAGGCTGGCTCATTTATACAGATTCAGTAGGGACGGTTTAATCTTCGCCACCAGGTTTTATACAAGTAGCAGCAAGTTAAATGTAATGCTTTTAATGGCATGGAGACTGAAAGTAGATTTAAATTAGTTAGGTCTTCAAATCTATTCATTGATTACCCACTGCAAAAATAGAATTGTGTGTGTCTAGCTGGTCATTAGGAGCATGTTTTTTTTTTGTGTTGGCAACAGTATCGTCCAAATTGTTACTCAGTGTATTGTGTCAACAGTGGAATGAGGGTAAATATTGATTCAGCCAACTTTTGAGCTAAAAAAACAAAACAAAAGGACCATTGTATTTTTGATGAACTTGTGTAAAAGAAATGCTATGGCTAAAACGATTTGGAAATTAACATAAGGGACTCTCTCTTACTTCCACAATCCCAGCACCTGTTTCCATCTGTTGCCCACCTCTAGTTCTAAATAACGTTGTGTGTTAGGAGCTGAACCGGCTGAGGAAAGCTGCCTTGGCCTTTGGTTTCTGGGAGCTGCTAAAGGGAGTGGCAGATCTGTTGGAACGAGAGTGCACCCTGTTACCGGACTCCGCACACCCAGACGCAGCCTTCCAGCTCTCCCACGCAGCGCAGCAGCTCAAACTGGCCAGCACTGGGGACTCGCAATACGCCGCCTTCGACCACAACATCGTGCCCATGCACACAGACTTCTCCAGCTGAGCTATGAGGGAGAGTAGACTGAACTCACATGTGTTTGTAATGCCCTCATGAACTGCAGTGGTCCGTCTCCCACACACAAATAACAAACTACAGTTGGGTTTCTGTAAAATTGGACTTGTATATATATTTTTATGTTTTATATAAACTTTTCACAACCAATGTTTTTACAGTTTTGGTTGTCTTGGTTACAAAAATCAACTTAGATTGACAGTGTTTTCTTGTAATATCATTTTTATTGTTGAAATGTTGCTAAAATACATTTTACAGTTGCTTATTTTCTGATGTTAAACAGAAATTGAATTTGAGTCAATGTGCTTTCCTCTTCTTGACACTGAAGCGCTTTGTCCTCTGCCTGTATAGATGCTTGAAATTGAAAAATAGTCCTGCAGATGGGAGAAAAAGACAAATATTTGTTATGGCAGACGAAAATATAAATACTTTACTAAAACAATTCAAAATAAACTCACCCAAAAACATTAGAATCAGGTAAATGTGCAGGAAACGGGAAAAGCTGACAGATGTGCCGATGGCTTTTGGTAAAGGAATGCTGAAGAGTTTAGTCTCGTCAAAGATGGGAATGGACTGTATCACTGCAACAGCTAAGATGAATGACAATGAGTCAAAATGGATGCAGAACATAATAAATTTTAACCTTTGCATAATATCTCACCTTCAGCTAAAACTCCTAAAGGATAAAGAGGCATCCAGACAGTGTATCGCAGCCAGGTCAGAATCTTCCACTCGGTATTGAGACTGGCCAGCATATAGAATGGATACCTGCAGTCAGAGTGTCGTGAGGTCATTACAGCGATAAAGTAACGACGCATTTAGGCTTGGAGCTGGAGAACTGCAATCTCACTACTATACTGCAATGCAATACAGTAAGGGGGTCATTTGTCAACTGGAAAATGGCATATAGCTGTTTTGTGAGCATGTTGCACCTAATTTACTGTTTACAATTGCATGTATTACAGTATTGAGGCCTCATATCAGATATATTTCTAAGTGTTAATGGCATGATTGGGAGGGTCTTTCATCTCCTCCTGGTCTCTCTGGCCAGAAAACCACAATTGCAACTTTGCTGCCACCGAGTAGGAGGCACCAATACACACTAATAGAATCACGAAGAAGAAGCTAACAGGCTAACGGACAAAGCTAACTGCGGGCTAGCGTCACTTACAGTATTAACAGCCAAGTTTGAGTGAAAAAAATGATCTCCATTGTGTAATTGGATGTACAGTATCCCTCTCTCCCTTTGTCTTTTCTGTCAGCGTAGTATTTACTCTCACGGACAATTAATGAGTAAAAAAAGGTAACATGCTACGACACCTGCAGTGGCCTATAGGGGCATGAGTTATTTAGTACTGCTTTAACCCCCACCTGAACCAAGCACGTTTTCCCCAGTTTGGCTTTACCTAAATCTAAAGGCTTGAGATGAAAACGAGGATGAAAATGCAACAAAAATAAGATAAAGTGATGGAAAAGTAACAAAAAATATGACACAAAAGAGCAACATAAAAGTGACAAATGTGTGACGTAAAGGCAACAAAAGCGCAAGGGATTGTTTTTTTTTTCAAAGTGACAACAACAACACGGCCACAGTTCAAGGAAAAAGATTTGTTTAGTTGAGTTTTGTAGGTCTTGGCTTTCAAATGAGGCATTACTCTGGCCTATCAGGCTATAAACTTTAAGATTTGGGTAAAGCTGAACTGGAGCTAATGCACTCAGGCGGAGGTTAATCAGTCTGACAAACACAACCTGCAATGGCCTTACACAAAATGTAAGGCCATTTTAGAAATACTTTTAATTGAATCCGAGTTTTTGGTTGTCCGTAGATTGATGCCCTTCCTGCTCAGGCAGAGTGAGACAACTTCAGGTCTCTATGAAAGTAGAAAAGCACTGCATTCTCGTTATTGTGACACTTTGACTGCTGACATCATCGGTGACATCAGCTGGAGACAGGAAGTGATCAAGAGAAATGAAATTAAACTAAACTAAAACTAGTGTAAAAGTACAACAAGTGGTCCTGTTGTGGCTTAAGGTGCCAGAACAAGAGGAATGACATTTGAGACGATAAAATAAGGTTTATCTGATATTTCCAACAACAGTTCAAACATTTGTTCATTTGCCTCCAGCCAAGCCCAGAATGTTTACAAACAATAGAGTTCGGGAATGTGATGTCATATCGCTAAGCATTATGGGATTAGCAGCAATTGTAAACTAATGGAGATTTTAAAAGTTAAAATACTGGAGTTACTGTTCACATTAAAACACTTGGACACCACAGTGATTAGATGTATTTACCAGCAGTAACTCAGCTGCTAATGGAGCTGTTCCATGGCTTCTTTCTTCACTTTTTATACTGTTTTTATCCAATGTTAGTCTATGGAAAATGTACGCTAACAGCTGCAAAGATGGCGGATCTCCATGGTAACTGTGGATTTTCCCGAACTCTATTAAAGGGTCTATAGTGACTGTCAATGCGGTACTCATTACAACAAAAACACATCTCAATATATCACAAAACAATGGTCCTGCAAGGTACATATGGTTAAGAATTGTAATTATTATATTATTATATTTATATATTATATTTGTAGCCATGTTAAATTTATAGCATATTTCAACAAAAAAAACATTATCAACAAGGCTTGTGCGTTCGATTTCAATTCTCACCTGAAAATCTCAATGGCGCTCCACAGCAAGAAGACAAAAAACACCACAGGTTTGTTATGCATCTCCTCCAAGCTGCCAAAAACGATAAAGAGGATGAAGTTTCTGCCCACCACCTTGAATATAAACAATTAAGACTCAGTTATGCTTGCTTGTGACGCATCGAGGTATAATCGGGTTATAAAGCAGGCCTGCCTGAATGAGAGTTGGCACGACACCCGTTTTAACCACTCCGAATGCAGCGTTGAGGACTTCCACTGACGCAAGGATTTGACAGAGGAACATCATGTCAGCCATGGAGTGAAACGTGTCGTATAGAGAGTCTAAAAAGAGAGAGGTGCATCAGCTACAGGCATGCGCTGTCGCTTTGTGACCAATGTTAATCATGTTACCTTGTCCAATTATGAACAGTCGCACAGTCATGTTGATAAATATCCATGAAAAGCCAAGAAACTGCACCAGATTATACAATAAAAGAAATCCTGTTTTAAAGTTTGAGAGCCCTAGAAGGAAGAAAAACAAAAGATATAAATTTACAGACTCTCACTAATTATAGTTATAGCAATATTAGTTGACACAATATCCACAAAAATAACTGAGGTCTTCAATGACATTTTGTAAACAAAGCCTCAAACAATTTAGCAATTTCCCCCCATATTACTCTCCCCTGCTTTATAAACTTGTTATACTCACAGTTACTCCTTTGTCTTGGTGTCTTGTTCTTCTTCCGCTCCTTAAAAATGTAGTATGTTAAACAAATGTTGCACAGTTTACCCTGAAAAGACCAAAAACCATATCTCACTTTTTCCCGAATCTCCATTTCGGCGTCAGACTCGTCCATCCATCGGTCAAAGTCTGGAGCCAGGTAGACCGGTTTCCGCTCTTGAGCAGTGAGTCTGCTCCACCAGCCGCGCTGCTGCTTCTGCAGAGTGATGTTCACCAGCCGCTGCGTGGACCGATGTTTCACCTTAACACAGGCAAGAATTAAGGATATGGTATAAAGAAGGGCTGCACAAAACATCCACAAATTATTGTATAACATTCATATCACAAGAAGCTATAATACGTCACAAAATCACTGAGGTTTTCTATCTAACAGAGATTTATTTTTTTATTTTATTTACATGATTACACAGACATTAAGTGATGGACACATAAGATATAAGGTGCATATTTACATAAGTGAGGCGGACACAGAACACAATATGGGAAGGAGGATTGTGTTTGATTGGATGAACTAAGTAAAACTAGCCAAAAGAACTACAAAAAGGTGTATGATCATGTGTTGTCATTGACACCATGATACCCCCCTTAAAGTGATAGTCTGTAAGTTTGCAAAGAGTTTGAGGAGAGATGGATTGAAGTAGTAAACAATCAAATTCCTCCCCTCTTTAACCAGAAAGCCCTTCTTCGTTTGCAAAATGAGGAGAGCAGGAACAGAATTTTCAAAAGTAAACGATCAAGCTCCTCCCCCTCCCTCCTGATTGGACCTGACAGGAAAAGCTCGTCTCATTGGTCGACTCGGGAGGATACTAGACTCTGATTAGTGTCTGAGATCTGAGAAGAGACTTTACTAAAAATAATGTATATTTATTATTACTTAGTTTCCATCAAAAGCAAGACCAGGTGGTAGATTTTGCACTTTTTTATAAAATGTGTAATACATTTAGACTTCCAGACTATCACTTTAAACTTTTTTTTCCCCTTTTATCCTCCCTTTTTTCTCTCCTCTCTCTCCTCCCCACCCCTCCCTCTTAAAATGCAAGTGTGCTGATTCTGACACAGCTGGTTATCGAGGATGTATTTGTTAAGTTTCGAGAGAAATAATTCAGATCTACAGACAACTTCAGACTGTCAGGGAGTTGATTCCGTTGTTTAATGGTTTTATATGAAAAGACTGTCTGTGCAAAGGCAGAGGATCTTTCCGGGACGACACAGTTTCTGTCTTGTTTTGGTCCAGATTTTGCGTTTTGAGGCCTTGTTTTGATAAATGTAATGGAACATACGGTGTGGAAATTATTTTTAAATTAAGTTTTTCAATCATACAAGTTATAAAACATCGCTATTTTATCATAGTGTGCAGCCATAGTGTAAAGTTCTGTTTTAGTTTCTGAGTCAGGGCTCACCTCCAATGTATCATGACAAGCCATGACCCAAATGAAAATATTAATTTCAATTTGTTAGAAAAATTATTTGCAGTCCAGCCCTCTTTTTGAAATGTATCAATAGCATTTCTTGTTTATCCATCATAGGCCCACCGAAAACAAAACTATTAATCAACAGGGATTTCTCACGAGTCACGACCCACGAGATGCTAGTGGTGTAAATTGAAGAAATATAATGCATTTTTACTGTTCCCACATAATGTTTACAAGATGTATTTGAATAATGCTGCATTTTAGAGCAAATATAATTCCATGGGATTTAGAAAATAACTTAGTATACTGATTTTTGGGTACACCAATGACATTATTAGAAACAATAGAAAAGTAGAGAGACAAAAATCATGGCCAACAGGTTTAGTCTTTTGTGGCACATGAGAACAATAATGTTTTTAAGAAGAATATTTCAAACATTTATATTCTGCCTATGTCAAATAATAATTAATTTGTACTCACTAGAAACTACTTTCCAGTGCCACAATTGAAACAAAACATCTGCACCCAGCCTTATGTACTTTTTTTTTGAGTGTGAGTGTAGAGTAAAGGGTAGGGAGTGTAAGTGTGTGTGTGAAAACTGTATATATTGGGAGGGTGGGAGGGTTTGACGGGCGATAATGTTTTTAATATCTTTTTAAATGTCAAGCACTTTGCGATGCACCTGTGTACGAAAAGCGCTCGATTGATTGATTGATTGAAAAATAATTAATGTACATGTGCAACCAGTTTTACTTGAGTTTTGACAGAGGTTTGGTTGGTTGGTTGTTTAGTACTGCAGTAAGAGCCTACCTCTGACTTCACGGGATGCAATAGCTCCAAGCTGAACTCGTATTCGTTGTGTCCTTTTGCACCATGCCCCTGGCCTTCACAAAGAGACTGTTATCAGAATTTACATGTTGACTTTATGACCCCATGCCATGGAACTTACCTCGAAATTGGAGAACTGTGTCATTTGCATGAACTTCGATATTCTGTAACAAAGAATCACATTTCCTGGTATTATGGAAATGTTTCTAAAAGTAGACAGGATCGTTGAATTTAAGATAAGATAAGATAAGATAAACCTTTATTGATCTCACAAAGGAGAAATTCACTTGCTACAGTCGGCCTTGATCAAGCTCAAACTAGGATATGAAATAAAAACGTGTCTAAACCATGAAAAAACATCTGCCTAAAGCACTCTCTATAGGCGCATTGAGTTGCCTTGTGTACGAAATGTGCGGTATTAATAAAGTTGCCTTGCCTATAGGGGAGAGTGGAGTAAGTAGGCCTGTCACGATAACAAATTTGAAATTCAAAATATTGAGGCAGGAAAGTATCGCGATAAACAATATTATTGACTCTAATGATACTAGATACGGTCAACTCCCAGGCATAAAAATTACAGTAAAACTTTGTTCTAAAAGTGCATCACATCCTAAAATACCACACAAGCCGCAATAAACATGAAATATAATGAAACTCAACTTGCCTCAGTTAGAAATCAAAGAAAAATAGGGGGAAATGCTAATAAATGTACAGACGATAAATATCGAGCCCAAAAATGTATCGTTTATCTGTCATTTATTGAACGATAAGTCGATATAGTAACTATCGTGACAGCCCTAGGAGTAAGATGAGCCCCTTTTTGCTTTGGTGGTTGTTGTGTAAAACAATGTAAAATAAATACAACATTTTACTATTTACATAATGTGGTTTTAAAGATGTTGCTCTCAAAAAAAAAAAGTTGTCTTGTAGCTCATTCCACCCCAGGAGAGGGATAAAATGAAAAGCAGATTTAAAGGTGAAATCGAGACGACACATCATAAAGTCTTATTCTTTACATTTTAGAGTTTCTCATTAGCAATTTTATTCAGTATATATTACAATAAATATTTCTCTTTTCATATACTCCTTTTGCAGAGACCTAAATAATTCAATGTAATATTTAATTTTCATTTGCTTGTCTCCACTAGACCCAGAACCACCAATAAGTAATGCAAAAACTATAGAATTGAAATTACATTAAAAAAAAAAAAATACATACATAAACATTTTCTGTAGTTTGTTATTCATTGTTTCTAATGGAGCAGAGGCGACTCAATTTGCCCCAATTTGCCCCTTATTTTTTTCTTTTCTTCTTTCTTCTTTATTGATCTGCTTTTTACCCACTGGCTCAACTTACCCCCACCCTCGCCTATTTATATGCAAATTGAAACTACCACACGGGGAGGTCAGCGGTACACGTGCCTCAGTTTGAGAACCACTGCCTCGTGAGTTGAGTAGGCCTGAGTTCTGAATGGGACAGATCGCTCACCTGTGCGTCTGTCAGCTCCACGCGCAGGTAAATCTCCTCGTGGCGCTGTGCCCAGTAAACGAGCGGCGTGAGCGGCATGTCAGAATAATCGAAATACCGGATTCTAAGCACAATTTACTCAATTAAATCTATTCTATCTTCGCTAATCGCATCCGGGACAAAGTAACCAGAATTTTCCCTAGTCCCCACGTGCGCGCTCACCATCTGTCAGGAGAAGTGCGTGCGCGTAACCGGCTTGAAGGAAGAGTTCTGATTGGCTGTTGCTTTCGGTGTTTACGGAAGTGCGCGGCCAGACCGGACACAGTAAGAAGGGCGCAAGAGGAGAGCCATGCAGACAGATGAGGCAGCTTCATGCTCAAGTTTAGACAAAACTAGTGGACTTTTTAATATCCTCGTCGGTGTGACCGGAAGTGTGGCGGCATTGAAACTTCCAATTTTGGTTTCCGAGCTCCTCAAGTTCTCCGGGGTATTTAACAGAATTTACAGACTTCTCTTCTTCTATGGCAGTGGGATTTATACGTATGATTTATACACCCTGCCCTTGTTATCAAATGTGTTTTTTTTTTTATCACGTATGTAGAAAAGAGTACATTTTACCACTAGGTGTAGCTGTGGTTTTCATGTTGACCTCCCCTTGTCAACATATCACATGTTTCTCATTAAATTATAATATTAGATTAGCTTGTTATGAAGGCATTTTCAAATAGATAAAAAAAACAAGGAGCAATGATTTTTTATGGTTTGTTACATTTGCAAATTTGGTATGCCTTACCCCGCAACGAAGTGATACCTAAAAAAACAAAACAGCTGAATGTTTATCATTATTGTTTCAGTTTTTGTTATTGTTTATTTTTGTATTATCAGCGGTCTGCCCCTAATATAGGCACAAAATGTAATTAAGAAAGTTAAGGAACCTATTAGTCAGTCAAATATTTACGAAACACCAGCTCATGCACAGGCTTATTTCATTTTGTGCTTAACTAATAGGCAACCCCCCAAAAAAGTGTCATATCTTTTTGTATGGACCTTAATGTTTGCCCTTAAAGGAGCTATCCTTGATTTTTTAATTTTCTGTTATTGGAATCAAATTTGTTTTGTCCTTTAGTATATGGTAAAAGCAGACATTTAGTCAAAAAACACAGGTTTTAAAGCCTTTTAAACAGTCATAAAATGTCAGGCTAGTAGGCATTTTTTACAGTGAGGTGACAGTTTTCCTCCCTGAAAGTTGTGAAATCTGGTTTAAACTTTGTCCCTGTGACGAATGTTGATGTTGTAAATGCATTTGAAGAAGAAGAAGAAGAAGAAGATCTTTATTTATATAGCGCCTTTCACAGACATATAGTCACAAAGCGCTTTACATGAGACAGTTGTACATTCACTCCATACTCGGTGCTTTTGCTCATTTGAGATGAGTTTGGATCAGAAAATAGCAATATGAAATTTGAGTGACCCTGTTTTGTGTACAATCAGGTATAGCTCCTTTAAGTATTTATATTTATGCATCAGGTTCTGTTTTGCAGGTGGATGTAAGAGTGGTTACCACAGAACACGCCAAGCACTTCTACAACTCAGCTGAGGTCCCAGTGAAAATCTTCAGTGACACAGACGAATGGGAGGTAAAGCTTAAATCACAGCAATGACATAGAAGAAGAACGTTTTGTGATTTTAAAGAATTAAAAAACTACAACACAGTTATAACACGTTTACCAGGCATGACTTTGCTGCTGTTTGTGGCTGTGAGGGTTGTGCCAATTTTATTTTATTTTTGATCTTGATTTGTTTCTGTTGTAGCTGTGGACACAAAGATCAGACCCTGTACTGCATATTGAGCTGAGGCGCTGGGCTCATCTGTTCGTCATTGCTCCCTTGGATGCAAATACTCTTGCAAAAATTGCTAATGGCCTTTGTGATAATTTGTTGGTAAGACGGCGTGAATATAAATCCGCAGCACTCGTTCATTTCCAGCACAAGTTTAACTCAAATTTGTATCCCCATAGACGTGTGTGGTGAGAGCATGGGACACCAGCCGCCCTTTGCTTTTCTGCCCTGCCATGAACACAGCCATGTGGAATCACCCTATCACGGCTGAGCATGTATCCAGGCTTCAAACATTTGGATACAAAGAAATCCCTTGTATTTCCAAGAAGCTGGTGTGTGGAGACGAAGGTGGGTATAACGTCCAGTCTGTTCCAAAGACAATATGCTTGTTCTACCCTTGACAAACAAATGTATTGTAACAAATGAGCGATTGTTTATCATCGTGAGTATAAGACAGTTCGGGGGAACCCCCCACGACAGGTTTTCTATTTAGATTACTTTAAAAACATGCATTTATTGTTTGTATTGCATACACTGGTGCAGTTTGAATAGGTTGTGTTGACGTGACATCAAAACACTGTAAAGATCCTATAGATTAAAATTGAGGATGAGGGCAGCTGAAAATTCAATGGTAACCACCAAAATGCAGACTTCTCATCTTATTTTATTGCTAATATCTCTGTAATTCCTGGCCCAATTCACATGAAACAAAAACTGTCACAAGGTTCAAAGTAATCTCTTCTGACGCATATGAACTAAGGTCTAATTATTTCCATATAAAGGTGTCCAAAAGTGGTGACAAAATTCAAAAACATGTGCGTAATGTTGGCCGGTAGAAAAGACTTTCAGCCATAAGAAGAATGTTGGCAGGTTTGTGAATCCAATCACTATCAAATAATGATGAGGGAAAACATTTGGACATTTTCTGTCTGGAGGTTTCTCTCGCATAGAGTTGTATTGGCACCTGCCCTCCGACTGAAATCAAATTCTACAACATGAGTGCAACCTATTGTTTGAAGCAGATATTAAGTCGTGTTTAAGCCTATAATAAATTATACTTTACAATAATTTAATGGGCTCACTAGATCAGGAGTATGATCTGGTGAGCCCATGGAATTATTGTATGACTCCAATTGGTGAAAACCACCCTCAGGCTTGAAAACCACTGAGCTTTGAATGGATTAAGTTGAGACTCTTTACCATTTAGATCCAACCACTCAGTTGTAATAAAGTGGTACAATAAGTATCAGGAAGCCTACAACTCTGCATCTGTTCAAATGTGTTTTCACTCTCTGTAACATTGTGTATAATCTAGACTTTCTAAATTTATCAGAAATATGATTTCTGTTCCGCCCCAAAAAATGCTTTAGAAAGAGGATCTGAATCAATCTATGAATCACTGTTGATCATTTTATTGCTAAGGCTGCATCGACGGACTGTGGCCAAAAGGAAACAGGAAGTTCATGCTAAGTATTATTTCTCGAAAATGTGTACTTCGACTGGAGGATTAAACAGTGGTTAACTTGTTTAATCATCCAATCAGTGATTGACACTAAGTGATAACAATTTCACACATTTTGGAAGCAGACGTGCACGTATGAACTTGTCGGGTGATGCTACTCAACTGCTGACGCACTGTTGGGCTGAACCACAGAACGTTTTCTCTGTTGCAGGAAAAGGAGCCATGGCAGAAGTGGCAACTATAGTCTCTACAATCAGACAGTACCTTCTTCATCAACCAGACGAGCTGCCCGAAAACGCATGACCTGTATGTGTGACAAGCAGAAGAGGTCGGAGCTAAATAAGGCAAACAATGAACAGAACCAGAGTCAACAATAAAAACATTGATAGTTCATTGTGCACCAACACTGTCCTAGTACGCAGAATGAAGGACATATGACCTGTAATTCAGTTTGTGGCAACATAACAGATCACACAAAAAACTTTCAACATTTACATTATACAACTTGTTATGATTTCCGGTCCAGCAAAGAGTTCAGTTTCCTCCTTCTTGTGTTGCATTAGTATATTCACTGATGTATTAAATGAAACCTAAAACGAGGCAACTCACCTGTAGATGATGGTTTACACAATCTCTCTCTACTTTGCTGCTCTGCGATACCTTGCTCTTTACCAAAAACAAATTATTTCCTCATTGTTTTAATATACTACAACATTTAGTCACTTGATTCTACAGTAAGTTAGTCTCTAGTCTGATAAGCTGTATAGTGCAAATGCTGTTATCAGGCTGTAAACAAATAAACCTTTCATGCTGTGTCACATTCAGGTTCAACAATGACCAAATTCCACTCTGTAAACATAAACTTGGGAGACCTGTTTCGTCCCTTCTTGGGGCAGCTGGAGTAGCTGGTTGTTTAATGGGAGCATAGACTTAAATTCCTTTAAATAAGCACATTGTCCTCATTGTTCTAGTTTGTCACTTTGAGAGGCATGCAGAGTATGCAACACTTGGCTTCTTACAAGATTTGTTTTAGATTTTATCCAGTTCAACCCAACGGACGTGTGTTTTTTCCCCAGATGATTTTTTTTTTTTTTTATTGGTGGTGGATACATTATTCCGTGTGCTGTTTAAACAGGCAGTATCAGAGGTCAGGAGTGAGGAAAGCCATGTTGTGCGTTTAGACATGTTTATGGTGGTCCGTCTCTGATGCACGTCTGGTCTGTGTTCCTCTGTCGCTAACCAGACCCGTGTAGGACTTAAACATTTCTTTCTATCTCATTCCAAGAGACACTGAATTTGTATGGGTTAATGTGGAAAATCCTAGAGGTGTTTTATCCACAAACATCAAGTGTTAATTGAAATATCTGTTGGAACTTTGCTGCTGTTGCCTCGATTGAATGCTAACTGCCACGCCGTTGCCATGTTGTGACTTCACACACATGAGCTCTATTACCACGATGCGTTTAGATGCTCGCAGTCGTAGATTAAAAAAAAAAAAAAGGCTTTGATCTTGTCATGTCATGAGAGCGTTTCGCTTCTTGTCCAAAAAGCTTTGTCAGCTGAAATGATTATTTCTGGCTGCAGGCAAGACTTTTCCTCCAGTTGTTAGACTTGCTTTTGGCTCCACCTTGTTTAACGGTAAAACTTGGCCTTCTCTTGTTGAACGGTGCTGTTACCTTTGTTGAATTGGGCTGGGCTGAAGAAGACTATTGTAGATACACAGCAAATTGAATCTTCGATCGTCCTGTTGATTCCTTTTTATTGAAGCCCTGATGAAAACCTTCTATGGTCGAAGCATCTTTTCTTGGCCATGAAAATAAAGGTATTTTCATTACATTCAAATATTTATTAAGTTCGGGTCAAGTTGTACTTTATTGATCTCTCTAGGGCAAGTTATTCTCTGAGTTCAACCCATGCTTCAGTGCCGCTGGGGCGACCTGTAGGAGCAGTAGGCAGCCGCTGTAGGCAGGCGCCCGGGGGCCCATCTCCAGGCTAATGGTTAGAGGATTGATCTATTATACATGTTTTTTGTGGTAGGAGAAACTGGAGTACCCAGAGGAAACCTACAAGACACAGGGAGAACATGCACACAGATATGCCCTGTCTGGCCCTGGGATTGAACCCTCCCTTTTTTTTTCAAAGTGTGCCTTTTCCTATTTTTGCTATATCCAAACACTAAAAGCAACCAGCCATCTTCTGTGTTCCACTTCCTGCTTATTCTCTTTCCAACCATCTTTTCCCCTTAACAAAAGATAATCTTACGTTACTCTCATCGAGGGTTTATTCATCTACTTCCTCATTGGAAATGAAAACAGGGCGTGACGTGGGAAGCGTTAACCGTCAACGTGCAGTCATACTCTACCTAAAAGCCCTGAGCAATCTGGAATTCTACCTCCTCTCACTTCACTGGTGTAAAACTATGATTAATCCCTAGCACCGGCAACATCCCAACATGAAAAGCTTTCATAGGCACACTGATGGTTTTATATTTCTCTTCAGTTGCCCATAGCAGACCAGCCACATCATTTGAATGCGTATCACTTTTCTGTGTTTATGCTTGCAGCTTTTAACTTCCTGACAGATATGACGTCTCTCACCATGCTGTCAGTGTCAAGTCCATTTGTTCAGTCTTTCTGTATCGTTCACCATCAAGAAAGACGGCCAAAGTGTTGCTATCCGCCTCATTTCACTGTGAGGCTTCTTGTTATTCTTTAATTAACACTGCGGTCAATCATTAAGCATTTTTGTCTTGCCATAAACGCTGCACATACCACCAAGCGCTGCCCTATCAGCTCCCCATAACATCATATCAAGTTGTTTATCATTGATATAAAACTCAGAAAGGCGGGGGTGTATTTGCCTTTCAAAAGAGCAGCCGGTGTGTCATGCTGTGGAGGAGTACATGGAGCGCTGTGAGTGGCTCCGTGTATGAGCTATAACCTGTCACGCTGCTATTGGCTGCCAGGGACTTTTTGGTAATGAGCTGCTGAGAGGAGCATTATTACATCAGCCAGGCAGCAGGAGAGAACGGCCCGCAGCGCTGACTGAGGAGTGAACTGAACCTCATATTTGTCACATGCTGTCAATGTCGCCACTGTCAAACTCAAACAAAACCGCACTGTGTTCTCTTGGGATTAGAATTAGCCGACTTCTCCACAAAAACACTGTCGGCACATGCTCTGGAATCAAGTCATTTTGCATATTAAATGATCACAAATTGATTGAAAATGAATTGCTTCGGTGACAACATACTTTTTTGCACTTGCTTTTAATTCAAGCAGAATCAGACATTTTACAACAATATGTTATTTTTTTGTAAATGTGTTGTATTGTATTTGTTGTTTTTATCATTAACAAAGTTTTATTATTGTGCGGCTATAGTTCCCAACCTTTTTTTTTTTTTTCGGACTAATAATAATAATGATAATGATTATAATGAGGATAATGAGGATAGTGATAATGAGGATAATGACAATGATAATGATAATAAAGCGAAAACAGAAATTAGAACAGGGAGCTTCTGGTATCCAGCAAGAAATGGTGCACATGGAAAACATTAATTCATTTTTAATGTTTCTGGCCCATTCATAAAGCCTTTTCTACTTTTGCAAAATATGAGTGCCTGGATCTGATCTTTCTCTGCACAATGATAATAAAGCATTTTTTTTATATAGTGCTTTTCTGGAGACCCAAAGACGCTTTACATTGCATTATTCATTCAAATTAACAGGAGCGAGGTTGTCACTTTGTGCCATCACCCCCTCCAACCACCACCAACCACCCACTCACTTCATTCCCAAATGGTCTCCCATCCAAGTACCGTCCAGGCCATTCCCTGCTTAGCTTCTGAAATCTGATGGGATCAGGCAGTGTGGCGTCACTAAGTGCCTGCTTTGGTCTAGTCCAGTCATTCCCAAAGTGGGGGTCGTGACCACTGACCTGTGGGCCCCTGAGATGATTTCAAGATATAAAAAACAAATGATTTAATGTTTATTTAATGTAATTCTTAATTGAAAACCGCATAGATTTGCGAATTGAGGTGATATAACAAAGTAAACAATGTAAATGCATATTACAAGAAAGCTATATTTTGCTTGACATTATCTATATTATGAATTGATTTTTATAGTGGGGTCCCGGGCTGTTTGAAATGTTTCATTGTCCTTGGCTCCGACATTTCGCTGAATGTCTCCCCTGCTCCTCAGGAACCTTTTTCCTTTGCGGTCCGGTCAAATAAAGCCTACGGGCCAACAATCCTCCAAAGAAAAAACAACAGCAATGTTTTATTGTTTTAGTTTATCATTCCTTGGGTTATAAATAGTCCAATGCTTTTATCAAACAAGGGGAGTCAGTTGTTTTACTAAATAAACCTGACCTTGCCGTAGAATTGAACATCTAGACAAAAAAAACACACTGTTTTTGATTTAGTATTTTTGGGCTTATTTTATGATTATGTGAGCTTTTTGTCAATATACTTCCTTCTGAGTCCAACCAAGGACACAATCAAGCAATCTATTTGGCAGAGGCAAGCTTTGTTTTAGCCATATTAGGAGCAATTCTCAGATGATGTTGCTTGATACAGACTAAAGCAAATCTAAAACTGCTTTTTTCCTGCTTAAAGGCGAACAGAAAGGCTCTTGTCACATGGAGTAAAGCCTCGTATTTACCTTGCTATACTGACATTGTCGTTAATGTGGGTGCTCAGGTGTTTAAGTGTACTTATAGAAGCCATAAAGGGTACACACAGAGTAGGGCTGATGCAAGTGCTGTCTCCAGGGCTGGCCTTAGGGAGAACAGGAGTTTCATCAGAAAACATCCGCTGAGATCCGCCCGTGTCACCACTACTCCTCTCCGCTGTCTACTCTCACTCAGTCTGTGGTAAACAAGTCCACACTGGTCACCCGGGACGCTTCATCCCACAGCCACTGCACTGGAGATCATTTCATCTGCACGTCAGGAGAATGCTGATGCAGTGAGTACCTCAAACACACTTGCATCTTATACATATAAGCTAAACAACAAACACACACTTTTATTAGGGCCGAGATTAGGATTGTGATGTTAACCGCATTCATGTGCACTTGCTATCTTTCTCATGCCTTTAAGAGATAAGCAAAGTTATCTACATTTTGTCAAAGTTCAAACTGGCTAATATTGTGAATGTCTGTACACTGCAAGTTAAGTTTTCTTGAAATAAGTAGATTTGCCGCTGAACTATCTTAGAAGCTCTGCACACTTAAGAAGGCGACAGGTGCGTGAGAGAGGAGAATATAAAGATGCTTGATGAAGGTCAGTGTGACCCACATGTTGCAGCAATAGAAGCCAAAAAAAAAAGTGATTGTGTGCAGCAACTTTTATTTATTTATTCTTCAAGTAACTGTCAGGCTTTTTACACTTGAATTAAGAAAAAACTGCAAAAATTGAAATTGAAATAAGTTATATTTTCTAAGTACATTTGTGTTTGATTTGAGACTCTAATGTCAAGAAATCTGACCATGGGGCAAGATATTTACTCTTAGATAAAACTGATTTCTTGAAATTAGACTTTGAAATCAAAGACAAAATTACTTATTTCAGGAAAGTTTTACTTATTTCAAGATTACTTTTTGCAGTGTACAGTATTTTATTTATTTTTTTACTGTAAATATATTGCTGCATGACAGATTTATTAAAAATGTGTTACTCGAGGGCATATTACTTACTTTTAAAACAAATATAACTAAATATATATAAAAACCTACATTATTTCTAGATTATTTGTTGCGGTGTGTGTGCGTCCAGTTGCATCAGATATGAGAGTAAAATCCGGCCTTCCAGCATAGAACTTTTGAGATATATTTTTGCGCACATCAGTGATCAAATAGTTGATAAAGTACTCTAAAAATACTAATTCTTTAGAGTTTCTTAGGGAACGCATCCACAAAACTCACCTTTTTTAGAGATGTACACTGTAGTTTAGAGGAAGTGCTTTACTTTTGGCCAAGATTGACAAGTTAAACCCTTGTTCTTTTGTTTAGAGAAATTCAGCCAAAGCAAATTTGCCTACGCCTGGCAAAGGGCATTAAACAGAGGAGCACTGGATCACAACATGGCGATCTCTGCGGATTGTCACAGGGATCAGGTCATGATTCGATTTTGAAGCATTTGCGCCATATTGCCTGGTTCTAAGGTTACAGGATTCCTCACTGAACTTCAACCCACCAACTGAGAGTGTTCACTATTACGAAGTGGGCTTTTCCTCAAACAATGTGGTGGAAGAAGAACTCAACTTTGTATTGTGACAAAAGTGCCGAAATTGAGCACTTTGTAAGTAAAAAAAAATAGCATTTAACGCAGATTTTAAGAACTATTGAATGAATTAAAACCCACACAACCCAACGGGATACTTGTGTGTTTTTATTGGTGAAAACATGATTATTTACTGTGAGTGGACTCGTCTCTCCTCAGACCTGACTCGTAGCTTTTCTGGGAGCGGGACATCACCAGCTAGAGATGTTGTTGTTTTGCTCTGACAACAGGTTTAAACAAATTCATCTTTATTGACAACGCGCTGTTCTGTGTCCAGCTGATTGTTAGGAGCATATTTGGTATTGCTGGAATATGTACGTTTTCAGTTTCAACAGTTTACCGTAATTTCCGGACTATAAGCCGGAACTTTTTTCATATGCTTTGAACCTTATCATCGTCATATTATCAATAGCAAAGCACCTGGGTCCAAAAACATTTGGCTATTTCTGATAAATGGACTCCAAAGGCACAAAAAAACAGCTCCAAATCCAAACATGTAAATATATGTAAAAAATAGAGTTGTGCACGTGGAGATGTTGAAGAGCTCACGCGGTTCCTCATCTGCACAATAACTCGGACAAGTGGCAAATCCTATCACTGTCTTCCTCTCCCTTTGTCCGCGGTGTCAGCTGCACACCAGGGCGGGGGCAGCAGGATGCCCTCCCGTGCCTGTAATGCGGCTTCGGGTGCAAAATGAATGCAATTAATTATCTCACCGCTGAAATATTATGGAGGGACAAAGCGAGGCGTGGACTAAATTAATCAAAAGTCACTCATCAGGTCCTCCTTGGCCTGGGGCGACTCTAAACACGATGACACTCCCTGGGAGGAGTCGCTGTGCAGAATTTTGAAATAAGTATATAATTAAATTTATAAGCTTTTAAGCTCCTAGCATACTTTAATAAAAGCAAATGTAGGCTACCTGTAGAACACCGTTCCCTTGGCTTATACATACATGTGGCCTATACTATATATGGAAAAAAAGAAAAAGTTGGAGCGGCTCATATTCAGGTGCGCTCAATGAAATTTATGGTAGTTGCTCTTAGTACTTGTCCGGAATGTCCTGCAAAAGGTTCCGCAGTGTGACTTTACAGTAACACTGTGTAACATTTAAAATAATCCAAAACATAATAACCAGCTAGACTCGGAAAATGCTATTTATGTGATGGGTTATCAAGGAGTACATTTGGATGAAATTTTGTATCTTTTGCTGCCTCTTGGCCTGGACTACCTTGAAAAAGAAGTTTTTAATCTCAATGTGACTTTCCTGGTTAAATATGGGTTGAAAAAGAGGACCTAACCTATTTAAGTGTCATATTTGGCTGCTTTTAGTCAATATCTCCCTGGAGAAGAGCTGGAGATGTCCCGCACACAGTAAAGAAAGGTCTTAGGAGAGGTATTTCTTTTCACAATGTCTGTAGTAAATGCTTGTATTTTATTTCATTCATTTATTTCATTCATTCAAAAGTGACATTAAAATGTTCAGAACAAAGCTGCCAAGCCAGTGCAGTTTGAAATGCAGTTTTATATTGTATATGTTTAATATTACGCCGTGTGGTTTGAATTGTAGATTATCTGGATGAGGAATTGTGCCAACGTCACAGGTCAAATAGAAGAGACTGAATTAGATTAGATTAGATTAGATTAAACTTTATTACCTTGCGGGAAATTTGTCTTGGGCTCTCAGCTGCATGCTGATTTAGACAAACATTACATACAATTCAACATGCATACCTACAGTACAGCACAAAAAAGACCTCCCAAGTGATTTGTCTGGCATTACTTTGTAAAAGTACAGCCAAACAAAAAAGCTCATATACGAAAGTTGAAAAGCGTAGCACCTCGGCTACACACAGTTTCCATAATAAGACATTGGCGGCTGTAAGGTCAATGGCCGTCTTGTTCCAAAGTCTCACCGATGAAAGAAGGCTTAAAGCGGTTCCTCTTGTATTTAAGCGCCTGCCAGAGGGAAGAATATTCCCTGTTCAGTGAGTGGCCAGGGTTCCTGATTTCTTTGCCAATCTGTCATGAACATTTTTTACGGATAAATTTAATTTTTTCCCAGTCAAGACTTTCAATTGTAACTTTGCTCTGAACAGAGAGAGACCAGTGAACGTGCCGCTGGTGTTTCAAATCAAATCTACTTTTGAGGTGAAATGTAAAAACACATATTACTTTTTTTTACTTCCATTCAGTAAAAGAGAACTCTGTCTACTATCTACTTTTTTCTGTCACTATCACCTAAAACGGCGTCAGAGTCGGAGTGCGGCCCACTCAAGACCAATGTATCTTCTTCTGTGTAATTCTAGTTTAAAAAATAAAAAATAGTGAGACTCTGGTGGTTTGCCCTGGGGCCCTGTGGCTGATCCGGACCCTTGGGTGCTTCCTGTGTCGCGGGCCTTGTGCTGTAATGTCATGGAAACCGGAGGTCGAGCAGATGATGGTGGGGCCCCGGGGGCAGCACTCTGGAGCCCCAAACCCAAAGGACACATCAAGAGCCCGGCATCGACTCTAAAAAACAGGGGAATTAATATCTTGTCATCTATTTTTCTTTGCAATGTGTAATTTGAAGTAGGCTATAGGCCAGACTCAACGCAACTTTTAATGTGGACTCTTGTGCCTCCACCTAAAGGCTTTCAAAGGGATGAAATGTGGGGACCGTTTCCGTAGCATGGCCTACTGTTCCAAAATTTTAAAATATTTATGAATGAGTCCTCAAACTGACATCAATAACAGACATGTATGTGACTGAAACCTGCATGCATTGTGTGTGTTGATGTCTCAGTCCCTGACACATATAATATTAATAATCATATATAACAAGGTAATATCTGCAAGTTTGTATGGCAATAGTTCCCAACGTTTTCCTTTTTAGTGACTTAAGTGAAGGAAAAACGTATTCCATTCACTAAATTTAGGTTATTCTTTCAAAATCTCTGGGGACCCATTAGAAAGGGAACCCTAATTTGGGGGTCCCGTCCGCAAGGTTGAGAACCACTGGTCTAGGGAGAATAAAAAAAGGCTACAGACTGACTTTTCAGCAGCATGCACGCGCGCATTTTAGTTCAATTCAAGCGTATTCCGGACTCGTGGCCCATATAAAGAAAAAGAACTAGATTTAAAAAGAAGAAAAAGTAAAGCCAAGAGAGTCATGCAAGTGTCTCTCCACATCCACAAGAACAGGCGGTCGAGACTGATAATGTGTGGCAGCGGTTATCTATTAAAGAATGAGGAAAAGAAAGTTGTTGCGCCTGGAGCGGGCAGGCGTTTCAACAGTCAGTGGGAACAGATCACATGTGCGCGAACAGGACTCACGCCGGCGTAAGCCCCGCCTTCACTGCTCAGAGACCATCCTCCTGCCTTTTGTCTGTCTTCGTACGCAAACTTCTTCATCAGCGTGGTAAGTGGGAAGGGACGTTTTTTGGAAGTTGCGCTTTTCCTCATCGTGGATATCGGAATGATCTGCAAGTCCACGGGCAGAGGACACACCGCCGGCCTGTGCGCCCCAGAGTGAACTTTCATGGAGTTTGTTGGCGGTGCCTTCACGTCAGCGCAGCTGCGTGGTGAGTTGTTGGTTTGGGCTGTTTTGACTCGGCTCTCGCGCGTCATGCCCGCTCAGGAGACCCTCTGTATCAGCTTTTGGCTTCTTTGCCCGTTTTCAGTTTTTTCACACCAGCCAGCGGCTTCAGCGCGTCAGCTTTTAAGGTGTTGTTCACATATCTATCTCAGCGAACTGTCTCTTGACACAGGAAGCGTGTGACTGGCTCATATCTGATAAACACGCACGTCTTCGCACACAATAAAACATAGTGCTTGACAGGAAACTTTTTTCTACAGTCTAAAGTTCCGTTTTTGCGTCCACTGCGCGTCGCATTTCTATTGGATGACAGTGAATGTTTCCTTTTTGTGCGCATTGCTGACATTTCCTCAGTCTGGATAAATTAGGTCAAATAGTTGCCGATAGTCCGCGCGATGGCTCACCCTGCATCACCCTGAATGAAAAGTTCTGTGCACAGGTCACTGAAGCTGAGAACAAGTTGAACGGTATTCCTCAGGGTTAACCGGGATCTGGGCGTGTGGGCACAGGAGCGATGTCTTCACTTGTAACCGCTGGGTTCAGATTATCACGTGAAAAATGCAGCTGTTTTTGTGCAAATGAAAGTTTCGAAATCCTCAGCTTTTGTTCTGTTTGGTCTGACCTTTGGCACTTTTCAATGTTTTGTAAGTCTCTTAACTCCATGTTCATCCCAAAAAACTTTCTGAAATATTTTTCTCATTCCAGATAAATATTGATGACCTCATCTATTCAAATGTCCATGATGAACAGCCATTCGGCGGGGACTCTCTTTGAACCAGTGTTTGGGAGAAGAATGCCGTCCTACAGTGAAAAAATGGCTCCTGCCAGACTGTCTCAGCCTCAGTGTGCGCCAGGCTTCATGGGAAAGCAGTATGATGGAGCATATTTTTCTTACAAAGCTCAAGGAAAAGACATAACAGCATTCCCTGCTCCCTGGAGCAGCACAGAGAGTTCTGTTGTGGACAGAAGAAGCCCAATGACTCATCTCTCTGGCATTGACAGACTACACATTTATAGGAAAGACAGCAGTTCAGACGAGAACCATTCCGCTCATAAAAACTCTCCGACAAAACAAGGCTTTACGTTTTACACTAAAAGTCCTATCCTCAGCAGCCCTCAGTCTTCTACTTCTGTGATTGTGAGAAATGAGCAGGCTGCAGGTGACCGTGTCTCCACTGACAGACCTGTGTATCTGACTGTCCCTCCGGCGGTCTACAGACACGGCCCATGCTGCACGGACTTCTGCTGTGTGATGGGACATGGGTCTCCCAGTCTGTCTAACCAAGTGTATGAGCACAGCTGGAAGACAGGGGAGCCGAGAGACACACAGCAGCAGCAGAGACAGTTACACACAGACGGAGTGTCATTGTGCAGCCCTGGCCAGACTCGCACTGTGCCAGCTGTGCTGGATCAAACCTACAGCCCCACTAAAGCGAAGGAGGTGAGCCACGGTCTACAGTGCTCTCCCAGAGCTTACCCCAGCCTGTACCCCTCCCAGGCTACATATGAGCCTGTGATTTATCACAACCGTTCTCCTATTTCCAAATATGGACAAGCGCCACAGCACCCAGCCTTTTACTATTCCCCCACTAATGCGGAGGTAGAGAAAAGGACTGAAAGTAAAAACACTGGCTCCAAGCACACACAGGAGATCCCTGTAGTCTTGAAACATCCCTTACATCCTCCAGGGGATCATTACATGGCCACTTTGCCTCGATTTGAAGCAATGCCAAATCCTGCCTTTTTGCCAGAATTTGACTATTCAGGTTATTTTGTCCCCACATTAAATTTAAATGCAAGTCCAATGCACACCCACCTCACGCATCCACATGCAGTGCACTCAGATTACATAAACACAAGCCCAACGCATGTGCATCGCCCGATCGCAACTTTACCTTCTGTTCATAGGGATAAATCTTCACAACATGCAGAACATTCTTCTCCATTTGCTCTTGTGGAACAAACCAGTCCTACCACATGTCAGAGAAAGTCAGCTGTTCCAAAATCCAGCCCCCAGCCACACAACAGATACTGCCCTCCAAAGCACAGTCTACACCTGCGACCACCTGCGGTGAGAATACAAGGGGCACCTCCTCCTGTAGTGGCACCAGCTCACTTAGGTCTGAACATACGGCCCACCAGACACCATGGCTACCATTTCCAACCGTACTTTAGACACCCGCACCTCTCACCAACACGCACCATTTTATCAAACAAAACTAATAATCAGAGAATACTGTACTGCCCCCCTATTCCAGTCTCGATGGAAAATGTAGCTAATCCACAGCCTTCCTATATTGACAAAGGTCCTCTAAAAAGAGCTCTGTCCAGTTCCCCCTTCACAAATGAAGATGACGATGTGTTTGTGGTGGAAACAAACCATAAGCGACAAAGGACTGAACACGGAAACGTTGATCATAAAAACAAAGAGAGCTCTCCTCCGATGCCTGTTATTAATAACGTTTTTAGTCTGGCTCCTTACCAAACTTACATCCAGCTGGCTCGATTGCATGTGGGTGCACATCCTCCGAGACCTGCGCGCTATAGTTTAGAACAAGCCCAAGCTCAACTATCAAATGAAGATTTGAGGCAACAGACCGCAGTGTCCAAGGATATTGTGACAGAAGGCGCCCGAGTGAACGAAGTTATAAACACCAATCGCGAAAAACATCTAGATAGATGCACGGAACCTGCAAGCCATAGTAAAGATTATAATTCAGATCCTCCAACAGTGAATGGAACTATTAAACAAGAAAAAACAGGGTCACTTGGGAAGCAGGCACGTTCAAATTGCATCCAACCAACAACACTTCCAGCAGGGGTAAAGATCAAACAAGAAGGTCCAAATGAACCTCTGAACACTTGCGCTGCTGTATCCAAGGCTGCTCCGTTAGATCTTTCTAAAGAGAGGCCTGATGAAGAGGATGCTGAAACAAAAATGAGCAAAAAGGAACAGGATTCCCCAACGGACCAAAGTGGCTGCTCAGAACTGTCGGAGTACCCTGAGCAACTTAAAATCATTAAAAAAGAGCCAGAGGAAATCGACCCGCCTGACAATGGACACATGTTTGAGATTAAGAAATGTGAGCTCGATTTTGACTACAACATGGAGCGTAGGCCTGGGAGCGAATGTGGCCAAAAGTTGTTCCAGAGAGAAGTCACTCCCGCGCGCAGCCCTCCTCCAGCTTTCTCCGCTCCCCCGCATCCTGGCGGTAAGGTCAACTTCCTCAACATTCCTCCCCAGTGCCTGAAGCTCTCTTCTTACAACATCATACTCCCCGAAGTCAACCTCCCCCGCGGGGTCCAAATCTCCACTAATAAATCTCCTGTGCCACCACCGACCCAGCCCACTATGCCCAGTATCCCACTCCAGATGCCCGTTCGCAAACATTTCTTTGAGCTGCACCAGTCGCTCGTGAAGCTCATCTCCAAATCGGTGGCAGCCACATCCGAGGAAACCCTCAAGTCCTGGCTGTCCCAGATGGAGCTCAACCACATTGCTTCGGGTAAAAACCAAAAAGTGAGCTGCTTGTTCGGGCGGAAGGGCAGCGAGGCGTGTCTGAACGAGGAGATGAAGAGCTCGCTGGAGCAGGTGGTACAGAGGCTGAACGAGTATGCGGCCCAGGAGCGCTGCCCGTTCCCTTTCGTGGTGCGGACCGGCGCCATTTTCCTGCCCATGCTGGTAGTGAAGGAAGTGCTGTTCCCATCGGTGCATGGAGCTCTGATTGACCAGGTGCTGCAGGTGCACAGGGTGGAGCTGCGGCCCACCACACTCTCGGAGGAGAAGACCCTCATCCAAATGCACAAACGCGCCTGCTCCTCCCGTCTGCGCAGACTGATGTCCCTCAAACATCTGCCGGACGTCTACACCGATGTGGTCAACCTGCTGTACTACACCAGCGTCTGCAAACAGCTTGGTGAGTCCCTGTCAATTCATCAATTGTAAAATGATTTTGCCAAAAGGGTAGCCTTTCCATGTGTTATTTTTTAGGAAAAAATATTGAAGAAAGATTCCAATTTTGTCTATTAAAACTATGTATTCTCCTCCTCCTCGATGTAGATAGATGTAGAGAGGGTTCAGAAAGTATTCAGACTCTTTTTATCACATCTATTTTATTATGTTGTGGTAAATGGTAAACATGTCTGATTCATTTTTATTGATTAAAAACTGTAAACTATAAAGTTTTGGGAAAATATGAAAGAAAAGAGAAAAAAACTCAAATTATTCAGACCTTACAAAACTACATCAGACCAATTCCATGCTCTCAATAAAGGCAATGCAGTTTTAAAATGTTCATAAGGGCACTGGTTAAACTTCAGAAAGATGCATGTATTTCTGTCAAAAGTTTAAAGAATTAAGAAATAACATTAACAGATTGCTGCCTTGTAAAATAGGAATAATTATGAATGGATTGTGAACCCAATGAAACAAAGGATCTAAATGTGCTGTAGAAATACGATATTTAACAATATATAAGAGACGATCTACATGCAACCGTGATGGGCAATATATGAGAAAGATAAGACAAATTCCAAATTAAAACAATGCTGTAAACTTTGAGAATGCGGCCTCTGATGTGTAAAGACTGAAATCTTTTACGCGCTTGAAATGTTTTTGTTGCAATGGGTTCATATGGTCGTTTGTGCTGTGGTTTGAAGTGAGAAACTAACACTCTTCAAAGCACTCACTTATTTTTGTGACAAGTTTCAATACTGTGTGTAGCGTGCTAAATGTTTAACGCGGTGATTCCCAACGTTTTCTCCCATTGCCCCCTGTTTCGACCCCAACACTGTATTTCAATGAATAGGAACAATTATTACTTTGATTTCAGTGGTTAATAAAGATTTTCTTGCACAATAATCATTATAGTTGTACATTCCCCTGTGAAGTTTTGGGGACCACAATGTGGACTTGGGATTCACTGGTTTAAGGTGTTGAAACCAAGGGGATGTATGTATCTTTTTTGACACTAGATTTAATAGATAGTGGGGGTCGGGAACTCTACTGGGGTCATAAGTTAATCACAAGGGGTCGTCAGATCACACCTTATCTTTGGTTTAAACAGAACTTGACATCTGCTTCAAACAAGAGCACCAGCGCTCCATTGTGCTGGTGATAATTAGCTTTATTCTAAGCTGCTTAAATGGAGAATCACCAGAGATTGCACTGGGGGTTGCCTCTATAAAAACAAAAAGTTGGGAACCACTGCTTTAGATCATAAGGCTTTTATGTGAAAACGTGTATTTTGTTCCAGAGCCTCCCTCATGTGAAGTCCAAAGCAGAGTCCAGGTACACAGAGTTTTTCTCCTCTCTGCTTCTTCTGGGCAGTTCGTGACCCTCTGAACTAATCAAGCATGACTTACTGCTGACTCTAACCCTGAAAAATGAACCGCTCCAACTCCTCTCATTTTCACATTCTATTTGAATCATCTCGGATCAAGTTACAAAATGGCGCCTTTGGACCCGGGATATGCCGGAGAGAATGAGAGAAGTTGATACAGTGGATTCAGGAAGATATCACATCCCTCTCACTCTATTCCTTTGTTTAATACTGAAATCGTTGCTATTTTAATTTGATCATTTTAGACTCTTAGGCTTACGTAAAGGCCGTAACTTCCCGTATTGCGGCCCACACACAAATTTACCCCAGACCTCAACTGTTCTGAAAGTTTAAAATGGCATAACTGTGATTGAGACAGCCAGGGGATGTTTAGGGAGTGGCCAGAGGGAGCACAGGCCATCTTGGAGGCACTGAGGCCCAATATTGTAAAGTATCCTAAAATATATATGACCAAACATAAACAAATATTGGACAATTGCTACAAGTAATCGCAAACTTGCATACAAATTTACTAGAATGCTAATGTTATGCTGATTTTTTTTTGTCATCCTGGTGGTTAATTCTATTTTCTAGGCTTAAAAACGATACAACTTGACTTGTGTTAATAAAGGAATAGGCCACCGTTTTTCCATACTGAGATATGTTCTTACCTTAGACGAGTTGATGCGTAACTGTCTGGTCTTATCGTGTGAGCTCAGTCACGCAAAAGACCAAAGATGTTGTTAGCATTTAGCCTCACCTCCTCTCCTCTATGGGTCCAAACGGATGTGAAGTTAGAAGCGATTACGTGAGAAATTACACGATCCAAGTATAGTTACACAACATTGAACATGTCGATTTTCTAAGTACTATATATTGTAATGCGTAATAACACCTTAGGAGCACTTCGACATCTGAGCTGTAATGTGTTTACACTTTACTGCGCGGACGTCGAAGTGCTCCTATGGTGTTATTACGCCTTACAATATAGTTCCCCTTTTCATCTTCTTAGAAAATCGACATGTAATTTTGTGTAACTATACTTGGATCGTGTAACCGTATTTAAATAGGGGAAACGTGGAAGAGCTTGGTCACTTCTAACTTCACCTCCATTTACCGGTCCAAACCTGATCTTAATCAGTCTAAAACTGGTCTAAGCCAGTCTAAAAGTTGTCAAAAGAAGCATAAACCAGTCCAAACTTGATCTACCTGTCCAAACTTGACCTACCTGTCCAAACTTGATCTAAACCAGTCCAAACCAGGTCTTTACCAGTGCAAACCAGGATAAACCAGTCCGAACAAATCCAAGCCAGGTCTAAACCGATCCAAACCAGTCCGAACTAGTCCAAGCCTTATTTAAACTGGATATCTTGAGTATTACATACATGGTAGAGATAGGCAGAATTAGAAACAACTCATGATTCAGTGAAGTGTGCTCTACCAAAGAGTTAAGCAAACTATTAAAGGGTTAATGCTGAGAATTAGGTGTTCAATACCTAGTTACGATGGCAAATTTTAAAGCTTGATATATTGAGGCAGGAAAATATTACCTAGTCTATATAATAATTATCAGCCCACTTTAAATAAGTCTGAACACGCCACTGTTGACAGCAGTAGAAAGGCTTCAGAGTTGTTATCGTCTGAAAACGTACAAAAGTCACTAAAATCTTTCTGTTCTTAATGTGTTACTAGGTTGTGATCGGAGCAGAACTTTTACTAATACTTGTACTTAAAAAAAAAGGCGTGAAACTTCCTGAACCCGCTGTATTTCACAGAAGTTGTTGATTATGGTCTTTTCTGCGAGCACTTCCTCTCTTCTGGCCGTGTGCTGCTGTTGGGCCATATAGGGAAGAAGGCCTGACCTCCTGTTCATGTATTTCTGCAGACGAGCACTGCTCCGGACATGGTTTCAACATCTTTCCTCACCCAAACTTTATTCCGTCTTGACTTCAAATGACAGTCAGTCGAAAAGAAACAACACGTCGCCATTGTGGAGGGTCAACACACACGATTGATACCACGCTATATCGTTGTGTGTGTTGTTGAGGCTAATATCGGCTGCCTCCGCAATGGTGGCATGTTTGGTTTTTTTGACAGACTATAAACTAACATTGGTGGTGGATGCTCTATTTTCTTCGCCTTTTTTAGGGGTAGATTTTATCACGACAGCCGCAAAGGTGATCACAATCGAACGGAAATGGCTGAACCTAAAAAGCACAACTTCCTTCAGTTATTTGCTTTATAGTGTCGTTTGCATAATGACCTGCCAAGTGTTTTATTACAGTATGTGTAAAACCTGCTCAACCTGTACTTTTGGCCTCTTTAAACATATTCAGAATGATCTTTTACTAGTTTTTAATTGAAAAAAAAGGTTTAAATCCTGGATAAGAGCAAATCACTGAATCACTTTTTAGCTGCACTCCCCATTTTTGGAGTCCAAGAAAGTCGGAGGTAGTTGAGCGTTAACCGGTGACTCCTGTTTCTGGCTGGTGATTCTTCAGTCGGATAAATGATGCACGTTCTGGGCATGTGTATGGCTTTGTCAGAAGGTGGAGCGGAGCAACTGCCAACTGCCAAAGAAATGCATCGCCCATATTTGGAAAATGCTTGATTTAGACACTAAAGGGCCAATCTGTGGAGGAATCATTGCGGAGACTGTTGCGACTGGCAGTCTCCGCAATGTCTCTGCAACTTGGAAAGATTGTACGCATACAAAGAGAATATGTGAAACAGAAACAAAGACAAAAACAGATGGCACGTGTTGTTAAGGGCCTATCTCACCGGCCTGGAGACTAGTTGGAGACTAGAGTTGCCGCTGGTCACAAAGATGTCTCCGAGACATCCCTTGGACATATGGTAGTCTCGGTGAAAACAAACGGATTTCAGCTGAGACTTTTTCAAGTCACAGATGCAGCTCACAGGTTGAGGGCAACAAATAGTGTTCACAACGTTGCTATAGCTGCTTGAGATTGGGTAGACATCTTGGAGACCATGTGCAGACATCTCCATGAACATCGGCAACTCGACTCTCCAACTAGTTACCATCTAGTCTCCAGGCCGATGAGATAGGTCCTTAACAGCACGTGCTATCTGTTTTTGTATCCGTTTTTTTCACAGGTTGCGTTTACATTACAGGCCATTATAGGCAAAATAAAATTACTTTACTCTATTACCACAACATTTTACAGCACAATAAATAATATAAATTGTCACCAACCTGCTCAGAGCACTACTTTACGATTTCCACTTTAGAAATTTTTTAATTTGAAGTTGATTTTTTTCTTTTCTAAGTATTCACGAACTGTGGCATTACATCAAAATTGCATGACATCTGACGGTTGGCCTCGCTGTCTTTCCAGGAATAGAACTGGACGATTCCTTTGATGCTGATGAATCCGGCGAAGGGCCAAGCAGCAGCAGTCCACCCGCTCCTACACCATCCCAACGCGAAGACACAGAAAAACCTCAACCCAAGTCCCTTTCGAGGAGAAGTCGCATCAAAAGAAGTTGTAGACTTTTGTTTCTTGACTGTTCGTCAGATGAGGAGCAACAGACCAGCTCTCAATCAGACTCTGCACCCCAGCCAAGTCCAAAAGATGATGGATCTATTGAAAACGACAATTCATGGATGTGTCCGCTAGCCACAGAGGGTGATATCCAAAGGGAAACTTCCGATATGCAGTGTGATGTCGAGCCTTCTGCCGCGAGAACATTTCAGGGAAAATCCAAGAGCGGCCCGGGCGTCATCCTCAAATTGAGACGAACTTGCAACAGCAAAAGAATGAGCTACCGGCCGGTTTTAGACTCGGAGAGGCTGCAGTCAGAAACGCAGCCGTCTGACGCCGAATCGAGCCGACAGTCGATGAAAACACCGGAGATCGCGAAGTGGAAGAGAACCTCCGGGCTGTTCTCCAACTCTTTACAACCGCTGAACGCCTACTCCAAGAGAAACTTACGCTCGCTGTTGACAACCAAGTACTTCCCTTACCTCCGCTCGGCCGTGCGGAGAGCCAGGAGGGCTGTGAAGGTCTGCTACCCCGATCTGGTGGGGAAAAGGATCCAGCATTTGTACGAGGAAGACGACAAATCAGAGGTGTGGTACAGGGGGGAGGTGCTGGGGGTCCACAAGGCCCACCCTAATCCACTCAAGACCGTGTTCGAGGTCCGCTACGACAGCGAGCCCGAGTGGAAGTACTACCTGGAGCTGCTCATAGATTACAAAAAGGGCTGGCTTAAAATCGATGAGTAGTTTATGCACTTAAAGCCACGATGCGGAACATTTCACCCAGCGAGTAGTATGAAATACAAGCATTTATTTCAATACAGGTGTTTTTCATTGGTGAATAACAAGCCAGCTCTCCTCAGACCTGACTAGACATTATAAGCTGGTTTCCATGGTGATGTTCATTTAAAAAAAGAGACCTTTTTATCTTTTTTTTTTAAACATTGAAAAAATTGCATTGTCAATGTCTAGCAGAGCATTGAGAGCACCTTTTGTATCACTGGGATTTTTATTCATCAGTATTTTAAGTCGCTTTAGTTTCTCTAATGATGTGACATATAACCTTGAATGTTCCGCAGTGTGGCTTTAACAAGGGTTGCACAACATGTGGGAAAATGTGCCTTATCAAGTTACCAAGCACATTACCAAAACCTGACCGTAAAGTTGCAACATGTTTTTCGATCAGGAGTCTCAAATCTGTGCCCATTCCGAGTAGCCAAAGGCTTTGCACATTTCTCTAGAAGCTTGATGTAATTTGATTAGTCAAAACATCTGTATACAATGTGTCACATTTACAGATTCATGTTTTTTCTTGTTGCACCCAGGGCTTGAGTAATGAACCTGTTGAACACAATTTGCAAACATGAACTACATAAAAAAAAAAGAAACCAAATGAATGTTCTGTATTTGTGTTGGTTTACTCAAGAATCTCAAAGGATCACTTGCTCTCTCCTGTTTTGTGAAAGTAGCTCACGGGGAAAAAGGTTGGAGAACCTTCTAGAGATTTATTACATTGTGTAAAGTGTCTTGAGTTACTTTATGATACTGTGGTAGCTGATATAATTACCTCATGTATTGTGCAGCCCTTGTCCCTTACTTGCCTTTTCACAGAATTTCAAAAACGCTTGAGAATGAAGTTGTGTAGTTTTATCATATTGGGGATACAAGAAGAGTTTATGCAAGATACCATTCCCCGTTTATGAAGGAGTGAAAGTAAATGACCTGAAATGACCTGACATTCCTTTTGATAATCATAGTCCTGTGTGTATTAAGTTTACACGTAAGAGACCAAATAATTATAGTGCCATTGAATGTTAGGTTCATTTCTCAGTGAGGATTGAGATTGAACTTTAGACTTGTTGTTGGTGACTTTTATCTTGACATTCAATCTGGTTTGAACCTCACCCTATCAACTAGTGCCTCAGCGGCCCTTTTTATTGCGTACAATCATACACATTTCTGCTTTTATAACTGTGTGGACTGTTTTGAAGAGACCGTTTTTTCCGTGTCTAAAGCTGCTGAACAGGTCTGAAGGGACCCTCAGGTTTTGTATGTGTTTAACTGTGAAACTGTGCAACCTCGGCTGAAATGGCTATTTAAATTTTTTTATACTGTTTTTGTAAACCTGTGGAAAATTTGAATAAATGTTTTTCCACTTTTCTCTAGTCTTATTTTTTGCCAATCTGAACTACACTGCCCTCTAGTGTTTAGAAAGATGACATTTGAAGAAATGCCTTTGTACTTCAAACAGCATACTCTGACAATGTGCAACTGTTCTACATCCATCTTTGGAAATCAGTGCTCAATATGAAATACCACCGCTTGGGGGAACACATTCCTCATAACTTTTTGGGGGTTAAGGATTCAGGAACTGAAATTAAGCACTGGTCACTCTCACACACATTAAAGTGTTACAGTAAGACACAAGTTAGTCAAATTATATTTCTTATAACATTTATTCAAATAAACAATACAGTTATAATTTGCTAGGATAAAATAATACGTTTGAACACATAAGAAGCATTTGGGAAAGAATTCCCCACAGATGTGAACTGGAGAAGGATGTGGTAAAGATTGTGGAAACTCACAGCTGCCAGGGACAGACCTGCATTGGTGGCTGTAAGCCACATTCACAAGTCACAGCCCTGACAAGAGAACCACACAAAACCTGGAGGGGCACTGACATTTCAGTGTCATCCTCACTATGGAAAAATACAGTATTTAATGCAAAAGCATAACAGCGTTATAAAACAGTCCTAGAACCTTAATAAGTTTGCCCTATTTCCTTATCTTAAGGACTTCACCAGTCCATCTATGGAGCTCCATAAAGCACGTCTCAGTCTCACAGCGAGCCACGCCAATTATCAGCACTTTTTGTGCCGTCATTACATTCTACAACTCTCGTCACCCCCAAGGTGCAAGCTGGGCTTTAGTAGGCAACCTCGTGCCACATTGGGAAAAAAGATTTAAAAAAAAAAAAAAAAGAGTGAATGTCACTCAGTTTGGCTCTTGCAAATAATAGTTACATCATTAATGTTAAACACCTTTAAAAACAACTAAGAGGGAAACAAAGGATTAGAATAGTTAGCTGGAGTCGGTGCATTCTGCCTTCTCTTCCATTGTACTATGCATTTTGTGACGTGTAACCAACCGAGTTCTTCCTAATGACTTGGCAAAAAGGAAAGTTCTCATATCAGGCCCTGTGCTAGGGATAGGGCTAAGGTGAACTGCCCAAAATTTTGCCCTGAATTTTATTGCCAACAGCGTTCACTTTGCCCTTTCACCAAAAAATTCTTGATGGCAAAAGTACATCCTCCAATATTGGTTAAAGAATAAATATTTCAAAATTATGCAAACACGTGCCACCCCTGCACTTTGACTCCATGCATATGGACTATTTACAAATTGAAAAATACACTATTTTGTTCTTTTGTGGTTTTTCTTCTCACCCTGAAATGTCTTTGCCCCTTCATTAACCTCAACATTCAGGCACCCAGACAGAGCTAACACACTGCAGACATGGCCAGGACGATTAAAGCTGTTGAAAACATGTCACACTAATTGGAAAACTAAGTCAAAATCAAAAAACAAAGATTCACAAGCAAAAACAAAAGAGATCATCAGGGAGGTGATACGATACAAGCCGATCGGATGTATTTGGAGGAGGATCCCTGCATTTTCATGACTCCACTCTGCGGCTAACAATACTGTAGTACACGTTCTTTTATTATTCTACCTTTTATTTAAATAGAATTTACTTTGAAGATTTTGTTAAACAAATCCAGGAGAATGACGCAAAAGTGGTTGGTTTGTTGGAGGAGAGGCAGAAGGCCGGTGCTGCCTGGTTAATTGCATCAGCGCTCTAGTTTGTCAAGATACTCAAGAGTCTGTTGCATGGAGACGTGTCCTCAATCCTCAATGTACTCCCACAGGTCCTTCTCGTAGCCTTCATGGACGTGCTGTAGCAGGACTCTCCGTCTGCTCTCACAGTATCTGCAGACCAACACAAGGTTTAGTACTGGCACCATTTGCTCTTTGGCCTGTTTAAACACAGCACTCACCTGTACTTATCTTGGACTTTCTGCTTGATGTCTTGCAGAGAATCCTGGGAAATGTCTCGCTCTAAATATCCAGACAGCACCTCCGTGGCATTCTCCAAGTCAGCCTGGTTGTTCTGAGGAAACATCAAGGCAGTGACAATATGCCCAAATATCCCAAATGCAAATACTAGTATCACTTCTGCCCAAAATTTCCTTTGAACCAGTATATAACTGGCACCTGAATCTGGGATAATTTACTTGCCTCAAAGATAATGGACTGGTTGTTCTTCTTGAGGTAGAAGGCAAAGACGTAGGTGAACATGAGTGTAGAGCGGCACTGACACAGCACGTCTACAGCCTTCTTCAGAAACTGCACCTCGATCCATGACATGTTGTGCTGTTGCATCTCCTCCATCTTCTGCTTGACCTGAGCGTACAGCTTGTGCTCGAAGCGCAGGCTTTGCATGTGGTTCATGTAGCGGTTACAGTAGAAGAGGTACCTCTGCAGAGCCGCCCGGGAGCGCTGAAAAACAATCAACAACAAAAAAAAAGCACCCAATATGAGCCAACAACTGGATTTAAAATGTGAGTAAGATATCCTTTGTGTGAGACACAGGAGGGTTTTGCTGCATCATGATGTTGAGCGTACTTTTAATTTTACATTAAGGACTTTTGACAAATTTCAAGAACAGATCGAGTTTCTCATTGCATTATTTTGGCATTTAAATATTTTCCATTTTATAAAAATAATCCGTATTTAAAAAGTGATGGAAATGTGAGAGCCTTCTGCCATGAACTTGTGTCCACAAACATGAAAGGTCATTTCAATGAAATGGGGAAAAAAGGGGGAAAGCTGCGGTACCTCCTGAGCATCTCTGGCGGCCTTGGCGTCATCTTCATTGTATCGGTTGCAGTTGTACCTAACACAGAGCAATGTCAATAATGTATTATTAACGTACATCTTTTACCAAAACAGCCATGCTTAATAATGAACAGCCGGATTGTACCAGGCCGATCCATGGGGCTCCCACGGGCCCAGGCACACCCAGCAGAACTCAGCCTTGCAGTTCTGGTTTCGACACACCATGTGATTGCATCCTCCATCTTTCTCAATGGTAACATGGCATTTTGGACACTCCTGGAAAACATGTTTTGGTACATTATAACACAAATGACAATTACAGATTTGTAAGATTCTATCTAAGACATATTTAACATAAATTTGTACCTTAGTGTTTGCTGCAATCCAATTGGACGTTTCACTGTCATCATCACATTTCTTGATCCATTTTCTCAGCCACTAAAAAGACGTTGGGTTGTTCAGATACATTGACAAGAGCAAAGTGAATCAATTTAATTTAGTCTTTCCTTACCTTGCACTTAACTGGGTCGTGCCAGTTCTCTCCACAGTTGAAACTGTAAAAGAGTATATTATAAATGACAGAGCCTCCAGATTGAGGTGAAACGTCCATTTGACATCTTTAAACCGGGGTAGGCAATATCCAGCCATGATGCCAAATGATAGAACACTAGTATTTGTAAAAGTAGGTTTGGTCCCGACTCTTTTAATAAGGAAAAAAATAAATAGTCCCACCATCAAGCACGGTTGTCTACTCGCCGTTTGAACCCCTTTTTTGTGTGTGCTTTTAACAATAGAATATACCTGGACGACCAAGAGCTTATAAAGACAAAATGGACTTACCAGAACTGCCGCCCGCACTTGCACCGGACCGGCTTGGCATCTGGGTACTGGACTTTAACAACATGGTGGCAGTCTGGGGCGGGACACCACTTCAAAAGTCGATTACACTGAACCAGAGAGAATCATTTTGTTATAATTTATCCTTACAGAGAAATCCATACAGATCCATTTTTCTAAACAATTAATTATTCAATGCACAACTTACCTCTACAAAACTATTTGTGATTAAATGCTGGTATTTCAACTTCACTTTTGAATCTGTTATGAGGCGCCTAGAAGAAAAAAATAAACATTTAGCATTTTAGAATAGTACAGTGCAGTCAAAAACTACTTTAAAAGTAACAAAAAATAAATAAAATCGACAAATGACATTTTGGAAATCAATTAACGGTCATCCTTTCTGGACTGTGCACTGACTCAGACAGAGCAAGAATTGTATTTTTGATCAAACTATTTTGTCTTTAGGAATGCAAGTTTTTCAGGTGTTATTTTTATATACTCAGATATTATATAAATCTCAAGACGTTTATCCAATCAGAAAATAGCCCACAATTATAATTGACAGGTCCTAATGCTAAATCCAGTTTGGACATAAATATAAAAAGGACTCTGTAACTTCCACAATCCCAACACCCGATTCCGATGATGTCCTTGTGATTCAACTGCTTTGGACATTGGACAATTTAAGATCAGTTGTAGTGCCTTGGTAGATACTTAAATCCTATATCCTAAATACTTTACCCCAAACATAATCCACATCAGAAGAAGCCACTTAAAATGGCAAAATCACTGATCATCCATCTGACTGAGATTTACATATTAAGTTTAAGTGATTTAGCTCAATTTTAGCCTTGCTTTGGTCCCGATTTAGTATTTCAAACCAACTGTGTATATTACAAGTCCTGTTTTTGCACAATTTCATGATCAAACATATTACTTGGAACTTACATTACTGTGTTGTCATCCACCAATATGTCACAACTATGAGCAGGGCATGAAATGGTCTGAAAAACACAGAGACCAGCAAGCCTTAGGAAGAGAAACATTAGATACAAAATGACTGAATAATGAATTGGACTCTACCTGCCCCATTCCTTCTTCTATAATTTTGGTAGTCAGGTAATCTCCCCAACACTGCATACAGAACT
The DNA here is from genome assembly GCF_951799975.1 of Gobius niger. NCBI lineage: Eukaryota > Metazoa > Chordata > Actinopteri > Gobiiformes > Gobiidae > Gobius > Gobius niger. The sequence goes on from NC_136863.1 coordinate 9,887,780, forward strand.
TGTGTCCACACTCCAGGCCTGTGAAATACTGAGAATACGTGCTTTTTATCAGTCCAAACGATCACAAATTAACATCATTATTACAGTAAAGGCAAAAACCTACCGAGTTGGGGAAGTTGAGATAGCAAATTTGACAGGGCATGTCTTGTGCAGATGATCTTGTGTTGATTGGAGGACGGATGCGGGGCTTTTTACTAGGGTTTATGACGTGACACTCAGAGAAAAGTTTATCCAGATTACCGTCAAAATACCTACGGAAAGAGCCAAGTCAGTTGCATGGCATATTACAAATTTGAAGGACAGAATCAGGTGAACACACAGGTTGGTACGCTCACCTTTCCATGAGCTTCTCCTTGTCCCAATTAAAGTGACTGAGCAGTATTCGAGTTATTGTTGCTGGATTCTAAAGAAAGAAAACACACAGTTTAATCCAACATATGAGATTCATTAAAAAGAAAGAAAGATATGAATAGAAACATGTTTGGACTTGGAAGTTGGAACAAATCTGGAAGCTTAATGGGAAATACAGCCATAGTGGGAAATACAAATACTGGAGGTAGATAGAGCCCTGTCCTTTGTCTATAGATCTATAGACTCTCCATGGGAGCTGGTCTCCTTCATGCGGTTCTCTTCCAAGGCTCCAAGTTTTCCTCACAGCTGGGTTTTTCCATGTCAAGAAAAAGGCAGGTATGTGGTTGCTATTTGCTCGTTTTGTTGCTTGAATTTCCGATTTGTTTATTGGTTTGGAAAGGCCTCTAAGATGACAGCTGCTGAGACTTTACTGTCTGTCATATGCATAAAGAAATGAAATGGACCGCAATCATATAAACATTTTGAACTTAACAGCCTGAGTCTGGATCAAAGCGAAACTGTTTGATTCATCAATTTTGCAGTTTAAATGTCTTCAATGTCGTCTGAGTTTTAAAGTCCTTAAATGGAAATCGAACATAGCAAAACAGTTAGCATTTTAAATGTAAAACACTGTTTGTAATTAAAAAAAAAAAGTATTGCTTAAATTGACTGCATAATTTTGCCAATGAAAGGACACACATTCAGTTTTATTTTCTCAGTAAATATCAGGCCAAGGCCAGACATCATGCACACAACCATGTGAATTTGCATGTTCATTTGCATCACTGGCTCAACAGTCAAAGTCTTTGTCTGAACAACAAACTGAATTTTGGGGGGATTGTATCACAATAAAAACAAATGAAATATTAGTCAAATTTGCACTTTAGGAGATCACTGTGGACAAGTGAAGTAACATTAAATAGTCTTGACAATTACTGCAACAAATGGCAATGAGGTACAACAGCACCTAGATCGTGAGCTTATTAAAGTCATTAAACACGTCAGAAGACCATTTATGAAGAGACTAAACCTAGAGCATGCTGCAAATGCATAGATCATTTTCATATGTGAACAACTGAACTGACCTACTTCCAAATTCTGAAAATGCAGGTTAAGAATAGGTCAAAAGGTATAATGCACCCTATCGGACACTTGATACATCACCGTAATCAGAACTGTTGGACCCTTTTCTTTATTTAATTTCTTAAAACTCAAGTCTATTCAAAATCTATCTATAAGAGGCCGAGTGAAAGGAAATGGAGGACGAAATGAGAAATGTGGATCCACTTGAGCTCAGCGGCAGCTATAAAACGAGTAAAAATATAACTACGGGAACACGAGGATTTTAATGCAAGTGTATGTAATGCAGTCAGGAAATTAACAAAAAACTTGATGACCAAGCCTTTAGAACCAAATAGCATATAGCCAAATGCTAAACTCCGCGCATCTGAGCAGCACACTGCTCTATATGAGTCAACAATTCATAACATGACAGCAATGAGCCGTTTGAAAAATCAAACAACTACAAATATATTCTGATCCGATCAAAGTACTAGCATAACGGTTACAGGTTAGCGCGAATGCTAGCTAGCATGTTAACATTAGCATAGCGTTAGCAAAAGCTGCTGCCAACTTTTCATTAGGGATTAGGCTACTTCCTGGAAGTACACGTATAAAAATCATAATTTTACAGGATGATTAAGTCTCAGAACATGCTTAATGTTTAACGCCACACTAGCGTATGACACCAATATACATTTAAAACGAAGCTAACGTTCATGTCAAAGTTCCAGCAAATGGAGTAATGCAGCAAAGCTAATGCTAAAGCTAAGCTATGAACCATGGCCTTCTCCGGTTTTCCAAAGCTGGACCGCGGTGTTTCCTGACGATGACATGCCAAAACACCTACCTGGATGACCTCATTGACCTCCCGGATACACTCGACCATATGCTGAAGGATTTGTTCGGCTGTCAGAACCTCGAAGCGGTAGTCCTCCTCTTCTTCTTCCCCTGGGCCGTGTCCGCCGCCGCCTGTCTCACCGCATTCATCTCGCTCTCCTCCAGCCACCACGGGATCGACCAGCTCTACCTCGCCGAGGTCCAGGGTGTCGTCTTCGGGCTCCTCTTCGACGCTGTCCTCGCTACATTCCTCTTCTTCGTCGTCGTATTCATAGTTATAACCCTCGTCTGAGTCCATTCCTAGGGTGATTATCAGCCTGTGACAAACACACCCAAAGCCTAAAACGCCTCAAACGTTAGTTGCGGAACAATACGAACACCAAATGATCCAAGGCTGTTTTTCAGCTGCAGCGAAAATAACAACAAAACCTCTCTCCGCTCAGCCAACAAAGAGACGCAGCGTCACGCACTGACGCTACCGTACGTCATATAATTAAAATAATATTTAGAATTTATTAAGTAATACTGAAATTATTTAGACATATTAAAGAGTGATCAAAACTGGCCGAGTTAAACCGGGTTGAATTTAGAGCAAGTTTGTTACTGTATAGATCATCACATGCAAAATATAAAAAGATGATCAGACAAAGTTTGTCTTGCCTTTCAAAAGGTATTATAAATGTACTCTGATTAATAAGATTTATTCAATCTCAAGCCAGGGTTGAAAAAGAATCGTCAATGTAGTTTGTGAAAATTAAGATAACAAATCGTACTTTAATAAAGAGTGAAGGATTCAAGAATTTTAAAGCTTCTTCTTGAATGTAAATAATAATAATAATAATAATAATAATAATAATAATAATAATAATAATAATAATAATAATAATAATAATAATAATAGGCTAATTGATAATAATGCTATATCCAATATTTCACATAGTCACTTTGAAATTATTCTTGAAGTGAATATTCTGGCTATATTGCCTATAATCCAGTTTCATTTACAAAAGAAAGACAACATGTACTGTGTGTACATTTTAAAATAAAAATAGCGACGCCCCACTGTTGTATCATGTGACTGTGATGCACATGACTCAGTCACCTGCCTCCCTGCGCGCTACAAACCAACCTGCCTCACTCGCAGAAAGGTTTGTGCGTTTACAATGGATCCCGGCAATCTGACTAAAATAAATCGCTGGAAGCTGCTCCTGTTTCTTTTGGTCAGCTCTGGTCTCCAAACAGTTCGTGGACTGTGGCCTTTGCCCCAAAGTATCTCCAGATCATCGGAGCGATTCTCACTACAACCTGACGCTTTCTACTTTACCTATGGAGAACACTCTGCTGCAAAGTATGGCTGCTCTATCCTGGATGAGGCTTTCAAGCGATACTTCCCTCTTATCTTTCCTGATTACTTCCACAAACGTAAGTTTAGTTTTATTCTGCAACAGTAGCTCTATTGTCGTTCACTGTTTAGAATTGTTAGGTGAAGTATTATAACGCTATCACAATCATTTTACAACTAGCTATTCGGGATTATATCCGGCACGACGGACCAATGTTGGGGATTGTAGGACTGTGGGATTCTTCATCCACTCAACATATCGAAATCGGACACAAAGGGCAGTTTAGGACGTTTACTGAATTTGTTACAAAGGTCTGATGAGGTTACAAACATCTGATATCTGAAAGTACATGTGGACAACTATTACTACGAGTAACTTAGCTACACACAGGACTCAACACCTAAAAAAATATATATTTTTACCCACCTCACAGACGCAGACATTTGTGGCTGCCCAACTGAAGCTAACTGACAGCTCAACTGTATATATGGTGCTCCGTTACTTAGCAACCATAGATTCCTCCCAACTAGTAAACTGTAGTCTTTAAGAACTTGTAGTATCTCAAAATGACAGATTCGTTGGTTTGCTCTGTTCTGACTATGTTTTGGCATGAATGCTTACTCTGTGACAGCTGTGAATGTTCTAGTTGTCATGTTAAACACCAATGGGCTTTGTAGAGGCCAGAGCAGTGAATAGAGTGTGGTGCAGCTCTGGTTTGTCCTCAAGGATGGACACAAAAAATGTTTACTAAGATATTTTATCCATTGATTTGTCTACACAGCAAGTTTTCATCCAAGGCCTGTCCAAGATCCGTCCTTTACTGTGGTGGTGAGTGTGGACCGGGATGATTGCCAGGGTTATCCAGGAGAAGACTCCTCTGAACGCTGTATGTTTCTTTGATACTGATTCTTTATTCTGAACCAACCTTATTACCTGAAGCTGAGCACAGCATCTTTCTGCCTCATAGGGTGACCACCTCAAAATGTAGTTAAAGTGGGGTGAATATTGCAATATGGTGACAGACTTGAGAAATGAAAGCTTGAATTGTATAGAGACTGGCGTTGCTCTTGTTCATTCGCCGTTTTAGGTCCAATAAAACAGACACTAATGGTTCGCAAAACCTTTCACCACAGAAAGTTAGGAAATTTTGCACTTTAGGCTTTTTATTAAATTCACTTGGCAACTTTACAAAGTGGGCATTACCAAAATTGGGTGCAGCAATGGCCTACATGGCTGGGCAGTGAAACTACAGATGACTTTCAGTTACAGCTCTATGAAATATATAACCCACTACTTTTATATTACAGACAACCTAAGTGTTTCAGAAAGCTACGCCACTCTGAATGCTGAATCCGTATGGGGTGCTTTAAGAGGTAACTATCAGATTATTGAATGATGATAAAATTATCATTTGACTTCCTTCTGAAACCAGTCCAAAATGTCCTGGGGTGTTGCTTTTCATAAGCATTGACTAACATAGCTTCTGTTTATTCCCAGGTCTGGAAACTTTCAGTCAGCTCGTCTATCAAGACAATTCAGGCACTGTAAGACTTCACTGACTTTTACAATATGAGATGAAACCGTATCTACACAATATGCCACAATATATCGCAAAAGCTGAGGCTGAGATCTACACATTTTTTGCAAACACCGATTAAAACAAAAGGGCATGGTTAACTTCCAGAGTCTTACTGTAACTGAGGGAGTAACAACTGTAAATGCATGAGTCGCCTTTTCGAGGTCGTTGCGTGCGAGAAAGAACTTCATCTTGGTTCCAAGGCGCAGCTGGCTTTGTCAACAGCATTTATTTGTTGGTTGCGTTTCAGTTCTCGGGGCCCATGAGCATCTCTTTAAACCCCACTTGCCCTGCCACTTGTCTGTGCAAATATTCGCCGTGACTGTGAAGAACTTTGCTCATTTCTTCAGTTAGCTTTAAGTTGGTGCCGCCGCACTATCAAAGCATCATCCCCCACTCCTCTCGCTCCCCCCCTGCGCCGTGTGGATTATGATTTTGTGATATATTGCAGCATCTTGAGATATGGATATTGCGCCATCTTAATTGTGTAGATGTTCTTTGTACTAGTCTTGACTGTCCCTTCTTGCTTTTCAGTATTATGTCAATAAGACGGACATTCAGGACTTCCCTCGATTTCCGTTCCGTGGCATTTTGTTGGACACATCTCGTCATTATCTGCCCTTACAGACTATATTCAAAACACTGGTAAATTCATTTTTTAGGACTATCAAGGTTTCTTAATAGAGAAATATATACATTATTATTACCATGACTTGTTTGTGTTAGGATGGAATGGCCTACAGTAAATTTAACGTGTTTCACTGGCACATTGTGGATGACCCCTCTTTCCCCTACCAAAGCCGAACTTTTCCAGACCTGTCTAGTAAGGTATACAGTCCAATTGCAGTGATTTTGTACATTGATCCTGTTTTGCTCAGTGGGAATGTGTTTAGAAACATATCATTCTCTAATGCAGGGGGCATACCATCCATCGACCCATGTCTACACTCAGGAAGACGTGCAGAGGGTGATCTCATACGCCCAACTGCGCGGGATCAGGGTTCTCCCCGAGTTCGATTCTCCAGGCCACACCCTGTCATGGGGAAAAGGTACGATCAACTCAAGCTGGCAGTAACATGAGAATACTTTAGCAATTGAAACATATTGAATTCATAAGAAAAAACATCTGACCTACTTGATAATTTCCCTACGGGGACAATAAAGTATACAAACAAACAAACAAACAAATAATTTCGTCGACTAAAATATTTAGTCTTAATTTTAGTCAAAGTGATATTTTTGACGACTAAAATTGGACTAAAATTAAATTAAATGTTTTACATGAGACTAAAACTATGACTAAAATATCTAGATATGTTAGTCGCCTAAAATAAGACTAAATAAAAATGAAAAGACTAAAATTATCCAAACTTCTATTGACCGTGTGAAAGAGCCTCAGATCATGTAAATTCACTGTCAAAGAAACAGCTCTGAGCTTTGTTCATGTGGCAGCAGCTCCATGAAGCAGAGGTCCTTGATTAAATAGTATATAGTGAATATTATGAGTGCAAAGTCGACTAATTTAGTCGACTAAGTTCACTTGCAATTTTAGTCGACTAAAACTAAACTAAAATTGAATTACATTTTCGTCAAAAGACTAAAACTAAATTAAAATATGTTGTTCTGTCTATTAGTGATTGCCCTGTTTATTGTTTAGGACAGCCAGATCTGTTGACCCCCTGCTACAGGGGCGGATCTCCCTCTGGGACATTTGGTCCAGTCAATCCATCCTTGAGCTCCACCTATGAGTTTATGTACAAAATGTTCAAGGAAGTGTCGCAGGTGTTCCCTGACTCCTACATCCACCTGGGGGGCGATGAAGTGAACTTCAGTTGCTGGTACGTGTGACTCTTATCAAATGTGTATTAGTTTTGACTCTTTAGACCCTATACTACAAAAAAATATTTCTGTAAATCACAATATTGGAAAAAAAACTAAAAAATCAAATGTGATATTGTACTCATTAAGACTTTTTTTTCTTGAGGTGATTCTTCTTCTTTGAAAAGTATTTTACCGTAGTGTAATATTGTATATTACCCATTGTGAATAACATCATGCCACATCTTAATTTAAAAAAAACGTTTCAAACGGTGTCAGGAGCATTTCTTGGCAGTTTATAAATGCGCACAACACTGCATTTTTGCCAGAATGCTGAAAATCAAGTGTTCAATGCTCAAATTAAATTTAGCTTTAAGCCTCAGAAACATGGGCTGGCCATAGTGCCACCTTAGCATCATCTAAGTGCCACCCGTGGGCCATTTCAATGAAAAAGTCTGGTTTAAACTGTAATTAACTATTGAACAAATCTCATTTTTCTCAGGAAGTCAAACCCAGATGTTCGGGCATTCATGGGAAAAATGGGATTCGGATCAGACTTTACCCAACTCGAGGCGTTCTACATGGAGACGTAATGCAAAGTAACTTTTGTGTCATTCCAAAATGTACTACAAACCCAGAATTTCACCATTCTTTCTCATCTTCTCCAGGATTATGAACATTACCATAGCTCTCAACAGAACTGCCATTGTGTGGCAGGATGTGTTTGACTACCATGAAAAGGTAAGTCCTAAATGTGCAATGGAGAAGAAAGCTTTTTTTCTTAAATGTATTATTTTATTCCATCTATAGCATAAATTCACTGTTTGCAACAATTACAACAGCATACAGTATAAGAATAATCATTTAAAAAGTTTGGGAAAAATAAGAGAAAGAATAAAATTTCATTGTTACTGAAGTATTCAGACCTTATACAACAGGGGTTACTGAAGTGTGGCTCGGGGGCCAAATGAGGCCCTCGGACCTATTGTGTGCTTGCTGAGTGGTTCCCTACAGGGACACTAAAGTAAACCTTGACCTTCATTCCATTGCTCACAATCATAGTCGTGTTATTTTTGAGCGTCCATAAAAGGAAGAGTAGCTCTGGTGCTTACATTACATTACATTACAGTTCAGCCTATTTTATTAAGAATAAAATGAACATTCTCAGTGTCAGACTTGGGTGCTTAGATGCCACTCGTGATGCCAGTATCAAGTCAGTGCTCTGTTTTAGCGCAGTTTCCTGTCAGTGGTGGAGGTGTGGAGACAGCCCTGTTACATGTGTAAAGTGCGCAGTGCCACTAAAGCCGGGCTCAGGGTGATTCTGGCCGCGCCCTGGTACCTGGACCTGCCGGGGCCCACGCACAACTGGGCCCCCTTCTACAATGTGCGGCCCCTCAATTTCAAGGGTTAGAGCCGAGCGGTGTGCTGTGTTTGTGTGTGTTTGTGTCCTTTACTTTGCCTTTTATTTTATTATTAATTAAGCCAGAGCGACGGCACGGTAGACAACTCATTGGTGTGATTTTCAAACTTTTCACACCAAGTACTTCCTCATGAACTATTTGCCCTTTAATGAAAATGAACAAAGTCTACAATTGCAGATAACCCAGCTACACATGCTACAGATATCACACTTTGAGACTCTTTTTATACCCACACATCACATCATAAAGGTTAGCCTAATAATAAAGCCAAAAATCAAACAAGCTGAGGCACTCCAAAAGTAGAGATAATAAAAAGCCTTTATTTAAACATGGCTAGATAAGATAAAATTGCCAAAACGTTTTGGCTCTAGGCCTTCCTCAGGGCAAATTTATACAACTTTTTTACATTCAAGTAGCACTCCAGCCTCCCATTTTCCCCCCCATTTATTTCTATTTGTTTTTATTTTTAGACTACTATAATGCATTATACCTCTCATACCACTAGGGGGTGCTAGAAGCCTATGCCTGTGCTGTAAACAGAATGAACCCATATCAGTCAGTGGCCCAGTCAGTGTTTACATTTTGTTTATAGTAATAATTAAGATTTTTTTTTACACCTAAGGGAAGATCTTTCCCTCCACTGGACAGGGAGCCAGTGGAGGGACTGCAATACGGGGTTGATGTGGTCGTATTTGCGCTTCAGGATCCAGGAGGTGCAGTTCTGGATGTTTAACCTCTATTTAACCAGAAAAAACTCATTGAGCTTGATCTCTCGTTGGCTACAGTGTCCTGGTCAAGTGGTCAAAAACACAAAATACGCATTGAAACCAAAAAAAGAATTGACACAATATAAAATATAGTAGTTGGAAACAATTTTACCCTGAAGAACACATCACAAATGACTTTTTATGATTTTGAAGCTTATTGTAAAAGCTTAAAATGCTGCAAGTTTCGGAGAGTAGTTCAGACTGAGATGCTTTGGGCCTGAACACAAAAAGGAGGGAGCGAGTGAATGGGTGGAAGGATGGAGGATAGAGATGAGAGCTGTGAGTCTTGTGGTCAACTAGAAGACCTCAGGGGACATGTGTGCATGTAGCGAAAGAGGACATACATAAAGTTTGGATAAAGTCTGACATTTCCTGGAAGGACAGGATCTGGACATTGTTTAATTTCAGATTGTGACGATATTTTGTAGAAAGCTGTGAAAAATATAAGCCTTTCCACAGAATAAGCTCATTGAAACTGTATTTCTGCCTGCCTTAATTTAACTTCCATGTGCAAGTGTGTAGAAATCTGAGCTGTTTGTGGCCTGCTCAAATCCCTCCGAGCACCGTGCTGCACCTCTGGAAGGGCGTGCCATTTTCGTACCGCGACGAGCTGGCCCGGATCACCAAAGCGGGCATGAAGGTGATCCTGGCCGCTCCCTGGTACATCAACCGCATCAGCTACGGCCAGGACTGGAGAAACTACTACTCTGTGCAGCCTCTCAACTTCACTGGTGTGTGGCTTTAAAGCAGCAGATGTACTTTTCTTTTTTTGATATACTTTCTCAGAGCAAAGCTTGCATTTTTGGTCCATCTTCACTACTGGTGGTGGTGGTGGTGGTGGTGGTACCTGACAATCTGTGGATCATTGTTTTTTGGCGGTGGTGACCTGGAGCTTATAAGAGATTATACTCTCAATATAAAGTGTTGCGGTTGGAAACAGTATAACCCTTAAGACACCGACAACAAAAAGTCTTTTTTGAGGCTCATTGCGAAAATGCTGCATGTTTCGGAGAGTAGTTCACACTGAGATGCTTTGGGCCTGAACACAAAAAGGAGAGAGCGAGTGAATGGGTGGAAGGATGGAGGATAGAGATGAGAGCTTGAGAGCTGTGAGTCTTGTGGTCTACATGTAGTGAAAGAGGACATAAAGTTGACATAAAATCTGACATTTACTGATCAGGACATTGTGTGATTTCAGACTATGACGATATTTTGTAGGAAGATCTGAAAAATACAAGCCTTCTCACAGAATAAGACGATTTTAACGGTGATGTAACTGTGCAAGTCTGTAGAAATCTGTGAGGTTTTGAGCGCAAATCAGCTTGATTTCTATTTTTTAGGCTTTATTGTCACTGTAGGCCATATTGTTCCTGTACACCAGTGGCTCAGGGGGTACTTGTTCAGGCTTGGTTGATCTCAGAGCATTGCAGATCTGTGGAAATCTGTCCAACGCATTTTGTAAACAAACAAACAAACAAACAAACAAACAAGACATGAGCTGTTTGTGGCCTGCTCAGATCCCTCAGAGCACCGTACTGCACATCTGGAAGGGTCTGCCACCTGCGTACCACGACGAGCTGGCCCGGATGACCAAAGCGGGCATGAGGGTGATCCTGGCCGCTCCCTGGTACATTAACCACATCAGCTACGGCCAGGACTGGAGAAACTACTACTCTGTGCAGCCTCTCAACTTCACTGGTGTGTGGCTTTAAAGCAGCAGATATACTTTTCTTTTTTCATATGCTTTCTGAGAGCAAAGCTTCCAAAATTGTCCATCTTCACTGGTGGTGGTGCTGCTGCTTGGCAATCTGTGGCTCATTGTTTGCTTTGGCAGTGGTGACTTGGAGCGCTGATGGCTGATTGAGATTAAATTTAAAGTAGAACAGACGATACTCTGGGATTAACTGGCAACCTCTCTGACAAAATCAAAGGCACACCACATTCACACAGTCGAGATGTAAAGCAGTGGTTCTAACTGCTGCATTCTTATTGAATGATCGGTCTTCCGCTTTATCCGGGGCCGGGTTACGGAGGCAGCAGTCAGATTAGAGATGTCCAGACTTCCCAATCCATGCACACCTTAACTCCTCCGGGGAGATCTCTCAGTGTTAACAGAGTTCTATGGAAGCACTGTAAACTTACAGAACAATTTTTCAGCAGTCATTTTTGGCAGAGGCCCCTGTCACTGCGGTCACTGTGTATATCACACTTGTCTCTTTTCTAACCAGATGCTGGTCTGGTCTAACTGTCCTGATTTAATCTCTTTTTTTTCTGACTGGTGCATTCTATTGTAGGAGTGGAATCATTAAAAATGATAGCATTGCTGTATTACTGTTTTTTCCCACTGTTTGTGCAATGGGAACATGATTTTTTCTTTGTTTCAAAACTTAGAAAAGATGCTTGTAGAAATACACTGCTGAAGTCTTTGCAAAGGTGCCTGACTTTCTCATGTCTGGTGACCTTAGAAACCATGAGTATGCCATCTAACCCAGGGCTCCCAAAATCACCAACTCAGGACCCCAGTGTGAAATACAAATAGTTTTTTGTAATAAATTCAGATGCACAACATTTAAAATCTTGTTTATTAATGTTTGTTTTGATCGTAAGTTTTGACATTTGGCTTGATATCACTCAATCAAAAATAAATACAATTAATCTTGAAAACATCTCGTGCATTGCTTTTTTTGTTTTGTCAACCGTTAAGTTGCTTACCTCTTTGTTACTTCAATAAAACAAAAAATAAAGTTGACAGTACCGTCTTTTACAGGCACGGAGGAGCAGAAGAAGCTGGTGATCGGGGGTGAGGTTTGCATGTGGGGAGAGTATATAGACGCCACTAACCTCACTCCTCGCCTCTGGTAAGAAAAGAGAAAGTGCAGAACAAGTGGCTATTATTGGTCATGTCACAAACTGCTGCTTGTTCCTCAGGCCCAGAGGCTGTGCTGCTGCCGAGAGGCTGTGGAGCGACGAGAAGCAAACCACCAGTGTGGACAAGGCCTTCCCCCGGCTCAATGAGTTCCGCTGCATGCTCCTCAGGTACATTATATATGTACTAGTGCATTTTATGTGCTTTGGAACAGTTGTATATTAATTTGATATGTTTCTGAAGCTCTCAGTAAGTGGTCCATGTTATAATGTTCTCATCATAAACATACATACCTAGAGTAGAAGTATTCTTCAGAGGTGAGTAATGATGTTTAATTTGGTTCATCAGCTAAAGTGCTCTGGATTTTATTGAGTATTAAATGTAGCACAATATGGTCCTCCTTGATTTTAAAGTCCACAAACAATCAAAAACTCGACCCGTCCTGAGTTCGGCGCTCAAAGTGGGTTCATTACAGCGCTATTGATAGATCAGCATGCGGTCAAAAAGTGAAAGCTTGTTTTCACTGTTTTATTGCATGTCATTGCCACTATTTCCGGACCATTCTCTCACATCCTTACTGTAAAATATCTGACGCTGACGTACCAAAAAGGATGTTTAAGAGCCACAATGACGCATGATGTGTCCACTTTAATGGTGAAATCATGTTTTTGGCCCACTGGGACACTTTGAAGTTTAAAATGCTTCAACGCTCAATGAGGACAGGCTTTCTGAGCCTTTGTGCACCTTATGTGGGTTGGGTTGTGTTGATCATAATTTAAATCTTAAAAAAAACATATCTACTGCTTGTTCACTACAAAACCTGTGTGGAAAATACGATATTTTATACGCCGATTAGACAAATCACATTTTTATTTGGGTCGCAGCTCGTCGTCCTAGGGTAATGGTGAGTCTCAAACCCATACCACTTGAGAACCACAGGTCTAGTTTATAATTGAAAACATTTTAAGTGACCCCAAACTTTTGAAAGGCAGTATTCAGTATATAATTGAAGTACATCTATGGTTTGATTTCTTTAGATTCGTCATCAACATCTGGGGAAGTGTTTAGAATCTTTAGAAATGTAGAAATGCAAAAGCTGTGACTTCATCTGCACACAGTCTATGATGTTGTTAGCCTTTTCTACATAACTCATTCCTATAGTCAAGTTGCCAGTCCTGCTTGTTTGTCTTCCTGATGATGTTTGTGTTTCAGGCGGGGGATCCAGGCCGAGCCGCTGTTCACGGGCCACTGCAAACAGGAGTACATGGAAAACTGACCTGGAAGCACGAAATCATCTCTGCTATTTCCAACTTTATTTTAGCCATGTCTTTTAGTTTAGGATGTTTTTTTTTAAACCCTAAAGATAGATTTTTTTTTAGATTGCTTTGGATCAACTTGAATTTTGATTTGATCTTTTTTTTTACTCTTGTGTGTCTAGGTATAGACCACAAAATCTCAGGGAAAAAGTGAGAATGTTTTTGGCGTATCACAATATTCAGAGAGTAAGTAATCACACCCTTTTAAAACTTCAGACCCATTCTTTTGCTGTTTTTGACCTCTCAGCATAAACCTGCTTAATTGAAAAGAAAATCTATCAGACCTCAACCTAAAATGAGAATTAGTCATAGTCTGAATGCACCCGACCTCACTGTACTTCTGTTGTGTGGCCATATTTGCAGCGCTGTGTCTCTTTAGTGGCAGCAGATGGCAGAGTTAATCCCACTCTGTTGTGCTGACTCCTCAGTCCTCTGGCTCTGACCTGGGGATCAACTCAACAGGGACTAACCAAAACTCAGTGGGATTTTGAGGCCCTTTAATGTCATTTGTGGTGATTTAAGTTAAGTTTTGGGGAAGTTTTATAATTTTCTGATCCCAAAACCCAATTGAATTCTGCAGTTCTTTTAGGCCCCTGGAACTATCCTATATTGGACTTTTTGGCCAATTACTGTTTTAAATTTTTTTTTTAACAGGTCAAATCAGCTTGTAAGGGGGAAAAGATGAGGGAGAGAACAGGAGGTGAACTAATGACACTGAGGTTGGCGCAGTGCCCTGCAAATACAAAGCAATACAAAGCCTATCCATTTAATAATAATGCCTTACACTAGTATTGTGCTTTACAAGCCTGTGTTACGAGTTTCTCAAAGCGCCACATAGTCCCTCACTCACACAGGCAAACACACTTTCCTTCATCCTGGCCTTTTGTGCATGTTTTTAGTGGTAGTAGAAACCAGAATACCCAAAGAAAAACCTACGCAAACACAGGGAGAACATGTAAACCCCACAGAGAACTCGGGGATCAAACCCTTGGCTTTCTTGCTGTGAAGCACAAGCACTAAACGCTGCTGCCAATTTGTTCACGTTGCAGCCTGAGCCGATATATTTTGTGAGTTTTAAGTGCATATCATTATTTTTTATTATTTTTTATTAAAAACAAGACTGTAATGTGTGAAAAAATAAATATAATGTGTTTACTTTATGAGCTAAAGATTTTAAACCAAAGAAAAGGTGGGCATTTTATTTAAAACCTACTCTTGACAACTTTTTTTTTTACATCTTGATCTTAAATAAAATTTTAAAAGGAAGATTTTTGCATCATTTGTCTTCTTTGTACCACAAATGCTCATAAGTAACGGCTTATTTCTTCACTCTTCAAACAGCGAGGGGTCTTCTCTGTGCGTCTTAAGAGGCTTGTGTGATAGCTGTAAAAGTTAATCCAACTCTTTGACAATAGCTGACGTTATAGAGATTATATCAAGAAGCTGCTTAGTCTTTTGCACACGTGTGAAGCACTCAAGGACATGACCAGCTCTGTCTCCGGTCAACTTTGTCCTTCAGGAACAACACCTTAGGATTGGGCGACCTGCAGCATAGTCTGGATCGCTGGAGTTTGAATGCAAATCTGGGCAAGAAGAGTTGAATACTGTCACAGATACATTGTCAGTGGCTCCTGGATGAATCGTGGTTTAGTCACAACTGTACAAGCATTAAGACGGGTACATCTCTCGTTGGGGCTTGTTCTTAACTCTACTGGGAGCGGGACATCACCATTTTGTCTTCATGGAGATACTGCTGCTTTGCTTTGACTCAAATGTTTAATTTTTGAAAAGCCACTGTCTACAAGAGTTATGTTGCTCTTGGCATTGTTATATAAAAGGTTCTGTGGCCTTAACCTCTTGCCTCCCGCCTTAACCGAGCACCTTTTCTCCAGTTCATCATTACCCAAATCTAAAAGCTTCTCAACAGGAGAGCAACGGTGTAATGTCTCATTTGAAACCGAAGACCTTTAATGTTCTTTAATGTTTTTTAAATGTCTTGGTCTTAGTCCTTGCTTTTACCTTATGAGCCTTCGCGGACCCTGTTCTCCTCCGGCAGGGGTCTCCTGGTCATTCCCATAGTCAGGACACACACTCACGGCGAGGCGTCTTTCCAGTATTACGGCCCCCGCCTCTGGAACGACTTGCCGGAGGAGCTCAACGTTCATGTTTTTAAAAGCAGGCTCAAGACCCACCTTTAAAGTTTAGTTTTTAACTGATAATTATTCTTGCTAGGCCTATTTTTTTATTTTTTTATCTCAGCACCTTATAGCTATTATTAATTGCTATCTGGCTGTGCCGGGGTGCTGTCCTGTGGGTGTGTGAATGGAGGCGTGGTGGCTCTGGGCGCCCTGTGTTGGTGCCCTGTGGCTGCAGCCGAGATGCTGCTCCCGATGCAGACGGCTCCCTGGCTGGTGTTTCCTTACCTGGTTCATCTGTACCCAGCCTCCATTGTGTCCATTGTTTTACCTTGAGTGTGTGTGGCGTGTCTTTGGGGAGGTGGATGGGGCGAGTGTGATTGTGACAATGTGTTTGTATTTATGGCAGGAGGTGGCTGTTTTTAAATCTGTAAAGCAGTTTGAAATATATGAAAAGCACTTTATAAATGAAGATGGAGTGATCGTAACTTTTTTGTCACATCACTGTTTGTCACATTTTTGAAGCAGTTTTTTTGTGTCTGTTTTGTCACATTTTTGTCGTATTCTTGCTGCGTTTTTGTCACTTTTTTCATTGCTTTTCTTCACCTTTTTAAATTTGGGTAAAGCCAAACTGGAGAAAAAGTGCTCAATTCAGGTGGGGTTAAGGGTTAGTTGCATATAAAAAAGCTAATACTTTCTTTAATCTGGTGACATGTTGCAGGTATGATTCAAGGGGCGTTACGCAATGTGATGTCCTCCTCCAGATTAGCAGACTGCTGAGGTCAGGCCGAACATGGACTTATCCCTGACAGGAGTTAGTGCCGTTTGAGATGTACCTCTAAAGCACATATAAACAATCGCATGTGAACAGAGTTTACCGATGAAACTTAATATCAGTTCATCACACGCAGCAAAACAGCGGCTTTGTCCAGTTAATCTTTGAGATCACTTTGCAGCTGAGTGAGTAATCCTTTTACGCGGCACTTGGAACAACAAAAGGCTCCTGTTTTCAATGCAAGCCCTGTTAATGTCAGGATCGGGATTACAGCCTGCAGACATCATGAAATGTGTCTATTCGGCTTCAATGTTCAGAGCAATTAAGTATTAATCTTAGAAATGAGAAATGTTTGGGTAGCATACGTAACTCCATCCTTCATCCGCGTACAATTTTTCATTCGCGTAGTTTATATGCTTTAGGCACTCAAAGCGCTTTACACCAAGGAACAACTGATAGAAGTAACTGGGCTTTTCAAAATAAGACTTCAAATGCAATTCCTAGGATCAGTGCTTTATTGAACATTTTCAAATGAACACAGATCTCTGAAAATCAAATGTAGTCTATCAAAACATATTATCCAAAACATTTCAACTACAAATCTGCAATTTCAAACATTTTGAAAAACAATATATTCCAACATTACCATTGTTTTTACATACTGAGATATGTTCTGGCCTGAGCTTAGACGAGTTGATGCGTAACTGTCTGGTCTTTGTGCGTGCCTGTGGAACAGTGTGGGAGCTTCCAACTTGACCCCCGTTTGGAGCTATAGGAATACATTGGGAGAGGCCAAATGCTAACAACATCTTTGGTCTTTTTGCGTGACTGAGGGCAGCATTCTTCCATACTGTGATACGTTCTTACCTGAGTTCAGACGAGTTGATGCGTACCTGTCTGGTCTTTGTGCCCGTGGAAAAGCTTGGTCGCTTCTAACTTCACCACGTTTGGAGCTATAGGAATATACTGGGAGAGGCCAAATGCTAACAACATCTTTGGTCATTTTGCGTGACTGAGGGCATGCACAAAGACCAGACAGGTACACATCAACTCGTCTAAGCTCAGGTAAGAACATATCTCAGAATGTAAAACCGGTGGCCTGTTCCTTTAATTAAAAGAAAGTGAGTAAAACATGTTAGATAAATCCCCTTCTATAGTCAATAAAGTTTTTAATCAGGGTTGCCACATTGGGATTGAAGGTCACTGTTTTACTTTTGTTTTTGTTTTTTACTGTAGTGGCACCATTATTTTCTCAGGTCTGGACCTTTATTTTAAAGTGTATGTACAAATATTACAATTTATGGATAATCTTCAACAGCTTTTACATTTTTTGCTGTAGTGGCACTAAATTTACACAAGTTGCCAATTGTCCTAGCAACTTACTGCAACCTTCCTAGTAGTGGAGAGGAGGAGAGGAGACCAGACGGGTACAAATGAACTCGTCTAAGCTAAAGTAAGAACATATCTCAGTATGTAAAAACAGTGGCCTATTCCTTTTTACGGTAATTTCTTACAGCGTGTCTTTGCTCAAGGGCACAATGACAGTGTGCATCCTCTGATCACAAGATGACCCGCTCTACCAGCACCACTGTCACGGGTTAGGGTTATTTCCTCCAATTACGCATAGGCCTATATCCAAATCTCAAAGTGCATTGACTGGAGAGCTTACAGCCTACATGTCAGTGTGATGCCTCTGTTGCTCTTTTGTTTCTCATTTGTTGCCCTTTTGGTCACTTTTTGGTCACACTTTCATCGCTTTTTTCAAGTTTTTGTCACTCTTTTGTTGCACATAAGTTTTCATCTTATTTTTCTTGCTACTTTTTTCAAGAAGCTTTCAGGTTTGGGGGTTAAACCAAACAGGAGAAAATGTGCTCGGTTCAGGAGGAGGTTAAGGCGTTAAACAAAAACTCTCTATATTGTGTTAAAAAATAAATCAAGTCATAAATGAATAAACGAATGGGTGCAGAAAGCGGATGTGCCTGCTCTGAACAGAATAGTTCAAATTGACTGAACTTAATAAAAAAACTTACAATGTTTTAGGACAGTCAGACAATGATACAGTAATTAATGCAGCAAAAATGCCTCCATATTGTGTTCTTTGCTTTGTGGCTCTGTGTGTAGGATCCAAGAGGACTTTGGTGGAAAGTAAGGCCTGTGTTTGTACTTTTATTCCCAACAGCCGGTGTGACTGATTGATTTATTCTTATAGAGACTAAAGATTAAAAGGATGACAGATCAGCATTTGCTTACACAGCGCCTTCTGCTAATCCCAGACGCCCCATGCAGGCTCTCTCTCCGGAGGCGCATGGGCTTCAGAAGAACAACAGGCCACAGGAAGAAACAGGCAGAAACTTTCATCCGTTGGCAGCGTGCACCATCTGGACAAATCTGAAGTCGTAGATAGTTTGAAAAGACACCTGGAAGTTTAGGCTGCAATGGGAGACCTGCACAACAACCACATCTTTCCACTTCATTCAGAGGACTTCACTGGACTGAGCCCGACAAGCACAGGTGAGAGTATTCTGAGTTTTGTGTGTTCACAGTTTGCACACTGACTTTGTTCATTTGTGGCAAACGAAGTGAGTTCAGCATCATTTTCAACCTCATGGCGGTGGCGCTTATACTTTTTTATGCCAAGTACCAAATATTTGACCCTGCAAGTGCTGCCCCAGACCTCCCACCTATCAAGGACAAATCAGGACTAAACTGGCACCTAAATCTTACTAAATTAAGCCTAAACTGGATTTAAACTATGTCAAAATAAGGGAAGAAAACAATAAGATGCCTCTCATTAAAACAAAATAAAGTCTAAAATTGCAGATGACTTTGCCTGAATAAACCCAAGTACCACCATTGTACATGTACCGCAGTTTGAGAATCACTGTGGTTTTCAATCAATATCAGATTTTTTAAACATTTAAAGGTGCATTATGTGGAAAATTGTGCGTAATTTGCGTTTTTGTGACCCAGTGACTCCCTGGTGCCTTGACTTTCCATCATGGTGGCCTCTACAACTCTCCAGGAGCAATTGTTTTGTAGGTTTTCAGCTGAAAGGGTCCTACAGCAGTGAACACCTACCAGTAACGCTATCAAAAATGGATCCTGGTGCATCATACAGGCCTCTGTGATGGAAAATAAGAGACCGCTGGGTCACTGAAAGGTCAAATTTGCATAAAAAGTTGCATAATGCACCTTTATAGGAGATTAATTGGGTTTTCTTATTCCACAACTAAAAATTAGCATACTTGTTTGTAGACATTATGTCCAAGAATCTGTTTCCCACATTATGATTTAAGAATAAACTAAACATTCTCCTGAAAGGGGCTAGACGCAAGTTAGCCATTTTATACTCACTACTGCCACATCAGGTCATACGTGTAACTGCACCTTCTATATTAAGCTCGTGCATGACGGCACTTCAGACCGAATCAACACCTTTCTGAGTGATTTTAGAGGCAGTTGTGGTGAACATGTCTGAGCTCATTCAACACGGCTGGAACATGTAGGGGGAGGAAAATACATCATTTTAACATTTTTAAACTCTGTATAGTCCCTTTAAACCAAAACAATGAACTGCACTAAGTATTTGTAATGAGTCATATCTCAATATAATCTTAAACAGACAAGTACAAAGCCGTGTGTGTGTAAACTCTGTGTGTGTGCAGGTTTTGTCCCGGTGACGAAGGGGCCGGGTCTGCTGTGCAAAGTGTGCTCTGACTCCAGCAGCGGGAAACACTACGGCATCTACGCCTGCAACGGCTGCAGCGGCTTCTTCAAACGCAGCGTGAGGCGGAGACTCATCTACAGGTCTGTGGACGATCCAGATTCTGTCGTTCATTTAGTTTGCAACACACCAAGAAACTGTAGCATTTACTTCACTAAATCAAGACCCGCACAACCATAAAGGAGACAGATATATGAATAATGTATCAAGTCCTGGAGGGATGAAGAATGACAGGAGGAACACTATCTTCAAAAGTACTTGCAGTCAAACTGAAATGGCACTTTTAATGGACTTATTGTCAATTCACAATAAGCTGCAATGATTGAACTCTAATTTCCTTTGTTAACAACAAATGATCTCATCTGAAATATATGGGATTAATGTGTTTGTTCAGCAGTTTACATTTCAGTCCTTATAATCAGAGGTGGAAAGTACAAGGAAGTAAAACTGAGGTACCTTTACTTTACTTGAGACCATTTATGATGATGACTACTAAGCAGGTGTCACTACTTTCTTCTCCACTATATTTTTGATTTGGAGTTAAAGTGAAAGTATTGTATTTTGAACAGTGATTGAAACACATATTATCACAGTGACTTCTTTTTGGTCCAGACCAGGTTCAGACCCATTTTAGACCTGGTTTAGTCCTAGTTTGAAAACAGTTCTATAGCTTGATCCTCACAGCAGTTTTCAGCAGTGCTAGCATAGATGATCAAGGGTTTTCTAATCATCAATTACCCTTTAACCTCTTAACCCCCACCTGAACCGAGCACATTTTCTCAATTTTGGCTTTACCCAAATCTAAAAGCTTCTCAAGTAGTGCTTTTCGTTCAAAAACATTTTAAATGACCACAAACTTTTGAGAGGTAGTGCAAGTAGAAAATTAATCTGATATTTTTGCTTTTACTTAAAGTGCATATGGCACATTAGACACATTTTTTGCAAAAACATAGTTTACACAATTATATTGAAGATTTTGCAAAAGATGGTACACAGTGTTCTTTAGTTTGGACATTTTTGTGATGTTTATAGTTTCACTTCCTTATTGGACACTGACAGGAAGTGACATAGATGCAGGCAAACAATTTTAAACTGTTGTCGTACCGACCATGTTAAGTCAATGGGGAATGTTACCTTCTTCTATGTCACTTCTGCCCAACATTTCATCATTAAAATTGTTGCTTCCCTGAAATAAAATGATAATTATTCAGCTGATGATAAACCATATTCTAACCATATATCTTCTGAACATCATGCAGGAAAAAGTTTAACTATGATCTGTATCAAATTTAAAAAAAGAAGTAATTTGAGTTTTTAACATGGAGCTGCCCACAGATGATATATTTTTCTGGTTTATTTGTTGCAGCTGGGAAAATAGAAAGAGATATTGAGTAGAAGTTAAGGAGTAAGAAGAATCATTGACTGAAATATTGAAATATGAACTGGCTTTATCTCAGGTGCCACGCAGGTACAGGGCAGTGCCTCGTGGATAAGGCTCACCGGAACCAGTGCCAGGCGTGTCGGCTCAAGAAATGTCTTCAGGCTGGAATGAACAAAGACGGTAGGTCCAAACGCAGAGTCAAATGTGATCGTTTATCGTCTGTGCATAAGAAAAATGGCAAGGCAACTTTATTTATACCGTGCATTTCGTACACAAGGCAACTCAATGTGCCTCAATGCACTTTTTAGCCTCCCCAAGCGAATTATTATCATAATCAACTTAAAATAAGGAGTTTCACTCATAAAAACAGATCGTAAAACAGTCTGGCTATGGCCGACAGACAGATATTTTTGAATTAATGTTGTATTTTAGTAAAGTAGTGGGTGAAGTACAGAAAATATATACATACATAGAAACGATTTAGGTTGATAAGGAAAAGGCGACAGAATTTAACTATTGTAAGTACAAGACTGGGCAATTTTAAGAGAAATACCTTTAACCTGAAAGTATCTCTATAAATCAATTACAAGGAGCGTTGATCAAAATAATACAATTATATTAAAAATATGTAATGTTCAAATGTCATTTTCAAATGTCAATTCACTCACTTGAAAGATACAGATAATTTAAATTGTATTAGCCTACTCTCACATCCTTGAATCGAATTGAATTGAATTTTAGAAATATGTACACAATACATTAGATTACTCTCTAATCTAATGCTTGTGTTTTGAGAGCAAACTAAATAAAAAAATAAAAAGTGTTATAGCTTTTATTTTAATAACGATCTTGTGCTTGTCAGCTGTCCAGAACGAGCGCCAGCCTCGCAGCTCGGCGCAGGTCAGTCTGGACTCCGTCGCTATGGAAACCACACAGGAACTCGTCTCCACCGCCCCGGAGCTCACTTCCTCCGTCATCTGCCGGCCGCGGGTAACGGGCCACAGCCCCCCTGCCCCACCCGACACCGAACAACACGCCCTCAGCGCCCAGCAGCAGCGCCACCGCCTCATGGTCAGCCTGCTGACCGCCGAGACCTGCGCCAAACTGGACTCAGAGGACGGTGAGGACATGAATGAGAACTGCTTGCATGGTGGCGCGGTGGTCCCGGCTTTTCTGTGTGGAGTTTGCATGTTCTCCCATGTCAGCGTATGGTTCCTGTGGGTACACCGGTTTCCCCATACCACTAAAAACATGCACAATAGGCCAGGATGAGTGTGCATGTGTTTGAGAATGGGAATATTCATTAAGATGCACTGTCCCAACCAAATAAACAAAATAAATAAAATTCCAAAAATGGTATTCCTGAGAGGAGTGAGTGAAGTGTTTTGAAGGAGGACATAGATTCCACTACGACAAAGAGTGTGGGGCCTATAATGTCACAAGTTACTATTATTGGAAATCATGTTTATGTGTCTTGGTTTGAATTTTCTTTAATTTAAAGGCACACTGTGTAACATCTTGGACCACACTGTTGCCATCCGTACAAAACATGCTCCCAATGACCAGCTCAACACAGAAAATGCTATTACTGCAGTGGGTAATCGAAGAATGGATTTGGATCAGGACATAACCTGTTTAAAGTTCAAATTCTACTGACTTTAATCGACATCTCCATGGCGATGAGCTGGAGACGTCCCCACTGGTAAAGTTTCAGTCATGTCTTTGGAGAGCTGAGCCGCTCACAGCAAAAACACATGTTTGTTTGTACATTTCTGAAGTATTTTTAAATTATGAAAATATCTTTCATAAAATAAATGGTTGTATTTCAATTTTATTTATTGGGTAAAATTCTACACAGTGTGGCTTTAATCTTTGTTTCACCAGGAGCACTTCATTGTGATTGTGCATTTTTAAAGCAGGTCCTGGCCTAGAGCAGCTCATTCTCTTTACATCTCTGCAGACACACTAACATGTTGGATAGATTAGACTCCAATATCAGCAGCAGTGGCTCAGATCAGTAAAAAATTAAAGGTTGGCAAATTAAATCCCATAGTGTGTGTGAGAGTGAGTGGTTGGTGTTGGTCGGAGGGTCCTATGGAGCGGATTCATTTGTTGAACATTGTGTTGTGATGAATGCATTCTATCAATTTGTGATTTCTTGTCTGAAGTGGAGGACACCATTGATGTGACGACCAACGAGGCTGAGAAAGAAGCCATTCCCTCCGTTCGCTTTTCTCCATACCCCCTGGGCTTCTCTGAGAGCATCTATGAGACTTCAGCCCGGCTACTTTTCATGTCTGTCAAATGGGCCAAAAACCTTCCCGTCTTCTCTCTGCTGCCATTTCGAGACCAGGTAAGAGTCAACTCATGTAGATCCAGTTTGTGTTTGTGTTTTTGTATTTTCATGGCATTTTCTTTGTTGGGATTTTCATACATTATTTCAAGTTTATTTTTCTCATAACTTAAGACTGTGTCACTGAAACATAATCCACCATTACTCTTTCTTGAGTAAATATTTTATTTTACCGTCTCTGGTAACAGAGTAGCTCACGGATGTAGGGAAGGTAGGCTGTAGTACAGGGTTAGGCAAGGGCGCCGTGGAGGGCTGATTTGCTTACTTTACTGACTTTGCCAAAACACCAGGGGCCGAACCTCAACATTGTAGCTGAAAGTAAAGAACTTTTATCTGCAAATACCAATGTGTTACATCAGTGGTTCTTAAGTGGCAGGGCTTTGGGACCCAACATTACCCCAGGATGACAATACGCGCCCCAAACAAAACTGTAGTTTGTCATATATCGTATACAATATTGTATTTTCCACACAAGTTTTTGTTGAACAATTGTAAAATTATGATGAAAACAACCCAATAACAACCATTTTAACAAACTCTATTAGTGTTCCCATGCAGTTTCAGATGGAAAATATTGAATAAAAGTTCCCTTTAGACCCACTTTAGGGTCTAGAATCCCCGTTTTACATTATATAATATGACCAGTGGGATGTTCTGCCAGGACATTTTCAAAATGCTGACACTATTTCTCACATTTTTAGGGTACTTTAACAGGTATTTGCTCACTTATTTGCATAATAATATTTATCAAATCATCTTGGGGGCCAGAGGTTCTGTGCTGGATTTGGTCCCCAGGCCTGACCCTGCTGTATAGGCAACGTCAGGCCTGCCTATACCCCTGCTGTAGTACATTGTTTCACATATTGAGTAATCACAAATGTCAACCCTTTTTAAAATCTTTATCATGATTATTATTTGGATTATTTCCTGAGTTTTAATTCTACGCAGAAGTATCGTCATCACCTCCTGATCTTCTTGGCCCCTGTAGGTGATCCTGCTGGAGGAGGCCTGGAGTGAACTGTTCCTCCTCTGTGCACTTCAGTGGTCGCTCCCATTCGATACTTGCCCCCTCTTCTCTCTCCAAGAGTCTTCGAGTAAAAGCAGCAACTCCATCACTGACCTGCACGTGTTGGAAGACACTTTCCATCGCTTCAGGGCTCTGGCTGTGGATCCCACAGAGTTCGCATGTCTCAAAGCAATTGTGCTCTTCAAACCAGGTGTGTAATGAGAGGCCTACGTCAGCAAAAATAATAACCAAATGTGGTGGGCAATATTGACAATATTAGTAATAATAGTATTTAAATTATATACTGTATATATCTTGCTGACGATACTGTATATCCCACCTAACGAGTTGTCATGGCGAGTTTGTTACCATGTCATGTGTTGTTTCCTCTCAGAGACACGCAGCCTCAAAGATCCAGAGCGAGTCGAGAGTCTTCAGGACCAGTCCCAGGTTTTACTGGGTCAGCACATTCGCTCAGTTTACCCAAGCCAGAGCGGCAGGTACATGAATACATACACGCCATGAAACAGGAACTCTAAAAATGAGGTTTAATAAAATGCATTTGTATATATCTTGAAAGGTTTGGAAGATTGCTGCTTCTGCTGCCCTCTCTTCACTTTGTCAGCTCTCAGCAAGTGGAACAGTTCTTCTTCTACAAGACGATTGGGAGCACACCCATGGAAAAACTACTGTGTGATATGTTCAAAAACTAAAGACTGGAATATTAAAATGATTCAGATGTGGTTTGAGGCCATGTTGTCAGCATACATGTAAAATGTGTTATTTGTTAATAAACATGATACATTCAGTGAAATTATTCCAAGCATTTTTTTGTGAAGAATGGAACTTTAATCGTCTACTTTAGTAGCTTGCCCTACTTTAGCATTTACATTCAAGTAGCCAACATGTAGGTTTTCTATCTGTTGTTTTATCATACTTTTTACAACTAGAGTAATATTATTGTAACGGAGCAAATAGGAGGCGAACTACAAAGTGGACTCTGTTTATTAAGTGTGAGGTAAAGAGAGCTCGTGTACTCTGTAGTTGTAGCTGAGTTCCAAACAGCTGATTTGCCAACCAGAGTGATAGACTGAGAATGGTCTATGTTGGTGACTGGTGAAAGTTTCTAGTAGGCAGTTTGTTTGGGCAGTGCTCTGGCTTTGAGTAAAGCTGTGTGAAGGACCGAGCAGAAAATGTTTCTGGCAGCTCTCGGCTAAACTGTAGGATATCTGTTTAAAAGACAAGAAAACTATCACAATGATGACACATTTGTGCGAGAAAAGCTTTGCAGTTGTTGAGATTTGGAGCATAGTTATATTTTTCATTCATGAAACACTTTGCTTACATTACCAAATGTTAGCCTTGTTAACAGGCAAAGCCTGTTCTCTGCTCTCCAGTCCATAAAAGTGCAACAAAAGCAGCACACACTTTTGGATCGAGAGCAGGGGTGGGCAATTCATTTTCATAAGGGCCCACAAAAGAAGCCTGAAATGAGTCGGAGCCGCACCAACAATTACAAACTTATTCTGCTCAACTTTATCCTAGTGGACATGACACTAAATTGTGTATTTGGAATATCTGATACTGGTATTTAGTAGTGCTGGGCGATATATCGATATTTAACTAAGATATATCAATATATTTTTAAATGAGATATGGAATTAGACCACATTGCATATATTGATATCGTTCACATTTGAGCCATAATACTTATTCTATAGGCTATTTTTATTTTAAGATATTTCTTAATTTAAATGTGCACTTTACGGAGCTTTGTTAAACAGTGTGTATATTTACATTTTATAGTGAGTTTTCAATGAAACTTCTCGCATTTGGCTTGACTTTGACATTTCCTTTCACAGCTCTCACTTTGCGGAAAAAATATCGGGATATATATCGTATATCGATATTCAACCTAAATATATCGGGATATGACTTCTGGTCCATATCGCCCAGCCCTAGTATTTAGTAGGACAATTATTTTCTGAAAATATTTTGCCATGGGTGTGGTTTAATATTATAGATCCATGCCCGCGGGCCGTAATTTGCCCAGGTCTGATGCAAGGCGGTAGCTCCAATCCACCAGCAGAGGGGGCTAATGTGCAGCAACAAGAGGGGGCTACGGTCGACAAACACGGAAATGACTCCAACGATCATTTTTGATAATGCTGTGTCGATTTTAATGGCCGATGCCTTCTTAAGTGAATATATTATTGATCGCACTGTCCACCAACAGTTATCCGGATGCAATGATGCAAAGGTGATGTCGGGCAAAGGAAAGAGGCACTAAACATATCCCAGCTGGCTAACTTTTTTGGCTAGGCTACAGTTAGCACTAGGCTAAAAACAGAGATGTTCAGGTCCTCCGGGTACCAGCCTCTGCCGCAGAGAGACACTCCAGGTCTGTACGTGACCGACCCCCACAGAGGACTGTCCTTTGACTACATCCCCAATGTCTCCCAGAACGACTTCACAGGTAAAGCACGTTGAGCTGTGGCGGAGCTCCACTGAACTGAAGCGCTGTAGTGTTTAACCTCTTAGCCCCCGCCTGAACCGAGCGCGTGAACGCTTAAAAAGGCGTCAAAATAGCGATGAAAAAAGTGGCAAAAGCGTGACTAAAACAGCAATGAAAAACAACACAAATTAGATGAAAACGTGACAAAAACTTGACAAAAAATCAACACAAATTAGATGAAAAAGCGACAAAAACATCACAAAAAACAGGATAAAAAGCGACAAAAAATCAGCAAGAACTAGGTATAAAAATGACAAAAAAGTGACAAAAAAGCATGAGAAAAAGCGAGAAAAAAATCAACGAAATTAGATGTAAAGTGACAAAGAACAGGACAAAAGGCAACAAAAATTCAATGAAGAAGCGACAAAAACATGACCAAGAAATCAACAAAAAATAGATGAAGAAGCGACAAAAACAGGACAAAAAAATCAACAAAAATTCCATGTAAGTGACAAAAACATGATCAACAAAAATTAGATCTAAAAGTAACAAAAACAGGACGAAGAGCGAGAAAAAATCAACAGAAATTAGGACAAAAAGCGACAAAAGAGGCAACAAAAAATAGATGAAAAGTGACAAAAGAATGACAAAAAAATCAACAAAAAAACAGACAAAAACCACAAAAATGTGACAAAAACACGGCGACAGTTTGACAAGAGTTTCGATGACTTTTGTAGGTCTTAGCTTTCAAATGAGGCGTTACACTGTTGCTTTCCAGTGGAGAAGTTTGTAGATTTGGGTACAGCCGAACTGGAGAAAATATGCTCGATTCAGTGGGGGAGGTCAGAGGTTAAACTGCTGCACGAATACAAGTAATGTTTTGATAATGTTTTAATACAGCAGTAGTATATAATAGTCCAATCTACCCATGTTTGTTTCTGTAATGTGGTCTGGGGGAGCACTTTTCCTTCTATCCTCAAGAAAATTAAATAGTTTTAGATAAATAGTAAGCTGGTTCCCACATATAATAAGCCATTTTTCATACCATGTTTATGTTTTAGATGCTTCCCAGGGCTGGCTCTCTTGGATATGTAACCTCATAGTCATATTCCTGGTCTACATTGTGACCTTCATTACCTTTCCTGTATCTGGATGGTTTGTCCTCAAGGTAAGATGATGGCACGTGTGATCTGATTACCGTCGATAATAAACATACAATTAATGTGTTTTTCATAGACCGTGCCCAACTACGAAAAGATAGTGGTGTTTCGTCTTGGGCGTATTTGTCCACCCAAAGGACCTGGAGTAGTGTTGGTGCTTCCTCTCATCGATCAGTGGCAGAGAGTAGACCTTCGCACCAGAGCCTTCAGCATCCCTCCCTGTCAGGTCATAATAATAATATAATAATACACTTTATTAATTAATTTACGAGCTCCAACTTGGAAATTTCAACTGATGATCTTGGCTATATTAAAGAAAATGTTTTGTTTCTTTATTGTTTACTCTATAGTTTTCACATTGTATAGTATTTAAGGGAAAAACTAAATTGAAAGATTTGTCTGTCTGTATTTTCAGGTGAGGACACTAGATGGTGGACTACTCTTGGTTGGAGCTGATATCCAGTTCAGGATTTGGAACCCTGTCCTGTCTGTGGTGGCTGTGCAGGACCTGAATGCATCTACCAGGATGACTGCTCACAAGGCCTTGAGCCATAGTTTGTCCAAGAAAACAGTCAAAGAGATCCAGAGTGAGAGGGTCAAACTGGGGGAATATTTGGGGGTGCGGCCATATACTTTTCTATACTTGTAACATTTTCATAAGCATTTTATTCAAGTAACTGTACACCTTTTTTCTTTTGAAAAGATGGACATTAATGAGATGACAAAGCCCTGGGGCCTTGAAGTGGACCGGGTTGAACTTGTTATTGGCTCCATCCTCCAAGCTCCAGAGGAGGGCCCTCAGGGCTCCTTTATTTTGCCTCCTTCTGTCCCTGGCCTGGAAGGCATCGCTGGCCCCATTCAGCAGCTGGCCATGCATTTTTTCAGTCAAAATCTATCTCAGCCAAAACAAGGTTTGTTCAAATTCACATCACGTCTTGAGTAATGTGCAACATGAAGTAAAGTTTTTGATGCTGAATTTTAATTTCAGAAGACACTGTAACAGTGACAGATGAGCTTGCTCCTGTCCCCTCGCCTCACTCTGTGGAGGAGCTGCTCAGTGCTGTCAGACTGCTGCTTTCTGAGGGTCTTGTGAGTCGGGTTGGAGCCTGCTTCCAGTTTTGCATTACTTCTGCAGATCAGCAGCAGAAAAATTATTACGTGGATCTAAGACAAGGTCAGCTCCTTTCCCGCTTTTGTTGGTAACATAGATACTCAAAAACAAAAGATGAACAGGACACCGTTGTTTGTGTTGCAGGAAGTGGTTCTGCAGGGACAGGGTCGTCTCCAGACCCTGATGTCACTCTCAGTCTGACAGACACTGACCTTCTGGCTCTGTTTGAGGGAACACTGAGGCCGTTCGCTGCCTACAGCAGTGGCAGACTTCGGATTCAAGGCGATGTGAAAACCGCCATGAAATTAGAAGAAGTTATTAAGCTACTTAGAAAATGATGTATGTTTATAAATTCACTTATTTTTATTTATGATTGTGTTTTTGTGTGAAATCTTAAATGGCTCAATAATTTTAGAGTGTTTTATGCAGATTTCAAATCAGTGAATTGTAATAAAGTTAAACATCTTTCATTCATTGGCTGTAGCGTGTTTAATATATGCTAATGGTTGTCAACATGACATCATTAGTGAGTAGCTGTCACTTTGCCTTGAGCGCTGCGCAGGGGCCTTGGACGAGCCTCCTCCGACTCATGTCCCTGACTCAGACGGAGCTTTGCAGCTCAGTGTGCTCTCACTATGTCCCGGTGGAGTGTCTGGCGCCTGAGACCTCTCTCCTGGGCAGAGGAGAGCCTTCCTGTGGGAGCACGTTGTAGCAGCAGTGTATCCGTGGTCCGACAATCACATGGCAGCATTGTCCGGCCCTTCAATGAGATCCCTGGGCTGTGGAAGAACAGTGTGGTCAATCTGTACAACTTCTGGAAACAAGACGGCTTCAAAAACCTTCATCGCATCATGGTGAACAACTTCAACACGTTTGGGCCCATTTACAGGTATGAAGGCATTCACAAACCACACTGCTCTTAAAATGAATGCAATGAGTAACATGTTATGTCTATACTTTGAATAAAAATAGTTTATTGTCAAGGCCAATAAAGAGATCAAGCCTGGCCGTGTGTTTACATTTTTCTTATCTGACAGAGAAAAAATCGGCTACTACGAGAGTGTTAACATCGTCAAGCCAGAGGATGCTGCCATCCTGTTCAAAGCTGAGGGCCATTATCCCAAAAGGCTAAACGTAGAGCCATGGACGGCATACAGAGACTACAGGAACCGCAGATACGGAGTTCTTCTCAAGTGTGTATTGGTAAACCCATACTATTTAAATGTAACTACTTCACCCGTTTGGACATGGTCAGTAGATTGTGGTTCTTTTATTTTAATTCAGGTAAGTGATATTTGTCAATTTGCTTAAGAAACTTTGTGCAGATGTTTTTTTCAATTATTTCAATTCAATCCTTAGTCCTGCTTTAGTTCCAAGTTAGTCCAGATTTTTAATTAGCCAAGGTATGCATGTCCCATCTGTGTGTGGCATGATGTTTAGGTTTAACACACTATGTCTCAACAGGAGCGGCGAGGACTGGCGTTCAAACCGTGTCATTCTGAACAAAGAGGTAATCGCCCCGAAAATCCAGGAAAACTTTATTCCTCTGATGGAAGAAGTGGGGCTGGATTTTGTGGAGAGAGTTCACAAAAAGATCGAGCGGAGCGGTCAGAACAAATGGACTACAGACCTGTCCCAGGAACTCTTCAAATTCGCTCTCGAATGTAAGTGTTCATTTTGTCAAGTAGTGATGAAATACTTCTGCTGACTAATGTGAGAAGTAGATGATTAAAAGCATGACTAAATATCCACATAATTCTGATATCAAAACAAACTATAATGATCAGAGGGGACCAATGGAAGTAATCCCTGTGCTCCTTTTTTCTCTATTTCTCTTATCGTATTGCTGATGTGATTCCTGCTCTGCTCGTCCCGCAGCGGTGAGTGCGGTGCTGTACGGAGAACGCCTGGGTCTGATGCTGGACTACATCGACCCTGAAGTGCAGCACTTCATCGACTGCATCACGGTCATGTTCAAGACCACCTCGCCCATGCTGTTCATTCCCCCGGAGCTGCTGAGGAGGCTGGGCTCCAAAGTGTGGCGGGACCACGTGGAGGCCTGGGACGGCATCTTCAACCAAGGCATGTTTCCTCCTTCTAATTTCACTCATGGCAATATTAGTCGCTTTCAGATTGGAGAAGGAGATGGAAGGCAGCATTTTCCAACTATTTCCAGAACTAGTTGTTGTGATTGGTCGGCGCTGGGCGAAGTGTTCTGTAAAGGGAAGACACAATGACAGTATGCACTGATTTTGAACCTGTTACAATCTAATTAGAGGGAGAATGCCATTTGTTTTGCCTGTGCTTCTATTCAAATTAAACATTTGTCCTACCTCTCACACAGTTACTTAACTCATGCACCACAGTCTCACACATACAGTAAATGAGTTGTGTGAAGTGTCTTGCCCAAGGACAAAGTAACAGGATACACTTTTTGAGCTTGATTCAACCTGCTAGTCTTTGGACCTGTGGACGAACAACTGTTGCATCAAGCTTATAGCACTTTTAACTTCTCATCCCCCGCCTTAACCGGATGCATTTTCTCCAGTTCAACTTTACCCAAATCTAAAAGCTTCTCAAGTAGAGCCTATAAGTGTAGCATCTCACTTGAAGGCTAAGACCTACAAAACTGATCTAACCTATTTTTTTTTCTCATTGTTGCCATCACTTTTAAAAGTTTTTATTTCGTCACGCTTTTTTCACTTTTTTTTGTCGCATTTTTATCTGTTTTTTCAGTGGATTTTTGTAAAAAAAAAATGTTGCATTTTTGTCCCTTTTTTTACGCATTTGTGTCACTATTTTTTTGTATTTTTGGCGCATTTTATCTCTTTTTTCGTTGTGTTTTTGTAATTTTTTGCTGCATTTGTGTCACTTTTTGGCACATTTTAAAAATGTTTTAACTTTTTTATATCACATTTTATCACTTTTTTTGTCGCCTTTTTGTCTGTTTTTCTGCTTATTTTTGTCAATTTTTGGTTGCATTTGTGTCTGTTTTTTGTTGCATTTTTGTATTTTTGTCTCTTTTTTGCTGCTTTTATGTCACTTTTTTGGCACATTTTTGTCAGTTTTTCATTGCATTTTTGTCACTTTCCTGTTGCATTTCTGTCTGTTTTTCATCACATTTTTGCCGCATTTTACTTTTTCGTTCGTTTCGTATTTTTGTTGCACTTTTATCTCTTATTCGATGTATTTTTGTACATTTTTGCTGCATTTGTCTCACTTTTTTGGCACATTTTTAAAAAAATTAAACATTTTTTTTATTGCATTTTGCCAATTTTTTGTCACATTTTTATCTGTTTCTCAGCGTATTTTTCTACATTTTTTGTCACATTTTTGCCAAATTTTTGGCACTTTTTTGTTTCATTTTTATCTCTTTTACATTGCATTTTCATCACTTTTGTCTGTTTTTTGCAACATTTCTATCAGTTTAAGAAGTTAAGAAGATTTGGGTAAAGCCAAACTGGAGAAAATCTGCTCTGTTTCGGCAGGTTAAGACGCTAAGAGCTTTTTATCATGTTACAATGTTGTTCTCTCTTCAAAAACATAGCTGGAGCTGTGTTTCGAGCCGCTAGGATCTTCTCCAGTGTTTAGCACCATGAACAGCAAAAAAACTCACTCATCATAGTTTAACTAGGGCCACATGTGCCGAGCGGTGTTCTTATTGAAACAGTGCACAGCGAAGGGGAGCAAGAGGAGGGGGCGGGGCTTATTTCAGTGAACCAGGAAGTTACACTACTGGATATTTCGTTTCAGCTGTTTTAGATCAATATTGCATTTTCTAACCAACAAAGTGAAAGTGATAAAGATTTGTGATTATGACCAAGTTTTCATTGTTTCCTTACAGCGGACAGGTGTATCCAGAACATCTACAGAGAGCTGCGGCAGGACTCGGGGCAAACAAAGAAGTACCCAGGGGTCCTAGCCACCCTGCTCCTGCTGGACAAGCTCTCTGTTGAGGACATTAAGGCCAACGTCACAGAGCTGATGGCTGGAGGAGTGGATACGGTGAGTGAACACGGTGTCTTACGGGGAAAGCTTGTAACATTATTAACCTGTACTTGTTTTTCAAAGTAGACTTCCATTACTCTCCAGTGGACGCTTTATGAATTGGCCCGACAACCAAACCTCCAGGAGGAGCTGAGGGCGGAGGTGTTCAAGGCTCGAGAGAAATGCCAGGGAAACATGCAGGAAATGCTCAAGCACGTTCCCTTGGTCAAAGGAGCTCTCAAGGAGACGCTACGGTAATAGATCATAGTAGTTTATTCAGGTTTTCTGGCAAACTTCACACATTCCATTCCTGTGTCATAAAACTCTTCTTGCTGCTCTTGAAATATAAGTAATAGAGTTTGGGATGGAATGATACAAATTGAACGCTACCATTTTATGGGGAACCAAAAATGGCTTAACAATATAAAATGTTTAGAAAGAGCCATGGAAGAACTCTGCAATATTCAAAAGGTTTTATGTACGAAAGAATCAATATTTTATATTTTGTCTTTTTGTTTATTATCATGGAATGCACCAGGAATAGGGTTAAGTACCATGACACGATAGTTTACCTGTATGGTATAGAGAAAAAAGGTATCGAAAAAAAGAAATATAAAATCTTTGTATTCAAGTTTTGATGCTGCTGTTCATCAAAATGTTAAAGAAAAAAAAGTGAAAGACAAGTTGAACAAAATTGGGGGGGAAATGGGGAAAAACAAGTGGGAAAATTGGAGTAAATTTGAGGGGAAAAAAATAGAAAAATTTAAATTGGCAAAATAATGAAAAAAAAAGTTGGGAAAATTGAGGGGAAAAAACATGAAAAAAAAAGGTTAAAAACATTAAGAATAACTTAAAAATTGTTTTTTGTTTGTTTCACCTCAAACAAATCATACAAATGGAAAGGAAATTAAATGGAAGGAAAAGGAATAAAATAATATTTTTAATCAGTGTCTTGGTTCTAGGACAGATAATTTATTATAGGTATTGAAAAAAGTATCGGCATAGAAAAACAAGTATCGTTTAAGTAACGATACTTGGAATCCCAGGTATCTTCTTAGCGAAGAAGAACAAGAATTTCCAAAATGTTGAATAGAAACATTAAAATAAACTGCCTTTTTAAATATTTAGTGCTTTTTTTGTCTTCTCATTTTGGACATGGACTCCAATGTTAGTAAACAACTGTTCATTCTGTGCCATGTCTAGGTTACACCCAGTCGCTGTGAGCCTGCAGAGATACATCACCGAGGACATCATCATTCAGAACTACCACATCCCGGCCGGGGTGAGTGCACGAGCCCGTGTGGTCGTCTTGTTACTTGATACTCAGATAGATGTCATTTATTTGTATCAATTGTATTCATTCCTAAATCTCCTCATTTTGCAAACTAAGAGCTGCTTTTTGGGCCAATCAGGAGAGGATTGGATGTTTATTTTCATTTCAATTTCTCTCTCTTTTCACTTTGCAATCTTACAGACCATCACTTTAAATCTAAATTTCTTGGAAAATAAGGACAATGCTAACTATTTTTTAAGGTTTTGGTCCGTAGGCAGTATTAGACAGTACAGGACTAGACCAGTAAAGAGCAGAGAGTGACATTCAGCTCATTGTCCACATGCACAGCTGCCTTATTACCCCCTTGGAACCATGGAAACCAATTCTAGTTTCCTAATATCTGAGTATTGATTATTTTCACAACTCTACATGTCTTAAGGTTGTCTGTTGGCTCAGTATCGTCCTGTCGTGTCTCATTTAGACCCTGGTACAGCTGGGACTCTATGCCATGGGCCGCGATCCGAAAGCGTTTTTGCGGCCGGAGCAGTACCAGCCCGCCCGCTGGATCCGCACTGAGACCATTGACAGTATGACTGAGACGCATTACTTCAGGAGCCTGGGGTTCGGCTTCGGTCCACGGCAGTGTTTGGGACGCAGGATCGCGGAGACCGAGATGCAGATTTTCCTCATCCATGTGAGTTTGTGAGCAAAACACTGACGGTGATGTCCACAATTAACAACACAATATGATCAGATACATGCCGATATGATTGTTAAAGACGCTCAATATTAAGGAAATGTTCAAATATTATTCATACTTTTTGTTTAGCATATGAAAAAAAAAAAAAAAAATCAGGTTTCTACAGGACTTGTTCTCCCAACACATGTGTAAGAGTGGAGGATACTTAACGTTTAAAATAAGGAAAAGCTCCCGCACACTGGCTACATTTAGACCTTCTGATTTCTAGAGTTCTCGGATTATTGACGTGGTTTGTAAACAGTATAATCTGATTTCTTTCTGAGCTTTTCACACGTGTGCATAACTAACCAGGTAAACACAACAAAGAGGCCAAACTAACGTCACAAAGACTAAAGATATCATGAAAAGACAAAAGTTATCCATGAAATAACGTATATATAATCTCTAATTTGTTTGTAGATAAAGCACAGTGTGTTTTCAACACTTGAGTGGTTAAGGAGCGTCATCCTCAGTGTCCCAGCCATGATTATATAAAGGACGACGAAGGGTCCATTATCAGAAATGAATGTCTGCTGCGACACCGCGAAATCCATTTATTTCTGATAATGGACATTGTATTATCCCGCCTTATACCTGAAACTGTTGATTGGGTCCTGTTTGCTTTTCCTTTTTGTCCTGGGCAGTAGTTATTCCACTCTATAAGCTGTTTTACCAGCTCAATTGGTTGTCGTTACGAGGGAAACAGCTGCAGTGGAGTGATATAGATTTTCACTTTTTAACCTACACCCTCTCGCCAATCAGAATTAAAGAGATATTTCAGGATTTTTGACATAGGGCCTCATTTCCTAGTTATCCAGAGTGTTGCTGGTACCTGGAGATATTTTTTTTGTAATTCGTGCAGTTCTTATCCAAATCTGCACTGGTTCATGTAGAACCCGGAGTTTTGGATTCTCATATTTCTCAAGAGAATGTAAAGGAGTCCGATCTGATTATTGTGTTGTCTGATTTCCCCAGTTATCAGGTCTTTCTGTCCAGGTAAATGTCGCCACTGTCTCACTCTGTTTTTTTTGGCTTTTATTGCTGCAATGTGTCGGTCACACTGGCCGTCAGACCTGGATCAAGGTCAAGTCAGGACTAAACCTATGTTTTCACTGAGCAAAGACAGAACAAATGTAACAAATAGTCTCGTAATGCGATGTGACATTATAATCATTGTGTCACTCATACAGAACAAGTGCGCTCTCGATTATTAACTCTACAATATTCCTTTTCCTTGGTCCTTTCAGATGCTGGAGAACTTCAAAGTGGAGAAGCAACGACACGTCGATGCCAAAAGCGTGTTCGAACTTATCCTTGTGCCCGACAAGCCGATAATACTGACCCTGAAGCCGCTACAGAACAGCCAACACGTCTGAGCGTTTCTGAGATCACTTTAAATCAAACCAAATATGTCAAATAAATGGTAGCTAACTAATCAACAAGGGGCTGAACTCTCCCCCTCACTCCCTCTGCTGTGTACATATAATTTACCTGTGCTTTAGAGATGATGCTAAATCAATTCTCTGTCTGTGCTTCACGTGTGGAACGATAGACAATAGACGTGTTTTGGGCAAACACGTATGTAACACCACATCAAGTTCACTTTAAATAATTATGTCCTGGTCAAAATTAAAGGGACTGGATGCAAGTTGGTCATTTTATGCTCACTACTGCCACCTCAGGTTCTATATTAAGCCTGACTTCGGACCGAATTAACACCTTTTTGAGTAACAGTGCAGGATTTTAGAGGCAGTTGTGGTGAACAGGTCTGAGCTCATTCTACACATTAGGACATGGCTGGAACATGTAGGGGGAGGAAAATACTTAATTTTAGCATTTTTAAACTCCATACAGTCCCTTTAAGTCTGTGTTTTAATAATACCAAGATCTGAATAAAATGGATGACAAGAAATCTTCTGGAATGTGCCTTTTTTTTTATTAGAACGTTTTTCATGTGAATTGATATAGTAAAATGGACAATATCTGACACTCATAGTTAGCAATATATTGATTATAATATGATATATAGGATAATTATTCTATGTTCTGCATTTGTGTTTACTTCTGTGACAGTGTTGAGGATGTTTGACCAAGTCCATATCCGTGCTCGCTGAGATGGATCAGCATCTGCTGTTTCTGCTTTCCCCACAGCTTTGAGTTTTCTTCAAGCTACAAAAATGACATTTTACATCACAGACTGTTTCATAAAGTCACATAATGATCCTTTATATGTATATTATAATGTCTATTTCACCTGCTGCTCCAGTATGAGCCGCCTGGTATCAGTTCTTTTTAGTTCAGCCAATAAATCTTCTTGGTCTTTCACTGATGCAGTGGCTTTACTCTGAAAAGGAAAACAAGTCAGAGTCCTAAAAGTTGAAGAGCTGAGTGGCCCAAACATCAAACATTACATCATGCAACATGGACTACACAGACGGGAGCTGAGGGTCCCCCAATATTTTTGTGTAAGAATGTACTGCGTTTTCTTCTTTATGCTGGGGGATGGAAATACCATATTTATTGGTGATTATGTCAACATTTTGCATTTATATTTACAGTGGGTTCAGAAAGTATTCATTCCTTGATTCCTGTTTTATTAGGAAGCAGCATTTTAACCTCTTAACCCCCGCCTTATCCGAGTGTGTTTTCTCCAGTTGAGCATTACAGTGTGACGCCTCATTTCAAAGCTAAAACCTGCAAAGCTAATCTAAGCTTCTTCCTCGTTAACATTATCACAGTTTCATCCTTTTTATTTGTGTTTTTGTCACATTTTTGTTGCTTTTTTGACAAGTTTTGGTCACATTTTTGAGGCTTAATCACAGTAACATCAACATGATAAAAACACAACAAAAATGACTAAAAAGTGATGGGAAAAAAAAAGGAAGAAACTTAGATGAGTTTTGTTAGCCTTAGTTTTCAAATGAGGCGTTACCCTGACCTATAGGCTGTGAACTCTCCAGTCGAGAAGCTTTTAGATTTGGGTAAAACTGGTAATATGAGCTCAGTTAAGGTGGGAGTTAAGAGGTTAACACTACAATAACTTTAGAATTTGTACCAACCAGAAATTACACAAGTTACAAAATGACCCATTGTGTATTTAACTGATCCTGCCAAGTCACAAAACGTGCATAGTAACAATGTTATTTTGTCTGCACCGATGTCAATATAACATTTTGCCCAGAAAATTATGGTCTAGACATAGATTGTTGATACACGTGACATACCGGTGCAAAGGGCGGTGCGGGAGGTGTCGGTGCCCTGTGTAGCTCCTGGCTCAGACTTGGGTCCTCTGCTGCTCGTCTCCCCTCACTTTCACCTTCACACAACAGAAACATCACTCTGGAGTCCATATTGAAATTAAAAGGGCCAGACTGCACTGCACTCACTTCTTATTTTTGTCATTGCCTGTCCTATGTTCCCATGCTGTTTCTTTATCATTGAGATGTTATACATTTGCTGAGCTCTCTCCATCTTCTCAATCGCCTGAAACACACAGACTTGGTGTTTATGACTGAACATCAGTGAAGTTCAGATTCACTTCACGTTGGCCTCTCTCTGAAATGCAGTTTGATTCACACTAGAGGAGCGTGTCACTGCGCTACCTTGCCCTGGCGCCGGACCATGGCCTCCAGCTCGCTCACCCGCCTCTGCTCCTGCTGCAGACGCCCCGGCTGAGTCTGGAGAAGACTCTTCAGCCTCAGCAGCTCCTTCTCACTGTCGTTCTTCTGAACAGAGGAATCAGATGAACGTCTTCTTTAGTGCAGTTGTCCTTCTCCTCGCACAACAGTGATATTATTACCCATTCATCAGCATCAGATCCACAACCCCGCATTAGCTTACTGTAGTCTGAGTCTATTGACTGTTTAAAAACTGAGCTCCCCACAAAACAGTTTAGTCAATTATGTTTCTCTTGTGCCATCGGTCCATCTTTGCTGGAACGCTCTTTCATAAACCAGACTGTAATGACGTGCCAATAGGATGGAAATAGAATGGTGACTTTGGGGAGGGATCGTGCATCTCTCTGTAATATCACAAAGAAAATGTCGTTTCCTGGGAGTTGACAGGTAATTACTGATATAATCATGAAATAACTAGGATGTGTGACCCGTTTCCACATTTTTTTATATGTACATTAAACATGGATGCTCAGTCCTCCAGGAGAATAACTAAATGGAGTCCACTAAAACAACATATCTGGACATGTTTCTACTCAATGGCCGACGCTTCGAAACTCATCCCATTTTCTTCTTCATAGGGCCAGAGATGTTGCACACACAGATTACGTAATAAACGTTCAAAATGTATTTACATGAATTTTGTAAAGAAGAAAGAACTCTCAATGCATTTAGTAATAACTTTGGTTACTACAGTTTTACTCACCATTGTTAACATTGATAAGCACCTGAAGTGATGCCATCGTCCCAATGTGCACCATTCCTATGTCTGGTTGTGTTTAGTCACAAATGATTATGTTATGATAAGGAAAACGGTTTGAGCATGTTGTCTTTTAGGATCTAAACTTATTAAATGACTGAACAATGTATGCAGTCACCACTTAGGTGCTTATAATAAATAATATATACAGAGATTATTAACAAAAGGTGTGGAAACAGTATTTGAAAATGCTTTGTGTGAAGTCATAAACTGTTGCCATACATTTGATTGCTTACATCAGTGGGGGTCTCACTACAACAAGTGCAGGGGGGGGGCTTCTATTACTTAAAGCAGTACTAAGTAACTCTTCCCCCTAGAGGCCATAAGTGCAACTGCAGGTGTTGTAGCAAGTTAGGATTTTTTTAATTTATTAATTGTCTTGGAGAGTAAATACTACGCTGACAGGAAAGGCGAAGGGAGAGAGGGTTACTGTGCATCCAATTATACAATGGAAATATTTTTTTTCACTCAAACTTGGCTGTAAATACTGTTTAAAGTGACGTTAGCCCACAGTTAGCTTTGCCCGTTAGCCTGTTAGCTTCTTCTTCGTGATTCCATTAGTGTGTATTGCTTTCTCCGCACCGGTGGCAGTCAAGTTGCAAACATGGTTTTCTTCCCAGAGACACCAGGGGGAGATGAAAGACCCTCCAATCACCCCATAAACACTTGTATTACCCCCACAGGGACTACGGAAAGGATTTATTAAGGTAAATAAGTTACTTAGTACTGCTTTAATGCAAAATTAGAAAATAATGCATTTTTTCATTTCACGAAGAAGTGAACATTTGATCACATTTTTAACTGTTTTGACCAAATGCGGCTCTACAAACCCACCCATACACCGGGGGGAGATGCAGACTCTGCACCGAAAGGCCCAATCTGGGATCGTAATTGAACCCAGGACCTTGCTGATGGGCGAAAGTGCACCTCTCAGTAATCAGGCCAAAACAAAGCTTTCGGACTCGCTTCTTTCGTGCATCTTTACCCTGATGAGCTGGTTCTGCAGTTGCTGGATCCTGTCAGTCTGAGTCGCGGTCCTGCTGCGCTCATTGGACAGTCTGCTCGAGAGAGACGCTATGGACATACAACAAACACATCAGAGTGAAGAATTTGTTCATCTCTCAAATGCTCAGAGCTCTCAGAACACTATCTCCATTAAACTTCTGCTGGGGAGAGATTTTCATTTCGATGAGACTTCAAAGCGGGCGGCGTTTGGGGAGGATAGCTGCATCGAGGTTACGCAGTGTCCTTCAGTAGATTAGTTTTTCTCTGCCCACACGCCATATCACGGACCATGAACCAAACTCATGAACCCTTATCGCTCACACCAGTCTGCTGCAAGGACATTAGAGGGAAAATATATACGTCACACCCAAGCAATACTTATTTTTCTAGGTATGTAGCTACTGTGTGTTCCAAATTCACTGCAATGTCTTGTCCTGCTTTAGCCTCACAACATGACTTTCGTTACACGCTGTGTTTTGTAACCCTGCATATTGAGTCTGTGTCCTTTCTGAGAACACAAAACAAATGGATAATGCTTCTCCATGGCTTTACCTCTTAAAGGAACAGGCCACCGTTTTTACATGCTGAGATATGTTCTTATCTGAGCTTAGACGAGTTGATTGTACCTGTCTAATCTCAGTCACGCAAATGACCAAAGATGTTGTTAGCATTTGGCCTCTCCCAATGTATTCCTATAGCTCCAAACAGGGGTGAAGATGGAAGCTACTAGTGTTCATCCCTTCTATCTTTTAGGTCAGTGGGGATGAAAGTCCAAGAACTCGTCTTTGCCCCAAAACGGCAACATAACATTATTCGCCTTCGTCATCTTGCTTGTTCAATAACGTTATTTCACTTTAATTTGAGGTTGTGGTTCGTGAGTGATTTTAGATTTCAAACAACAACTGTCTCCTCCCACAGAGTTTTTTGACCCCTGCCCTCCATCTCCATCCTCTAGGACGGAGTCGGCAAGTTCTCTTGGTGGAGGGACGTTTTTATTCATTGTCAAAAGGCCAAGTGTCGAGCCTCATATGGCTATGATCTAATTTGATGTTCCGCTAAGAAATTTGTATTGACTGTATTTTTTTCACACTTTTTGTGAAATTGAACAGGCAATTGCTCGCTGATTTGTATAATAATATTTCTCAAAATCCTCTTGGGGGCCGGAGGTTTTATGCTGGACATTGACATTGACTATCCCTGTTCTAATTGTTGTAACTCATTTCCAAATAATAATAATAGTTTAACTCGAAACATATACACAGATGTGAGTGGAGTACTCACACTATTTATTCAAATTAGAGTATGTCACTTTAAAATGATTTGAATATTTACTCAGTAAGTTAAAACAGTTTTAAGTCAAGTCAAGTTTCAAAAAGTTTCATGAAGTCACTCATGCAGCTTAAGCGCAAAGGTCTTGGTCATATTTTTAGGACATAATCCAACAAAAAAAAAAAAAATATTTTCTTTTCCACTTCCATAATGTATTCTTTGCACGTAATCTCTATTTTTATTATACTTAATCTTTTGATCATGCCTTGTTTTTGTATTTTTGTATATCTAGATGTAAGTTGTATTTTATATGAAGCACTTTGGGCAGCTGTGGTTGTTGTAAATGTGCCAGAGAAATACAGTTGACCTTCACCTAACTTTCCTCAGGCAAAGTAAAAAGTACTGTGTGATCAAACCACTCATGTACAAACAGCCTACATCGTGTTAATAGAGAGAAGACCTGGGTGAATTGAGAAAACTACAGTGCTGGGTAAACTTTGTTGACAACATGAGCCAGGCTAAAGTGAGCCAGTGCTGAGTTACCAATGCGGTCAGCCATCTCAGTCTTGGTCATCACGTCCAGGTCCGTGTCCCTGAGCAGCTCCAGGCCCCGGGTCGTGGTGCGCTTGGAGCCGGCTGTTCTCGGTCTGCAGCGCCTCCAGCTGCGCGCGCAGAGAGATCAGGTCCGCCGCCATGTGCCTCATCGCTCCGCGGTACCTCTGCACCTCCTGGACACACGCGAGCACGCGACAGACAGGGTGAGTAACCAGGAACATGAACATTTGTTTTTGTAGCTTATTTGAGCAAAAGTAGCAGAGGTTTAGGCTGTATAAAATGTTGAAGGTGTTCCATGCAGTTTCACTAATCCCCACCAGAGGTCTCCCCACACCGCCTCTGGATTTTTGACTTGGGGAACAGGCAGAAATCTGGACGACAAAAAATAGCAGGAACATATTTCCAATAAATAGGCAGCCAACACCATGAAAAAAATCAATAAATATTAGCATAAGATAGGGTGCAAGGCTTCAATTCATTATCATATTTGTAAACATGAATCCTAGAAGTAACTTGTGTTCCTTTTGCCTCTATTTCTTTAAAGCCAACTTGAGGAAATGAATTGTTTGTCTAGCAAATTTACATAGAAATTACTGTCTGGCCAGAATAAAGAAAATATCACATTTTGCGAGACAAATGCAATTTCTCCGGCGGAAATACAAAGTGTTTGAAGCCTCTGGTTCAGTGTCGGCCAAATGGTTCACCAATCCTCCTTTTTTTTTTTTTCCTCCCTTTAACAGCCTGTCTGTGCTATGGTCTGTGCACTGTCCTCTGCAATGTGGGAGGGGCCGCACTCCACTCTCTGCTGAGGCTGACACTCCCAGGGGACCCAGGGTGAAATTGAGCGTCTAATAGAAAGGGCAGGGCCGGGACAATCATGATGGAGATGAGATGTGTGGGGGGGCCTACGGGCACAATGGCCTACATCCTGAACAGAGGTACCTTTCTCTGTCCTAGATACATGCTACAAACATTTACTTTCTTCTGTGTTATCATTATGACTAAGCAACTGGTTATTCATTGTTACAGGTTAGTGATTCGTGGAACTAGATTGTGCCCAGGCTACAGTATAGGAGACAAAGAGAGAGATGCATGCCCTCTTATTTTATGTTTATAGTTCAATCTCAGTTTATAGCCATTGCCTCCTTGTGCAAGATGCTTCACCTTACTTGCTTGAATAAAGGTGTCCCTTTGATAGAACTATATCACGAGAGGTTGCATAGTTGCACAGTCACTAAGTCTCCATCAGTCATGCCTCTGGGTATGACTTAACCACTGCCAAGAGTGATTTAGTGTTTTGTCTCTAGGGTCCAGATTCTTTTAATCGAGGGAGAAGAGAGGGGCCACTGACTTGAAATGTGGAAAGATCTGGTTTTGGTTTACCCTCTCATTTAGGTTTGGGAACTTAA
Source organism: Gobius niger (assembly GCF_951799975.1). Classification (NCBI taxonomy): domain Eukaryota; kingdom Metazoa; phylum Chordata; class Actinopteri; order Gobiiformes; family Gobiidae; genus Gobius; species Gobius niger. Next base: position 9,931,908 of record NC_136863.1, read on the forward strand.
CCTCTTAACCCCCCACCTGAACCAAGCACATTTTTCTCCAGTTCAGGTTTACCCAAATCGAAAACTGCGTTTTTGTCAAATTTTTCTTGTGTTTTTGTCTCTTTTTTTGTCAGGTTTTTGTGTTTTTTTTTTGTCTTGTTTTAAAAATCTTTTCTTTTTTTTTAACTTCTTTTTTTTTGCTTAATTCACACAATTTTCCTCTTTGCTTTTTGACGTTTTAGTCCTGTTTTTATTATTATTATTATTATTTATTTTATTATTTAGTATTGTTGCTTTTCCGGCAGTTTTTTGTTTTTTCATCCTCATTTTTGTTGCTATTTTGATGCTTTTTTTTCAACCAAGCTTTTAGATTTCGGTTAAGCTGAACTGGAGAAAATGTGGTCGGTCCAGGCGGGGGTTAAGAGGTTTTTTATTGAGGCAATAATGGCAGAGGATTTATTTTTTTTAAAAACAGCACAAAGCTTGAGTGCCAACAAAGTCAGCCTGCAGGCCACTCCCTTATAAAGGTGTATCCACAGAGAGTCATTGTGATTTCCATATATACATTAGATGTTTTTTTTTTCCTACAATTATCATGATTCATTTTCATGTTCAGATCAAACCCAGGCGTTGATCGTGCTCTCACCTGGGCATGAGCTGCAGTCACAGGTGCAGTGCTGGGATCCTCCACACACAGAGACAATCTGAACACAAATCACTCAGTAACTCATTTACTGTCACTCCACTGTTGTGAGAGGCTTGTGGCTGACCGTTCCTCTCCTGTGAGATGGTCTGATTTCGCAGCTGACGTCTGTTCCTGTTGAGGGTCATTTTGAAGGTAAAGTGGGAGAATCTGTGCCAGAGCATCATGGGAAGGCAGGCTGAGGACGTCATTCTGGGGCGAAGGACAGACACATGATTACAGTCAGCTGCACCACACAGTACAGTGAAGAGGCAGTGGTTCCCAAGCTCTACTTTCTTACAGGCCCCATACCTCATTTATTAGTTGTGGAAATAGTACTGTGCATCTAATTATAAAGCATTTCTATCCATTTCATGAACTTGCTGTATAGTTTTTGAGCATTTTTGTGGCAATGATCCTGAAAAGTGACCTTGCAAGTTGTGAAATCTGCTCATAAACTGTGAAGAATCGGGACCACTTTCAACCACAATCTAATTGACTGGCTTCTAATCAAGAACCAGGATAGTGATTATTATTCATTATTTGCGCCTATTTTCCAAGACTTCATCCATAAACTAAAATCACCAACCCAAGAACTGTAATTTAACTAAAATACTGTTTAAATTACATTATATTGTATATTAAAAATAACATTGTTAAAATCATGTCACGACACACTCATTTGTCGCAACCCACACTTTTGGGAACCCATGTATTAAATAATGGATTGTTGCCACACAGTTTTTTATACACAATTCTAGAGGTTTTACATTCCTAAAGAAACATATTACATAAATAGCCTCTTATCGGAATCAAAATCAGAATCAGAATAGTTTTTATTGCCATTGTTTGTAAACGGGTTCACAAACTAGGAATTTATCTTGGTGAGACGTGCAACATTAAACATAAAAAACATATAACACAGAGTTTAGATAAAAAATAAGCTATAAACTTTAAACTATAAGGCTTATTAGAATGGGCAGGTCAACAGATTAGCCTGCTGTAGCCTGGTGCCTTGCTAATTTCGTTTTCTCTTTATGGAGCGCAATGTCTCGGATTTCTAGCACATTCCACATCAATAAACAAATAGAGATTTAGATTTAAAAAACATTTTGTACAAAAAATTAGTGACCAGGCAGCTAACGGAGTTGTTCCACGATTCTTTGCTGTTCTTTTTTTTAAATATTGTTTTTGGCGAATATAACTGTGGACAAGAGGGGGTGGGTCCATTAGTCCGACAATCCATTATTCCGAAAATGTCCCATTGAGTCGGGGTTGAAAAATAAAATTAGGTTCAGGCAAGAGTCCGCTGACCTTAAGGTTAGGGCCGGTGGTTGCATATGGCTCTCTAATCCACAACACAACTGGGTTAGAGATGTCGGACTAATGGCACCTCTGCTTGATGGTAAATCTTCGGAATAATGACATATCGGACTAATGGATTGTCGGACCAATGTCATGGCACCAGACAATAGGCCGTTTCATTGTTGGTATACATTGGAAGCTGAATGCTATATCATTCTATTGTAGAGTAATGTTTAACTGTTGTTGGACATATCCGATAAAACTTTAATTTACACCCTGTTCTTTCACTTAAATATAAAACAAACTTATAACTTTATACTAGCTAGATTTGGTTTAATCCTCTATCCATTGCTTACTTCCTCCCTCTTGATGTTGCATGATGCAGGGAAAGGATCTATATTTTCTGTAGCCCCTAAAATAGCGGATTTCTCTGGCAACAGTCCATCCAAAACTCTATTCACTATTGCTCCCCCTCCGAATCTGCTTTTCTTTTATTTCCGTGTCGCTATTATGACCTCTGCCTCCATTCCCCTCTTCCCTGTGTAAGCTCTGTTTCTCTCAACCACACAAGCTTTCTTTTTTTCCACATTTAGTCCCCACTCCACACCACGAGAGCTTTTGTGTCCACCGCCCTCCAGCCCCCTCCGAGTGCTCCTGCTGCATACACTGCATCGCCTGAGTGGTTGCCAGGCAGTGCACTTCTCCCACATGGACTAAATCGTTATCTTTTTGTCTTTGTGCGGCCATTAGCATAGCGTCGCCCCGTCCTACCTGTGGAGCTGTAGGGCCGCCCACGACTGGGGTCTTAGCTGTAGCCTCCATGAAAAGCAAACATTAATAAACGCTGCTCAATCTCCGCTGCTCCCACGGCGCAGGCCTTAGCAACAGAAGATCATGTTTCAAACACATCGCAGGAGGAGGGAACCTGTTCACTCTTTGTCACCGAGGAAGCTTTCATCTGGTCTTTCTTGTTACACGTTTTGCTTCAAGACAGCCCTGATATTTGCCCAAAGGCAGAACGGTGCATGGTAATGATTTGGTGCTGAGTTCCTCCTTTGCTCACAGCAAGAGGAGAGTTGGTTATTACTCAGGCTCATTAGGAAAGCACACGAACAAATGTCAATATCACATATCCGAACTGTAATGGCCTTTTGTGGTGCAATGTTGTGGCTCTCAAACCTTTTAAGTCCAAGCCCCTGCAGTTTTTGTAAAAGCTTTCTTCTTGTCTCGTAGATTATACACTGCACTTACTGTTATGATCCAGATGCTGTTGGCCAGGTGCCCAAAGAATGAGATCAGCTGATGACCTGAACATCCTGAATGACTAGGGATGGGACAATAAACAATAATATCATTAATTGCGATAAAAAATGCGGCAATGAATCGATCGCCACATTATTCGATTATCATGCCAGAAGACAATCGCTAAATCCATCAGACAACCAGTGCCCGTAACTATACCGGGAGTGGGTACGTCTCCATGGAGATGTGCCTAAAGTCAGCAGCATTTAAGATTTCAGTAGGTTAGTTCCTCATCCAAATCCATTCTTTGATTACCCACTGTAGAAATAGCATTTTCTGTGTCGAGCTGCTCATTAGCTGCATGTTTTGTATTGATGACACCAGTATAAGTTAAGTTAAGTTACACTTTATTAATATCTGTAGAGAAATGTGTCCCATCTCCATGACGTGGAGCCAGGCTGGTGGTCAGAAACACCTGGCTGGAGGATTAACCTATTGCACATGCTTTTACCACAGAAAGTCCCCGTCCAGGTGGGAATCAAACCCGGGACGTTCGAGCTGCTGCTACACGGTGCAAAATGTTACACAGTGTGCCTTTAAATAACTGTCCAATCCACATCATTTCTGCAGTTTCAGTGATTTTTTTTTACACCATAGGCAAATATCGTGATAATATCCTTAATCGCAATTATTTTGGCCAAGATAATCGTGACCCCAAATTTCATTGTCGTCCCATCCCTATGAATGACTAGGTTATTCTACAGTAACAGTGGATTTCTTCTTCCCTGATGGCACAGACACAGTCGACATATTCCAAAATGATAAGTCCAAGATTCATCAGGCTTTCATTGTGAAAGAGTGGTTCAGGGAGCATGAGACATCATTTTCACACATAGAGTCCAGATCTTAACCCCATTGAGAATCTTTGGGATGTGCTGGAGGAAGCTTTGCACGCTGGCCACACTCCCCCATCATCAATACAAGATCTTGGTGAAAAATTAATGCAACTCTGAATCTCTCTGAATCGAAGTTAAAGGCGGTCAAAAAAAATATCAGAGGTTTTTTTTGTGCCGACTTTTTTTTTGTATTCAAGCAGTGTATTTGACAGGCTTGACATTAGCTACCACTGAAATAGAGTAAACAGTGGTTAGGGCGATAGTAAAACTCCAGAAAAATGAATAGAAGTTTATTGAATACTCTTAAAAGACACTAAACCCAACATGTGTGACTGGCCCTCCCTTGGTGGATCTTTCATCTTGACCAGTCTAACATCCTTTGTCCTCCCTCCCTTTCTGACCCTACCCTCTTGTTTCCTGTAGTGTCTTGGGCAGCCAGTGCAGCCTGATGATCCCATGGGGATGTGCGTCACCCTCATGGGCAGCTGCTGAGGGTGTGGCCGCCAAAGAGCTGCTATAATCACCCTCTGAATCATTCATTAGTAAATCAGTCACTTAAGCTCTTATTGGACTGAGAATGTGAGGCTGCCCAGCGTTTCCTTTACAGTTTATAGAATGTCCTGCAATCAGTAATCAGTGTAATTAGTAAGTCGTAGAAGAGTCATTGGTCCAACCCACGTAGATAGCATTTTTGGTGCCCAGCCATTGTAGCGGGTCAAACTTTTGAACCAGAAAGAAAGCCATCATGGCCTAAATCCAACAAACCATTGGCACCACATCGTTTGGTTATGTTAGAGATTATGATGATTTGTTATGTGTGCGTAGCAAACTAATGCCCTCAGAAACTTCTTAAAGTGTCCTCAATCTGTGTGAGAGGCAGATCTGAAACTGGCCTGACATTTAATCAAGTTTATTCGGCCACTGGACACACCCCCTTCCTGTAAACAGCGTGCCATTGCTCCTGTGAGCATCAAACGCCGAGCTGAGAGAGAGAGGTCAAGGACAGAGTGTAGCTCTGGGTGAAGGACGAGGCCCCGGGCCCCTCCCCAGAGGCCCCTGAGATCAGAGCCCAGGATTATCCCCACATCAGCACCTGCTATATCAGACATACGAGCCGTGACCCCGTGAGAGTCATTTTGGCCTAAAACAAAAGATAGAAAATCAATTATTCTTTGCACTGTTTCACAAATCTTCTATTGGGGACTGGGGCAGGGTTGCCAAGTATAGGGTTAAAATACGTCTTCTCAGAGCTGCTTTTTCAGAGGGAGAAAGGGTCGGTTTCTCATCATTGCAGGAGCACATGAGCTCTGTAAAATAGTAAAAACATTGGAAATTTCAATATTTTTCGGCAGGTTTTGAGACCTGGCAACCCTGCTGGTTACCATGTCAAGTTAACAGAAAGCTTCGAGCAAGTGACTGTTGCTCTCAGAAAGTGTAATTGGACAGGGGATAATTCCAGCTTTTAGCATTGCTATTAGAAATGTGTTTTTAGTGTCAGCGATGACTGAGAATGAATTCAGTGATGGATTATTCTGAAATGTGTAGAAATCTTCTTGGTTTCACAAGTCAGCTTCTTTCACCAGGCTGTCAGGAACTCTTTCCATTCCCTGCCTCCCTCCCGCTGGTATTACCTGCATTCACAAACTGTCTTTGTCAGTGCACATAATACAACAAAACTGTCTGTACTCTACAGGAGGTGTAAATGACAGTAAAACTCCTTGACTTTGGAATGTACCAAACTCAACTGCTTGTTTCATACAAACATGAAGCCATAGTGGTAGTTTAAATGTGCACATCACCTTATAGTACATTGTGTGTGTTTTAACAATCAGCTGTGTGCCTGTGGGCTCCAGGGGCCAATCAGGGGCAGCCCCGGGGCCCCTCAGAGCCGGTCTCTAGGCAGCGCCGCTCCACACTTCCACCGTGTCACCGACGGCCTCCATCAGCGACGTGACCTTTTCCCAATGCAATACACCGACCGAATAATGACGAACACAGCGGCTGGCATTTACCGAACAAGAATTCCCGCTCAACACCAAAATGGTAATGCCTCAACCCAAAATGGACCCCAGAGAGAGGAAATGGAAATGCTGCAACAGTAGCTTCAATTATGAACAGTTTATGGAAAATAGTTTGCAATTTGTCACAGGCTTACGAAGCTGTTTAATGCTAAATCATAGGCAGGAATAAGCTGAGGGCTGAATCTTTCCTCTGTTTGTGAGAGGCAGGATGTTGCTCCAAAGAACATATCGAAAGCCTGACCTTCTTAGTCACAATGATATGTTGGCGGTGAGTTCTTGGGCACTTCATCCTCCTTGCCTATTTGAATGTAATGTGTTGGTCGGAGTGTGCAGTTCTGTCAATGTAAACAATCGTTTTAGTGGTTTTGGTTTGTGCGTTTTGAAAACAGATCTGTTTAACACGGACATCACCGCTCCTCTGTCTAATCTGTGGAAAGGCCATGGAGACGGATGAGGCAGAGGACGTGTGTCTGGAGAGTCATACATCACCGGTTTGTCACATCGGCCATCACTCCACTCCCCTCGGCCCCTTCACGCTCGCCAAAGCATCACGGCCCATGTTTTCATAATAAATGCAGACAAGGAGCAGTGAGATTTTTAAAGTTATGAGGCTGCTCGATGCAGTTTTGTTCTTGTAAATGGTTGTTAATGACACTTATCATCCATTAAATTGACCAACACACAAACATTTATGCTGGAGTGAGTCATTTGATTGGTAAAAATATCTAGAATCATTAGCTCCTTTTCCTCTGCAAAAAAAAAAAAAAAGCTCTTTTTGTACAGTGTCCTTGGCATGTTCATTTATTTATCGGCATTTTACAAGTAACATATAACCTGGAATATTCCGCAGTGTACCTTTAAAATGAAATGAAATGTTTGTTCAATGGAGAGTGTGTGGGCTGGGGAGTCATTTTATTGCATGGAAGCTTCCACCCTGACCAGCCTTTATAACTGCCTTCCTGTCGTTTTAGGGAGGAGCCTTAACACAATTTTTGGCTTGGCCTGATCTGATCTGTGCCAAGATCAGCCCTGCCCGTGAGGATCATGATGAAAGCTCTTGTTATTAAGCTATAAGGCCTGTCAGAGGAATTATATCACCAGAGGACTGAGTTTCTGTGTCGCATTCTTGTTTAGTATCTTGCTCAAGGACACAAGAACAGAATGAAAGGTAGGAGATGCGATCGACCTTCGGGGAATTGATCGAACTCTACACAAAGACTTTTATCATCATTTTATCATAACAAAGGCCCTCTGCTCATTTTTTTGCATTCACAGACTTAAGAGGAAGTATTTTAAGTTTAAACATTTTTCTCATTGATCAAAGTGGTAAGTTTGTAAGCATTTTTCATAACTTTCACCATAGTGCTAGCAACTAGTCTGCTGGTTCCTGATCGATGAAAATGCTTCATCATTAGATGCGCAGCAAACTGTGGTCTTTTTTCACAAAGGTCTGCTTTTCTGCCTGACCTGAGCCTCCTGCTTTGGGCAGTTGTTGCGGGTTCCCCCATCATCAATACAAGATCTTGGTACAAAATGAATAATATCACCCTCCCTCTCTCTTGGTACAGGTGCGTTTTTTCCACATTGTTTTACTGGATACTTGTGCACGTCTGCCATGTTTTTTGGGGGTTCCATGGATTTTGTTTTACTGCAGAGAGTCCATAATGTTCCTGAAGAAGCAGCTTTTAAAAGGAAACAAACAGCTAGCTTATGAGCTAAAGACATTTGATTTGAGACCTACATATTTCTTCTCCTGAAACACTGAAGAGGCACCCAGAGCCCCCCACATCTGCAGCACAGTGGAGGCGTCACAAGAGGCGATACTGAAAACAAAATGGGACAAACGAGGAGGTATCCGGGCAAGACTCACAGTTTAGCCACACATGCCTTCAATTGCTCTGGCTATTAGATGTTTGCTGGAAAATAAAGCAGATTAACTGCTGCAGAGGATGGTGACAGACTGTTGTGGATCGGAGGGAGCTGCACAGGAGGAAGAGGAAGGAGGAGGTGGTGCTGACCAGTGCAGGACACCACGCTCTGAAACAAGGACAAACCCAGGAGGGGGTGCACCTCTCAGAGGAGACTGAAGGCAGCCAGGCAGGTTTCCTACGGGTGGTACGGTCTCCACTACCTCCAAATGTACTTACTTACTTAGTTACTTATTTGCTTACTAATAGTAATCCAAGCTGATCAAAATGATGATGACCGAAATGATCCTAGGAGCTAATGTCAAAATGAACTTCATCTGCAGCCTCTCTGAGTGGTGGCACATGCCCTCTCTGGCCCCCTATCTAGTCATGCCCCTGTGGTAGCCCAACATCATGCACATCACGTGCTGGTCATCATGTTATTTCTTTGGTCAGGGGCTGTTGTCCTTTGTTTCACTCCTCATCACCATGACCATCACAAACGAGGCGCATGTCCCCATAACTATTTTGTATCCATAGGCATCTGCTCTTTACTGCTCTAGGAAACAGTGTCCATCAGCCTGCGCTAAATTCATTATCAAGGGGTGCATGTAAGGGTGAGACGCATTGTAGCTGCTTATCGACCGAAGGAAGGGCTTAATGACACCGACCCCATCAGTTAAGAGCCCAAATGAAGAGGTTAAGCGCTCAGCCTTTTATACGGGACAATGGGCCAATCTCTAATGGGGCTGTTTCCTTCTCCCAGGCTGGGAGAGATGAGGAGGCGATACGGACGTTTGACTGGGGCTCAGGACACGCTCCCACATTGGCCCACAGCTTATTTATGAAGCGGGACATCTCTATTCAGAAGGTCACATGATCAGGTGCGTGCTTGTATACAGCTGCGGGGGATAGATACAGGGCTGTTTTATCGACAGTACTGGGGAATAAAATAAAAATTGCAGGAAGAGGCTCTGAGTGTGGGGCAGCGTGGTTATCGTGGACCTGCAGAAGGAGAGCGGCGGTAAATAGACCACCAGTGCATCCTTTTTTATGTTTATTTGGTGTTCTTATGTTTTAATATGGTGGCTCCCTTTGTACAACTGAAAACGCTATAACGCGATGATTGTTTGCAGATTGTAAAAATAAATTTATGACGCCACATTCACAGAAACCAACGTTTAAAGGTTAAAGTGTTAAGTGTTGGCACATTTTCTTCAGTTCAGCTTTACCCAAATCAAAAAGCCTCTCTCAAAATAGGATGAAAACAAAACAAAAGAGTGACAAAAATGTGGTGAAAACATGACAAAATGTGATCAAAAAGTGACAAAAGCATGAAAAACATGTGACAAAAACATGACAAAAACGTGACAGAAAAGTGACAAAAATAAGAAAAAAAAGTGGCAAAAATAAGAAAAAAATTGACAATAATCTGGCAAAATTGAGACAAAAATCTGAAAAAAAAATTACAAAAAAATATGAAAATAATTGACAAAAAAATGAAGAAAAAAAATGTGACTATAAAGACACAAAAATATGACAACAATATGGCCAAAAAGTGACAAAATGTGGTGAAAACATGTCAAAAAAGTGACAAAAAAAATCAGTTTTCTTTCAATGAGGCGTTAGCCTGTTGCTCTCCAGTCGAGACGCTTTGGGTAAAGCTGAACTGGAGACACTGCACTCGGTTAAGGCGGTGGGTAAGAGGTCAATCGGGCAGAATCAATGAAATATTATGATTTATTTAACAACACAAAGGAGACAAAAGTGCTTCCTGGATAATCAAAACTAATGGGTAACTCGAAGGCAAATACATAGAAAAAAAAAAACGTGAACTGGCTGATATTATGGGGAGATGTGGGGGCGGGGGGACTCTGGACCCTTCGAAATTGACCGGCCACCACCAAGAATAAGTGAGGTCTTAAAAAGTAAGTTTTCTTTGCCACTATCTTCTATATCAGTAGCAACAAGCATTATCCATCCTCTTTGCAAAATTTCCATAAACTTGCTCTATCCCATTTATTTAGCCCAGAATTAAATATTTTCCCTGCATCTTTATACTCTTGTATCACTTGGTTATACTGTATGTCAAAAGGCAAAATTCACAGATATGCAAGGAACGAGGAGTTTTAATGCACATCGCAGAGTCAAGAACAAGTGCATTAAAGCTGTTTCATGCACAGCTCTGGTGTTGTTTAATCCACTTCTACCATGATACTACACACTGTCATTGTTAATTTGGGCTGGTTTGCTTTATTTTTAGTCCTGGGCAGGAGTCACTTTTTAAGCTGAAGCAAGTTCCAGCTCAATTGTTTGTCCTAACTATGGAAACAGTGTATAGCAATCAGGTCCATTTCTCCATTATATTTACTGCTAACATTCCAAAACAATCTGCATTATCATCATTCTCCCTTTATCCCCTTTATCCAGTATTATGTGATCACCGCTTCAGCACAGACATGAGTGCATCCCTAAATGGAGGACTAAATACTTACTAACACATTTCTGTCCTTCAGGGCCACCGTGCTCCATGCGCTGCTTTCAGTGTTAATTCTAATCATGTGCGCGGGGCCCCTCATGGACCTTGGCTCCGCACGACCTCGGTGCCTCCCACTTAATAGCTCTGATGTGATTGTCTGAGAGCCCAAGGCCAGAGTATACATATGCATTCACCTGAAGAATGGGTGCAGCTAGTATCATGAAAATCAATGCACTACCTTATATCTAATAGGAATTTAGCAGAAATACAGCTGATTTTAATGCTGTATAGCCTGGAGGCAGAATGATATCCCTTATGAAACCTGCATTGTATTTGCTGTAAGGAGCTTTATATACATCCTTCATTTATGAGCTATCTATAATTTTCTCAAATGCAACAAAAAGCCAAAAAGTCTGTTCAATAATTAAATTTGTTTTTTAATTCATATAGGTTTCCTCATGGTGCAACATGTTCCCTCCACGTGCACATGGGGCAAATCCTCCAGCTGCAACTCCTGAACCTCAAGCTCAAAACCTGGGGAAGGGTCCTTGGTGGTGCAGATGGGTCACATGTTTGGGACACATTTCCCTATACATGTGGATAAAGAGGCATGCCTTAACCTTACCCTCCAAACACAGGGGTTTAGTGTCCTTAAAGTGGGTTATTTTGACCCTTTTATCAGCCTTAGGACCGTCAATGCTTGACTCAACAGAACTTTGTGAGGAAATACTGCATTAATTACCAGTACAGCTTCAACCTGCATCATATCTGATCGTGAGAGGTTGAAGCTGAGGACCACTGACCTAATTCATAAGGTGGTTAATGTTTGAATACTGGCTCGCCTCCTCCTCTACATCTTCCCCACTTCTGCTGTGGAAAAATGACACATAACAGGTTTGATATTTGATGAACCACTAGGTGTCACTGTGTCCACATAGTGCCTCTGCGCAACAGCATAAAGGGGCCTTTCTGTGTAATGGGATTCCTCTGTTGAACTGCTCCGAAGCAATTACAATCCGCAGATGCTCCTGTCTCTTCCTCTGGCCTCTGTCTTCACTGCACAGGGCTCCACATCAGAATGCATCATCTGTATGTTATACTCCTCCCTCTATCTATCTATCTATCTATCTATCTATCTATCTATCTATCTATCTATCTATCTATCTATCTATCTATCTATCTATCTATCTATCTATCTATCTATCTATCTATCTATCTATCTATCTATCTATCTATCTATCTATCTATCTATCTATCTACTCAAAATATAACTGTATGACAACTATATTATTATTAAAAACAATGCTTTGGTGGAATTATCTGCACCAAAAGAGCTGACCGCTGCATCTGTTTGCACCGTACAATGAAAAAACAAATCCAATTCTTTTCAGATTGGCCGCTGCACAAAATCAATACGGAATAAAGAGCTGTGATGAATCAGAAATGTGTACTGAGTGGATATTGATCAGTCGCAGTCAAGGCACATGCAATACATTACTGTTTAAAATGTACACTACTGCAATAGTTCACTGGACGCTGCAGTCAAAACAGCGGTGATGTAGTTTCAGCTGAAGGGGAAGGGGCGTGAGAGCTTTGCAACCGGCGGACTCCGACTGCGCTGTTGTTTGCATGTTAATGTGGCTTTATGCTGGATGTTGCCTTCCTGAATAAACCGCTTCTACTGCACGGTTTATTATCTGTAGTTACCTCATGGTGTGTCATGGTGATATTACAAAACCATTTGCATTGTGCGTTCCGTCATTATTTACCCACTAATTGAACGTATTTATTTTTCATCGAAATGTGGCAAAGCAATTCAGATTCAGACTTAGGCTACTACACTAAGGGCGATTGATTTAGAGCAGCCTAGAAGAAGCAAAAACAAACACTGATCTTTGGATGGAGAAACGTTGGCGTGAGTCAAAATAAAGTATGTCCAGTTGTCTTGCTTTAACCTTACAAGATTAAATGAGCCCCCTGGAAGACTGAATTTACACCATCTTCCTGCAATATGGATATTCAGCGTGATATTTAGTTGAGATGACTATTTGAGCCCAATATGTGTTTCTAAGCGAACACTATAGCATAACATTTTGTGCTTTGTGGGAGCACACTTTCAGATCTTGCCACTCCTGATTAGCACTTTTAGTGGGAAGTACGTGGGGTGGAGAAACACTCATAGCCAATGGTGGTTTTATGAAGAACAGCCATTTCCTCCAACCATTGCTTTCTCTCGGGACACAGACATCGTTTAGCTCACGATGGGGTTAATGAAGTTTTTAGTTTGACCTGTGAGAGCCTATTATGCTTAAGGAAGAACACAAGGCAGCACAATGTAAATGTGATGCCATCAGAGTAACGCTCTCAGTGCTGCTTGTAATAAACCACGCCTCAGTCCTCTCTCTTTTTATACATACAGTGGGGAAAAAAAAGGATTTGGTCAGTTTCACATAGACATTCTATTGGATTTTGGCCAAATACTTTTTTTTCCCCACTGTATCGCTAGGGGCTTGCACTATCCTTGCACAAGGCACAAGATCTGGCCCTTGTACTTTGTCATTATTTCTAGTGTAAAGATCTATTACAGGGGTCTGCAACAGGCGGCCCGCGGGCTGGGGATGATTCAATCCGGCCCTTGACTTGTAGAGCACAAATTGCTGAGTATGTCAAACAAAAGAGTAAGTCTCTAGCCCATTCCTGTGCAGAGTTATGAATGTTTAAGGAAATAATCATTGCTCATTCCAGCCACTAGGGGGCAGCTTAAATAAATTAAAAAAAAGCATAGAATTCCAGCAGTGTCCAGCAGAGGGCACTGACATAAAAAGGGATAAGGATAAAAACAACAAATTATAGCCATGTGGTAAATGGTCAGTCTGCCCCACAATAGTAGCTAACCACCACCACCAAGTGCTGAGTGAATGATGAATAATGATTACAGTGTAGCAGAGACTTGTGACACAGGCATGTTAAATGCAATACAACTGCAAGCCGAGGTTACAGTCCTACAGTTTCCTCAATAGTATTTTCCCAATCAAAACATACTTTACTGAAGCTTTTGTTTATGGACCCCGGCAAAACACTCCCAATATATTTTGGCTCCCAGGGAAATTTACTTGGAGACCCCTGATCTATTATGATCTCCAAACAGTGGCTCGGGAGTTAACGCCTGTAAGTCACCAGCGATTTTTAAAGTAGATGAATTTTCTTTTTGCTTGAAACACTTTGAACACTAGGTTTGATAAAGCGGAAATTCAAGTCATTTTCCTTAGTTGTGTTGAAATGTCATCTTGCAACTTCAAAGATAAAGAAAGGGGAACAAAAGGATGGATTCCCCTAGTTATAGTGATATTTTGCTGTTATGTATTACACCAACGACCACACCTGAATATGAATGTAACTTGTCCAGCAGCATTAGTAGTAGGTGCTGCTGTGAGCCATGGGTGAAGGGCTGAATGCAGTGCCGGTATGTGGGCGGGAGGGGCGTTACGGGAACAGAGAGGCAGCCCAGTGACTCACTTATCGGGGTGCTGGAAGGCACTTAAAAAAAAAAACTGTGCTGTCCCGATATGCAAACACGATTTCCAAACAGTGGCAGTAGATGAGGAGAGGAGAGAGAGGGAGGGAGGGAACTCGCCATAGCTCCATGGAGTCTGGTCCAGTCAAATCTCATCTGTGGGCTAAGATACTCCAGACTCCAGATAACAGCATTAGGAGCGGATATACAACTGCAGCTCCAGTCCGCAAAGGTCTCTTCAGCTGCTGAGGCCAGCTCATCATACGATCTGATTGATCTGGACACATGCGTGGTTCAGAAATGGTTCAGATTGGGTTTATTATTATTACAACATGCACAACTGTACGCAACAACTGTAACAAAGACTGAGCTGCCATTATCCTGAAACTAAGCAGACATCCGTATTCTTCCTGCATGCTGCTCCCGTGCCCGTGAGGCTGACCTGAAGGACTAACAATCTGGGCTTGTTTGAGGAGGCAGGGGAAATAAAGACGGTGTGGTATGCGCAGGCACACCTCTGCCTCTGCCAGACATTGTTATTGACACGGCCCGGGACGCCTGAGCTCCAGGTTGTGAATGAAACATACACCTTAAGATCTAATTCATTTATATGCAGTTTGTTCATTCAGTCTCATTCATTCCAGCAATTGGCTATACTAGTAATTGTTTTTAGAATCCATGTGGTTATATACTGTATAGAAACCTGCAAATTATATAAAACTAATCCTTTTTCTGATATTATTATAGCACTTATTGCAGTAACAACTTACGGGATAATTTATGTACAGCAATGTGTCCCACTAATTAGTAGTGTTTAGGAGTTTAATCATGTGAATGTGTTGCTTCAGAACAAGATTATGCAGAATATGGCATTAATAAGTTTTTGATTCATGTTAATTAAAAGCTAATTAACACTTGCCTAGTATGTTAATCAGCCTTTAGTTAGCTGGCACACGTCAAAATGTTACTATATCTGCACAAAGGTCCTATTTTGTGCATTATTTAGATTAGGCAAAAGTCCTAGATCCCACGAGGACCCCCCAATAATGATAGTTGTTTTTTACCACTCTACGAGAAGCACTGATTTAAGTTATTTGGTGTCTAGAGTTTCTGTGCCCAAAAAGCTCCTTTCCCCCTCACCCCTGGGGCAACCAGTCAGCACTACAGTGCGTTACCTGGGGTCCCATATCGCCTTGAGCTCAGGTTTCAGGAATTGGCTTGTTGCACGGTATGGCTATGCTAGCTCCTCTGACCTGAAGTTGTGAGCGCCAGCACTTCCTGTCTGTTTTCTTTTCCTGGAATAATAATCATATGTTCTAAAGATTATGTTGTGGGCAGTGAGTTCCTGGTAGATGATCATTAACTGTGTGTTCAAACCTTGATGTAATGAGTTCAGAGGAGACACCTGAGATCATAAAGGTTTGATAGTTTGTCTTGAAGCTAAAGGCTAGCATGCTATATACTATTTCAAATTGTATAATGCATGAAATTAATGCTAGCCTTTAGCTTCAAGACAAACTCACTGATCCTTATAAACATAGACGTCTCCTGTACGGAAATATTTACACTGTACAGCAACTCGTTAACCTGCGGTAAGTGATCATCTACCAGAAACTCACTGTCCACCACAGAATCGGTAGGAAATACGATGATTCGCACGGGTCTAAGCTAATCTTAATGGAAATTAATACGAACAGGAAGTACTAGCGCCCACAGCCTCAGCTCAGAGGAACTAGCGTAGCCACATTGTGCAACAAGCCAATAGCTGGAGAATGTGCCTATTGTGCATGTTTTGGGCTGACACAGAGAAAGACCAGAACAACCACAGCCACAATATGGGATGTTGTGAAACCTTACTAACAACTTAATGACCAGAACCAGGAAATACGACCGCATTAGTCCAGTGCTCCGGTCTCTGCTCTGGCTTCATGGCCATATGAACCACCTCGGGGCCTTGAGAACCTTAACCCCCATCTTTCCGAGCACATTTTATCCTTCTTATAAAAAAAGAGAAGGAAGATATACAAAAACATGGCGGAAAAGCAACAATAACACAATTAAACAGTGAAACAAAGACACAAAAAAACTAAAAAAAAAAATACAACAATGAGAGACGAAAACATATCAAAAACGCTTCAAAACTGTGACAAAAAATGCTGTGAATATGCCTCAAAACAGTTTGTTGGTCTTAGCTTTCAAATGAGGTGTTACACTGGCCTATGGACTCTAAGCTCTACAGTTGAGAAGCTTTAAGATTTGTGTTTTGATATATTTTTATGAGTTGTATTGATTGGATTGTTTTCTTGTGTTTTCATTGTGTTTATGTGTGTTTTTGGTGTTGCTGTGAGGCACACTCAGTTGCCTTGTGCATAAAATGTGCTGCATAAATAAATTTGCCTCGCCTAATGATGAGTAAATAAACAACCCCTACACGAGCACAAAAAGTCAACAGAACTGCACCGATATCTAAGTCGTCATACATTTTAAACTCTTGCATTATAAATCACACACGTGCTGTTTGGATTTCAGCCTGTCGGTCTCCTCGTGGCGGTGAGGGCCTGTGGAGCTGTCCGTGGTGCTGAGCAGAACAAAAGCTTCAAAGCCGCAGCCCCTCTCCCCCATCCCTGTCTGAGGAGCGAGGGGGAAGGGGGGGTAAGGGGCTGGGGAGGGGCCCGGGGCACTTGATTGAATTAGAGGGCCTACGAGCGGTCCCCTGGGACAGTGCACGGAGCAGAAAGAGAGAAAAGGGGCCAGACTAACAGAGATGTTCAGGACAAAGCCAGGCCTTCACTCAGCCCAGCTCATTACGGCAACAGTAAAAGCGGAATACTGATGCTGTGAGAGTATCTACTGTTGAATGTAAGGCAGTCAATTCTAACCAGTTTGTCAGTTTACTTCGGTTTAAGCCCAACTTCTCACCAAATAATTAAGAAACAATACAAGCATTTATTTCATTATGGATGTAGCAGAACATGATATTCAATTATAGGCTCATAGTCAGTGTATACATCTGGTTGTAAGGAGAATGTTTGTATCGCTGACCTTTAGTGTGGAAAATATAGTAAATATTTGTACGTATTTGACCTTGTAGTGACTTTACTTTCCATCACAGTGAGATCTAGGACGCTCCAGGATCAATTGGTTTTCACTTTCACCAGAAAACCTCCAAAACAGCTGATCCTGGGGCGTCCCAGAGACCACTGTGATCGAAAATAAAGGAGCCATTCTCACTACAAGGTCAAATACGGACAAATAACAGAAAAACCTATGTTCAAGAATTCAAGAACCGAGCATATTTTGTCCAGTTTGGCTTTGCCCAAATCTGAAAGCTTCTTAAAAAAGTGTGGAAATAGAGGAGGAAAAACTCAAAAAAAAATGACACGATACGACGATACAATTTGGCTGAGGCTTGTGTTTATTCTACCTCATCCTCGAAAATGGAAAATGCTTGTGTTTGTAATTGGTGTCTGCAGTCCGTTCGGTGACAGGCCCACCACAGCGCAGTCTGACACCCACCTGCTGAGCCCACGGGACCGTCCGCTATCCCACCAATCACCGCCTCCGAAGCGAGAGATAATTACTCCGCTGCACTTCACTGCACGTCAGCATAACTTCAATTTCCACTAAGTTCTCGTCCACTCCGCTGTCGAACTGAACTGTGGGACAATTAGAGATTTTGAACAATGCAACAAAGCCACCAGCAAGTCAGAGTTATTCCCTTTCCTCTTGGGATCTGAGAAAGTAATATGTAGGAATGCCGTTTGATTCTATGAACATGCACCGCTTTACCAATGGAAACAATGCTGCCACATGGATTCAACCTCTTAACCCCAGTCTTAACCAAGCACATTTTGTCTTTTTTTTCGACTTAACCCAAATCTAAAAGCTTCTTGAAAAACACATCAAAACGGCGACAAAAACGAGACATAAATGAGGATGAAACGCAGCAAAAAAAATCTAAAGTGCAACATAACAGGCGAGAAAAAAAAGGTGATGAAAAAGCACCTAAAAAACCTGAAATGGAAAAGTACTATATTGCAGGTCTTAGCTTTCAAATGAGGTGTTAAACTGGCCTGTAGGAGGTACATTTGGGCAGCTGCCTAGGGCCTCCAACAGTCAAGGGCCCCCATGTACCAACCCCTTATTCAGAAGCCTACAGTAAACGCTTGATTCCTAATGATTTTGGTGATGCAGTTACATCATCTCTCCACCAATGCTCCGTGGCGCTGTTCATACCCATCCTGCTGTATGCTTTAGTGAGTCATGGTTCCGTAATGTTAATTTAGAATCCAGTTTTTTACACTCTTCATGTCCGAAAAAACCTCAGCCTTCTGTTCTGAGGAAAACCTATGCTGACAACTGCATTATGGGAGCTGTCAGGTGACCCGCTCCTGCCCAAATGACGTCCTCTCTCCCAGTGCGCAGTACACCGAGCGGCCACCAGAGGGCCCCCTACCGACATTCTTGCATGGAGCCCCCTGCTACGCTGCATTTGGGTAAAGCTGAACTGGATAAAATGTGTTTGGTTAAGAGGTTAGCTAACTTTTCTGATCTGGAGTTGCTGCTGTTGGTCAGGTCGAGGTTCAGCAACACTATGTTTCCAGAGACTGAGATCAGCTGACTACATGAACATCCTGAATGACCAGGTTGTTCCATCAAAGGATTTCTTCTTCCCTGATGGCTCGGGCTTATTCCAAGACCATTTCACCCTACTGAGAATCTTTGGGATGTGCTGGAGGAGGCGTCACACGTCCCCCGTCACTTTCCCGTCATCAGTACAAGAACTTGGTGAAAAATGGACTGACTTTCGCCATTGCAGAAGCTTAAAGAAAGAACGCCACAGTGAATGTGTGTTGTAATCAAAGCTAAAGGCGGTTCAGGCAAATAATAGAGCATACATGTAGTCAGTTACTCTTTATAGAGCTGTCAGGATTTATAGATTGTGTCAAAGCCTGGTTACTTACTGATCATTTCCGAACAAAAGCAGCTCAACAAAAATTAATGTCAATGCCAGTAAACCTTCTCCTGTATGCAATTTGTTAACCTCTTAACCCCCACCTGAACTGGCTTCACTAAAATCTAAAAGCTTACAAAAATAATGACAAAAACGAGGATGAAAACGCAGCAAAAAAGTGACAAAAATGCAACAAAATTCTGATCACTTTTGCAGGTCTGAGCTTTCAAATGAGACTTCACACGTTTGCTCTCCAGTCGGGAAGCTTTTAGATTTGGGTAAAGCCTGACTGGAGAATAATGTGCTCGGTTCAGGCAGGGGTTAAGAGGTTAATGATGCTGAAACCATATAAAATATACGCTATATACATTCCATGAAATCTAAATGCCAAACTTTATAATAGGGACCGCTGTTAGTGGACAGAACGTTTGATTATGCCAATATGTGCTCATTTATAGCAAAAGATGCAGAAAGCCTGAAAACACAGCGCGTGATTTCTAGGCAGACACAGACAAAGTAGCGTTGTGCAACAAATACTGTATTGGATGGGTACATTGTGATGTGATGTAAGGAGGAGAATGGTGGATTTGTCTGGAAATATCTCCTCGGGAACACTGGTTCTGGTGAAGGAGATGAGATGGAGAGGCTGATGGTTCTGCTGCTGAGGAGGAGAGTTGCAGCACATGGTTGAGAATCTCCAATGGTTTGTTGTTATTAAATATGCCACAATCCCATGATCTATTGTTTTCAAAAAAGTACAACTCGAGAGATATTTCACACACAAGAGTATATCATTTTAAAGTCTCCATTGGTTGGACTAAATGGGAATTTAATGGGAAGGCACAATCATGATTTCTATTGTTATCATGTGCCTTCAATGTCGATGTATAATTTAGTTTATTTATCGTGTTCTGCTGGTCCAGAGAAGCCGGCAGTACAGAGTAAAATCTGTTGCTGTCTCGCTGCTTTTTTGTGAGCGTAATTACAGCATTTGTCTAAAACGCGTGGGCGATCGAAGCCACTTCCGAGCGAACCGAGACACAGAGAGGAGCGGCTAAATGCAGAACCACAAAAAACACATCTCTCTTACATTCACAGCCAAGGTCACGCTGTCTTTGTTCTGTTCGCACCATTTCTCCTGGAGCCACAGAACGGCTTGACGGGCCCCGTAACACCCCCCCTCCCATCACCATCCTCCCCCCGTCCCTCCATATGAGCCTTGTCACCCTCGTCTTCACCCAAGGGAGGGGCTCTCATGTGTCCCATTATATTTATGCTAATTGCAGCAAATCTAGGAGGAAGTCAGAGGGCATTTCCCGCTGTTGTCGATAATTAACATGCATATATTGTTATTGTATGCATTATGTATGAAGTAATATATACAGTAAATTTACCGCTTTTACATTTGGATTAATTGTGTGACCTCTGCAAGGTTTCTTTTAGTTTCAGAAATGTATTTTCTGCCGGAATGATGTCGGCAATTTTCTGATGAATGATGGATTTCTTTGGGAGAAAAAAGTCTCCCTCAGGGCCTGGACGCAACCGGTGAGTGTTCGGCTGCTGAGTTTTGTGGCTCAGCGGGAAAGGTAGACAGAAGATGGATTTTTGAAAGAGTTGAGAGGCGAAGGCTGAGTTTGGTAGAAAGAAACAGAATGGCGACAGGAGGTTATAATCGTGCTTCCTCCATTTGCCAGTCAACATACAGTGAGAGGAAAAAGCGGGTACACTGTGTGGAATTTCTTACACTTCTGCCTAAATTTGTCATAAAATGTGCTCTGATCTTTATTAAAATCATAAGAATGAATAAACAGTGTCTACATTTACATTTGATCATATTTCTGTCATTGCAGATTAGAAGCTCACAACGATCAGGATGAATCTTGGACCATTGGCTAAAGTTCAGTGAGATTCAGGTGGTGTACTCACTTATTCCTCCCTGCCCTGTGAATGTTTACATGTTATGGCCATTAATAATATGATACAATGTAAATGTTATTAGTTCAAGCAGACACCGTTTAATCATTCTTGTGATTTTAATAAAGATCAGATCACATTTATGACCAATTTAGGCAGAAATGTGAGAAATTCCAAACGGTGCACTTATGTGGTATGCTTTAATTCGTTCAGAGATCGCACACAATAACAGGCTACCTTTGGCAAAGTGAAATCAAACATGATTGGTGCTCGGTTAATGTTAGTTCACACCTGTTGTCACTGAACAGGTTGTAAATGGAGAGATCCATTCTCTCTCTCTCTCTCTCTCTCTCTCTCTCTCTCTCTCTCTCTCTCTCTCTCTCTCTCTCTCTCTCTCTGTCTAAAGAGAGAGAAACATTGCTTCATTTTACTTTTCAGCACAATAATAAATAGCATGATTATTATTCATAATTAATTGATGTTGGACCTCAGGAAGAATGGCGACAGCTTGGCTGTGCTAATGGGGATCTTTTCAACGTACAACAAACAAAAACATATCCATGTTGTTTTACGTACAATTGATTGTCTTTGTGCTGGGATTGGACAATGGGTTGATAATGACTCCTGTTTTCAAGTCCTAACCATAATTATCACCCTGTAGCGGAGTATGGTTTATTTTGAAGTACTTCCTGTACAAATTACGTAGTTTCCGGTATTGTAGGAAGTGCTTAAATGTTTTTATCATCATGGCGGGAGAATGTGTAAAATGCCTTGCGGTTCACTGATTTACTTCTGGCTCCTGGCTGAAGGGAGAAAAAAGGTGATTGTCTATTTTATGTTTATGCTCATGCTTAAGAGTGTTTCATGAGTGTAATTTGCTTGTGTTTAACCTTTTAGCTCTTACGGTGGTCATAAGGAATGGAAATAAACATTGACATGGAAATGTACCACTTGTACGCTTCAATCATTCAGCTGGGATGCTACACACCCTATTGCACTTTTTGGCTTCCATTAGGCTATTATGTTATTTGCTCAAATGGTGTGGCATTGAGACTCCACATCACTGTTAATATTCAAACCCATAAAACACTTAATGTCTTAAAGCCACACTGTGTAACATTTTGGATTATACAGCAGCAAAACATGCTCCTGATGACCAGCTCGACACAGATAAAGCTACTTTTGAAGTGGGCCATCAAAGAATGGATTTGGATAAGAACGTAAACTATTTATATCTCATATTTGGCTGCCTATAGTCAACATCTCCATGGCGACAAGCAGGAGACGTCCCGCCCCCAGTAAAGTCACAGCAAAGACACATTTGTTTTCTAATTGTTTAGGTATTTTTCAACAATGAAAATATCTGTAGTAAAATAAAATGGTTGTATTTTATTCTCTGCAAATGTTACGCGGCGTGGTTTTAAATATTACGTAAAATTAACGTAACGTAAATTATTTCCTCACAAATGCAGGTGACATTTTCTAACTTTATCAGTAATTAAATATTGAAAGATTCTTAAGAAGAGCTTTGTGAAAATGATAACACAACCCACGAGTTGAGAACCACCACAAGGTTGGTGGTTTGAATCCCTGCTCTCACTGGTGCAAACTACCAGCCTCACTTTCGTTCTACCCCAAAGGAGAAATGGTGTAAAGTGAAATACAAGTCTAAGTTATTACTACCTTTTTAACTCCGAATCTACCAGTATATGTGTCCATAACCTCCCATAATCTTTTATATCCACAAACATAAACTGGGGGCTCATCTTTTCAAGCCTCTCCTCCTCTCGAACTCGACTTATGGCTCACAAGAGAGAAATTCTCTGTCATATAATGATAATAATCGGTACAGGCACGCGGGGCTCAGGGTGGAATCGGCACAATCCTTCAGAGCACCGCCATAAAACACTACATTAGGCCTAAACGCCGGGACAGAGCAATAAAACTGAATCAGCCATAACAGAGACGAGCGGAGGCCATCGTCGACGCTAATGTACAAATGATTTTACCAATATCCTTCAATTATATTACACCGTAGATCTATCACTGCAACAATGTAATAGCTTTGTGAAATAGACCAGATACAGCGGATTTCTGTGGATGAATTCAGCTTTTGGCTCCATTAGAAGCCCCATACTTGATGAATTTAGTAGCAGAATAATATGAAAGTCCTTCAGGATATTGTTAAAGCAGGTATTTGTGATTTTTTTTTGGTGTGTGCTCATAAACCCATCCCTGTGAAGAATTAGGATGTCAAATCTTGTGAAAATAATTTGTCTGATGACGGGTGGATGAGCAGGAAGTGAGCTGTGCGCCGCTGTTCTCACTAACCACAGCCCCCATGGGAGACGCTCTCCGCTGCGTCCCGGCCCACACAGAGTCAAAGTCCATCTCCAGCAAACGCGCTCCGTACACTGGGTAATGTAGTGTGGGCGCCGGCTCTAATAAGTGGGTAATGGTGTTATGGTGTTAAGGGTATTGCTGTCATGTGTTAGAACAAGCTCTGTCAGAACTAGAAAACTAAATGTACACCTTGGAGCACTCATATTGAAAAAGAAGAAGAGAAGATATGCACTAATGTTCTTGCTTTTGATTTGTTTTGAATTATGAAATTTAAAAACAATTTGCAACCCTCCAAAAAAGGTGTTAATATTTTGTTGGACAGGCTTTAGCTTTGTTTCCAGCACATTTTCACCATAATCTTTGCATACTCGCATCTGACTTCACCCCTGTTTGGTCCCATAGAGGGGAGAAGGCGAGGCTAAATGCTAACAACATCTTTGGTCTTTTTTGCGTGAGTGCATGTGTAAAGACCAGACAGGTACTCATCAACTCGTCTAAGCTCGGGTAAGAACATATCTCAGTATGGAAAAACGGTGGCCTATTCTTTTAACTTCATAACCCCCGCCTTAACAGAGTGCATTTTCTCCAGTGCAGCTTTACCCAAATCTAAAGGGTAACAGCCTCTCGGGCAGTGTAACGCCTCATTTGAAAGCTAAGACCTCCAAAACTCATCTGAACTGATTTTTTTTTACCTTGTTGCTGCATTCTGCATTCTTTATTTTTTTTCATTGCTTTGTCACATTTTTGCAACACATTCATTGCTTTTTGTCACTTTAATGTTGCTCAATTGTGGCTTTTTTGTCACTTTTTTTTAATCACTTTTCTGTTACTGTTTGGTTGCTATTTTTGTTTGATTTTCATAACTTGCTAGTCACTTATTTGTTGCGTTTTTGTCACTTTTCTGTTGCTCTTTTGAGGCCTTTTTGTGGCGTTTTCATCCTCACTTTTCTCATTTTTGTTGCTATATTGACACTTTTTTCAAGAAGCTTCTAGACTCAAGTAAAGCCAAACTGGACAAAATGTGTTCGGTTCAGGTGGGGGTTAAGAGGTTAAGATCTGGACTCTGTGGTGGACAATTCATGTGTGAAAATGACGCTCCCTGAACCACTCTTGTGAGCCCGATGAATCCTGACATTGTCATCTTGGAATATGCCCGTGCCATCAGGGAAGAAGAAATCCATTGGATGGTCATTCATATTATCTGAATATCTTGTTTTGGTTTTCCTCTTTCCTCTGTTCAGCCCTTTGGTCAGCAGTTGTTGTTTTTAAATGTGCCATTCACCTTTTTCTGGAGGTTCGCGTGGGTGCTGTCATGAATTGTGCCCACCTTCTAACTCGTATTACAACAGAAGCGCCGATCGGTGGCATAAAGAAGGAAAAGTGGGCGGGGCTGAATAAGGTGAATAGAAATAAAGATTTGATTGATTGATTGATTAAGCAAATAGTGTTGCTGAATCCAGCCTATCCTTTGATCGGAGCAAATAGTTAAATCCAGGATGTGACTTTTATTTTAGTCATTGCTGATTCAAGACTTTTTGTTCTTGATTACTGCTTTCCACATTTTCCAGATGGATGAGCCCTGCACGGTGTATTGATCTCCAGTCTGGGTCACACAGCTCAGTGATCATTAAAGCAGCATGTGTTCCTCTGTGAGCTCTGGAAATATCGTCAAACATGTTGTATGTCATTTTGAACGAACATGCTTCGTGTAGTCGAGCTGCTGTTGCTCTGCCTCTGGAGTCTGACAAATGACAGAATAATTACAGGCGTTTGCGGTGGACCATTGCAGGGTGTGAGGACGTGCACGGAATACTGATGTTCTTATGTTTGAAGCCATGGCTTTCTTCATATCAGCTCTTTTAGCCTGAACAGTCCCTCCCCCTCTGCGGCGAAGCGTGCTGATTGGACGGTGTGACGTCAGGGGCGGCGACCGTCTGCTGTGTGACGGATTGGAACTGTTGCTAAGGTGCTTTAAATGGTTAGATGACCACTCGCGACTACATTATTCCACCTTTACTGCTGTGTCAGGAGCTGAAGGCCTCAGGCTGCTGTTGTAATAGAGAGGGACTCACACTGTGCTGTGTCTGTGAGAGAGGGGGGCGAGGGGTGTGAGCATCAAGTTCATCCTCAGTTCAGAGTCTTGTCTGCACAGTCATGTAAGTACGAGATGCTGAAGACATCAGAGCTCATTCTTGTAATCATTGTGTCTCAGTTTCACTCCTCCTGCCTGTGCCTGTGTCCTGCTTTTGTCTTGGGCGAGACAGCCACACCTACCTTTTATTCGAAACAAGGAGTGACTCGCACTTAACTCATAACAAATCGTTTCTCTCACAAGTCGCAAGTCAAGTTGCAAGTCAAGACATGCAGAAGACATTCCCTCTCGAATATCACTATGTTTTTGTTAACTTAAAGCAGTACTAAGTAACTTGCTTACCTCAGTCCACCACACTTTTTAATGGCCTGTTCCTGACAATCCTCTCCAGTCTGCGCTCATCCCTGTGGCTTGTGCGCCTTTTTCGTCCACACTTTGCCCTTCCAACTTTTTATTAATGTGCACAGCACACTGAGAACATCCAACTTCCAAGAAGTTAACAGAATAACAAGCAAAGTTAACTGTGGGCTAGCGCCACTTGAACAGTATATTTACAGCCAAATTTGAGTGAAAAAAATTATCTCTTGTATAATTGGATGTACAATATCCCTCTGTCCCTTTGTCTTTTCTGTCAGCGTAGTATTTACTCTCACGGACAATTAATGAGTAAAAATACGCAACAACACTACGACACCTGCAGTGGCGCTTATGGCCTCTAGGGGCATGAGTTACTTAGTACTGCTTTAAAGCTGCATTACCCGAGTTATTCCGTTATAAAAACCATGAGAGTAGTTGATTAATATCGCTCTGCTGTTGCTTCAATTAGTTTCTAGCTGTCACAAACCATCCAATGCTAACATTATGCTAGTTTAGCCTCTGACTTCTTGGTTTGTGCTGGAGAAAAATGCTCTGTAGACACACAACAGTGCACACTGTTTCTCTGTCACAAATGCTGTGTTTTACAATGTAGACCTATACAGTTGTGCTCAAAGGTTCACATACCCTGGCAGGAAACCAAACCAAACCAAAATGACCTTGATGCAAAGTTTACCCCAGTTCTAATACCGTGTGTTTCCCCCTTTAGCATCAATGACAGCTTGGAGTCTTTTGTGGTAGTTGTGGGTGAGGTTCTATAATTTTTCTGATGGTAAAGCGGCCAGTTCTTTTTGGCAAAAATCCTCCAGTTCCTGTAAGTTCTGGGACTCTTTTGCATGTACTGCACGTTTGAGCTCTTCCCACAGCGGCTCAATGATTCTGAGGTCAGGAGACTGAGATGGCACTAACGACACCTTCACTTTGTTCTGCTGCAGCCACACACCGAAACACCTCCATATTTCACAGTAGGAATGGTGCACTTTTTTGTTGTCAACAAGGCCAATGGTGGTCTATGATGAAATTCTGGCAGGGTAAACCTTTGAGCACAACTGCATGATGCAAAATGAAGTTTACTCTACTACAAGAGAATGATTTGATTACCACAGCTTTAATAATGTCTTGATAACAATGTTTATTGCAATAACTGCAGCCTTTTCCCTTTAGCTCTGTTGGGATCCAGCAAAAGAGGAGCTCTCATTGAGGAATACAGTTTATCCTTTACCCTCTATCATCCCCTGTAGGTGCACTCTTAGGCTTATTAGCTTTCATTCTCTTAATTAAACATGCACAAGGACATGTACTTGAATAGTTTTAAGAAGTGCACAGTCAACAATCCGGCTTTTTCAGCTGATTGAAAGAATGAATGAATTGAGACCTGCCGTGTTGAGACCTTATGGATGCTCTGGCGCTCGGCTCGTTCTGGCTTCGCAGTTTTTATGGAGGTCATAAAGATTGATTTGTGTCAGTTGTTAATGGAGCGTCCTCACGAGGGCGGTCTCTTGTAATTACTGTTAGTGCAGGAGGCCCCTCACACCTGATTTACCAAACATCAATCCGCAAAGAAATGATGTGTTTGGAGACAAATAAAATGACTATTTGTGAAACTTTGCCACTTAGAACCTTTCTTTAGTGGAGAAAACAAAGCACAATCTACTGGAGAAGTTAAATCTTGACTGAATGATTTGCAGCATAAATAAAAGTGTTGTCTTAAAGAGAAAACATGATCTAAGAACTATCAGTAAATCTGCTTCACTATCAATACACAACCAAAGATTTGAAGAACTGTACCAAAGTAAATCAATATGAATTGTTCTCAAACCCTATAATAATAGACAATGACTAGTTCGACAGGTTTTGTTCAGATCATACACTTATTTTATTGCTTTGTGCTCAAGAGACAGTCCGCAGTTCAACTCCCAGCCACACAATTAAGCCTTTCATAACACCAAATCATTTATTTAATACAATTTCAGACAATTAGATACGATTTCCAATATTTTCATTTCTTGCAGCGAGATGAAAGATCTGCTAAGTTAATAAAAAGTGTATTTGATATGGGCCGATGTCCTTTGGGAGACACTGAGATGTCAATTAGAGGCTGCAGTCTTGGATTTACTTATTAAAATACACATAGCTGAGCATTTAGATTTAAATGCCTCTTTCATACAGGAAGTGAAAACCCCTTTAGGATTCAGCACAGGCCGCTATTTCCTTTATTTACCCTCTTGCGCATAAAATCCGGTTTAGTGACTGCTGCTGCTGCTGAAGGAATGGGATCTTTACACGGCAAGAGTAATGGCCAGTGTTTATCACGGAGGGAAAACTCGCTGTGGGAGCTTGCTCCTCAGTGAAGGATATGATCGATACAAAAAGGGGGGCAGCTGGTCCTGATGCACTAATGCACCGGGACAACTGACATCCATTAGAGCCACAATGGACGGCTGTTACGTGACCTGCACTGTAAAAACCAGCGCCAGTGTGAAATGAGTTCAGTATTGTAATGTGAGACAATGCTCAGCGTCATTAAAGCTCATTATTCATTCATTATTGTTATTCTTTTAATAGTACATAAGCAAATGCCTCACAGCCAATCTGGACCATTAACTGTTTATTCCTCTCATCATGTGACATCTGCTTTATAGACATTTGACCATTACATACAGTGACCTATATTCAGAGAGCATTACCTCATTTGATCCTTCTACATTACTTTATTTGTTCCTTAGTACCAGTCATAATCAGTCATGTAATCTATGGACATGTCCTTGTCCATGGCGCCTTATGTATCTGCTGTATCTTTTTTTCATCTTTGCATCGCGACAATTCAAGACTACTCTGACCATTACATCATTGGTCACATCATTGGTCCACTCTTATACAGTCTGTTTGTATAAATACTGTGTCCTGGCTCTGGACTTTGTACAACCTGTGCAAAATGTCTAATGTCAAATAAACCTGTGCGCTTTTTCCACTGATCAAGTAAAATGTTGGACTTAACCTTTCATTTAGACATAGCCGCTAAATTCAAGACATCAGAGAACATATTTTGACATATTTTCCCCTTCCTTATCGTTTTGTTCATTTTATACAACTTTAAGTAGATTTCAAATAAGATAGAGCCAGCTTTTTTTGTGAGTCACGTGACAAAAACGGCACCGTCGCCATATTGGATCATGTTTTTCATGCAAAAAATGTAAAAGCCTGGACATGAATAAAGTGGGATATTTGAATAAAATACAAAAAAATATCTATAAAAACAATTTAAAGTGTGGTATATAAAAGATGATAAATTGTGCCTGGAGTTAAAGAAAAAAAAAGTCCCTTGTAAAGTGCGTTGTGACAATGTCGGTGAAAGGTTTTGTGTGTGAAGTGAAGATGTAGCCCATGTCACAAACCACAACTTCATGTTTTGTTGACAAGTCAGGGGTAGGTCTTTATAAGTTCTCTGGACTTCACTCATTTTCCTGCTGTAAACATTTACGGTTGTTTTTTTATTCTGCTCAAATAAACAAAATAAGGAAAACTAAAAACTAAAACTGAATTGAAATGAAAAAGCTACTACTAACTGCTCATCTTTATGAAGCCTGGCGTAAATTCAACCTGTAAGACTAATTTCAGCGTCACCTTCCTCCAGCCAGTGATCATGTCTGTGAGCGTCAGACCTCCACCTCAGCCTGTCAACGCAGAGCCTCACATTCATCGCAGCCAATCCTTGCCCGTGGTCCTGCGTTTAAGCCTCCAGCGTTCATGGCTCGTCACCTTCGCAGCTGTGCTGAGACCCACCTCCACCCCCTCACCGCCTTTTCTATCCATGACTTCACACCGCTACATCCTTCACCCGTCTCTCATACCACCACCAGTGTCCAGGCTCTGGGGGAAGACATGCCTAACTCTACTAACATTAATCTATATATCAATGTCTGCTGCCGGGGTCTGATCGCCAATAAAATATGTCAGTAAATCTTGTTGAATTCACTGTCAGAGGCAATAAGAATTATTACCAACAACGGGGTACTGCCCAAAATGTAGCTACATCTTAAAGCATAAAAATAGCAGTATTTTGCCTGAAATGCTATTCAAGAATTAGCAACTGTGACAAGCTAGCAAGTCTAACATAATGTAAAATGAAAAGTCTTCTAGCAAAGATGTTTGAAACGGCTGCTCGCCAATAAGGCAATCTGAGACACAGGCCTATTTATCAGTTTCTGCCAACTTTAAGTCCATGGAAAGCTGTGTCTTACCCATCAATATGTCCTGCGTTACCATGGAGATCAGCTGTGATACATCTCTTTCAATAAACTGGTTATTTTTACTCTTTTTATACTTCTTTTCTGTCTAGTTTCTCTCTAGTTTGAGTCCACTTTTTCTCCTGTCCTCACAAGTTGTTTCAGTGTGGCATTTTCTGGGGTCCCCTTCCCGTGTTCCTGTCACTTCCTGACACTTGCATCATCACCAGGAAGGATCCATCTTCCAGTAACAGGCAGAAAAGCTATTACCGCGAGCAGCTCCATGTTTTATTTATCCCCCGCTCGGCCAAATGGATTTCTCATTGAACAGGGGACTCGTCATGTGTGTGTGTGTGTGTGAGCGACGTGGACGATCGAGACACACATTATGTTTCATTTATGCCCCATGTGCAGGGACAGGGAGGGCTGCCGCGGGATATTTGTAATCTGAAAGGCGGAAAATGAAATAAGGTTTCTATTGTTATGAATATCAGGATTTTTTTCTTCGCATACCAAAACAATAATGATTTACATTTTATCTTTTTAGCTCATGTTTTTAACAGCAAGACTCTATCCACTGGCACATGACCATAATAAAGTGCCATTAAACGTAATGTATTTTTCTTTGAATACACTTTCCTCCTCTGTGAGATCAGTTAAGTAATACTGTATGTTTTCTTATGCAAACTTCTCAGAAATTCTTCACAATAGCTGCCAACCACAAAAAATAAAGTCAGATTCTCTTATATTTTGTTGTACACTGCAAAAAGTAGTCTTTAATAAGTGAAATTGTCTTGTAGTTAGTACTTTGTCCTCTGTCTATGGGGCAAGATATTTCAAATTAAGATTTTGAAATTAAAAATTAAGAAATTGCTGCTCTCAAATCTAGATAAAAAGATTTTGATTTACTTGAAATAAGTTGTAGTTGTTTTATAATAATTTATGTGTAAATATCTTGCCCCATAGACAGATTTCTTGAAATAAGACTCTCAAATCAAGGACAAAATTACTTATTTTCAAGAAAATGTTACTTATTTCACGATTACTTGTAGCTTCTATTATATGTTTGTTAAGTGTGACATCACATACAATAATTATCTACAGCAAAAACAGCAAAAAATGCAACTTTATCTAAATCTTCTGCTGAAATAACAACAGGTAAAAGGCCCAAAACTGTTTTACACCCAATTCAAACAATAAAGCTCACCATTTCTCCAGGTAAAATGAAGATATGTTTTATTAAATTATCATTATCATTGTGTATGGAATAAAATATTTGAAAATTAATGCCAGAAAAGTATTACTACTGAAAATCCAGTGTAAATGTAATATTTCTGTGCGATCAGATGTTTGAAAAGAGCCTTGTAGTCGGCTCTACAACAGGTTAAAATCAGTTTAATCCCATAGTGGATACAGCTTAAGCTCTGTTGGACTGGAAGTAAAGCAAAGACATCATCACTTAACAAACATATGGCACACATTCTGCAGTGCATGTCAAAAGATTTTTCACCTAGATCTTGCATTGATGATGGGATAGTTTGACCACTGTGCAAAGCCTTCTGCAGCACATCCCAAAGACTCTTAGTAGAGCTACGATCTGGACTCTGTGGCGGCCAATCCATGTCTCGTGCTCCCTGAACCACTCTTTTACAGTTTGAGCCCGATGAATCCTGGCATTGCCATCTTGAAATATGCCCGTGCCATCAGGAAAGAAGAAATACATTGATGGAGTAACCTGGTCATGCAGGATGTTCAGGTGGACACTTTTGGGGGAGTGAGGCAGTTTATGTTTTTATTGTGTATGAGAGGATAAAGTTCTTGAATCTTAAATAATTCCATTGGGTTCATACAACAAGCTGCACAGACATTTGGCATTGTGGATGAACATGGACAGAGAGAAGGGAAGAAACTGTATAATAATAATAGCTGCCATATAGAGGCTTTATTTGTCAGCTTTATTGCAGCCCTCTGTTGATCATGGACATTTGCACAGCCTGATTAAAACTCAAATCAGCTCTGAGTGAACTTCTTTTCCGATGGACGCAACATCATGGACTTTGATGGGGTTTGAAATTGGGGATTGATGCTTGGTGGAGAAACCTTCTGCACCGCTGCCGTCTCAAATGGTTTGAAAAACTACCCACCATTACCACTTTCCTCAAATTGATTCTCTCAGACCTCAGCCGCAGTTCATCATGCGTCTTCCTGTCTGCGCGCTACATCCGCCTCCACGCCCCACATCACTCAGGACATCCTGATATCGGTCTCTGATCAATATGAGCTGTGCCTCCGTCTAAAATATTTTGGACTGACTCACGGTCCTCCCACTCCTTGTATCCTGTTCCTGTGTAGATCTGTGTTGGTTATATACGTGCAAACATGTAGGCAGCCTGTGGATCTTGCTTGCCTTTGCAGTTTCCTCTGTCTATAGAGGCTTTTGTGAGTTCCACCCCCACATCAGCACCAGCCAATTGATCTTTCCAGGCACTAATGATGTCCTTGGAGCGTCTGACAGACATGCCTGTATGCTGAGACGTTTGTATTTTTAAAAAGGTTATTAGCTTAGCAGTGCATTTTGGGGATTGTCATTTAACAGAGTCACAGCAGTGGGTCGAGTCTGCCCATCAGTAAGAGGGAAGGAAGTTCAAATCTCAGTATACTAAGAAACCATTGTTACATTAAGATATGCGCATGTATACAAAATATTTGTCTGCACTGCTAAAAATAAAGTGCTGAATTTGTACTTTTAACGGTCCAATGGCTCCTCACTGCAGGGCAGGTATACCCTTTGAGGATACATTTCAGTACCTTTACATGTTGTACCCTATGAGAGCAAATAACCTTGATGTTAAAGGTACAAATATGTCCTTTTAAGAGTACCGTCCCACTGTTTCAACTCAGGATGTTCCATCAAATTTCTATACACAATTTTAAAGGGATTAGATGGAAGTTGTCATTTTCTTACTCGCCACTGCCACTTCAGGTCTTATGCGTAATTGCAGTCTCTATGTTAAAGGGGCTATATCATGCTATTTTAGCCATTCCAAAGTTAAGTATAGGCATTTATATGATATATTATACCTCTACCATTATGGAGCACTCATTTTTGTGATAAATATAAGTGTTTTCTGGAGGTATTTTTCGAACCCGGAAGACAAAACGCTTCAATTCAGTTAACTCCGCCCCCTCTCTCCGCGCATACAACTTTACCGTAATATAAATAAACAACAATAAGTGAAGTCACTTCACGATGCAGTTATACGGAGTTGACATCTGCAACACAGCTTCATAAATGGCTAACACACATGCTAATATGCTAACACACAAGCTAACCCGCGTTTGGATTGACTCACCGCTCTGGTCCATCGCTGTTTACATTATGGGACTCGCGTTGGTTATATAAGTTAATCCACTTTGATTCTGGCGAAGGTTCACCAAACATCCATCAGAGACAGTCACAGAAAAACAATATTTTGGTGATAGTCGCTGAATCCCGGAGAAAAAAACAGCTGAGTGGCCTCTTCTTGAAAAGGGTTGAATATAAACTCCTCGTCCTCGTAGCCAAACGCGCTTCTTTTTCTCCGTCCGTGACATTATCGTTAGTTAAGAAAATAGAACAGGTGTCCAGAGTAGGTAACGAGCTCCATCTTCACAGCTGCAGCGCAAACATGACTGATCTGTTCAGACGCTCAGGGGTGTTTGTTTTGGCCACAGCTGACCTGGAAGCACCTCGGGCACATCCTTTTTTTTTATTTATTTATTTTTTATTCATTTTTTACTCTTTGTTTCTCTCTTAAAAAGAAATAATGAAAAAGCTGTTTTACAAATTAAAATCCGGCCGTAAGCATAGAATTAAGATATTACATTACAGACGACGAGCACTTCCGTTCCGCTGTTACGACACAACTGAACACTCAGTCGTTCACCAGGAGAGGGAGGAGCAGCTGCTCAGAGAGCAGGATTCAGGACGATTACTGAGAGCTGCGTGAATGAAGCCACAAACCACTCTGGGGGTGTTTTTGATAAGGAAATAGCATAACAACATGGCTAAAAGCTCTAAAAAGTCGATTTTGCATGATATAGGACCTTTAAGGTCGTGCATGAGGATGGATTGGTATTTCAGCCCGAAATACCAACTTTTTGTAACCTGGCTAACACCAGGCTGCTGTGTGCGCTCGAATTATTTCGAACTGCACAACAGCCTGGAGACCATGGCCCAATTTTCCGGTGGATTTGGGAACCAATCACAGAACGAGGAGAGACGCAAGACGATGACGCACTATTCGAAAGCTTGTAGTTTATTTACGGATAAAAAAAAAAAAGTGTATTTACGGATCCAACGTGACAGCAGCAGACGCGATGCTATTGTTCGATCAAGCTTTAGACCTTGTTCTAAATAATTTAGCTCAAAAGTTTACAGCGGATACGTCATACGTCATCTCATACGATGATACGATTGGCCATGGCTACGTGCAGACGCATGATAGACTTTTTTTTTTTTTTTTCGTATCGCCCAATAAACGAGTATGGACGATCGTTAACCACACCTCTCCTACGAGAAAATGAATTGGTGGTCCCCAGACTAAATATCACTTGTGATTTTAGTCTGGTGTTAGCCAGGCTAAACTTTTTGAGTGATTTGCAGGATTTTTGCGGCAGTTGAGGTGGGCTCATTCTACACATTAGGATTTTAAAATTCCATCTAGTCTCTTTAAATAATAAGTATTATATTTTCCAGCAAATTACGTCTCAGCAAGACAAAAAAATGTAATAATCCAGACCAATATATGACTAAAAAGGAAATAAATAGTGACAATTTTAACTAAACCTGAAATTTTGCACGTTCATCAATTTCAAGCCATTTTGTTTTATACTGAATTGGTAAAAATAAAAATCAGTCTTAATCAGTCGGAAGACTTTAATGATTTTGTGGTATACGGTGGCTTATTGTGGTTTAGATACTGCACCGAATATTGAAACACAAAATGTTTTGCGATTTGTTGAGCAGCCCTAAATCATGTCCGTGTTTGGATTTCCTATGATGTACAAATGATCAGGAGGAATCTTGGACCATTGCTCTTTACAAAACTGCTGCAGTTCAGCGAGATTCAGGGGGTGTACTCATTTATTCTATGCTGTCCTGTGAATGTTTACATGTTATGGCCAAAAATTTTTTAAATGTAAATATTTGGGTGGTATAAGTTTAAGACACTGTTTACTCTGTTAGATCACATTCCAATTTATGCAGAAATTCCAAATGGTGTACTCACTTTTTCTTCACACTGTGTATAACATCCGACAATTAAACTAGTACAGATGACTGCTTAGGATCCTTTGGCTAAGATGGTAAACACCTTTATCACTAAGAAAGTTTAGTACGGACAGATACAGACGGCATCTTGTCATAGAAGGGGGCGTGGCCTTGCCGAGGGGGAAAATAGACTTTTGGGAAACAACTTTTTCACTCTTTTTAGCCGCACACATAAACGTATCTATCACATACAAATAAAGTAAAGTCTAAATCGGGTTCATATCTATGTTTATTCACAGCAGATTGTTCAGTAGAAGCGAAAAAAGGGCAGTCTTAGCACTAGCTAGTGTTAGCATTAGCACGATGCTAACATGAAGCACTATGTTAGCATTTTCCGTTATTTATGTATTTATGGGCTGTTGAACCACTTTGCTCCTCTCCATATCTTTGTATCTTTATTTAGAGAAAACTATATTCATAATTCAGCATTTGTTAAAGTAGTTTTTGATTGGAGAAAGTTTTGATTTTTCTCCAAATTGTTTTCCCCCTTAACTGTTTTTAAAAATGACCATATATGGGCAATTCCAGAGATGCCGTCTGTATCTATACTTCTCTGTATGTGGTCGCATCATCATAAAAATGTGCCAATTGTTTTGAAAACGTGGGTTGCCGTGACAAACTGGATAAAACAATAAGCCAAAAGACTAAAAATGAGAAAAATCAATGTTGTTGCAACGTGTCACACTCGTCAATATTTTTGCGGTGTTTGGACGCTGTGTTTTTGAGTGACTAAGTCTTATATGTGGGGACAGAACAGGTTGGTGCGTCCTGCTCTGCACCATCTGCGCTCAGAGGGAGACAGGCTCTTCATAGCAGCGCTCTGTGAATATATACACTCTGTACCATACGCATATGCTCTTCCTACAGTGGAGCACAAGCAGCGGAGAGATGAGAAACATGGACTTCTCCTAAAACATCTACATTGATACAAATCACTTACCATAACAAGAAGGGGACGCTGGTGTATCTTTCCTACAACCTTTCTTTTTCAGACGTTTAGACAAATCCATAATCATATCTCTATTACATCTTGGCATATCCCTTTACTCAAAAGGGGCCACATTTTGTGAATATATAGAGAGCAAAGTGGAAATGACCTGGCCACCCGTGATACAATGTTTTATTTATGTTGCTCAAATGAAAACAAATCCTGCATTTGGCATACACCCAGATATTCATACTATACTGACAGTACTATATTGACAGTGTAAAGCTCTGAGTGAATCCACAAAGGAATCCCTGCTCTTTGACGGAGTGTGTGTGTGGAATATGATTGAGGAGACCACGTTCTCATTCCAGACACATCCCTGTTTGGTCATTAGGGTTTCTGCTGCTGCCTGATTGTCATGCATGATGGCGGTAGATTGGGAATCAATAGAAGCCCAGGAGCCGGTGTCAGTGTGACCTTTTAGCGCTAAAGAGCCTCCGCCAATGACATTTCACGATCGCACGTCGCAGTGGGCCTCCACAGGCGCCAGCTTTGGTTGAAATCAGTGGCTTTCAAACTGTGGGACATATCATTGGCGATACATGGGCTCCGTCAGCTCGAACAGGGCCATCTGCGGAACTATACAGAGTTTAAACATGTTAAAACCAACCAACCTATATGTTCCAGCCATGTCCTAATGTGTAGAATGAGCTCAGACCTCAGACTGCCTCTAAAATCCTGCACTTAGACTCAAAAAGGTGTTACTTCAGGTCTGAAGTGCCGTCATGCACAAGCTTAATATAGAAGCTGTTGTTTCGTTTAAGACCTGAGGTGGCAGTAGTGAGTATAAAATGACCAACTTGCATCTAGCCCCTTTAAGACTTATATTAAGGAGACAAAGTCCGATAAATCAAAACAGCCGGCCTTTCTTTGATACGGACAGCTGATGTTGAGTGAATTACCAACCAGGACTCCCCTGAAAAAGAGATTCTTAGTGAGACTATCCTGGTTAAATAAAGGTCAATAAAATAATAATAAAACCTCTTAACCCCGCCTTAACCAAGCACATTTTCTCTTGTTCACCAAAATCTAAAAGATTATAGGCCAGTGTAATGGCTCATTTGAAAGCTAAGGCCTCCAAAACTGTTTGTAATGTTTTTGCTGCATTGTTGCCACGGTTATGTCACGTGTTTGAAGCATTTTGTCGTGTTTGTGTAGTTTTTTCCCCCCGCGTTTTTGTAAAAGAAATTCTCGTGTCTTTGTTGTTTTTATTTTGTTGTGTTTTTGTATTTTTTTGTCATGTTTTTGTATTTTTTTATTCATGTTTTTGTATTTTTTTTTGTCGTGTTTTTGTAGTTTTTTTTGTTGTGTTTTTTTGTAATGTTTTTTTGTCACGCTCTTTGTTGCTTTTGTTGTCACTTATTTGTTGCGTTTTTGTCACTTATTTGTTGCGTTTTCATCCACGTCTTCGTTGCTATTTTGAAGCTTTTTTTCCAAGAAGCATTTAGTAGATTTGGGTTAAGCCAAACTGGAGAAAATGTGCTTGGTTCAGGTGGGGGTTAGGAGGTTAATACAAAACTGTTAGACTAAATTAAACTTAACATTAAACCAATCAGGTCCAAACCAAGCTCATAAATGGACATGCAGAGGCAGAGAGGTATTTTACTCGTTTACAGAGCCAGTGCTCCTCCAGTGATGCTGGCCTGCCTCCTTTTCTCACCCCGTCACAGAAAAAGCAGCACAGATTGCCATGGATTTGAGGTTCTGTCCTTAAATAATGATTTCCAGTAAGGAATAAGCTTAATACAAAGTACACCAGTTTGAAAAGCCCTGACACACATTGCATAGTTTCAGTTCCACAACACTGGTCTGAGAGTGTGGAAGCCTGGCTGGAAGTCAACAGGAAGATGCAGTTATTAATAATTCAGGAGCTGATGTGCTGGTTTATGGATCCCAGAGAAGCATCTGTCGCCTCGGGCTGCTCTGACTGCGGCTCTCCCTGCAGTCCGGCGCCGTGTCCTGCAATATTGGCAATGTTATTATTTATCTTGCAGCGAGTGCGCTCAAGACCCGGGATATACTTTCTCAGAGCATGTTTTTTTACGAGTGCACCCTTCAGTGAATCCGCCATCTGCCCCTCCCCCGGACAGCATCGCCATTCGGGCGCCACACTGCCTGCTGGGAAGACCACGACGCCAACTGTTGATACCCCTGCACCTCAGTCAATTAAACTAAATTTAGCCACACATCACAGTCGAGGTTTTTACCAGAATGGGATTACTGGACCTGGAAATATGCAAATAATCCCAAAATGTTTAGCCGTTTTGCCGACATAATCCCTTCTTTACCAAATAGAGCCTTTTCAGATTTATGTGTGACGTAGTTAAAATGTTGGGACATTGAAATATTTTGCTATTAATTTATCAGCTGTAGTGGAGAAAGCTAAACAAGTTTAAGCAACATAGGGGCTAAAATAAATGAAATCATTGTTACGACACATGCTGCAGTGCCTAATACCTCTGTGGTCACATGAGCAGCTTCCAGTCAGCCGAGCCTGACCCCTAATCCAGGAGTGAGTGGGATAAGCGCCTCTTTGACCCGCAGATAAAGGTGGAAAAATGTGTTCGCTCACGTTGTCGCTGTTTGCTGTAAAAAAGTAATCATGGCACAAATAGGGAAAATTGCACGAAGCAGAAATAAATAAATAAAGAAATGCCACCTGAACCTGAGAGTATTTTCTCCATTTTGGCTTTTCCCAAATCTAAAAAGCTTCTTGAAAAAAATGTTAAAATAGCGGCAAAAGTGAAACGTTAATGAGGATAAAAAACAGGCAACAACATGTGTTTTGTAGGTCTTAGCTTTCAAATGAGCCGTTGCCATGGCTTATAGGCTGAAGGCTCCAGTCGAGAGGCTTTCAGAATCGGGTAAAGCTGAACTGATGAAAATGTGCTATTAAGGCAGAGGGTAAGAGGTTCAAATAAATGTTCTATGGCGTTCTTTCCTTTTCTATGTCTTCACATAAGAGCTGCTGTGACAACTAAAATTTAAGTGAACTTAAAGGGGCAATATGGAGTTTAAAAATGTTAAAATTTTGTATTTTCCTCCCCCTACATGTTCCAGCAATGTCCTAATGTGTAGAATGAGCTAATTTCAAACTTTTAGACAGAGATATTGATCAGTTTCCGCCTAGTTTAAAGGAATAGGCCACCGTTTTAACATACTGAGGAGCACTGAAGAGCACTTCGACTTTCGACTAGACTTGGATTGTGTAAAGGCTCACATCACTGTACTTCTAACTTCACCTCAGTTTGGAGCTATACCTTTGCCGGGAGAGGCTAGACGCCAACTTTGTGCGTGTGACTGAGCACACGCACAAAGACCAGACAGTTACGCATCAACTCGTCTAAGCTCAGGTAAGAACATCTCTCAGTATGTAAAAAAAACGGTGGCCTGCTCCTTTAAGTCCATGGAAAGCTGTCAGTTCTCAGTACGGCGCTGACTGTCCTGCGTTACCATGGAGACCAGCTGCGATGCGTCACGTTTAACAAATGGATTGGTAAAAAAAAAATATATTTGCTATCTATTTTGCCTTGAGTTGGTCATAAAAGTAGAACAGTCTTGTTTCTGTGGTTTGTCCAGTGGATGCAGACGTCTGGGCGAGTTAACATTCGGACTGATGCATCCGATATAAGTCATTAAAGTTTCAGAGCCCGCTGTCTGCAGATGTAGGCCAGTCGTGGTGGAGGTGAGTGAGGGTGGGGGGAACGGTGAATGGGCATGGCATCATTTAAGCAATTCAGAAAAGCTTCATATTCCTGATTCTGCTCAGACAGACAGGGGCGAGTCAGAGATGGGAAAGAAGGCCATGTATTCATTTAGCCAGGGTCACTGCTTTTACTCTGCGAGTGCAATTTCAGAGGCAGACAGTTCGTCGAAGCAGAGCGCATTCAATATTAAACGACGAACTAAAATTAGACGTGGCACGAAAACACGGAGCTAAAAATATGCTCCCATAGTGTTCAAGTACACAGCAAGAAGCTTCAGAGTTTGATTCCATGGATTGAGCCGTTCCGTGTGACGTCTTACCCAATGTGATACAAATGTCACAGTCTGGAACCTTGTCCTCTCTCTCCAAGTTTCAATGGGCATGATCCACAGCCGGATTGGTCTGTCTGCATCAAAACAAATATGGCTGCTTACTCAAAAAAAACTCAGGACTGTAAGACGGTGCAAACAGACAGCAGGTAAAGCACTAAACATTGATTAGAGAAGAGAGAAGCATCGCTATGAATGATTGAAAATGTCAATTTCAAGTCATTCATTTTAATTTTTAAGACACTGACAGGAAGTGACATAGATATATTGCCACTATCTCTGTCACTTCCTGCCAGTGTCCAATACGTTTGGGTCCTAGCAACCCAGCAATTATACGAGAAAAAACCCATTACTTACCAAAACTCTTAAAAACAACCATCAATATTTCTGAAACTCAACGGAGAGTTACTGAACCTACTTATTTCTCAGACTCATTAGCGAAAAATGCTGCGCCTACTGCTAAAAAAGTATTATTTACTTAAGTCGGTACTTCTGGGGTTAGCGTAGCTGCTGCGCCGTTAGCATTTTCCCGGAAGTTCCAATTTTGGTAAATATTACTTTTATAGCAGTAGGTTCAGCATTTTTGGCTAATGGGCCTGATAAATAAGTATGTTCAGTATCTCTCTGTTGAGTTTCAGAAATATTGATTGTGATATTAAAGAGTTTTTTTGTAGTTTCTCGCACATCTGCGGACCCGGAAGTAGAGCTGTGACGTCACCACTTAACAAACGTATGAAACTATTAACATGACAAATCATGTCAAACTAAAGAAAACAAAACCTTTAATATAATTGTGTTAACTATGTTTTAAATTGTGTCTAATGTGTCATATGCACTTTTATAAACCTTGATCAACATCTGGAGCGATGTGACAAATTACAGTGAAGGCATAAAATAGAGAAGAGTGCATTTCTAAATATACAGTATTTTTTCAAACGAGCTCGGACTATTGCAGCCGCTATTGCACTGCTGCTGTGACTTTGTGATGTTAGGGTAGTACGGCACACTTAACAGACCAGTAGGTTCTCTTAAATCATATTTGTTGAACAATCTTTATTGCCGGTGTCCGCTTTTCTTCCAACTCTGTCTCTGTTGTATCGTGTTCTTGATCTTTGTTTGTCTGTAGATGCCTTGTTGCCTTTCCTCGGCCCCTCCCCCTGGACTGTAGACTGTAGAGGGAGCCAGCACCGCCTCTCCGCCTCAAAGCCCAGTGCAGATCAAACATTCATGAGGGCACGCCTCCCATCGCCGCCGTTCCATTTGAAGTGTTCGTCTGAAGCTGGCCCTGCGCACTCTCCACCAGCACTTTCCTCACAGCGGGGGGCGCGTGTGAGGGGGCACAGGCCAAGGGTGTGTCTGTTTTGAGGGGTAACACTACTACTGCGGGGTCTGGGTTAGGGCAGACCGTATTGTA
Source organism: Gobius niger (assembly GCF_951799975.1). NCBI lineage: Eukaryota > Metazoa > Chordata > Actinopteri > Gobiiformes > Gobiidae > Gobius > Gobius niger. Next base: position 9,973,585 of record NC_136863.1, read on the forward strand.
GCATGGGATATAATTGGAGTCATATAATCACAAATCCAAATCCCGTAGTGTGATGCTATTTTAAGGTGTTTAAACCCATTAACAAATATGAACAATGGCTCCCATGGTAGAGCAGGTCGTCTCATGGCTGGTCGCTGTGGCTACAAGATTAGCTTACCACCACCAGGAGAACAATGGAGCGCCTGTGGAAGGTGAAGTCGAGTGAGAGCTAATGACTCATAATGTGCACTTTGTTAGTCCAATAAAGCCACAGTGCAGAACATTCCAAGTCTTATGTGTCACAAAATTGACTGTTGAACAAAGACACATGTAACCAAATGTGTTCCTCGTGTAACCCTTTAAAGCTGTTTGTTTGTTTGTTATTCATTTGTATTGTTTGTAATGTGTACCCTTTTCCCAAAATATTTGCTGATCTATTTCCATTTACAAATTTGTTTCCTGTACTCCTTCACTCCATTTTGACTCCATAAAGAACCATTTAGTCTGCGTTTAAGTTATTATTGCATTAGCTTATTGACTGGATGGCTACATGGCAACACTTAAACAAGCAGAAACCCCTCTCATTCTTGGTACAGCAGAGTTTTTGCCTTTTTTTTAAAGAACTGCATTTGTAGTTTCTGTGATTTACTGGAAGGTTTTGCGCGTCTTTGCGACAAAATAGCAACGAAAACTAGAAGAAAACGTAACAAAAAGGGAACAAAAATGGGACAAAAACACATCCAAAAAGCAATGAACAAAGCCTAAAAAAAAACACAAAAAAGTGACAAAAGTGTGGCCAAAACATGACAAAGAAGCAACAAATAAAACTACGAAAACACAACAAAAAAGTGACATAAAAAATCAAACAAAAACAAGACAAAAACGGTACAATTTATTTATTTTTTAATCAGTTTTCTTTCAAATGAGGCGTTACACTGTTGCTCTCAGTTAAGAAGCTTTTGGATTTGGGTAAAGCCAAAAATGTGCTCGGTTCAGATGGGGGTTAAGAGGTTAAACTAACGAACTGCGAGATACCGACATTACATTTATTTATTTATTTACTAATAAAAAAGATGAATTGAAAATGGAATTGAACATAAAGCATTTGGAAGAAGATTGAATATATCTAAAGGTGCATTATGTTTATGTGGTTATCACCTTTGCATCACAGTGGCCTCCAGGATCAGTTGTTTTTTGGGTTAGAGGCCACTGTGATGGAAAGTAAAAGCGATAACCACCTATACAGCCACTGAAAGTTCCATAATGCACCTTTAAACTTCATGTTTGCCGACTTGCAGTCAAAGCAGCATCTCCATGGAGGCGAGCTGGTGATGTCCCGCTCTCAGGAGAGGCGAGCCTGCTCACGATAAGATGCATTTCTCTAGGTCATTTTTCCACCAACAAATACACCCAGAATAAAAGAAAAGCTTGTTGATTCATTTCCTTTTTTTTTTAGGTGAAATATTATTCTGCACGGCTTTGATATTTCCTCAAACATAAACATATTCAGTTGTTTCATTTTTCTGCCGGAAGCCATTTTGTCTCGGCCTTGGCGTCTTTCTTGTGCAAAGGGGCGGAGTCTGCCGTTCCTAAGCAACAGGTCATTTCACACATATGTTTTTTTTCTTCCCATGTTTCCTCTAATTCTTCTCTGAGCTCCGAGCGCATGCAGACGCAGAATAATGACTTTAATACAACGCACTGGCCTCCTCTGAAGCAGCCCCCACATTCCCCACAGCTCCCTCGGTTTCTACAGACACCGCCGGGACCGCGCTTCTTTGTTCTGATCAAGGAGCCCGCAGTATATTTGATGCAAAGACTGAAAACTACAGAAGACTTGGAATAATGTAAATAACATTACTACATGTTGGGTTTAAATGAAGTTAAAAACAAGAAAAGAAATCTCAATTATTGTGAAAAAAAATCTTTGTGAAATATTTATGAGGAGTAATTATTTAATATTTTATCATTTGAGAGCGATTATTATTAATTCAAAGAGCTTTGCAAGACAAGGAAGTGTTTAAAGTGCATGAAATCACACTTACATTTGCTAACATTTACATCATTATAATGGGGGGGGGGGGATGATCTCTGGACAGAAAACCACAATGGCAACTTCGCTGCCACTGGGTAGGAGCACCAATACTCACTAATGGAATCAAGAAGAAGAAGCTAACAGGCTAACAGGTAAAGCTATCTGCAGGCTAGCGTCACTTTAGCAGTAATTACAGCCAAGTTTGAGTGAAGAAATATTATTTCCATTGTGTAATTAGATGTACAATGTCTCCTTTTGTCTTTTCTGTCAGCATAGTATTTACTCTCATAAAGGATTAATGAGTAAAAAAAACGCGACATGCTACGATACCTGCAGTGGCGCTTATGGCCTCTAGGGGCACGAGTTGCTTAATACTGCTTTAATTTGTCACGAATGCGCTACCTGCTACACACACTATATTTGCTATGGTATTGTTTCATGAAGCTTCTGCAAAGTCAAGAGATCCAGTGTTGCATTCATTTAATTTTCAAAGTGTTATTGATGATGGGAGAGTGTGACCACTGCACAAAGCCTTCTCCAGCACATCCCAAAGATTCTTACTAGGGTCATGATCTGGACTCTGTGTTGGACAATCCATGTGTGAAAATGATGTTTCATGCACTCTTTCTCAATGGGAGTCAGATGATCCTGGCCTTGTCATCTTGGAAAAGACCTGTACCATAAGGGAAGAAGAAATTCATGGATGGGAAACCTGGTTATTCGGGATGTTCAAGTCTCATTCTTTGGGCACATAGTGTTGCTGAACCTATTCTGACCAACTACAGCGACCCTCATCATCATAAATCATCATAAATCATAGCAGTTTGTTAAATCCAAGTGGCAACATTTTGTTTTGGTCAGGCAGTGTACAAAGCTAAATGGAACAATTTTCAGCCTGGGTTTTTACCATTACCAGAGTAAAGGCTTATTTAACTTTCAAAGGAAGACAATTTTGAAGCATACAGCCATGGAAATTCAGTTTAAGAGTATGTTTCAAATAGGATTCTACGCTGCTTGGTATAAAATTGCTGTAAGTGCCGATTTTACGACGGAGCAAGTGAATGCATCAGGATATATCCTGTAAAATGTGCTGAAATGCCGGATCCTCATTCATCAAAACAAAACAAGCTGCTGCTGAAGGACACATCGCTACGGCTCAGTGAGACTGCGGCTGGTCAATAATTCAGAAGACTGGAATCATATGAGTGTCTGTGGGGATGGGAGGACGGGGTGAGGTGTGTGTGAAGGGGGAGGAGGGCATGAGGTGTGGATGGGCTCGAGGAGAAAATGACCCAGGCCAATAAGATGTCAGGAGAGACTCTGGCTTATACCTGTCAATCACCAGAGCATCTCGGAATAGTAACCACGGAGCAGATGGGATTTTCAGCGGACAGAGGAATTCATTCAGTGGATCAGTGGAGACTATAGAGGGGTCTGACAGTGGAGTGGGCAAACAGACCGTATTGGTTTGAACCTGGCTCTGCTTCATCCTCCCAGGTTTAGTTGCGCCGCTATTTTCTTTTAACCTCAGAGTCCTGCATTTGCCCTGGGTTTTGATAGTGTTGTTCCTTTGGTCTCACAAATCACCATGAAGCAAGAAGCTGATTCTTATTATACAAATGACAGGCTGTTTCAAATGCGGTTAAATACGTTGGGTTCACATCATGATATTAACATTAGCAAGAGGCTATAGATCAGATTTCAAGTTCAAGTTACTTTGCGATCTCAAAATTACAATGAAGACAAGACTCTGGATCCTTGATTGTTTGGCCACGGCGGTGATGAAATACAAATGTTTGAGTTGGACTATCTCAAATGAAATGGAAAACCGACTTCAAGCAACAGAAATGTGGTTCCTCCGGTGCATGATGAGAATCCACTGGACAAGACACAAGACCAATAGAGAAGTGGCCAACAGAGAAAAGTCCTGAAGCAGATTCGGAAACAACAACTAGACTTTCTGGGACACTGTACATGGAAGGAAGGGTTGGAATTGGTTTTCCTCACAGGTAAAATCAATGGGAAGCAAGACAGAGGGCGGCTGGGAACAATTTTCCTCCTGAATATCGCTGCCTGGACTGGAATGGGCAGCATTGAGATGTTGACACTGGCAAAGAAGAGAGACGATTGGCGTTCCATGATCACCTAGGTCACATGATATGGCGCTGCGAAAGAGAGATCCAAAAACGTGCATGAAGTTCAATGTCGTCTGTCAGTGAATATATTAAAGGGATATTTCAGGATTTTTGACATAGGGCCACATTTCCTAGTTATCCAGAGTGTTGCTGATTTCTGGAGATATTTTTTTGTAATTCATGCAGTTCTTCTGTTTGAAGAGTTTTGTGGCGCTAGGCTAATGCAAGGCTAGCACATTTCTATGGTATCAGCTAGCCTGTATTAAAAACAGTTTGACCCACTCCACAGAGCACCTGAGGCAAATCACTTATAACACCAGACTAATGATATAAATGTGTGTGTCAATAGAATAATTTTAACCATTTTGCATTTAAAAGAACTTATATTTGAGCAGCTTCAGCTCCGTGGTTGTATAAGCTACGCAGCGGCGGAGTGATCTGCTAGAAAATAGTCCCTCAAAATGCGATCATTCATGTGATGCAAGGTCAGTTATATTCCAAAAATTATTCTATCGACCCAGACATTTATATGGTTAGTCTGGCGTTATAAATGATTTGCCTCAGGTGCACTGTGGAGCGGGTCAGACTGTTTTTAATGCAGGCTAGCTGATACCATAGAAATGCGCTAGCCTTGCACTAGCCTAGCGCCACGTAACTCTTCAAATATAAGAACTGCATGAATCACACAAAAAAATATCTGCAGAAATCAGCAACACTCTGGATAACTAGGCCCTATGTCAAAAATCCTGAAATATCCCTTTAACCATAGGTGAGATTCACTCCAAACAGAGCCCTCACATTTCAAAGTGTGAAGAGTGTCAAAACAATGCCCACTTGACACTCATTTGGCTTCTGTTGCCATGCTGTTGCTATGCACATCACATGCATTCCCTCTATAGCAGTGGTTCCCATTGGACGACTTTCTGGACACGATGCAATCACGACTTAATTTGCTTTCTAAACCTTTCGATCTTGTATCCATATTCATAAACTCAGCAAATTCAGAGCTCAAAACTTGACAATTAGAAACCTGTCTAAAATACGAGCGCTATTATCTCAGAGCTTTTTCTGTGGACAGCTGTGTGTGCAGGCCTCTCTAATGGTTTTCACTCATGTTGCTAATACCTAAAACAAGCTACCAGCAACAAAGAGGGGGCGACTCATTTTTCTCGTGGTTCATTTGGCATCGCCGTGACACACTGATGAGGTTTATCTGCTTAACCGAAGACTGATGGCGTGCGGCTGGGGAGTCCGGTTTGTCACGGTGAAAAATGACACAGATTATTACAGAGCAAACACATTACGGCGCCGGAGGAAATGAATGAAAGAACACACTTTACAATAAGCTGCCTCATAAATCATTCAAGTGCCTGTTCCCTGCGTCTCGGCTATTGCCCCCGTCACATCTAGCGCACGCTAACAATATGTGCGGAGAATAAGCATAAAGACATTAGTAAGATTAGTAATAGTCACATGGTTAGTACAGGCCTGACTTTGAGGGTGCACACGCTATACATACAGTATACAAAATATGATGTATGAACAATAATGACAGTAGTTTAGATTTGTGATTTACATGAGAGTCTCGAAGCACTAAATTCCACCTCTGCAAAACAAATCTATGACTAATCTTGATGGTCCAATTGATTCAGACTTGACCTTTAAAAGCCACATTTTACCAAGCTGTCATTTTTACACCAGACTTTAAGATTTTTGGACTAAACCAGGAAAAACCTCCACTGGATCCGTGTTCCAAAAGAATCAATTTTAATGATTTATTACTAATTTAAAAAAGCATGCATGGATATTTGTCTGACTAACCGATCGCATCCACTAAAGGAACCGGGTAGATTATTTGTCATGTTCAGGGTCAGGAGTAAACTTGGAGAAAGTGCCATCAGCCACAATGCAGTTAAACTGTGGGACCTGCAGCAAGATCAGCATTATCTATTTTAAAGTGCATGACAGGTCTTCATGCTTTTGAAAATATGACTTATTTAGATGAATAACATCAGTTGCAAGTTCAGTAGTCACATAATTATCATTTATTTCAGTGAAGCGGTCATTTAAATGGACATATGTTGGGCAGAATTTTTTTTTTTTTTTTTTTTTTTTTTTTTTTTTTGTTTATTTGTCTTGATGTCCAAACCCTGCTTGTAGCATAATGTTTTTTTTTTTTTTTTTTTTTTTTTATTCATTCATTCACCTCAGACATAGACACAGTCACAGTATACATTGAATAAAACAAAAACATAAATAACACAACAATACCAAAATCACAATACATTTCACAGACAGATGCTTCCAGACTAAGACAAGACAAAGAGAAGACAAACAAACACAAAGACAGGACATACAAGACGTACATACAAGTCCTTGACATATTTTCATAAATTCCATATTATTTTTTACATTATATTTTACATTATATTTTATATTTTACATTTTACAGTGGCTCTCAAAAAATGGGCACTCCACCAGTCTTCCTTTATTCTGTTCAACCTTATACACATTTTTAGATTTTAGATTAAGATTGTTGATCTAAATTTGTAGGAATTTGGGATGGTAGTCCTGGGGCAACTGGTTTGTTGCAGGTTGCAGGTTTGATTTAAAACCCACACCCGTCCCACTAGCGCTTCAAAGTTTGAGAACCACTGAATGAACATGAAAAGACATTAATTACATTGTGAACATTAGGAGATTAAAAATGTTAGTACACATCAGTCCCATACCCATTCCACTTTTTGTCATGTGAATTTATTTTATTTTTGTTTATTGCTATAATCTTTTCGATTGTATACTGTTGATGTATTTTTTTCCTTAAGTGTGCTAGACAAAGATCTGCCTTGGATTTACACTTAAAAATAAGAATTTTACCAACAAGAACAATTGTGTTGATTAAGTCTGTTGGACTGTTTTCTAGTACCCCCAATATTATGTTAATGGGACAGATGTTAATTTCAATTTTGAATTCAAGTAACCAATTTTTGACCAACATCCAAAACTTAGCTACATATGGGCAAAAATAAAATAAGTGCATTGAATCCTCCTCTTCAACTTCACAGAATCTACACATGGAATTATCCACAATGTTACATATTTTTAGGTATTTTCTTGTTGCTATGATGTTATAGAATAGTTTTAATTGAAACACCCTTGAATAAGAATCAATGGCTGTTTTATATATCTCCTTAAAAAAGTGTTTCCATAAAATAGGTATGTTAAATTCATCTTCCCATTTTGTACAGACTCTGTGAGGATAAAAGGCAGTTCCAGACATGTACAAATTAAATTTATATATACTTTTGTTTATTTTCTTGGTTTGCCATTTATTACATTTGTTTTGCGGCATGCATACTAATAGCCTGTTTTTGTTTTTAAATGTTTTTTTCCATCTCATCGGGATTGCGGATAATAGCTGATTATACTGAAAGAGTTCAATGCATTGTCCATAGTATGTACAAAATTCTGAATAGGTGAGGAAATCTCCTGATGACTTCATAAGATCATTTACAAACATAACACCATTTTGTAAACATGAGTTCCATAAAACAGGTCGTCCTTCAATTAATACATTTGAGTTCATCCATAAGAGTTGATTTTGAATCTCATGAACGCCATCTGGAGGATAGTATTGAAAGTTTAACCATGCTTTGAGTGCATCTTTGAAAAAAATCGAGATGCCCTTCAATTCTACTTCCAATATATGGTCAATATGATTGGACTTGAGTTGAAAAAAAGGAAACAATTTACTTTGAAAAAATGTATAGGTTTTTGCTAAAATTTGGCTAGATATCCAGTTAGGATGAAGATACATTTTAGAAATCCAGGAGGCTTTCAGAGATTCATTCATCATTTCTATATTCTTTAAATTTAAACCACCGTTTTCGAGCGTGTTGTACATATATTGTCTTTTTATCTTATCGGGTTTGTCGTTCCAAATGAATTTGAAAATTTTTTGCTCGAAATGTTTAAAAAAAGATTTTTCTGGTGAAGGAAGAGTAATCAATAAATGTACAAACTGTGGAATTACCAAGGAGTTGATCAATGTAACTTTGCCAATCATCGTTAAAGAAGTTCCTCTCCAAGGCAACAATAAAGTTTCAACCTTTTTCATTCTTTTTTCATAATTTAAACGTACCGTATCTTTAGTATTTCCACAAATGTGGATGCCCAAAACTCGAACGTCAGAATTAATCCATTTCACTGGCGCTGAACATTTTATATGAAAATTTGTATCTGAAATATTACCTAACCTCATGATTGCACATTTTTCAAAATTTGGTTTTAGTCCTGATATATTTGAAAATGAATTTAGTTCTTTTATCAGTTCATTCAGTGTCTTTTCCTCTGGTTGCAAAAAAAACGTAACATCATCTGCATACATTGTGAATTTTATATCTGTGTTGTGTAATTTCAGACCTTTTATTAATGCATTATTTCTTATTCTGATGGCTAAAATTTCTATACATAAAATGAATAGATAAGGAGACAGCGGACATCCCTGCCTGACGCCTCTAGATATTGTAAAGTTTCCTGATAAATATCCGTTATTTATAATTTTACTAGTAGGTTGATTATAGAAAGTTTGGACCCATCTTAAGATATTTTCTCCGAAATCAAAAAACTTAAGTGTACTGTAAATAAACTTCCAATTTATTCTATCAAAGGCCTTTTCTAAATCTGAAATAAATAGAATTCCTGCTTTCTGTCGTGTTTTATAATCTTCTATAATGTCGATGACCTGTCTGATGTTTTCTCCAATAAACCTTCCTTTAATAAATCCGGCTTGTTCTTGTTTAATAATATATCCAATGACCTTTCTGAATCGTAGAGCAATGCATTTGGCAAGAATGCGAGTGTCACAGCAAAGTAACGTCAGAGGTCTCCAGTTTTCCATAAAAGTAGGGTCTTTGTATTGACCATCAGAGTTTTGTTTCAACAGCAATGATATGACACCTTGCTTTTGTGATTCAGATAATAAGCCGTTTGTGAATGCATAATTAAAAGATGCTTGAAGTGGTTTCTTGATTTCCTCAAAAAATGTTGAGTATACTTCTATAGGGATTCCATCTAGTCCGCTAGCTTTACCAAAAGAAAAGGACTTTATGGACACATGGATTTCATCTTCGGTGAGATCACCTTCACAACTTTGTTTTTGTTGTGTTGTTAGTTTATAATCATTTGAGTGGGGAAAAAACTGATCAGTATCAGCAGCATAATTATGTTCCTGTGAGAACAGTGTTGTAAAATATTTCACCTCTTCGCTTAGAATTTCTTGAGGATCTGTTATTGATCCATTTGAATTTGTCAGGCGCATTATGTTTTTTTTTGTTACATTTCTTTGCTGTAATCTTAAGAAATGTGCTGTGCATTTCTCCCCATGTTCCATCCACACGGCCCGTGATCTTTTAATGAGTCCGACAGCACGCTCGTAATAAAGTTGTTCCAGTTCGTCTTGTTTTTGTTTAATTACTAAGGAGAGTTCAGATGAGTAATTTTGCTCACTATCAAGTTTTTCATTTAAATCTTTTAGTTCCTGCATAAGAGCCTTTTCCTTCAATAATGTTTGTCTCTTTTTAATGGATGAAATTTTAATGCAATGTCCTCTAAAAACACATTTAAATGCCTCCCAGACAATTTGAGGATTTGATGTGCTTTCATTTATATGGAAAAAATCCCTAATAAATGTTTTGGTGTTATTGATAAAATTGGCATCATCTAATAAGGATTGATTAAATTTCCAGTACCCTTTTCCTCGTGGATATTCTGCTGTTTTTATTTTTATAGATACCATGAAGTGATCTGACCTCAATTTGTCTCCTATATAGCATTTAGGTGTTTTAGGGACCAAGGAAAATGAAATGAGAAAATAGTCTATCCGACTGGCTTGTTGCCCTCTCCGCCAAGTATATCTTTTAGATTCTGGGTGCTGGAGTCTCCATACGTCTACTAACTCTAGTGAGGCTTTTAATTCCTCAATTTCATTATTTTTTTTTTTAGCTATATCGACAGGAAGTGAAGATGAATGTAAAGCACCATCGCAGTTTGACTCACTCACTTCCCATTGACTTAACATGGTCGGCATGGCAACTGAAATGGTTTGACCTCTTACCCCCCGCCTTAACCAAGCGCATTTTCTCCAGTTCGGTTTTACCCCAATCTAAAAGCTTCTCTAATGGAGAGTTTACAGATAGGCCAGGGTAATGCCACATTTGAAAGCTAATGCCAACAAAACTGGTCTTAACTTAGAGCTTATGTCACATATTTGAACCGTTTTGTGTTTGATTTTGTTGTCACATTTTTATTATGTTATTGTGTTTTCCAGCGGATCTTCGACACTATTTGGATGCTTTTATTCAAGAAGCTTTTAGATTTGGATAATGAAGCCTATTCGTTAATTCAACCTGGTAATTTAAGCATCACCTACCAATGATCACTTCCGAGAGGGCCTCGCCTCCACCTCAGCCCATCAACGTAAGAGCCGCACCTCCGTAGCAGTCAATCATCGCCCTTGGTCCCGCTTTTAAGCCCTAGCAATTATGGTTAATTCGCTTCCCAGCTGCGCTGCGACCCACCTCCGCCCCATCTACGCCTCTTCCGTCCATGGCTTCTCCCTGCTGCATCCTTCACAGGTCTCCATACCACCACCAGTGTCCAGGCTCCGGGGAACACATCCCTAACTCCAAGCTGTTCATCCATGCTGACTTCATACATTGATGTGTACCGCCGGGGTCTGATCACCAAAACTAATATACATGTTAATAAATCTTCCTAATCGCTGCTTTTGTCTGTTTGAGTCTATCCAGGTTAAAATGCCAAACTGTAGAAAATGGGCTCTGTTCCAGTTGGACAGTCTGTGAAGTCAAAATTTCGGGTGGCTATAGTGGAGCCCATTGAAAAAATGTCACAAATGGTAAAATGGTAAATAGAATCAACTTATATACGCTTTTATACCTTCACAAGTCTGAACAGAAGTAATCAAAGCGAAAGAAGAATCTATTTAAACTTTTTTCCATGTTTTTTTTCATGGATTCATGAATGTCTTTGGTGAGAATCTACAATGTAAATTATCTTGAAATAAAGTAAAAGGAAGCTGAACTCTCCCTCTCCCTTCCTCTGTGTCCTCATAAAGCCCCCTCCGTTTTAAGCACCTCAGAGTGGACGTACTATCGCTGAACTCGGCAGCACGCGCAAAGATCTAACACAATGCTGAAATGTGAAAAACATATGGAAACGCTGGTACCATTTGTCAGCCGCCATCAAAGATAATAGATGCAGACACCTTCAGAATCATTCATAACACACTCCTGGGAACACTGCACCTGGTGGGAGGGAGGCTGACCCAGGAGTGTTGCTACGCTGTTCCCATATGCACGACCCCCCTCCACCGCTCACCGGCTCATGCAAATCACAATCTGTTCTGCAATAATTAAGGTCGAGGTCACGTGAGGAAGTGTTGCAACAGAATGGAGTTACATGGCAAGCGGAAGGGAGCCATGTTTCAATATGGTGCTGTAACTTAAACTTATTTTTATAGAAATGTGTTATTATCAAATTGTTTTCGTGCCCCGCGTTGTTTAAGAAAGTGGTTCGATCAGCCAGCAGGACCATTGGCTGCTTTCTGCTGTAGGCCACATATAAAGCTTGACTCTTGAATCAGGCCACCCTTTATGTTATTTGTTTGTTTATTTTTATGTTGTTTTTATGATTATGTCCTTTTATGTGTTGACAGTGCACTTTGGCTCCCCTTTTTACATTTTTTTGTACTGCTAAAGGCAAATAAACTGATTTACTTTTCCTAACTTCACAATTTTTCAACTCCTTTATACATTTAACTTTACTTTGCTCCGCAGTAAGTCTAAAGATTATAAAGACTATGGGCTATAAACGAGCGTCACAAGACTCCCGAATGGATCCTCAGGAGGCGCTGCTCTTCCTGTCCCGTTATTTAGCTATGAGTTAGTAGCAGGGTCAAGTCCAAAAATACAAATAGCTCAGGATTACATGGCAGGCAGTGAGTTACTGGTGGACATTGGCGGAGATCGCACTCGGAAGTCACATGTCACTCGCGTGCATAGAGTCTGTTTTAAACTGGAGGTCTCACACAAAAAGGGCCCAAGAAATGTAGAAATCTGTTCAGCTGATATAGTCTGTCTTTAGTATCAAGCTCTAATAATTTCCTGAATGTCTCTGCTCACTTTTCAGCCCCTTTCATCCTGTACTTTTCTATTGAACAAAGAAAAAAAACTTAAGAACGGCAGAGAATCTTAAAGGAACAGGCCACCATTTTTCCATACTGAGATATGTTATTACCTGAGCTTAGACGAGTTGATGTGCAACTGTCTGGTCTCAGTCACACAAAAACACCAAAGATGTTGTTGGCATTTAGCCCAAACGGGGGTGAAGTTAGAAGCGACTAAGCTCTTCCACGTTTTCCCTATTTAAATATGCTTACATGGAAAGTTAGACGATCCAAGTATAGTTTCACAAAATTAAACATGCCGATTTTCTAAGCGGATAAAAAAGGGAACTATATTGTAAGACATAATAACACCTGAGGAGCACTTCGACATCTGCGCAGTAATATCTTCAGAATTCTTTAGGAGTGAAGATATTACTGCACGGATGTCGAAGTGCACCTAATTGTTATTACGCCTTACAATATAGTCCCCTGTTTGGCCCCATAGAGGAGAGGAGGAGAGGCTACATGTTAACAACATCTTTGGTCATTTTTCGTGAATGAGCGCACGCACAAAGACCAGACAGGTATATATCAACTCGGCGCAGCCCCCAGACTGGACCAGAGCGCAAACCAGGCCCCGGACCAGAGCGCGGACCGGGCCCCGGACCAGAGCGCAGACCTCGCCCTCCTACCCAGGCTCAGTTTATTATAGACTTTTAGTATTTAGGCCTATTTTAGACTCGTTTACAACTTTTTACTGTTTTTCTTAACACTGCTAATAAACTTACTGAACTTTTGGACCTCTGTGTTGTCTCACTGCTCACCCCGTGTACGGACCTGTGGCCTATTGGGTCCTAGTCCCGGAAACTAGGTCGCGTTGTCGGCATCCTAAAAGTAATTTAACTTACCACCGACTACATTTAAGCTCAGGTAAGAACATATCTCAGTATGGAAAAAAGGTGGCCCGTTCCTTTAAGTACCACCTGCATATGTTAGTCATTTAATTAAATTTCAAGAAGGCCCTAAACAGCTTCCTGACACATGACATGTTATAAATGACACTTGTTTTTCGAGTGTCACGCCATGTTTACTCAGTCCTTATTAATGGTTTAGCACATTCCTGCTTAGATGTACCTCTTTGTTCTGAGCTGACAAGTAATATGAGTCCAACTTGCTGCCAAATGCTAAAAGCAGTTTGGAGATAAACATAACGAGACACTTCTTCCACAATGAAACTCAAGGCAACCTAACTTTCTGTTGTATAGTGCACTTCCTCTGTCTTTAGCTTTGAAATGCAAACCCTAAAAACCGGTATCAGAGATCATATGGCCGCGTAAAACACGAATAGTATTTGATCGAGAAGCAACATCTGAGTGGAGCAGCCTCATTCCAGCAGAGACGTGTGAAGTCTGGCACATTATCCCGGAGAGACTGTGCCGACTGCAGATGACTCTTCGGGCCGAGGCACAGATTTGTCGGGAAACACTTTAGAAATGTCTCAATTTTCACGACGGTTGTGTTTTTAATTCCCCGCCTCAGCTCTTTTGGGTGTACACGGGGGGGGGGGGAATAATCTAATCTTGTCTGCAATTATGTTTGGCATGCTGGGCGAGATCTGTATACATAATTAAAAAGTAATTCATGAAATGCTAAAATGCTAATCATCCATCTGAGACAGGACATGTGCATAACAGCCAATTCATATTCATAAGAGGCGTAACAGTCTGGGGGCAAGTCTGTTTACGGGGATATCTCAACACAAAAACAGGAATCGAGCAGTGGGGCTAAAGCGGGACTGTCTTCTTACTTTATTGATCAGAAATACACGTTCAATTTCAAAACATCGCTGATAACGCACCGAGCCGGCGCCTGTTATCTGATCTGAGCGTTTATGGCCCAATAAAGAGGACAAAGCATTATCTGTACAGACACGTTATCAAGCCCCGAAATCAATGTGTCCAGCAAAGCAAAACAACAGAAATGTCTCAAGTGTGCTTGGATTCAATGAGGTTAGTTACCCAGTGTATAAGCATGTTTGGTTTTGTGAAGTAATTCCTGTCAAAGTAAATATTTTGGATCAGCTGACATAGATAAAGGAGAAAAGCATCCAAACCCCTTCATGATCTCTGTGGGTGCAAAGGAAATCGAATCCGACACAGGTGCAAACACAAACTTCATTGTAAAAGGCCTGGGATCTTTTTGCAGATGGTAGAGAGGGTCGTCTCATGATCAGAAGGTTCAAATCCCAGCCCCCTGAATGTACACACTGCCGCTGTGTCCTTGCACACGACACTGACAGTGCATTGGTGTATGAATGAGAGTGTGAGTAAGGGAGTAGGTGGAAAAGCACTATATATTATAAGTTGAGACCATTAGTACTGCTTTTGTTTTGTTTGAAGCAGCACTAAGTAACTTGTTTACCTTAATAAATCCTTTTCGTAGTCCCTCTGGGGTTAATACAAGTGTTAATGGGATGATTAGGGGGATATTTCATCTCCCCTTGGTGTCTCTGGCCAGAAAAACACAATTGCAACTTCACTGCCAATGGGTCGGAGGAGCAATACATACTAATGGAATCACAAAGAAGAAGCTAACAGGCTAATGGGTAAAGCTAACAGCGGGCTAGCGCCACTTAAACAGTATTTACAGCCAGGTTTGAGTGAAAAAAATATCTCCATTGTGTAATAGGATGTACAATATCCCTCTCTCCCTTTGTCTTTTCTGTCGGCGTAGTATTTACTCTCACGGACAATTAATGAGTAAAAAACTGTAACATGCAACGACACCTGCAGTGGCGCTTATGGCCTCTAGGGGCGTGAGCTACTTAGTACTGCTTTAATGTACAGCACAAAAAGTTGATAATTATCTGCTGGTGGAATAAGTGTCTTACAAGAGGGAAAATAAATCTTAACATCTTATAGTAATTAGAATATAATGACACTTTTTTTTCCTAACCAAAGTGCATTTGCCTGAGGAAGAAACGTTTTTATTAATAAACTTTCTGCAAGGATTGATGGTGTGTGGGACTTCCTTTATGTAACTGACTGAAGATTGAAGACTGAAGTCTCCTGCCTTTTAACCTGTAAGTAAAAAAATACTAATACATATTTTCTAATGACGAGATGTGTTGCAAGAAATGAGTTGTGTTACATCAATATATTCACAAACAACAAATTTACAGTAATCAGAACGTCTGCCACGTCTGACACAGCTGCGGTGGCGGGAGGTTGATGATCGGTCAGTAATAAGCGCCGCTGTCATGTCGTCCCAAACCAGCACAATCCAATCTGAGCTCACACAAATCCAATTAGGCTGCAATGGAGTGTTACAGGCCTCATTGATTATGACTGAGGAGGCGCGGCAGTGAAATAGCATCAGTAATTAGTGCTGCTGGTTTTCTGCCGCATTTACTGCAGTCAGACGATAAAGTGCGATTTACGACATTTGAATTGAGCAATGGTGACGGCGGGTGGAAGATGTGTGGGGGTTTTGAGGTGGATTCAAGGCACAGAAGACCTTGCAAGTAACAATGACACTCTGTACTATATGCACAAATGTAAGAGTTTTTCTTTAATGATAGGACACTCTTTCCCCTAAACACTGCATTATTTGGTCAAAAATGCTCATTATTGTAAAAACCTGAACACACAGGACAGATATGACACTGCACAGCTCAAACCCAAACATCGTTCAGTCCAGGTGTTCTCATATGAAACTGTGTGTATCATTTTCTATGTGAACAAAAATTGTGTGTTGAAAGAGTTTCAGGAACGTACTGCGGTCACATAAAACTTAAGGGGGGTATTATGCAAAATGGTAAATGTTCTCAAGTTAAATTGTAAATTGTATATTCACATATAATCTGGTCAGGTGGCATTTCAGTATTCTGCCCCCACAACATAGAGGATTTTACAAAAAGACTGGAAATTAAAAGAACTGAATAGGAGAGTTTAAACTATTGCTCAAAGGTTTGGAAATGAAATCCAATAGTTTTATGAAATAGTTGCTTGAAATCTGCCCTGTAATTCTAAATTGTCTTGACTTGTGCTGCTGTCTTGGTCAGGACGCCCTTGAAAATTAGATTAGTAATCTCAACGGGACTTTCCTGGTTATATAAAGATTAAAAAATAAATTAAAAAAAGTGGTTTTCCTCCCACATTAGGCCCTCAAAGCTACCCAGTCACACTCTCATTCACACAATGTACGCACTGGAGTCAAGGAGAGTGAGTGTCTTGCCCAGGGACAAAACAACAGTGTGCATCTGTAGGCGGGATTCAAACCCCCAACCTTGCGATCACAAGACGACCCACTCTACCATCTGCGCCGCTACCACCTTTTCTGATCTTTTTGCCTTGTTACAAAGTTGTTCTCTCATCAAAATCAGACCTGGAGTTGTGTTTTGAGCTTCTAGCGCATCTTTGAGTAATCCTTGGATCTTCACTGTTGGCTTTTCTTGGCGCCGTAGCAGGAGCTTCCAAAAAGCTCCTCCTGAGGTCCTTCATGAATTAGCTTTTCTCACCTCTCAATCACTTGCTAAGCTCAATCCAACAACCACACAGGCCGAGCAGACGAGAGAAAGAGGAAGGGGTGGGAAGGGTTTACTGTGATATTGCTTGAAAATCAGGAAGAGGAACTTCTTGATGTTTTGTTTCAGCTGTTCTAGATCGTGATAGTGATAAAGATGTATGTGAGTGCCCTGGATTTACACATGCCCATATTTTGTGTACAGTACAAGCCCTGTAAGTTTTGAAGGAGATGGAGAGGCTGAAAGGGCTGGGGGCTCTCCTGCTGCTGAGGGTTAGCTTAAACACAGGTTGGCTCTTGCCTAAGCTTCACAAAAGGTGTCTTATCAATGAATACAAGAGATGGTTGGAGAGATTTACGACCCTATGATGCCCTTAATGCAAGGTCACATACTCCAAAGGTCTTGAGGGAGTATCAGTGCAGTTATATGAAGTATTTACAAAAGTGAGGTCACCGCTCATGTGTTACAAAATCTTCAGACTAGCTATCAGAACACCAATACGTACCTCAACCAAACAGCTTCCTTGTACACAAAGGACAAAACACATTCTATTACGAGAAGAAAACTGGTACAGGGCCTTTAAATTCCAGCACAACATAAACGTGGATATTGTGGACAGAGACCACCTCGCTGAGAAAAGATTATCACAACAACAAGCCTCAGTTGCATCAGATTTATAGCATTTTGCCGCTGTCAGATAGAGAACGGTCAAAGTCCTGGAAGACGACTTGACAGAGTGTTCACAACTGAACCAGCGTGTTCTTTGAAACCACGCTGGACCGATCAGCGCACCCAGGTAAGGCACGAGAAAGCGTCATCTTGGCTGTATTATTTGACTAATCTTGATTGTGATCGCAATCCGACTCTGTCAAGGTGGGGACGGCATGATCTGTAACGGCATCTGTAATGTTTTAAAAGTCACATGCAGCTCTTAAGACCAGCTTTTATCGTGTCTGGAATAGGCTTTGGCACTGCTCTAATATGGAGTTGGTCCACATTTGTACTTCATTTATTTAGTTGATTCACATCTAGGGCTGGGTACTGTCTCATTATTTTTCAATGTCAGTATTTTAACGATACTTGGTTCACGATACCGATACCTGTCCCAATATAGTAAACTATTTGTCATCTAGCGCCTGCACATCTGTTGTTGTCTTTATCATTTTTGATTTTTTATGTATTATTTATGTTAATGTTCTTTTTGCATGCCCCTATAGCCTTATAGTTATAAGTGTTGGCAGCTTACTTTAATCTAAATTCTGCGTTGCATTTTTAGAAGAAGAAGAAGATGTTTATTAGCGTCTTTCACAGACATGGTCACAAAGCACTTTACACTTTTGTAGCTTCAGTTTCTCCTGGGGGAGACTGGTCAGAGTGCTGTCACAACTGCACTCATCTGCGCCGACAGTCCCCATCATTCATTCACGCATACACATCATCCAGCATGGCCTATTGTACATGTTTTTAGTGGTGGGGAAACCGGAGTACCTGTAGGAAACCTACGCACGGAGAGAACATGCAAACTTCACACAGAAGGGCCCCGTCCAGGTGGGAATCCAACCCGTGACCTTCTTGCTGCAAAGTGAGAGCACTACCATGCCACTACGACAAAAATTCCTAGTTGTGAACCTGTTCTCAAAGAATGGCAATAAAACTATTCTAATTCTGAAAGCAGAACAATACAGTGTACAATACTGTGAACAATTGGGAATAATTTGAAGGGAAATTGGGAGAAATTCTGGCAAAAAAATAAGGACAAATTTTGTAAATCTTTTTTTTTTTAATAGAAAAATGGGGCAAAAATGGGAGAAATATTAGTAATAAAAGAGCAAAAATGAGGGGAAAAATTGGGAAAGCAAGAAAAAATTGGGGGCAAAAATAAGAAAACACTGTGTGAAAAATGGGGCAAACATTGGGAGAAAATGGGGGAAAAGGAAATTGGAAAAAAATGAGGGGACATAAATAATTTGTTTGAGCTGAAACAACCAGGTCACTTTCTTTGATGTTGACCCTGGACCATACCGGTATATACTGTATATATTTTTCTTATACTTTCATTTTTTTCAATACCGGTCTACATTTTTTATCAATACCATACTGGTATTGTTTAGCGATACACCGCCCTACTCACATCCACATAAACCACGTCAAAACCAGGACCAAAAGCAGCACTTGTTTGCAGCTCTTCACAGATAATAATTCTCTATAATTACAGTATATAATAGAAAACAGAGGGACTGTGATTCGGACGATGTCGGCATTGAGTCCATGTATAAACCACTTTGCAACACGGATGGCGTCCAGTGTGAGAAACTGTGACAGGCTCAGTGCAGACACAGCGAATTGGTAAAAGAGAAAGTCCAAAGATAAGGTTCAAGACGTCCACATGTACTGTTTGTAGAACATTCTCAATCAATGTACGATACAAAGAACTCTGCGAACTCACGTCTGAGGAGAAGCGAGTCAAGACCTTTCTAAGTCATTTTAACTGCTACAAACACTCTTTGTTTTATCCTCGGGTGAAATGTTCCGCAGTGTGTCTTTAAAGACAACAGAGAGAATAGAAATTAGCTGTCCTGCGTTCTCACTCAGCAGTAATGAGTCAGGGAAGTATCATGACAGCAGCAGATGCCACAGTCTTTGTGTTGTCGCTCGTCTTCTCGTCTTCAAAGCCGTCTGTGTGAAACTGGAGCCACTGCTCCTGCAGCCGCTGGAGCTCTGCCGGGGCCTGTGGGAAATGGGGCAAACTGGCAGGATGAGATGTTTAACAGTGTTTAGCAGCATCACAGTCGACACAGTAGATTTGAGAAATGATCGTTATACTTTCATATGCGGGTGCCGACTGCTGTGGTTTTACACATAAGGAGCCTGTGTGTGTTTGACAGTGGACATTAACAAAGCACAAAAGTGAAATGTTTTCCTTGTAAATTTCATGATGAGCACTTTTTATAGAGCTCGTACTTTTGACTTTACTACATCTTTTAACCTTAATCGAGCACATTTTCTCCAGTTCGGCTTTACCCAAATCGTAAAGCTTCTGGACGAAAGCGAAGACCCAATAGTCCGGTTCACTATGTTTAGATTTCCACTGTTTTTCACACATTTTTGTGGAGATATGAAAACTATATATTTTTGGAAACCTTATGGTGTAAGCAATGAGAAAAACAATGTTTCCATTTGCCCTTGTCATTTGGTAAAATTGTGCAATTATTTTACCAAACGACAACATTTCTCCATTAGAGTAAATGGGGAGAGTTCTGGTCATCGCTATGGTAACTCCATGAAAAATTTGACAAGGGTTTCATTGACTTTTTTCATTGGAACGACCAAATTTGTACATATAAATGTTATTATCGCTATTATTACACTGTTTTTTTCTTCCATACACTGTTTTTCTGATTGCTTATTTAATAAAGTTTGTATAGTTTGTATAGTTTTGATACTCTCCGCAAAAATCCGGCTAAATTACATAGTGAACTGGACTATATCTTTGTCCTCACATGGTTGCCTTGTTGTTGTCACTTTTTTTTTATCACTTTTTTTTCATCACTTTTTTTGTCACTATTTGTTGCCGTTTCATTGGATTTTCGTCTCTTTTTTGTTTGCCCTTTTGTAGCATTTTTGTCACATTTTCATTGCTTTTTTTGGGCCTTTTTTGTTGCGGTTTTGTAGTTGTTTTAGTTGCATTTTCATCCTCGTTTTCGTGTCATATTTGTCGCTGTTTTGACTCGTTTTTTCAAGACGTTTTTAAATTTGGGTCGAAGCAGACTGGAGAAAATGAGCTTGGTTCAGGTGGGGGTTAAGAGGTTAAGAGGTTTTGAAAACTATAGGTCTGAAATGACTATTTTTCACCAATAAAAACATCCATAATGGCATTTATGCTCGGATGACATTTCATCCAAGTGTGGCTTAAAGGAACTAAATGCAACTTAGTCATTTTACACTCACTACTGCCACCTCAGGTCTTAAGCGTAACTGCAGTTTCTATATTAAGCTTGTGCATGACCGAATTCACAACTTTTTGAGTGACAGGGCAGGATTTTAGAGGCAGTTGTGGTGAATAAGTCTGAGCTCATTCTACACATTTGGACATTGCTGGAACATGTAGGGGGAGGAAAATACATAATTTTAACATTTTTAAGCTCTATAGTCCCATTAAAGTAATAAAAATGGTTCTTCCACCACTTTTTGCTTCAATAATCACCTTGTTTTATGATTATATATGTATAATCTTTCTGAGTAGAGTTTGCATGCTCTCCCTGTGTGTTCTTATTTCTAAACCCTACCACATAAAACATGTGCAATAGCTTCCCCTCTGGGACCGGGACTCCCCTGAAAATGAGCATTACTTTATTTTCTACACCCTGACAGAAAGACTTAAAAGACATGGTAAGCATATGTTCGCAGCAGGTTTTACAAGCATTAACAAACCAGCACCTCCACCACGCAGCCCCCAAAGTGCAGATAATCCACTAAGCCACAGGTGGCCACAGGATTGAGTGAGTTCCACAAGTTTTCCTTTTTTTTTGTTGCCTGGGTTCACACACTGTTCTCTCACTCTGCGCTCAGGCTGCTGCTCTTGACAGGCCTGTGAGGGTGGAGGCTCCGCGGGGCACACACAGGGCACCTGGACCGGGAGGAGGAAGCTCTGCCAGTAGACCAAACACTGGGAACAGCCACAAGGACACCACTGGGACGCGCCGCGAAATCCGCACAAAGCCGCAAAGATGGACAAGGATGCCTTCGTGGACTACGAGTATCCCGACTCGGACCCTCTGCCAACCATCGCCCAGAAAGAGTGAGTGCTTTAATCAGAGCGTGTCCTGAATTCACAATAACAGTATGCTCGAAACCCTACTGTGGCCTTCACTTTATCTGCACAGACGTGTATCATTTCAAAGTATGTCTTGCAGCAGAGAAAGGCAGGATTTTCGATATTAGCTGTCACTTGGCACACTTTCCCAGAGCCGGTGACTGAATAGGGTCATGTTTGGGTTTCATGCTACACCAGAGCTGTGTCAAAAGGAGAGCTACTGTTTGATGACACAAGATAGGTGCAAATGAAAGCTCATCCTAACAAAGTCTTGTGATGTAGAATCTAGAGCGAAAGCAGGCCGTTAAGACCATGTTTGGGAAATAGTATAATCTTGGTTGTGAAAGCGGCATTCTTGTGTCGCACGGCTCAGGGCAGATCTTGACCGGCGACCGCATGACCAGGCATTACTGCTCTTCAGCGCGGGAGGGAATGTGAACAGCCGCTTGTTGTTTCCCCGTGTCACGCTGATACCAATCCGTTTAAATGCAAATCTCCACAGCAGGATTTTTTCCAGCTCCAAACGCCCGGGCCCGACAGTGATGTGTGGAGGTGCGGCACAGACGAGGCCACGGGCGGATGTTTATCACCGGTCTGCTCTTCTTTCAGGGTCATCATGCCCTGTGACCCCACGGCAGACGACAAGCTCTACCACATATGCATCACCGCAATATCTGTAAGCGCACAATAATACATAGTATACATTCATTCAGTTGTTCATATACTGCATTTTAATGATTTTCTTGGATATTTCTTTCTTCCTGTGCTCCAAAATCCATACAAGGAGCGACATTTTTTATCAACTTTCCTCCCGTTTTCAGGTTTTGGGCCTGTTTGCTCTCTTACGATCACCTGGAAACAGTTATATTCCCTATATTATTAAATTGTTTGTTTATTTATTGCACAAAGTTTTCATAGTTTCAAGGGCAGTTTCCGAAAATGCATTTTTTTTTTAACCTTGTGGCAACATCATCTCCACTTAAAGTAGCTCCTTCAAACACATTTTCACACATTCTCTTGGATTTTTCATAGCCCAAATATCAAGGTGAACTGCTTTAATCAAAGGCAAAATATCCATGTCCAAAATCAATAATAAAACTGTCAGTAAAATCAGCCCTGGCTCTACTCATTGTTAAGATTGTATGCCCACAAATAAAGGTCACTCAAATGAGGGAGAGGGCTTTTCCTTTTAAATAACCTCATATCATTCTGAGACAACTTCTCTGCAGCTTTTGATTTGGTAGAAAAGGACTCTGTTTCTTATTCCTTTTCTTCATTATTTTTAGTCATGGGCCGCCATGTTTGTTTTGATATGGACCAAGTGTTTCTCTGATTGCATAGATTTGGATTTTTGTAAAAACTTGACTTGCCAGGCTGGTGAAGTGGAGGTATGGTTGTATTTTGTATATATTTGGCAGTAGCTCAGTAATGGAGCCCACAGAACCAAAAGATGGAGGCTTAATCCCAGTTCATATTCTTAATGTGTCCTTGGGCAAGACACTGGGCTCCTTCACTGGTGTTTTGATGGATCAGTTAGGTCAATAATCACATTCAGGATCACATGTAGCAGGAGCTTATTCTGACATCAAAGCCTTCGGTGCTGAAGGCTAAACCCTGTCAGAAGTCTTAGTAACACATGTGTCATATGTTGAAATTTACCTCTTGGCAAAACTCAGAGTTCAAAGAAGATTTCTTCATGTGTTCCTGTTTGTTGCTGAGTGAACCACATGCTAACATGCTAAC
The DNA here is from genome assembly GCF_951799975.1 of Gobius niger. NCBI lineage: Eukaryota > Metazoa > Chordata > Actinopteri > Gobiiformes > Gobiidae > Gobius > Gobius niger. Next base: position 9,997,000 of record NC_136863.1, read on the forward strand.
CTGTGATTCCAGGTGGTGATTATGCTCATCCTCGCCCTTTTAGCTCGAAAAGCACAATCTGCCAACAGAAACAAAGGCCTTGCAAGTTTACTCAGGTGAGTACAGATATATAGTGAATTAATTGTAATACCACAGATCGTAGGTTATACAGCAAAGTAATTGGGTTTTTTGGGGGGACAGGTCAGGGTTGCCAGGTCTCTGCGGTGAACCTTGAATCCACAGACATGCTGCACAGATGGAATAATCAATGTTTGTATTAGTTTATAGAGCCCATGTGCTCCTGTGATGATGAGAAACCACACCTTTCTCCCTCTCTTACTGAAAAAGCATTTCTCAGAACCTTGGGTTTGAGATTTTGTCATTGAAAATAGTTAAGAAACAACATGGCAAAAAGCTTTTTTTTCGCCTGTGGCAAGGCTTAACAAGTCGCCCAATTCTGCGGTTTGACCACTGACCTGGCAACCCTAGTACAGGTGCTTTGACAAACTGGTTTTAGCAATAGGATCTGGCAACCCATTAATTCAGTTAACTGATTGGATTTTCATCTCAGTCATTGAAAACACAAAAATTCAAAACATAAACAACTTTAACTTTGTGTAAAATGTGATTTTAATTGTGAATAAATTGACATTGCAGTAGTTCTCAGTAATTTGAACATTTGAACATGGAAAAGAAACAATACTTCTCACAATACCTTTACTTTACTACTTACTTACACTGCCTTTAAGAAACAATCTTACTTACACTGCCTTTAAGAAACAATCTTGCTTACAATACCTTTAAGAAACAATCTTACTTACAATACCTTTAAGAAACAGTCTTACCTACATTACCTTTAAGAAACAATCTTGCTTACACTGCCTTTAAGAAACAATCTTACTTACAATACCTTTAAGAAACAATCTTACCTACAGTACCTTTAAGAAACAATCTTGCTTACAATACCTTTCAGAAACAATCTTACCTACAATACCTTTCAGAAACAATCTTACCTACAGTACCTTTAAGAAACAATCTTACTTACAATACCTTTAAGAAACAATCTTACCTACAGTACCTTTAAGAAACAATCTTGCTTACAATACCTTTCAGAAACAATCTTACCTACAATACCTTTCAGAAACAATCTTACCTACAGTACCTTTAAGAAACAATCTTACTTACAATGCCTTTAAAAAAAAGTATTATAAATAATTGGCTTTATTTTCTCTTCTGCTCTGTTTCATTCACATTGTATTGGCTTGCCGTTGTTGGGATTGTTAGATGTCACTTGAATTAGATAAATAAATAAATCAAAATCAAAAAACAAAATGAAAGTGTTCAGTCATTGATGCACCATGAGACTCTTTTCAACTTGTACAGTATTTCATTGAGAAAGAAGAATCAAGCCCGGACTGATTGGTTGAAAGCGGTGCAGTGTTTGCTCACGGGTTCCCACTAAATACCTTCTGCTTGACCCCACAGTCCGGTGAACTTCCTGGACCATACGCAGCACAAGGGCCTGGCCGTGGCGGTGTTTGGAGTTCTCCTGTGCAAACTCTTTGGGCTGGTCTTGTCTGAAGACCCCCTTCCCTTCATCTCTCACTCCGAGCACAAACGTGAGCAAACACAACACCCCTTCTACATGCCAAACATCACTTATGTAACCGGATCACTGTGGACGTAATCGCAACAGAAGTCTATTTATTACACAGAATTACGCAGAAACATTTTACACATTTTCTAAACTGCAGAGGGACATTGGAGCTTAGTTTCTCACGAACAGTTACTTTCTACCACAACAAGTAAAGCTGGGGTGAAACATTTTACCCGCTTTCAAACTGAATTTGTTTCTAGCTCTTGCAATTCCTCCCATACTGAGTTTATGTGGACGGTGCTTGTTTCTTGGGAGTAAATACTGCTTTGTCAGAAGGCGAATCAGGGCGGACCAGCACAGGACGAGATCACACTAATCTTCAGTGTTAAAAACCAAAGTGTGCATCTTAAATTAGATGAATGACTTAATATTGCTTGAATAAAGGTTCCTTATGTATAATTTAAGTTGGTTTGAACTCATCTAACATAAGATAAAAATGCTAATGCCAATGGAACGAGCATAAATCCCACTTGAAATCAGACAAATTAGCTTTTACTTTTTAAAATATTTATTTTTCACTTGATAGAAAATATTCTGAATTAAGAAAAGTGTACTTGGTCCATTGACAAGAAGAGGTTTTACCTGATCTAAGTCCAGTCCAAATATCACATTTTCAATTGAATCTCTTAGTTCAAATATTAATTTCTTGATGATCATTTTTCCAGTGTGCTTAAATGCGAATAGCACTGCAGTGGTCTATTCTGTGTTTACAATATGGGGATAAGAAGGAATTGATGCTATGCGGGGAAAAAAAAAGTTACTGAAATAGCAGTGGACCTCAGTCATCCTCAACTCATACAACGCTGTCCAGTTGATGACTTTGAAAACCTTTTCCTACGACTGAGAACTTGCATGAACATTTATTCCATCCTCACCTAAATTATGCATGTAATTTGTTTGTTTGTTTGTGGATTTACACATATTATACATGTATTACATCAGTGGTTCCCAAAGTAAAGTCTGGGAACCCCTGAGAGGCCTCAGAGGCTAAACCAGTACATTGAAAAGCATGAGTCTGAATGGAAATTGCAATGAATTTGTTATGTTTTGCCACTTTAAACCAGTATTTAAAGCAGTACTAAGTAACTCATGCACCTAGAGGCCATAAGCGCCACTGCAGGTGCGTTTTTTTACTCCTTTATTGTCCGTGAGGGTAAATACAACGCAGAAAAGACAAAGGGAGAGAGGGATATTGTACAATTACACAATGGAGATCATTTTTTTCACTCAAACTTGGCTGTAAATACTGTTTAAGTGCCGTTAGCCCACAGTTAGCTTTGCCCGTTAGCCTGTTAGCTTCTTCTTCGTGATTCCTTTAGTGTGTATTGGCTCACTGACCCGGAGGCAGCGAAATTGCAATTGTGGTTTTCTGGCCATTGACACCAGGGGGAGATGTATTACCCCCAGAGGGACTACGGAAAGGATTTATTAAGGTAAACAAGTTACTTAGTACTGCTTTAACCCACAATCGTTGTTAAAAAATATTAAAGACTAAAGACAGCTGTAACTAAAGTATTACCTCTACCATAATGTTTATAGTCATGTTGTTTTTAGTATCCGCTTTATTTGACATGTTTGTGGTTTATTTATATACAAACTGCATCTTAGCTTCTATGACCAAGTAAATTCTCTTGTGGATGAATGAAGAGCCTGTAAAGCTTGGGCAGCGTTAAAACCACTCCGATGATGTTTTGCAGAGAACTGGGTGATCCTGGGCGTGTTCTACTACCCCGCCCTGTACTACCCGCTCCTGGCATGCGGCGCCTTACACAACAAAGTGGGCTACGTTTTGGGCAGCCTACTGTCATGGACCCACTTTGTAGTTCTGGTGTGGCAGAAGATCGACTGCCCCAAAACGCCTCAGGTATTACAGCAGCAGACATTTTTGTGCAGCGGCTTTGAGGATTATGCTCAGGGGATGAAAACTAAACCAGATTTGGCAAACAGAAGCAAATAATCGACATTTCAAACTGTGTTTTCCACATTGGGCTTCCAGCGCACAGAGAATTGTAATCAAAACAATTGGTTCCAGTGTCTGCTAGTCTTAATGAACGGGTTTTGTAAGTGCTAATCACTTTAGTGTGTGACGGCGAGGACAGTGGCCGTGCTGTACCTCAGTCTGGACTGGAATTCTAATGCAGCCTCTCAATGCTCCCAAAACACCAAGTAAAAGGTTCAACCAGCCTGTGTGACCGATTCTTCAGGCTTTTGGACACATTAGCATTCTGAAATTATACCTGATTTTTTTTTCTAATAGTGGAACAAAATTTGCTTTTACTAGTATATTGTAAACGCAGATATATGTTAAAAAAAACACTGTGCATAAGAATAGTAAAAGCATTTTATATCAATTTCATGACTTTTCATGGCTAGTTTTCAAGCATTTCTTGCGAAGAATTGAGAATGAGGAAGAATTAGTTTGGACACAACTAACATTTTAATTCAGTGGCTTCATCTTTCATTGTTTATAATGTGAAAAAAAAGTGTGTTTTTTTTGTGGATAATTTGTGCCAGTCAGTGTTGGTATGGTCAGTGTTTTACAAAAGTAACGAGTTACCCAAATATATAACTTTTTATGACATATTACTTACACAAAATACGGGAATGTTACATTAAGTAACTCGAGTTCCAAGCGCATTTAAAGTAAAATGATCAAGTTGGACACTGATGTATAAGATCTGCAGTTGTGTGTAGTTAATGTCCTCAAAACAAAACACAAGAGAATGGGCAAAAGTGAAGGAAAAGGAGATCTCTGACTCTTAAAGGGATGTTTCAGGATTTTTGCAATTCATGCTGTTCTTATATTTGAAGAGTTTCGTGGCGCTAGGCTAATGCAAGGCAAGTGCATCTCTACGATATCAGCTAGCCTGCATTAAAAACAGTCTGACACACTCCACAGTGCACCTGAGGCAAATCACTTATAACGCCAGACTAACCATATAAATGTCTGTGTCAATAGAATACAATTTTAACCATTTTGCATTTAAAAGAACTTATATTTTAATAATTAATGCAGGCTAGCTGATACCATAGGAATGCGCTAGCCTTGCACTAGCCTGGCGCCAGGAAACTCTTCAAATACAAGAACTGCTTGAATTACAAAAAAATTACTCCAGAAATCAGCAACACTCTGGAGATAACTAGGAAATGAGGCCCTATGTCAAAAATCATGAAATATCCCTTTAATATTGTGATGGACCCAGGAAGACTAGTCGCTACCCTGGTGGAAACTAATGGGAAAAACAAATAGACTGCACTTGCTCTGTGGCATTATTACTATATTCAGTTTATATTTTGCCAAAGTAACTCAAAGTATTTAACTCGGCTACATTTTGAAAACAGTAATGTGTAATAAAAAAACATATTACATTTTTAAAGCTGTAATCACCAATATAGAATATATCATAATTTTTTAGTAGCTCACCCAACACTGGTGCCAGATAGATTAATCATGTTTTCTTTCAATTCTTTCACGCATTATTGGACTTATACTGAACCTTTCTTCACTCAAACTCTCATACATTTGTTTTGCATGCCATAAGCTGAAAGTGATTGTATGTACGTGTGAGTATGGACAATTCCCACTGCTGCCTGCGGAGGGCACTCAAACTTGGTCAAAAAGGACTGTTATCTGAATTTTCTTTGAGCTGTTGGTGGCCTCACGTTTAACTGAAGTTTATTCCTCTTTCCACAGATCTACAAATACTTCTCCCTTTTTTCCAGCTTTCCACAAATCGCCTGCCTGGCATTCCTTAGTTTCCAGTACCCGCTGATGCTCTTCCAGGGCCTGAAGGGCACTGAGAAGGAAAACGCAACAGAAGTAAGTTTTACATCACAGAGAGTGGGGAGCTCGGTGAGGGGGGAGTGAACCCGCAATGTAAAGCGTCTTTGAATGTCCAAAAGGCGTTAGTCTGATGCATTATTACGATTATTATGTTTAAATCCAGTTAATGCGGCCCTTGCGCAGCGTGTGTGGACCCTCTGTGGCACATGAGCGGTAAGCATATTAAAGCAGATTTGACGTAACTGGTTTATGTCGTGTTCTTGATCAGATTATGAAAAGGTCGGCTTGTTTTTTTCACCGAGCAGCAATCTCCACTTCATTTGATGCTAATCTCTCATTGGTGTGACAAAGCCGGGGCCGAGTTAGAGCCTCTGTACTCACACACCGCCACAAAGCAATTATGCTGTAAGTTTTTCTTGTCACAAACAATTAAGGGGGAAAAAAAAGGTTTGTGACGGTTTGAGAAGCTGACCAGGAGCTGTCAGATCCCTGTGAGTTTGGAGCTTGGTTTGGATTGTTCCCTTAATGTGCATATGACAGGTTTTAATGCTTTTGAAAATTTGACTTATTTAGAAGGATAAAATCAGTTGCATAATTATCATTTTATTGCAGTGACACTTTTTTTTAATGAAATGTTAGAAATGTTGGGCAGAAAAGTCATTTTAATTTAAATTTTTAAGAAGCTGACAGGAAGTGACATAAAAGAAGGTAAAGTTCCATAGATGCAGACCATGGATCTATTATATTGATGCAGACGTCATCGAAGGGGCGTGGCTTCACCAAGGGGGAAAATGGAATCTTTAGAGAAACACTTTTTCACTCTTTTTAGACATTTTCTGGTGGAATATGAACTTATTTACCGCACATAAATAAAGTCAAGTCTAAATCGGGTCCATATGGATATTTATTCACAGCAGATTGTTCAGTAGAAGTGAAAAAACGGCAGTTGTAGCTCGCGCTAGCTAACTGTTAGCATTAGCCCGAAGCTAACATAAAGCATCAAGTTAGCATTTATGTATTTATGGGCTGTTGAACCACTTTACTCCTCTCCATGTCTTTGTATCTTTATTAAGTAGAAAACTTTATTCACATTTCAGCATTGTAGTTTGTGCAAGTAGTTTTTGAAGAATTAAAGAAAGTTTAGATTTTTCTCCAATTTTTTCCCCCCCTTAACTGTTTTCAGATATGACCAAATATGGGCGACCAGATGCCGCCTGTATCTATACACACGGCATCTCTGGAATCAATTTGGAGAAAAATCTAAACTTTCTCTAATTATCAAAAGCTACTTTAACAAATGCTGAATTGTGAACATAGTTTTCTACCCAATAAAGATACAAAGACATGGAGCAAAGTGGTTCAACAGCCCATAAATACATAAACAACGGAGAATGCTAACATGATACCGTTTTAAAATTGTTCGCCTTCGTCTATGTCACTTCCTATCGGTGTCCAATAAGGAAGTGAAACTATAAACATCACAAAAAATGGCCACACTAAAGAAAGCTGGGTACAATCTTTAGCAAAATCTTAAATATAATCGTGCTAACTATGTTTTAGCAAAAATTGTGTCTAATGTTTAAGTCTTGATATCCTTTATTACCGGTTCTGTGCAATATCTTGGGGAGGTGTCACACTCATAACATCCAGTTGTTTTGTGTATATATTAAATAACATTTGGATGTTGCTCCCATGTTGCAACTATCATGTGATGTTTTATTTATTTGTTTAGGACCTGAACAGCAGCTACTATAAGGACTATGTGAAGGAAATACTGAAAAAGAAGAAGACCAGTAAAATCAGGTAAATCCAAACATTTACATTATTGTGAGATGATGAAACTGACTTGAAAAATGAAATGTCAGGATGCATATTGTTTTAGGACACTAAGAGGCAGCAGCAAAAACTGACACAATCATTTGTCTATTTTTTTTCCGAGAGAAAGAGCGAGAAACTATGAGACAGGGATCAAGGGGAAGCAATTAGAGCTCAAATTGTTGGCAAACGCAGCCGTCGACTTTCCCTTCGGGCACAATGAGATATTACCATAACCTCCATCCTTCTTTCCTCCATATCCGTGTCTCTAGCAGCGAGACGCCTGGACTCCTTCAGAGGATCACGGATGCTGTGAAGTCGTACATCTACACTCCAGAGGACGGTAAAAGAGGACGCTAAAGCTTCACTGATATAAATCTAAAGTCAAGCCTGTAATAACAAGAAGCGTCTCTTCAAACAGCGTTTCGGTTTCCTCTGAAGTTGGCCATCTCCTGCGTGGTGTCTTTCATAACTCTGTACCAGGTATGTCCATGTGATGTGTGATGCACACTGTAGGCAACTGGGCAGAGGTGGGTGAATAATATATGTTTGATCAAGTATTTGGGTAACTTTTCCTAAGAGATTGTACTTTTAAAAACAGCTTTGTAATTTTTTTCTTATGCATATTTTGCTTCAAGATGAAATCAGATAAAACGTCATAAACATGATGAGCAGAAACCACAGACAGAGCGTAAAATTCAATGTACAAAAGTAATATGTGAATATTTTGGTTACTTTTTCCAGTGTCCAGTAATTGATAAAAGCTTATGTTGATAGGAGGCTCCACTTCAGCATAGGTTAGACACTATAGGCCAGAGTGACGCCTCATTTGAAAGCTAAGACTTGTGAAACTCATCTAAATGGATCTTTTTCCTCACGCTGTTGCCGCATTGTTCGTCACAATTGCTTTTTGTCCGTTTTCTGTTACTCTTTTGAGGCTTTTTTGTTGCGTTTTTGACACAGTTTTGTAACTTCTCAGTCAAATTTCTGTTACTTTTTCATCACATTTTATCACATTTTTGTCACTTTTTTGTCACATTTTTGTCACATTTTCATCAATTATTGGTCACTTCTTCGTCACATTATTGTCACATTTTTGTAAATTGTAAATAGTCTCAACTTATATAGCGCTTTTCCACCTACATTAGGCACTCAAAGCACTTTACAGCAAGGAACCACTCACCCATTCACACTCTCATTCATACACCAATGTACGCAGACACTGGAGGCAAATTTGGCTGAAGTGTCTTGCCCAAGGACACAATGACAGTGTGCACCTTCAGGAGGCGGGATTCGAACCCCCAACCTTCTGATTAAGAGACGACCCACTTAACCATCTGCGTAACTGTCGCACTGTCATATTTTTAGCACATTTTTGACACTTCTTTGTCACATTTTTTGTCACTTCTCTATTCTGTTGCATTTTCATTCTAGTTTTCATTATATTTTTGTTGCTATTTTGACTCTTTTTTCAAGAACCTTTTAGATTTGCGTAAAGCCAAACTAGAGAAAATGAGCTTGGTTAAGGCAGGGGTTAAGAGGTTAAGGTCTATATCTAAATAAATTCAATATCACTAAATCAGTCAGATGAATATTTCTTCTCCTTCTCCTGCTGAGTAACTACTTTTACTTCCAGCTGAATAACAATATGTATAAGTACTTGATACCCCCTGTAATACTGTGTGTGTGTCTGCTGCAGGTGGCTCTGCTCCTGATCGTCGCCGTGGTGCCAACGCTGCAGACGGCGCGGTTGGGAGTGGACGCGGACATTGCCAACGTTTTAGCTGGCTTCAAAATCGAGCTGTCTGAGGACAAAAACGAAGTGGTCCGAATCGTCGTGTATTACATGTGGTGCGTGGAGGGTGAGTGTCTGGTTCGTCTTGTGCCGGGTTGAGCTCAGTAGATGGGACTGAAGTGACTCTGTGACTCTGCCGACAGTGTGCTACATCTCCTCCATGACGCTCTCCGCTCTGGTCAACCTGGTCATGCTCATGCGCTCCATGGTTCTGCACAGGTACGTGATGGAAACTGTCTAGGATGTAGTGATTGTGTGTGGCTCAGGCAGTAGCTGGTGCAGACTGTTGTTGTGTCCCTGGGCAAGATACTTCACATGACTTGCTTTGAATACGGTGTGTGAGTTGGTGTTGTTTAGCCTCCAAACCCCTGCCCTAACCGAGCACATTTTCTCCAGTTCAACTTTACCCAAATCTAAAAGCTTCTTGAAAAAAGCGGCTGATGAAAAAGCAGCATAAAAGCAACAATGGAGCACCAAAAACGTGACAAAAACAACAAAAAAAGTGATAAAAATGTGATGGAAAAATGTGATGAAAACACAGCTACACAAAGATTTTCAGTTTTGCAGGTCTCAGCTTTCAAATGAGACATTACACTGGCCAAACTCTTAAGGGGGTGCAAGATGCAAGTTTATACTCACTACCGCCACCTCAGGTCATACGTGTAACTGCACCTTCTACATTAAGCTCGTGCATGACGGCACTTCGACCCGAAGCAACAACTTTTTAAGTGACAGTGCAGGATGTTAGAGGTAGTTGTGGTGAACAGGTCTGGGCTCATTCACACATTGGGACATTGCTGGAACATGTAGGGCAGGGGTGTCCAAACTTTTTTCATGGGGGGCCGCATACTGAAGCGTACACGGGGTGAAGGGCCGTAGATCAGTAGTTAGTGCTGCAAAACCTTCGACTAGCAGAGGTTTAAATTGTGCCCCATACCTCTATTTAAGCTTAAAACCTTCATGCCAGCTCAGTCTCACAATAAAATGTTAGTTGTTGTTGTGTGTTAGAATACAATGTTAGAATTGTATAGAATTATTACATTTCAAATAAAAAGGTCCATCTCTGGTGATGTGTACTGATACAGCAAGAGGCCGAGGGCCACCGTAAATTGGTCTGAGGGCTGCATTTGGCCCCCGGGCCGCACTTTGGACACCCCTGATGTAGGGGGAGGAAAATACATAATTTTAACATTTTTAAACTCTGTATAGTCCCTTTAAGTCAAGAAGCTTTTAGATTTGGTTAAAACCGAACTGGAGAAAATACGCTCGGTTAAGGGGGATAAGAAGTTAAGTGGCTAGTGGAGCAGATTGACAATCAATTTATTTCAGACTCAAAAAGGTCCTTAAAAACATGTAAAAGGGACAGACAGACAGACAGACAGACAAACAGACAGACAGACAGACAGACAGACAGACAGACAGACAGACAGACAGACAGACAGACAGACAGACAGACAGACAGACAGACAGACAGGTCTTATAAGAAGAGTTATCATTTCCTTTTGTGAGTCCTTGGGCCTCTTCAAAATGCATATACAGAATTTCCTATGAGAGCATTTAATGTGGTCACATTATTCTGCACAAACTGGCATTTGTCCAACGAGACACTTTCAATAGGATCCTAAGAGCTACTTGCAACTTATGGAATTTAGCTTTTGTGTAGCAGCACCACAAGTGGGCAGTGCAGAGTGGTTTGTAGTCGGCTTTAAACAAAGCTGTTTTGACTTTTCTGTACACGTTCCAAATTTCATGCCAGCCTCAACTCTATTTGTCTACTCCAGGGCAGCTGTAGCTACAAGAGTCGCTTTCACTTCACTTCACTTTATTTCATGTCCCCAATGCGTTCACCGTTCCAACAAGATGCCGAAGTGCAAACCTCACAAACAACAGAGTCATTGGCAATTTTATGTACAACAATAGGACAAAGAGAATACAACAACTATTTCCCCTCACAAAGAATTCGATGCCTGTACAGTATACTCCTTTTATGGTCAGAGTTTAGCGTAGATATGGCTCCAGGTATAAAGGAGTATTTGTATCTGTTTTTCCTCACCAATGGAGCCCTAAGCCTCGAACCAGGAGGCAAGTAACAGAATTCATCATGAAGAGGATGAGCATCATTAGCCAGAATACTCAGAGCCTTCCGCATCACCTGTCCAGAAAACAGGTCAGAAAGTGGAGTCTGAGAAGCTCCCAAAATCTTAGCTCTCAAATTTACAATTTTGCTGAGTGACTTTTTCGCTTTGGTGTTGAGATTTCCAAACCAACACATCCTAGAAAATGTTAGCACTGACTCCTCACATGAAAGTAAGCCAGTTTCCGGAGGCAAAACAGATGCGGCTGCCCTTTCTTGCACAGCATATCTGTGTGTTATCATTAAAGTTCAGCCTGCTGTCAATCAGCGTCCCCAAATATTTATAATTTCCAACAAGCTCCACCTTTTGACCCTTGATCACAGTGGCTTGAGTATAGTATGAATGAGTCAAAACTGAAGTGTAGCGTTTGTCAGTCTAGTAAAGTGCAAATAGAAGTGTACTTTGTTATTGTTTTACAGTGGAGATGTGTCCCATGTTTTAACCCTTTGTTCAAACGATTTTCTTGTGTTTTAAAACCCAAAGTTGGATAGTTTCTTCTTGTTTATTACGTTTATTACTGCATGAAGCTGGTGTTGCCTGTGTGCAGGTCTAATCTGAAGGGGCTGTACAGGGGAGACATCTACACTGTGTACAACTGTCAGCGCCGGATACGTCCGTCACGGCCGGCTCTCGTGTGCTGGATGGGCTACACTAGCTTCACAGCCGCTCACGTTGTTGCCGGTATGTGCTCACAAAACTTATCCTCCCTCGATAGATGTGTCAAAACCCCACACAGACTCTACTGAGCCTTGTGCTCGTGTGTTGCAGCGGTGCTGATCCAGACGCTGGTGTTCTTCCTCTCTCTCATGGTGGCAGTCTTCCTCATCATCATCCCCATCCTGCACGGCCAGAACCTTTTCCTGTTTAAGGCCCTCTGGAGCATGTGGTCAGGACACCTCACGACTCACACCTGCTCCTGCTTTTCTCACAGAAATGGAGTTTGATGTTAACTTTGACATTTCCCTCCCTCCTCAGGCCCTTCTGGCTGATGATCGTGCTGGTCGTGCTCATTCAACATATCTGCGCCAGGTTCTGCTTCATCAAAAAGACGGCTGGCACGCGGGACTTAGACAACAGGTGATGTTAGCCGCCGACTGCTCTCACTCATGGGCCACACTTACTTTGCATTGTGTATAACTCGGCGTCCCATTGATCTCGCAGGGGAAATCTGTTCCTGCTGACATACGTGCTGTTTCCGGTCAGCATCCTGGTCGGGGTGCTGCTGGCGGCCTGGCGCCTGCTCATCACTGCACTCTTCAACATAGTGCATATGGGACGCTTGGACATCAGTCTGCTCAACCGGAATGTGGAGGCGTTTGACCCAGGTACAGGATCAGAACGTCCCACGAGAGTTATACGTCATATCAAATAAATGGTCTCTCTGATCGTTTTAATGCGTATAAGGCACTTTTGAATATTCTATAATGACGTGTCCAGGCATTTTCACAGGTTTAGACCAGAGTGGGCACATTGGTTAGTCATAGTTTTAACGGATAGTGTTGTCATCAGGGAACTTAAATGTTTGTGCTTTTTCCAGAGGCATTTCTTATTCATAATGTGGAGATATGTTATAAACCTGTTTTTAATCTCCACTGTACAGCCTTTTAGTCCCTCTGAGTGCGGTGACCTATCAGATGGAAGGGGTAGCTAAAGAGAAATGAGAATATTAACATTCATTCTGAAAGCATGCCTGATGATAACATGAATGAAGCTCCACATGTAAATACAAACAGGCTGCAAAGACTGTGAAATAGTCTTTGACACATAGACTTGTCCTCCATCTTTTTTTTTCTAACTCTCAGAGCAGAGCCAGCAAATAAGCCATTCTCTTGAGCCAAACGCTTTTCACTTCCATTGAATGTCCTGATTTTGGCGCCTGTCACCTGTGAGAAGGCCGCTAGAGCGTGACTGATACCCGTCTCTATAAAAAGCTCTAATTGCGCAGTGGTCTCACAGAGCAGGTGGTGACAGATTGCTCGGCCATTATGTGTGATTGCCTCAAAGCCTGGCCGAGGCGTGTTTATTGCTCTCTCTGAGTGATGCCCCTCCCTGTATCCTCAGCCTACCGCTGCTACGCTCATTATCTGAAGATCGAGGTGAGCCAGTCTCACCCGGTGATGAAGGCCTTCTGCGGGCTGCTGCTGCAGACCGGGGGCCAGGACAGCGCCGCTCAGAGGCCGAGGGACGCCGAGGAAGGTCAGTGCATTCAATAGACTCATGTATGCTGCCTTTATAACGCGCAGGGTCACAGCCGTAATCACATCATTGCACTGACAAGCACGCGCAAGGAAAATGGAAGCTCAGCGCTTGTGATTAAACATCGTGTCTGGAGCAAATTGTTTGGTATAATTTACTGAAAATGATGAACTTGAAAGACAAAACATGTTTTGTTGTCTGTTGAAAGAGGCAGAACAACATGCAAAGGGCCTTAAAAAGACGCCTCAGTGCGCTGCCGAAACGGCCTCCCGTTTACTAATAGATAATAAAACATTTTCGGGAGGAGCGCTTTGAGTGATTCCACAGATGAGCAGTGCTAATTGCCCGATTTATATTCATGTGGCCCACGGGGGTAAAGCTTTGGGCGTGTTAACAGCAAATCCTGTTTGCCAGAGCACGCTCAAAGGACTGTGATATGAAAGCTTATTATGATTGTGTTGTCCGCATGTTTCCGCGCATTCTGGGCCGTGCGCAAAGCCTCCTCTCAGCGAGTGACGAACACTTTGTCTCGTGCTCTTATGTCTGCGTCTTATGTCCGCAGGGATCCAACTGGTCCAGAAGGAGAAGAAAGTGCACAAAGTGTCCAGTGCCAAGCGGGCGCGCGGCCGCTGGCAGCTCCTCTACACTCTGGTTAACAACCCCGCACTGGTGGGCACCAGGAAACACTTCCAGCGCCAGAGCGCCGACAGCTTTGTGAACGGCAGCCTCAAGAAGAGCATCAAGGAAGGGAGCAAGAAAGAAACATCGAGCAAAGAGGCAGAGGGTGCAGCCAGCAACTAAAACCGGTCCACTCTTTGGATGAAAGAAACTGGGACTAATAATATATTGAGAATATAAATATACATCAGCCCACAATTCTATTGTGGCTATAGGCTTATTGTATGTACTTTTGTGAATAAAACCTGTGGAACAGACTAAATATTCTTAATAAATAACAATTCATTTAGTTGGAACAACGCATTTTCCGGTAATTTAATGTTAGGAGATAAACGTTTAGGTTTGTTTTTGCTGTGGAAATAAAGAAGAGCATTACATGTGTCGTATGAACGGCTGTCTGATCTGTGCGCCAGTGCGGGCTTAAAAGAACAAAGACGCTTTGTGAAAGGCCCTGCTTTCAGAATACCTTTGCATGCACGCGCGCTTATGGATCAAGACATAAAAATCTAAGCTATTATTAATTTGACACACAGGAGCAATAATAAGGATTTTATTATTTCGTGAACCTTGAACGTCAAAATAAACAATACAACCTGTTTGATTTCATGTTTTATTAATGTTACTTACATAAAATATCAAAACCGCTTATGTCCTTTTATTTTTTGTTTTACAACAGCTCACAAAAAGTCACACGTGTAAATACAAGACAAGGAAGCCTAAAGTGGCCCCGGATGCGTTTTTGTCAAAGTTTTGTAAAAACTTACCGTCAGTAAAAAATAAATAGCAAAATAAATAAATAATATAAAAATAAATAGTCAAGATCAAAAGAAACACATCTCAGTTCACGTGGCTATACATCACAGGTCAACATTTCATCTATGCTGTGTAGACTACACTAAACACACAATTTACGCGTGACATGCCATGGACACGTTAAAAAAAAAAGCACCCGTCAATATAAGAGGTTCAACAGTAAAAAGCCTTCACGTGACACCACATCAGCTGGTAAATGAAGAATGTGATTTTGTGTAAAAGCACAGCACAGTTTTAGAGCTAAGATTTACTCTTTGAGAGGCTTCGGGGAAACTCGTATACGCAGAGGAGCGCACGCACATGAAGGATGCTGAAAGAGGCGGCAGGTTGGTGTGTTGTTGTGCGTGCTCGTACGCAGGATTGGCAGTGCGTAACCTCCCTGATATAATGTCTTTAAAATACAGTATGGCACTTGTGTCCTGTTTTGTGCTCTGAAATAATTGCAGGTTGTTGTTTTTTTCCCTCTTTACGCGCGACTCTACGTTCTTTCCATTGTACGCGCGTGATATCGGTTCGTCACAAAATACACTGTCTGGCCCCCAAGAATAAAGGTCATATTGTGGCACTGTTTCAATAAGCTTCAGTAATGTCGCAACATTTATTTTCCAATGTTGTATTGTCTTCAAAATCTTGTATAAATGATGTGATGCTCAAAGCCTTTTAATAGATTCTCAATGGGGTCAGTGGCTTGATGAATCCGAGCACTGTCATCTTGAACTATGCCTGTGCCATCAGGGAAGAAAAAACCCATGAGCGGAATAACCTTATCATTTTGTATATTCAGATCTCATTCACAAATAATCCAAAAGGAGGCGCTTACCTGTGTGATTAATCCATGTGCTGACCTTTATGTGGCCAGGCAGTGTATTGTGACTCTGTGCTTGTTTTGTAAACGTTAACTGTATATTCTACAACACACGGCATGTCACGTAAACATATTCACAATCTCTGACGCGGTGCTTTCTGAGGTAAAAATGAAAAGAGTCGCCCTGTATGTAAATCATTGTAGAGCGTCCGTGTTCGTTAGTTACCTGTAGGATGCGAGCAACTCAAAAATGGACATATTGTACAGTCGAGGCTCGGTGGTGGGTTCAACTCAGTGGCTGGGCTCCTTGTAGTTGCCGTTTATTTCCTCGGAGATGGTGACCGCCTCTGCGCCCAGCGGCAGGCGGTCGCTGTACTCGGAGCCCACCTCGAACTCCTCCGGGTTGGTTTTGGACGAGGATCCCGGGATGGAGTCTGTGACCACGCTGCCCTCGGCCTCTCCCTCGCGGTCTGCATCCTCCGGCTCGCCCTCCTCCCCCTCCTCTTCTAGCTCACTGGAGTTAAAGTTCTTCTCCGAGCCCACAAAAGAAGCCCTTGGGTCAAAATCGGAGGCCATTTGCTTCTCCATCTGATCCGGGTTCTGCGCCTTCATGATGAGCTTGTAGGTTTTCCCTTGGTACTTGTACAGGAGGTGGCAGCAGGTGGCCCCCAGCAGAGGAACAGTGGCCAGTGCCAGGAGGAAAATACTGACCACCACGATGATGAGCAGAGAGGGGATCTTCTTCCTGGTTGTGAAGACCACCTGCACTTGGCAGTCCTCCCCGCCGTAAGTGAGGCACAGGGTGTAGTTGGTGCCAGGCTGTAAGTGGTGGAAGCGATACGAGTTCACCCCCTCCTCAATCTTCGACCACTGCACCATGGAGTGCCCGTTTCCCGTGTCCACACACAAATAGAGCATGTCCAGGGTGGTTTTGCTGCTTGAAGACTCGAACACCCTGATCGGCTCTTTGTTGACGGTGTCCAGGTGGTCGCCGGGGCTCAGGTGGAGGTTGGTTTTGCTGTTTGGGAGCTGCAGAGGGTTCAGCTGAACTTTGGCTTCGGTCTCGGACACCTCCAGAGCGATGACCCCGAAGTCGAACGTGTACTGTTTGAGGTCATCCAGGGTCCTGTTGAAGGCATGGTTGGAGACGTACTCGCTGCCGTCCCTCACGCCACATTTACTGCCGATCGCGGGGTCTTTGGGTTTGGCTCCGGCCCGCTCCACCTGATGTTTGTCTGAGGCTGCTTCGCCGCTCTTTGTCTTCTCGTCGGTTTTGGACCAGGTGATCTCATTGTTGTTGAAGACCTTGGGCGCTACGGGTTTGCTGACGGAAGGGAGCTTGTCCGCAGAGTCAGGTGCTTGCTTCGTGGTGTGCTTCTGAGACGGCAGAGCCACTCGGACGCTGCCCTGAGCCCTGCCCATTTCATTGGTGGCTGAGCAGCTGTAATTTCCCTCGACCTTTTTGCTCACATGGGGGATAGCGAGGGTGCCATTTTGAAAAACATGGAACTGGCTGTTGGTTGTCTTGTCATTAATGGGCATGTCATTCCTCACTCCATTTGAAGGCAGAGGAAACTGATATTTCTGGCTGGCTGCGGTCACCTCCCACACCAGCTGCGGCAGCGGGATTCCCTGCGCCTCACAGTTTAAGACCACAGTGGCTCCCTCACTGAGCTCTGTGCTCTCCAGATCAGGCTGGTAAGTGATAGAGACAACAGGGGCTTTGCAGCTGAGTTTAGGCATATCAGTAACCAGCGTTCCTTTGAGATGGTCTGGGCTATCGCATACAATGTTTTTCAGATCTGGAACTGAAATCTTGGTGGTAGCAATCCAGTCTCTGAGCCACTCAAGAGCACAGGTGCAGGAGAAAGGGTTGTTGAAGATCTGCAGGTGGGACAGGGCGGACAGAGGGCTGAACGTGCCCTCTACAATAGTGGTGAACTTGTTGTGGTTGATGCGCAGTGACCTCAAGTCCACCAGCGTGGAGAAGGCGTCCTTCGGCAGGCTGACCATCTCATTGTTGTTCATTTTGATCAGCTGCAGCACGGTGAGGTTCTGCAGGTCCTCCCAGGGAAAGTTGACGATTTTATTGTAGCTGATGTCCAGGTTTTTCAGCTGAATCATGGGGGCTAGAGTGTCCCTCTCGATGGTCACTATCTCATTATGGGCGAGCCACAGGGAGTTGACCTGGGTCACGTTGACGAAGCTCTTGCTCTTGAGCAGTTTGATTTTGTTGGCGGAGAGGCTCAGTGTGGTGGTGTTGGGGGGCAAACCCGTGGGCACGTTCTCCAGCTCTTTGTAGGCACAGTTGGCCAGGTTCTGCACCGCTTTGTCCACACACGTGCAGGGCTGTGGGCAGCAGCGCACCATCACCACCACTACCGCCGCCCACACAGTGAGCCATGGCACAATGCGCACAGACATTTTCTCCACCTGCAGACACCAGAAATAACACCTTAGTGCAATGAAATAATATGAAAGAACAACTCCACAATAAAAAAAATACTGTCATTTGAAAACATTATGAAATTAGGACATTTTTTTTTTTAAAGAAGATAATTCCAACTCTTTTTTTTTGTTTTGTTTTGCATCTGAAAGTGATCTAGCATTTCCAGGCTGATAATCTGACATTGGGGCATCATGTTGCCTGTAGTTGCCCTTCTGCACTCGGTCTCAGATTTCAATGAGCATCCTACCTGTGAGAGCAACTTCAGACGCCTCCGTTTCCAAGTGGCTGCAGACAGACTCCTCAAACGCCTTTACATCAAACTCCACTCGCTGTTCGAATAAACGCCCTTTCGGTCACTTTGGCTTCGGCTGCAACGCGGAGAAGGAAACATTTTCCCGCGGAGAGGCTGCAGTCACCGGAGCGCTTTCGCAGATGCCTCCGAAGCGAGTGCCGGAGCCAGTGCGCGTTCACGGCGCAGCGAGCGGACGCGCGGCCCCTCCCATCCATCTCCTCCGGACTATTAAAGATACAGAGGCCCGGGTCCCTCAAAGAAAATCTATAATTTAAGACGAGATGTTTAATTTATGAGTCGACCCCGAGCTCATCTTTGACCTGGTTCATTTTGGCTGCAGTCTGTAAATAAGGCTCAAAATAAAATAAAAATACATGTAAGCTAGATTTTTTTTGAACGTGCAGCTGACATGATTTCATATCTCACAGTCACAGGCTTTACTTTCTGCAAACCGTTGGACAGCTTGCGTTCAGTTCAGTGTTGCCTATTACTATTCTAAGACAGGCATATTGTGTGGGATTCATATTTCTAGTCACCAGATGTTTTATTAATCACTCGTATGATCTCCTCGTTCAGTTCTTCAAATATAGACACACGCCGATCAAACAATCTCTCACGGCTGCACACTGCCATCTACTGGTATGAATTGGCATAGGTTTTTATGTTGTACAGCGCAGTAGCCGCTTCTTTTGAGTCTTGTAGTTGTAGGACAGCGCCCTCTGTCGGTGCATTGGGGAAGCATTGGCCTTGTGCACACTTTTTCGTAACAACAATAATAGTCACCATCATAATCCAGGGAGTCCACACACAGCCCGACCATCATAAAAGGAGAAGTCATTGATTCTGTCTCTGAGCACAAGTATCTGGGTGTGATCTTAGATGACAAATTAAAGTGGGATAAATCACACACATCACATCACTAAAAAGGGTCAACAAAGACTATATTTTATGAAGAAATTGGTGTCCTTTCAGGTGGATGGAAACATGTTGAAAATGTTTTACAGTGCTTTTGTGGAGAGTGCTCTGACTTTCTGTATCATCTGCTGGTACGGGGCCATGACTGAGGCACAAAAGAACTCCCCTAGGAAAATATGTACAGTTGCAGACAAAATCCTAGGTGTTCCTATGAAGGGTCTGCAGGACATTTATTTTTGCTCGAGCTCTAGATAAAGCAGACATAATATTATTGGACTCAAAACATCCTCTGTTTAGAGAGTTTGAGCTGCTCCCCTCAGGTCGAAGGTACAGGAGCCCCGCCCTGACTAAAAACAGGACCAGGCAGTCATATGTGCCACAAGCTATTTTACAATTAAACAAACCAACAACACGAAGTAACCAACATCATAATAATGATGATGTTGCTTTTTACCACTTAATGGTGCATTATGGAACTTTTTGTGTGTATTTGACCTTGTAGTGACCCAGCAGCTGTATGAGTGGTCAGCGTGGCACCTTTACTTTCCATCACAGTGGTTGGGACACTCCAGGACGAATTGTTTTGTAGGTTTTCTGGTGAGAGGGTTTATTAGCAGTGAAAAACCCTCCAAACAAGTAATCCTGGAGCGTCCTAGAAACCACTGTGATGGAAAGTAAAGGTGCCACGCTGACCACTCATAAAGCCTCTGGGTCACAACAAGGTTAAATACGTACAAACATCACCTTTTTTTTTTCCACATAAAAAGTTGCATAATGCACCTTTAACCCTTACCTGAACCGCGCACATTTTCACAGTTTGGCTTTACCCAAATCTAAAAGCTCCTTGAAAAAAACAACAAACGACAACAAACAGATGCAAACAAGGATGAAAATGCAACAAAAGAGCAAGAAAAGCGACACAAATGTGACGAAAAACGGACAAAAAATGTGTAATAAAAAAGCCACAAAAGAACAACAGAGAAGTGACAAAAAGCCATGAAAATGTGGCAAAAATTTGATGTTCAAAATCAATGGAAAAAAAAAGGCCAAAAAGTGACGACAACGCAACAACAACACAAGGAAAATTATCCATTTATGACTTGTCGGTCTTAGCTTTCAAATGAGCCGGTACTATGGCCAATAGGCTGTAACCTTTTAGATCTGGGTAAAGCTGAACTGGAGGTTAAGGCGGGGGTAAAGAGGTTAAGATGATTACTTATTGAATATTCATATAAAATCAATTACACCTGTATATTGACCCTCTTAAATTAGATATTAATGTTAACAGATAATGTTAAATGTATGAACAAAGATTATGAAATGAAAAGAGCATTTTTATAGAAATTATTATTGGTATAGTTTATGCCACGTTGGAATAGTGGCTAAATACAAAAACAAACAGAAGTGTATGGGGTCTATTTAAAAGAAATAAAAAGATAATTAAAAAAAAATGCTGAACTAGTGTATTTGAGTATTTATAGCTACTTCCACTAACCAGATCAGACACACATTTCCTCCTGTGGTGCACACATGCAGTCCAGAGGCTCAGGATGGGTCCAGAAACACAGCTTTTCACTTTTGTTTGTTCAAACTGGCTTCCGGAACTTCAGGAACCAAAGCCTCTGAAGGTGGGGGTGATGGGGAAATAGACGTCTTCTGGACTGAACTGCAGGATGGCGTCATAACATTTAGTGCACGTTTCAAGAGGGTCTTTATTATTGGAAATGCAATCAGTGGGAATTAAGCACGGCAAGTTTATTTGTAGAGCACAATTCATACACAAGGCAATTCAAAGTGCTTTACAGTTGCATGAAATTACAAGAAAGCAGATACAATCAATCCATAAAATATCAACATAAAAAAACATTAATTACAGTAAAAGGCAAGAGCGCAGATAAAATACTTGCAGTTGTCATATGTACGGGTAAAAACAACTGTTTTCAGCCTGGATTTGAACATTGTCAGAGTTGAGGCCTGTCTCACACCCTCATGAAGACTGTTCCAGATTTTACCAGCATGAAACTGAATCATTGACTCTGTGAACCCCCAGGAGACCCCTCGAACATGTCAGAGATGTACTTAGATTTCTATTAAAGCAGGAAACTGATTAGAGCACACTCCATGAGCTTGGAAGAGCTTGTATTTCACTATTTTGGTGTTGTTGTTGTTGTTGTTGGATAGTATATTGTTCACAAATTTACTTTTTTTCCGCTAAGGACAAAAGTAGGATTGAAAATTGATCTGAGGAGATGAACCCTCTTACAGTAGAGTAGAGACACATGTTTTTGAAGTATTTTATACCAAACAAACCTGCAACCCTGCCTCTACACACCACACATACACTGACAGTTGA
Source organism: Gobius niger (assembly GCF_951799975.1). Lineage (NCBI taxonomy): Eukaryota > Metazoa > Chordata > Actinopteri > Gobiiformes > Gobiidae > Gobius > Gobius niger. The sequence continues at coordinate 10,018,666 of NC_136863.1, forward strand.
TCTCATTGTTGTTGGAGACCTTGGGTGCTATGGGTTTGCTGACGTAAGGGAGCTTGTCCTAAGAATCAGGTGCTTGTTGTACTTCTGAGACTTCTTGGACACTGCCCTGAGCCGTGCGCCTCAGTGTGTGTTCTTTTTCATTTTTAAAATGTGTTTACCTTGTTATTAATATTACTTATTTGTTTTCCTTTGTGAATGTTTATATAGGGACAAGAAATTGATTTTGTTAATTGTGTTTGGAATAGGGGTGGGGTTAAATAAGTTTAACTTCTCCCCACTCCTTTTTGGACATGTGCTTTTGTCCTTTTGATTTGTAACAGCCTTTATGTTTAAATTCTGTAGAGGTGCATTGTGTTGCTCACATGTTCAAAATTAAGAATAAGGATCAAAGAATAAAGAGCTGTTAAAGACCACCGTGGCTCCATCTAAAGCTGCGCCCTCACGATCAGACAGTTCAGTGTTAGAGACAACAGGGCACTGGAGTTCAGGCATATCAGTAACCTGCATTCCTTTGAGAAGGTCTGGGCTATCGCATACAATGTATTGCAGATCTGGAACTGAAATCTTGGTGGTAGCAATCCAGTCTCTGAGCCACACAAGAGCACAGGTGCAGGAGAAAGGGTTGTCGAAGATCTGCAGGAGGGACAGGGAGGACAGAGGGCTGAACGTGCCCTCTACAATAGTGGTGAACTTGTTGTGGTTGATGCTCAGTGACCTCAAGTGCACCAGCGTGGAGAAGGCGTCCTTTGGCAGGCTGACCATCTTATTGTGGTTCATTTTGATCAGCTGCAGCGCGGTGAGGTTCTGCAGGTCCTCCCAGGGAAAGTTGACAATTTTATTGTAGCTGATGTCCAGGTTTCTCAGCTGAATCAGGGGGGCTAGAGTGTCCCTCTCGATGGTCACTATCTTATTATGGGCGAGCCACAGGGAGTTGACCTGGGTCACGTTGACGAAGCTCTTGCTCTTGAGCAGTTTGATTTTGTTGGCGGAGAGGCTCAGTGTGGTGGTGTTGGGGGGCAAACCCGTGGGCACGTTCTCCAGCTTTTTGTAGGCACAGTTGGTCAGGTTCTGCACCGCTTTGTCCACACACGTGCAGGGCTGTGGGCAGCAGCGCACCATCACCACCACTACCGCCGCCCACACAGTGAGCCATGGCACAATGCGCACAGACATTTTCTCCACCTGCAGACACCAGAAATAACACCTGCAATGAAATAATATGAAAGAAGAAACACAAGACTCCACAATAGTAAAATACTGTCATTTGAAAACATTATGAAATGAGTGTGTACACATTAATGATTACAATGAGATTCATCCTTGTTTAGCAGCTTAATAGCAGAAGGTATGAAAGACAACAGATAACGATTCTTTCTTGCTCGCAGCACATTGTAGCGCCCCCCAGAGGGCATCAACACAAAAACTGAGGACAGAATGTGTTCTGGTTGGCTTATGATTTGTTTGGCCTTATCAATAACTCGCTTTCCCCATAGTGAACTTAAAGGGACAATACGGAGTTTAAAAATGTTTAAGTTAAGTATTTTCCTCCCCCTACATGTTTCAACAATGTCCTAATGTGTAGAATGTACCCAGACATATTTACCACAACTGCCTCTAAAATCCTGCACTGTCACTCAAAAAGGTGTTAATTCGGGTCTGAAGTGCCGTCATGCACAAGCTTAATATAGAAGGTGCAGTTACACGTATGACCTGAGGTGGCAGTAGTGAGTATAAAATGGCTAACTTGCATCTTGCCCCTTTAAATCATAAGTCACAAAAGAAAATGTCAAAAGGCTTTCGCTAAAAGAATTGTAAAAGTTGCATAAACGGTGTCACAGGCATTGAAAGAACGGAGCTTCCTCAAAAGACAAATTCTCTGTTGGCCTTTTTTAATAATCACTTCTGTATGTGACTCAAACTTTAGCTGCGAGTCAAATGTAGTGCCCAAGTACCGATAAGAGTCAACAATGTCCACATCTTTACCATGAATAATGGTCATTCCACAAGCATCCTTGCTGCGCCTAAAGTCGATGATCAGCTGTTTTGTTTTAGACACATTGAGATCTAAGGAGCTCTCATCACACCATTCTACGAAAGTTTCTAGGGCCTGGCCATGACCAGGGACAGGACCCTCAAGCAGAGTTAAGAGAGCAGTGTCGTCGGAGAACTTCACAGAAGGTGGGGGTGATGGGGAGATCCATAGAAATAGCTCTCTTGTGCACTTGATGGCGCCATAAAATGTAGTGCATGTTTATACAATATAAAGAGGGTCATTGATTGACTGCGGAATTCTTCCGCAGTCAATTATTGGTTTTCATGTTCTTTATTATTATTCCTCTTCCATCTTTTTCCCGATTTTCTCCAGCTTTCAGCACCTTCATGCTTTGTGCAATTTATGCAAGTTATGCATCAAAACGTTCCGCATGTTGAGGAGAAGGGTGCTATTACTTTTGGGACTTCTGCAACTTACGGTTTTTCCGCAATCGGCCAAAATGTCGGAGATTTTTCCCATTGACTTATAATGGGGCTGCCGCAAATCCATGCTTTTCTGCACTTTTTTCTGCATTTTATGCAATTTCTGCACTTTGTGCATGTTCAGCTTATGCAACTTGTGGGTTTTGAGAAAAAAATGGCCTTCTGCAGATTTACAGTTTTTTTATACGAGAGTTTGAAATGTTTGCATTAGTGTGTATGGGGGAATCCAGCCAATGGGGAGACTCCAGGACTTTCAGCCATTTGTGCAGCTTCTGCCAATCAAGCACTTTCAACAGTTTGACCAGTTTATGGAATTTAAAAGTTTATGCAATATTAACAATTTATGCAAATTAACCACTTTATGGGATTTAACCAGTTAATGCATTTTAAAGCGTTTATGCAACTTAAGAGTTTATGCCATTTAGGATTTATGAATTTTAAAGAGTTTATGCAATTTACATAATTAACCCATTCATGCATTTTACCACTTTATGCAGTTTATACAGTTCATGCAACATGACATTTGATGCATTTTACCAGTTTATGCGAATTAGATTATGCAAATTAAGCAATTTATGCAATTTGAAGAGTTTATGCAATTTCTGCATTCGCTTCCCACAATTCCGCAGTCAATCGCAATGGCGCAGCCATTGCATTTCTAGTTCCTCTTCCATCTTTTCCCCGATTTTCTAGAGCTTTCAGCACCTTCATGCTTTGTGCAATTTATGCAAGTTATGCATCAAAACGTTCCGCATGTTGAGGAGAAGGGTGCTATTACTTTTGGGACTTCTGCAATTTACGTTTTTTCTGCAATCGGCCAAAATGTCGGAGATTTTTCCCATTGACTTATAATGGGGCTGCCGCAAATCCATGCTTTTCTGCACTTTTTTCTGCATTTTATGCAATTTCTGCACTTTGTGCATGTTCAGCTTCTGTAACTTGTGGGTTTTGAGAAAAAATTGGCCTTCTGCAGTTTTCCAGTTTTTTTATACGAGAGTTTAAAATTTTTGCATTGGTGTGTATGTGCGAATCCAGCCAATGGGGAGACTCCAGGACTTTCAGCCATTTGTGCAGCTTCTGCCAATCAAGCACTGAGGCCATTTCAACAGTTTGACCAGTTTATGGAATTTAACCAGTTTATGCAATATTAACAATTTATGCAAAGTAACCACTTTAGGGGATTTAACCAGTTTATGCATTTTAAAGCGTTTATGCAACTTAAGAGTTTATTCCATTTAGGATTTATGAATTTTAAAGAGTTTATGCAATTTACATAATTTACGCAAATTAGATTATGCACATTAAGCAATTTATGCAATTTGAACAGTTTATGCAATTTCTGCATTCGCTTCCCGCAATTCCGCAGTCAATCGCAATGGCGCAGCCATTGCATATCTAGTTATTATCAACACTATTTAGTGTTGTTTGGAAAATCCTATAGTTAACGTATGACCTTTTTTCCCCAGCAGGACTAAAGCAGGATTGAAATTTGAAGAGATCTACGGACATGAAACAAAACAAAAAGCTGCCACAAAAGAAAGGTCACACACTCTAATATTGTGTTGGGCCGTCTTTAGCTTTGATTTCAGCATGTGACATTAACTTGTGCAATGTCAAAATATTTATTTCAATCCAGAGTTGCATTAATTTCCCACCAAGATCTTGCATTGATGATGGGAGAGTGTGACCACTGCGCAAAGCGTTCTCCAGCACATCCCAAAGACTCTCAATGGGATTAAGATCTGGACGGATCTGGTGAAAATGATGTCTCATGCTCCATTGTCATCTTGGATAATGTCCGAAAAGACATCGATGGAGTAACCTGGTCATTCAGGACGTTCAGGTCATCAGCTGATCTCATTCTTTGGGCACATAGTGTTGCTAAACCTAGACTTGACCAACTGCAGTGACCCCAGATCAAAACAGTTTGTTAAATCCAAGTGGCAACTTTATTTTTGGTCAGACAGTGTCCACGTCTGTATTTTATTCTATTGGCTTGAATTTAATGCTTTAAAAATCCCTGGCATTAGTTATTGACAGACGCATGTACTCAGTTACATGTAGGCCTACTTCAGCAACATTTTGAATAAACTGGACTTAGAGTAGTTTTTGCTATCATTCAGCACTTTTCACTTCCACTTTTTACTTCCTCTTTACTAATGTTCGGCTACTTGTGCCACTGAGTAAATTTTAAAGTTACAAAAGCTTTATGTCAACATGTATAACAATAAAACAACTAGTGTACAGGCATTCAAAAGGTTAATGGGGTAAAGTTGGGATTTTAAACAGATTTCGTGGTCTCTGCAGAGAAGCAACTGCGCTGCATGGGCCCAGCACGTGCCGGGGCGCACACAGGGAGTGCCAAACTACATTCTAGGTGCAGCTGGAGGGGCTATACAGGTATGGGCGCGGCACAGTTAAAAGATGAGCCCGGGAACACAGTTAAAAGCTGGAATAATGTTAAGGAAACAATCTATGGCCTAATAGCACAGTCACGTGATGCCTAGTATTAACAATTAAACTACATGCGAAAATACTAAAACAAGCACATAAGATGCCAAACAGGTAGACAGATGCATCTAAACAAAATCTAAACAAGCCGATGACAATATCTACATGTTAGTGCATAAGACTTACTTTCGCTTAGATACGCACAAGAAGAGCCACCAATGCTGAGTCGGGACTGAAGATTGGGACACGCTCAGAAAGTTACTTCACTACTAGGCAGTTTCAGAATAAAACAACTGGAAATATAAAACACTTTCCGATTTTGTGTATCGTTTCTCCAGAAATATATATTTTTAATATATACTTCTATGGTATTTTCTTTGTAAATAGTTAGATTTGAATATTAATAGTACAGTATGTTGTGTTTCTCATAATTTATATGAGACTTTCATGTACTTTTTTTTTTTTTACTTTAACTCGAGTATTTATTTGGGTCACTGTTTTTTCACTCTACTCACCTGTTGTGTTGATGTTTAATTTATGAGTCGACCCCGAGCTCATCTTTGACCTGGTTCATTTTGGCTGCAGTCTGTAAATAAGGCTCAAAATAAAGATAAAAAACATGTAGGCTAGATTTTTTTTTGAATGTGCAGCTGACATGATTTCACATCTCACAGGCTTTACTTTCTGCAAACCGTTGGACAGCTTGCGTTCAGTTCAGTGTTGCCTATTACTATTCTAAGACAGGCATATTGTGTGGGATTCATATTTCTAGTCACCAGATGTTTTATTAATCACTCGTATGATCTCCTGGTTCAGTTCTTCAAACATAGACACGCACCGATTAAACAATCTCTCACGGCTGCACACTGCCATCTACTGGTGTGAATTGGCATAGGTTTTTATGTTGTACAGTGCAGTAGCCGCTTCTTTTGAGTCTTGTAGTTGGAGGACAGCTCCCTCTGTCGGTGCATTGGGGAAGCATCGGCCTTGTGCACACTTTTTCATTTGGAGTGCGATTTGTTACACAGAGTCAACAGCAACACAACAAAGACTTAGACAACAATAATAATAGTCATCATCGTACTCATAATAATGATGATGTTGCTTTTTACCACTTAATGGTGCATTATGGAACTTTTTATGTGAAAAATAAAGTTGACATTTGTGTGTATTTGACCTTGTAGTGATCCAGCAGCTGTATGAGTGGTCAGCGTGGCACCTTTACTTTCCATCACAGTGGTTGGGACACTCCAGGACGAATTGTTTTGTAGGTTTTCTGGAGAGAGGGTTCATTAGCAGTGAAAAACCCTCCAAACAAGTAATCCTGGAGCGTCCTAGAAACCACTGTGATGGAAAGTAAAGGTGCCACGCTGACCACTCATAAAGCCTCTGGGTCACAACAAGGTTAAATACGTACAAACATCACCTTTTTTTTTCACATAAAAAGTTGCATAATGCACCTTTAACCCTAACCTGAACCGCGCACATTTTCAGTTTGGCTTTATCCAAATCTAAAAGCTCCTTGAAAAAAAACGTCATAAAATCGACAACAAACAGATGCAAACAAGGATGAAAATGCAACAAAAGAGCAAGAAAAGCGACACAAATGTGACGAAAAACAGACAAAAAATGTGTAATAAAAAAGCCACAAAAGAACAACAGAGAAGTGACAAAAAGCCATGAAAATGTGGCAAAAATTTGATGTTAAAAATCAATGGAAAAAAAGGCCAAAAAGTGACAACGCAACAACAACACAAGGAAAATTATCCATTTATGACTTGTCGGTCTTAGCTTTCAAATGAGCCGTTACTATGGCCAATAGGCTGTAACCTTTTAGATCTGGGTAAAGCTGAACTGGAGGTTAAGGCGGGGGTAAAGAGGTTAAGATGATTACTTATTGAATATTCATATAAAATCAATTACACCTGTATATTGACCCTCTTAAATTAGATATTAATGTTAACAGATAATGTTAAATGTATGAACAAAGATTATGAAATGAAAAGAGCATTTTTATAGAAATTGTTATTGGTATAGTTTATGCCACGTTGGAATAGTGGCTAAATACAAAAACAAACAGAAGTGTATGGGGTCTATTTAAAAAAAAAAAAAAAAAGATAATTAAAAAAAAAAAACTAAACTACTGTATTTGAGTATTTATAGCTACTTCCACTAACCAGATCAGACAAACATTTCCTCCTGTGGGGCACACATGCAGTCCAGAGGCTCAGGGTGGGTCCAGAAACACAGCTTTTCGCTTTTGTTTGTTCAAACTGGCTTCCGGAACTTCAGGAACCGAAGCCTCTGAAGGTGGGGGTGATGGGGAAATAGACTTCTTCTGGACTGAACTGCAGGATGGCGTCACAACATTTAGTGCACGTTTCAAGAGAGTCTTTATTATTGGAAATGCAATCAGTGGGAATTAAGCACGGCAAGTTTATTTGTAGAGCACAATTCATACACAAGGCAATTCAAAGTGCTTTACAGTTGCATGAAATTACAAGAAAGCAGATAGAATCAATCCGTAAAACATCAACATAAAAAAACATTAATTACAGTAAAAGGCAAGAGCGCAGTTAAAATACTTGCAGTTGTCATATGTGCGGGTAAAAACAACTGTTTTCAGCCTGGATTTGAACATTGTCAGAGTTGAGGCCTGTCTCACACCCTCATGAAGACTGTTCCAGATTTTACCAGCATGAAACTGAATCATTGACTCTGTGAACCCCCAGGAGACCCCTCTAACATGTCAGAGATGTACTTAGATTTCTATTAAAGCAGGACGCTGATTAGAGCACACGCCATGAGCTTGGAAGAGCTTGTATTTCACTATTGTGGTGTTGTTGTTGTTGTTGGATAGTATATTGTTCACAAATTTACTTTTTTTCCACTAAGGACAAAAGTAGGATTGAAAATTGATCTGAGGAGATGAACCCTCTTACAGTAGAGAGTAGAGACACATGTTTTTGAAGTATTTTATACCAAACAAACGCCTGTAGTGAAACACACTGCCTGATCAACAAAAAAAAGTTGCGACCCTGTAATATTTTGTTGGACCACGTTTAGCTTTAATTACTGCACAATTAGCTTGTGCAATGGCACAAGATTTATTTATTCCTGAACCTAGCCCTGACCAGCTGCAGCAACCCCACATCAGAACAGGTGGCGCTTTTTTTTTGTTCAGGCAGTGACCATGTTTGCATTTCATGCTATTTACTGGTTTGAATTTAAGGCAGCCTGGCTTTTAAATCCTTTGTATTAGTCATTGATTTCTTTGTCACACCTGGTGGTGGTTGTTTTGGGCTAGACAGAGAGAAATGTGACCTCTACACAGGGTTGCCAGGCCTCGTCAGCCAAACATGCCCAAAATCCATGGACACATGGCGCGGCTGGAATTTTCAACGTTTATGTTCTAGTTTACAGAGCCATGTGCTCCTGCTATGATGAGAAACCACCCCTTTCTTCCTCTCTCTCTCTCTCTCTAAAAAAGCTGCTCAAGAGCCTTGGGTGTGAGGTTTTGTCAATAGAAAAAAATAGTAATAGTAATAATAAAGAAATAAGCTAAAAATAGCCTATTTTACATTGAAAACAGCATAGCAAAATACACCGGCAGTTTTATTTCACTTGGACCTGGCAACCCTGCCTCTACACACCACACATACACTGACAGTTGATCTCATTGTTGTTGGAGACCTTGGGTGCTATGGGTTTGCTGACGTAAGGGAGCTTGTCCTAAGAATCAGGTGCTTGTTGTACTTCTGAGACTTCTTGGACACTGCCCTGAGCCCTGCGCCTCAGTGTGTGTTCTTTTTCATTTTTATAATGTGTTTACCTTGTTATTAATATTACTTATTTGTTTTCCTTTGTGAATGTTTATATAGGGACAAGAAATTGATGTTGTTAATTGTGTTTGGAATAGGGGGTGGGGTTAAAGAAGTTTAACTTCTCCCCACTCCTTTTTGGACATGTGCTTTTGTCCTTTTGATTTGTAACAGCCTTTATGTTTAAATTCTGAAGAGGTGCATTGTGTTGCTCACATGTTCAAAATTAAGAATAAAGAATAAGGAATAAAGAATAAAGAGCTGTTAAAGACCACCGTGGCTCCATTTAAAGCTGCGCCCTCACGATCAGACAGTTCAGTGTTAGAGACAACAGGGCACCGGAGTTCAGGCATATCAGTAACCTGCATTCCTTGGAGAAGGTCTGGGCTATCGCATACAATGTTTTGCAGATCTGGAACTGAAATCTTGGTGGTAGCAATCCAGTCCCTGAGCCACACAAGATCACAGGTGCAGAGGAAAGGGTTGTTGAAGATCTGCAGGTGGGACAGGGAGGACAGAGGGCTGAACGTGCCCTCTACAATAGTGGTGAACTTGTTGTGGTTGATGCGCAGTGACCTCAAGTCCACCAGCGTGGAGAAGGCGTCCTTTGGCAGGCTGACCATCTCATTGTTGTTCATTTTGATCAGCTGCAGCGCGGTGAGGTTCTGCAGGTCCTCCCAGGGAAAGTTGACGATTTTATTGTAGCTGATGTCCAGGTTTTTCAGCTGAATTAGGGGGGCTAGAGTGTCCCTCTCGATGGTCACTATCTCATTATGGGCGAGCCACAGGGAGTTGACCTGGGTCACGTTGACGAAGCTCTTGCTCTTGAGCAGTTTGATTTTGTTGGCGGAGAGGCTCAGTGTGGTGGTGTTGGGGGGCAAACCCGTGGGCACGTTCTCCAGCTCTTTATAGGCACAGTTGGTCAGGTTATGCATCGCTCTGTCCACACACGTACAGGGCTGTGGGCAGCAGCGCACCATCACCACCACTACCGCCGCCCACACAGTGAGCCATGGCACAATGCGCACAGACATTTTCTCCACCTGCAGACACCAGAAATAACACCTGCAATGAAATAATATGAAAGAACAAACACAAGACTCCACAATAGTAAAATACTGTCATTTGAAAACATTATGAAATGAGTGTGTACACATTAATGATTACAATGAGATTCATCCTTGTTTAGCAGCTTAATAGCAGAAGGTATGAAAGACAACAGATAACGATTCTTTCTTGCTCGCAGCACATTGTAGCGCCCCCCAGAGGGCATCAACACAAAAACTGAGGACAGAATGTGTTCTGGTTGGCTTATGATTTGTTTGGCCTTATCAATAACTCGCTTTCCCCATAGTGAACTTAAAGGGACAATACGGAGTTTAAAAATGTTTAAATTAAGTATTTTTCTCCCCCTACATGTTTCAACAATGTCCTAATGTGTAGAATGAGCCCAGACATATTTACCACAACTGCCTCTAAAATCCTGCACTGTCACTCAAAAAGGTGTTAATTCGGGTCTGAAGTGCGTCATGCACGAGCTTAATATAGAAGGTGCAGTTACACGTATGAACTGAGGTGGCAGTAGTGAGTATAAAATGGCTAACTTGCATCTAGCCCCTTTAAATCATAAGTCACAAAAGAAAATGTCAAAAGGCTTTCGCTAAAAGAATTGTAAAAGTTGCATAAACGGTGTCACAGGCATTGAAAGAACGGAGCTTCCTCAAAAGACAAATTCTCTGTTGGCCTTTTTTAATAATCACTTCTCTATGTGACTCAAACTTTAGCTGCGAGTCAAATGTAGTGCCCAAGTACCGATAAGAGTCAACAATGTCCACATCTTTATCATGAATAATGGTCATTCCACAAGCATCCTTGCTGCGCCTAAAGTCGATGATCAGCTGTTTTGTTTTAGACACATTGAGATCTAAGGAGTTCTCATCACACCATTCTACGAAAGTTTCTAGGGCCTGGCCATGACCAGGGACAGGACCCTCAAGCAGAGTTAAGAGAGCAGTGTCGTCGGAGAACTTCACAGAAGGTGGGGGTGATGGGGAGATCCATAGAAATAGCTCTCTTGTGCACTTGATGGCGCCATAAAATGTAGTGCATGTTTATACAATATAAAGAGGGTCATTATTATTGGAATTGCAATCAGTGGGAAGTAGACTTCTATTAAAGCAGGAAGCTGATCAGAGCACACTCCATTAGCCTGGAAGTGCTTGTATTTTACTATTTAGTGTTGTTTGGAAAATCCTATAGTTAACGTATGACCTTTTTTTCCCCAGCAGGACTAAAGCAGGATTGAAATTTGAAGAGATCTGAGGAGATGAAACAAATAAAAAGCTGCCACAAAAGAAAGGTCACACACTCTAATATTGTGTTGGACCGTCTTTAGCTTTGATTTCAGCATGTGACATTAACTTGTGCAATGTCAAAATATTTATTTCCATCCAGAGTTGCATTAATTTCCCACCAATATCTTGCATTGATGATGGGAGAGTGTGACCACTGCGCAAAGCAAATTAAGATCTGGACGGATCTGGTGAAAATGAGGTCTCACAATGATGAATCCTGGCATTGTCATCTTGGATAATGTCCGAAAAGACATCGATGGAGTAACCTGGTCATTCAGGACGTTCAGGTCATCAGCTGATCTCATTCTTTGGGCACATAGTGTTGCTAAACCTAGACTTGACCAACTGCAGTGACCCCAGATCCAAACAGTTTGTTAAATCCAAGTGGCAACTTTATTTTTGGTCAGACAGTGTCCACGTCTGTATTTTATTCTATTGGCTTGAATGTAATGCTTTAAAAATCCCTGACAGACGCATGTACTCAGTTACATGTAGGCCTACTTCAGCAACATTTTGAATAAACTGGACTTAGAGTAGTTTTTGCTATCATTCAGCACTTTTCACTTCCACTTTTTACTTCCTCTTTACTAATGTTCGGCTACTTGTGCCACTGAGTAAATTTTAAAGTTCCAAAAGCTTTATGTCGACATGTATAACAATAAAACAACCAGTGTACAGGCATACAAAGGGTTAATGGGGTAAAGTTGGGATTTTAAACAGATTTCGTGGTCTCTGCAGAGAAGCAACTGCGCTGCATGGGCCCAGCACGTGCCGGGGCGCATGGACAGGGAGTGCCCAACTACATTCTAGGTGCAGCTGGTGGGGCTATACAGGTATGGGCGCGGCACAATTAAAAGATGAGCCCGGGACCACAGTTTAAAGCTGGAATAATGTTAAGGAAACAATCTACGGCCTAATAGCACAGTCACGTGATGCCTAGTATTAACAATTAAACTACATGCGAAAATACTAAAACAAGCACATAAGATGCCAAACAGGTAGACAGATGCATCTAAACAAAATCTAAACAAGCCGATGACAATATCTACATGTTAGTGCATAAGACTTACTTTCGCTTAGGGAGGCACAAGGAGAGCGACCAATGCTGAGTCGGGACTGAAGATTGGGACACGCTCAGAAAGTTACTTCACTACTAGGCAGTTTCAGAATAAAACAACTGGAAATATAAAACACTTTCCCATTTTGTGTATCGTTTCTCCAGAAATATGTATTTTTAATATATACTTCTATGGTATTTTCTTTGTAAATAGTTGGATTTGCATATTAATAGTACAGTATGTTGTGTTTCTCATAATTTATATCAGACTTTCATGTACTTTTTTTTGTACTTTAACTCGAGAATTTATTTGGGTCACTGTTTTTTCACTCTACTCACCTCTGGTCATTGATTTCTTTCTGGTGGTGGTTGTTTTGGGATAGGCTTAGAGGAGTGGGGCCTCTTCACACCACACGTAAGCTGATGGGGGAAGAGTCTTGCACAACGACACAACGGCAGCATGTATGTTGGAGCTAGGGCAGAACAGCCAACTTTAAATTGGATAAATAAGCACCCATTCACTTTCTTGGTGAAGAGGGCCTCAATTACACATTCCACCAGCGGGGCCTTTGCCAAAGCATTCCAACTTGCCCATAAAACCGTCCAAAATAGAAAGCCATGGACTGCATTTCTTTAAAGGTTTGAAAAGCTTTTTGTAAGGCTGGTGATGCTGCGGATGCCTGCTCTAATCCACACTGAGCAGCATCTCACCCAGTAAAGAGAATAAATCACAAGCGTTTCTGGGTCTTTATGTGATAATACCAGTGCTTGTACTGTATACTCAAACAGAGAGACTCAAAATGACTTTATCGAAAACAAAAACAACTTCACTATAGCAATGGCCATTTCAGAACTTCTCTTATTTCTGTGTGGCCGCTGCAGACAAAAACAGAGTTAGGCGGAGCCACATATGGAACAATTGTGTCAGAATGCATAGACCAGAATGACTCACTGTTATTCTGTTCAACATATTTCCGTGGATACAGATGTTTGACGATCCACACGGCCCACAATGCCACAATATCTCAGCATCTTTCAGCTCACAAAGAGTACCACAATAAAATTAACAGCAACAACAGCAAGAAGGGGGGAATAGACAGATCAATGCTAGACAAGAATATGATGCTACTGTCTGGCTTCAGGACCCGCAGTATCCTGTATCGATTAGGTATTTTCATAAGAAACAACCAAAACCAGCTCCACAAATGTTGGATCTTGGATTCAACAAACTTGGTCTTTTGAGATGGGCCACCCAAAGAACTACTAGTTTGACATATTTAGTGATGTTTATTATTAATCATTAAAGGTGCATTATAAAACCTTTTTGGTGGAAAAGTTGATATTTGTGTGCAATTGACCTTGTAGTGACCCAGCAGTTGTATGAGAGGTCAGCATGGCGCCTTTACTTTCCATCACGGTGGTCTCGATAACGCTCCAGGATCAATTGTTATGTAGGTTCCCCGATGTCAGGAGTGAAAACCTTTCAAATAATTGATCCTGGAGTGTCCTTGAGACCACTGTGACGGAGAGTAAAGGCACCATGCGGACCTCTCATACACCCACTGTGTCACTACAAGGTCAAACACGCACAAATATCAACTTTTTTCCCACAAAAAAGGTTGTATAATGCACCTTTAAGTATAGGAAGACCCGTTCTATACAAATGAATGACACAAATGGGCTTTATGTCCAAAATTCATACATGGACTTAGACTGCTGGTTTTCAACTGGTTTGTTGGGACCCAAACGTGGGCTGTGGAATAATTTTCAGTGAGTTGTAACCTTCCCAGTCAACATTTCAGTATTTGACTATACAGAAAAAGTTGGATAACATGGCCCGAGTCTGTTTAAATTACTCAAACTGGGTTGCTTTGATCATGATTTCAGCTTTAGGGCACATTTGATGATTTAATCCCACTTATTTGGTGATTTAATCTGTGGGAATTTTTTTTTTTGTCACTTCATTTTCTGAATTTAAATGAGTTGGGTTGCTGCTTGTCATCCTATGGTGATGGTAGGCTCCCAATGTCAAGATCCTGCTGCTTCCTCCATTCTCCCCTCTCCTGTGTTTGTGTGTGTGTGCGAACTCACCCGGGTGGAGCGTGCGACTTCCCCACACCTGCTGCCATCACTCATCTGAGGTCCATCTACAATCAGTCCAGTCCTTCATCTACCCTGGTTCAGCAGCCATTCTTCGCCAGTCCGTCAGTAAAGCAACAGCGGTACCTGTCTCTTGGCTCAAAATTGAAATCTGATATATCTTACCTGTTTTTTGGATCTTTTTTTGTAATTCGTTGTATCCTGCTTCCAGCATGACCCGGATCACTTACCCGTTGCACGCCATCCACCAATCTTCCTGGACCCAAGGCTCAGTTCCATCCTGCTCCACCGGCTCACACCAGCACCACCCCTACCACTGGCCCCACAGCCTGATACCTACTTGCCCCACTGGCCCCACAGCCTGATACCTACCTTTCTGTAAAATAAATTTGGTAAACTTTGGTGTGTCGAGTACAGCTTTTGGGTTCAAAAGTCTGTTCCGTAACACTCAAGCCATAAGTACCACAGTTAATGCGCTATACTAAGAATTAGAAAAGCATACAAAGCTGTCATTTGCATTTACAAACTGTATTGACAGAAATATGGCTGTTGTTATAAAGGGGTCTTGCCAAAGGAGCTGGGATTGAACTTCCAAACTTGTCGTTAGAAGAACACTGTTGGAGCACGTACAGGACTACAAAGGCGCGATATGATCTGAAACTCTGCACTGAAGACTTTAATCTCTAACAGAATCACACAAGAAATGGCTCCTTTCCTGTGGCAGAGGGGACTGAGCGTCCATGATTAAATGGTCAAAACGTCAGAGGCATGAAAGGAATGGGCCATGGCTATAAACGCAAGACAACAACAGAGACAAGCAACACCGTATGAAAATACTATTTATTAAAGGTAGCAAATGGTCTAAACTTATATAGCTCTTTTTCACCTACATTAAGCACTAAAGGCGCTTTATAGCAAGGATCCACTCACCCATTCACACTCTTCCATTCATACACCAGTGTACGCAGACACTGGAGGCAAGTTGAGTGAAGTGTCTTGCCCAAGCACACGATGACACATGTTCACTTTCAGGAGGCGGGATTTGAACCCCTGACCTTCCGATCATGAAACAACCCCAATCTGCACCACTGTCACAAGCCTTTCCTTAAAACAGAAATAAATATAAACAGCTTAATGTACAGCACAAACTGGACAACAGGGTGAAAGTGCAAAATGCAATAAAATAAAATAAAAAGATGATTGAAAAAATATATATGGTTAAGGGTTAATAATCACACCTGAAAACACAAATTGCCTTCTTTTAGCCTCTAGTTTCTGTAGCACTTAAAACTAATAATAATAATGTGAGTAATACATGTCCTGAATGGATAAATCAATTAAGCAATTAATGATTCATTTTAACGTAATATTTAAGATGCTGGCGGGCTAAGTTTAAATCATTTGTCTCACTGACAACACAACACAGCAACTTGGATAAAACACAGTAACCAGCTCCGAGTTCCGACCTCTGAACAAAGATGGAGATGTTTTGTTCAATTCGGTACAACATTAGGAATTTCATATTAATATATTATCTCTTGGAATGCTGAAAAGGGTTGTAAACAAAATACAAACAAGATGTGGAGGTTTGAGCTACAGCATTGTTAAGAGCAGTCCCATAGTAAGCCAAACCCCCTGTGTCACTGGCTTTAATGCATTATTCAGGCTGTGAGATTTCACCCTCGGGTCAGGTTTAGTCACGATCCTGACACTGAGCTGATACTGTTTCACCACTTTGCTGAAGCCCTTCTCCCGGGACACGCACTTGTAGTTGCCGTCGTGCTGTTGGGCCATTTTGGGGATGAGGTGGAGGCATTCGGACTTCATCTGCAGACAGGGGATGAGCTGCTTGTTGTGCTCCCAGTTGTGCTCCCAGCTGTACTCGGCGTGGTATGAGTCGATGGGACAGGACAGGTAAAAGGGCATGCCCAGGGCCACGGAGTGGACCTCTGCAGGGGGCAGCTGTATTCTGTGTATTTCTGGGTGAAGAAATACACAGGGTCAAATATTTTTAAGATCCAGTTTGCGATCTATTGTCGAGGGCCTCTATTTCACTATGGAGACTCTATTTATTGGGTGAAAAGAGGCTTTACCTGGTTTTAGACACTCGTTTGGGTTTCCAGTGAGTACATTCTGACTGTTGCCACTGCGAAAAAGAAAACATGTGTATAATTGTAGCGCTCTTTGAAAAAAAGTATGCATATTATTTATCCACTATAGAGCTTACGGAGCAGCAGCGGTGCACTTTTTTTCACTCTCTGACCAGGCGCAGTAAGGGTCCTGGGCCAAAACACAGTCTTCACAAGACGAGCCGTACTGGCAGCTCTGCAGGTCCACTGTCGCAATGACGTCCGAAAATCCCACCACCAGCTTCTTCTACGCACAAAGATGACTATTAACCCGAATGCTCCCTCTTAAATTTCTTAATCTCGAAGAAAACGTTGAATCATTGAATTAATCTACTCTACTGTTGTGAATGATGAAATATCTGGGATACAGCTAATAACATGCATAGGGAGCAAAAAAAGAAATCATGGAGCCATTTTGTCTGTCCATACCTTCTTGGAGTCCAGTTTGACAGACAGCGCAGCAGAGGGATTAAAGAACCTCGTTTCCGAGATGAGGAGCGGTTCATCGCCCGCCTCCAAGACTTTATGGACCTTCCCAGAATCTGCAGCAAAAGATAGTGCAAACCTTGTATTACCTCCAGCGAGACAGTGCACTGCCTGGGTATTTTTAGCTTGTTATTCTATTGATAAACCAAACAGGAAGCAGGCAAGCAAACAGGGAGACTCCTCACTCAAGACCGCAATGACGTATCCACAAAGTTTTCATACCTTTCTAAACCTACTTCTATTAGATTTTAGTATTATACTGCAGTCTGACATAGGGTAACCACATGTGCCTTTTTTAGCCATTTAGGCCCCATCAGTGCTGGGGAGAATACTTTTGCAGTCTGTATTTTGTAATGTATTCCGTTACTTTGTCTAAACAGAGTACTGTATTCTGAATACTTTTAGAATACTCTCACAGTGATTGTCATTATATGTATCTATAAATATGGTGAATAATTAAAAAAACTTAAAGGGACTATACAGAGTTTAAAATTGTTAAAATGAAGTATTTTCCTCCCCTACGTGTTTCAACAATGTCCTAATGTGTAGAATGAGCTCAGACCGATTCACCACAACTGCCTCTAAAATCCTGCACTGTCACTCAAAAAGTTGTTAATTTGGGTCGAAGTGCCCTCATGTACGAGCTTAATATAGAAGCTGCAGTTACACGTATGACCTGAGGTGACAGTAGTGAGTATAAAATGGCTAACTTGCATCTAGCCCCTTTAAGACTACGATTGTTGGAACACCTATTATGAACTCACATTAATTAGGAACTCAAAAACTCTCTTGGCAAATGGAGCAGTTACAGCATCATTGGCACATGTTTAAATCTTTATTATATTTTAGGAGGAAAAACAGGTCAACATTAAAAGTTCTGTATTTCCTGGATATTTGGAAAGTGACTGTATTATAAATACTCTCAAATGAAAGAGTAACTTTACCAGAACACAGTTACTCTAAATACGTATTCTAAAAACATGTATTTAGTTACTCCCCAACACTGGGCCCCATCCCATTGTGGTAATACCACATTTACAATTTTGCCACTTGTGAAATGGTAGATTTAGAGATTAATAGCCATATTCATTGCTTTAAATGTACAGTGAGGGTTCTGACTTTCTTGGTTTGAATAGTTTGGTACATTTTGTTATCCCTGCGCAATTTGGAACTAAAACAGCAAATTAAACAGTAGTAGTAGTAGTGTTTCCCAACCAAGGGTACAAGGACCTGGGGGTACTTGAGGACTTACCAGGGGGACTTGGAATTATTACAGATATGATAAAACTAGTATTTCTATTATTTTCTATTACTTTCAAAGGGAAGTCAGTTGTAACGTTTCTCAGAATAAAGTTTTGAATTTGATAGTAGCTTCATTTTGAACACAACAAAAAATGGTTTAGTTGACCACTTTGAAAAATATTGGCGAGATCCTCGAGGTATAAGAGATTTGGAGTTTAAATGAATAAGTTAGGGGGTACGCAAGACAAAAGAGGAAACCACTGTCTTAACTTATAGTTTCCATTTCTCAAGGTCATCCCACTATGTCACGTCACATTTTTACTGCCTTTCGTGTTGATCATTGTAGTCTGATACTAAAAACAAACATTTTACACAAAACCATAAAGCTGTAGGCAGTTTTTGTAGTTTGTCTACAAAATTAAAGGTCTGTGGATGCATTCCATTTGTTATAGCCTCCATTGAACCTTGAGCGTAGCAAAATACTGTTATCAAGGGAATAGAGGGTTATGCACTTCCTAAGCTCACTGAATGTGCATGACATGAGTATTTTTAGCTTATTGTTCTATTGATAAACAATACAGGAAGCGAGCCAGTCAACAGGGGAACGCCTCACAAAGGGCCTCAATGCTGTATACATAAACCCAACCAAACCAGGACGTACCGGTGGCCAGAAGGAGGACGTTGTACGATTTATTGTCTGCTCCTCGGACCTGATCCACTGCGATCTTGGTGTAGTTGTAGCTGCTCACGTAGAACGGGGCTGTACGGTGCACAGATGGGACCCAGTCGGACATCTCCGGGTGGTCCTTCACCACGTTGACGGTGGCCAGTGGGAGGGTCCTGCTGTTTTTTACACACTGCAGAATGAGGAGGAGGACGTTAGGCTTGATTTATACACGTGGGGGATGGAGACGTTGGCGCTAGAGTAAGCAATTCCACGCAGTGCGGCAGGTAATGAATAGATAGCAAAGAGTTACTCAGGCTTAGGACAAACACATCTGTCCCATGAGACTAAACTGTTTGTCAGGGGAATACACAGCAACTGCTCACAAGTGACTGTTGCTGTGACTAAAATGCATACAATTAAGCAGGGCTGCCTAAATATTTGTCATTTTGGATCTACATCAATGTTACTGCCACCATAGAATACCTAATAAACCTAGTAGTGCTGTTGTGTCCTTGGGCAAGACACTTTATACACCATGCTAAGGAATGGATTTGGTGTATGAGTGAGTGATGGAAGATGGCAGGCTGTAGGTACAAGAGAGTTAAAATAATCAGCTCTCATTAACTAAAACCGGAATCTAAACTAGATGATTGATTTGTAACCAGATTGATGGGTTCAAAGTTCAAAGAAACTTGTAATATTTTTGTACACTACGCAAGTGTTATGACAAAATGGGACAGGGGGTGTCTGTTCTTTTTCATTGTGGGCCTTATGTATGTGGTCAAGGCAGTGAATCATTCAACTGCGGAGGTTTTAATTGTGCAACCACACCTTTATTCAGGCATCTTCATGCAGCTCCGTCCCACACAATGTTTGTTATTGAGGTTGTGTAGAATTCTTATTTGTTTTTTTTATTCAATGTGGATGAAGCAATGACATTGGACGGACCAGATGTATTGTTTTAAGTGTCGTGCTCTTTTTCAACACTTGTCCATTGGCTTTTAGGTTACAGTAGGAAAAACAACAACACATAACACATACATTTAAAAGGCGCAGTTTACACAACAACTCTGGCCCACATTTTTGGCACTATTTGAGTTCTCTGCTAAAGATGTTAAAGGAATAGGCCACCGTTTTTACATACTGAGATATGCTCTTACCTCACTTTAGCCGAGTTAATATATCCCCGTCTGGTCTTTGTCCGTGCGCTCTGCCAGGCAAACGGAGCACATACGCAGCCTCTCCCACATGTCACATAGCTCCAAAAAAGCTCACGATAGAAGCTACCAAGCTCTTCCACATGTTCCCTATTTAAATAAAGTTACGTGAAGTGTTTTCATGCGAAGTATATTTACACAGAAATGTAGCATGTCGATTTTATAAGCAAATAAAAAGGGGGACTATATTGTGAGGCGTAATGATACGAGGAGTAAAACGTCCGCGCAGTGACTCCTAAAGGTTATTGACGGAAGTGAGCGGGGGAAGTCTTTAGGAGTTACTGCGCAGACGTTTTACTCCTCGTATCATTATGCCTCACAATATAGTCCCCCTTTTTATTTGCTTATAAAATCGACATGCTACATTTCTGTGTAAATATACTTTGCATGAAAACACTTCACGTAACTTTATTTAAATAGGGAACACGTGGAAGAGCTTGGTAGCTTCTATCGTGAGCTTTTTTGGAGCTATGTGATATGTGGGAGAGGCTGCGTATGTGCTCCGTTTGCCTGGCAGAGCGCACGGACAAAGACCAGACGGGGATATATTAACTCGGCTAAAGTGAGGTAAGAGCATATCTCAGTATGTAAAAACGGTGGCCTATTCCTTTAATGCTAGTCTACAGTTTTAGTCCAGTGGGCAGAGATCCACTGACAGAGAACCTAGACAGAGAAGCTGCCCTTGCAATAAAGAGTTCAATCCCTGGCAATGTACTGTATACAAACTCAGCAAGAAGCCCAAGGAAAAACAAAAATTGGTCCAAGGAAGCATTTGGCCCCAGGCTGCACTTCCGGCACCCTTTCTGTCGACCAATGTGGCTTTTCTCTCAATGTAACCACCTTATGTTCATTTCTGTGGTATTGAAAGTGGTATCAAGTATCAAGCTTTTTCCTTGGTATTGAAATCCCATTAGAAATGTTGTTTATCATGACAACATTAGTGGGGAGCGAATAGTAATAGCAGAAAAATGTAAAGTAGCTTTGAGTGTTTGTAAAGGCAGCTACCTAAATACCTAGTATAAGTATGAAGGAAGTAAACATGAGTAATAAAGTCAAATACTACTTCTGCTTCTTCTGACTCATTCCGAGAGTAGTGCCGTGTATAAATATTTAAACTACAAGTTTACATGAGGCACATTTACCATCAAACAGTTAAATGGGGCAAAAAGAGAAGTTCTATAAGCAGAACTGCAGAGTAACAAACGCACGACTTACAGTTCCTGGCCGTGGAGAAGGAATCTCTTGATCATAGTCTTTAAATGTGGAATTCTCAAAAACGTCTTCAATCATTCCTATAGTGTAGATGCAAACAGCTGTCGAGTTCCTAGTATAAATGAGATAAACAAACAATTAAAGCAAGCAGAATTATAAATGCTTAAACATGTTACAGAAGTAGCCCCCAGCTCTACAAAGGTTATTGAACGCTGATTTAGAAGGCTGTAAAGTGACTTGGAGTGACAACTATTTGGGGCCACTTGGTCAGCATGTTGTTGTTAATGACGGAAGAGAAAGTGCCTAACCAGCGGCTTGTAAAGATGGCGTAGACTCTCGTATTGTTCCAGTTACTGTGTGCAGCACGTAAATGTCCTGGAGGTGGTTGAAATAAAGGGACTGCTCCGGAAAGCCACACACCAGTCGGGCTTTGATGAAGGAGGTCCACATGTTTTGAAAGAATCGCTTAGAGCCACCTTCGTCTACCTGAAGAGAGAGAGAGAGACACAAAGTGAGTGATGCAACTTTCTGTTCTTGCACTGAGAAGAAGTGCAATAAATAACCTTCATATCAATATAACAGTAACTTCTGCCAAAGCATCTCAAACATTCACTCCCGAAACCAAGTCCAAGAGCCATGGTTTGTATCAAGCAGAAACAGAGCAAAGCATCTGAGTCACAGTAACTCTTAAAATGAATATAAAGTTGTAAACATATGATTCTTATGATCTTTGGCATAATGACAAATTGTCTCATCAAGCAGGGGTGGTTTGGGCTTTTACCTCGATGGGAGATTTTAAAGGGACTATAAGGAGTTTAAAAATGTTAAAGTATTTTCCTCATCCTACATGTTCCAGCCATGTCCTAATGTGTAGAATGAGCCCAGACCTGTTCACCACAACTGCCTCTAAAATCCTGCACTGTCACTCAAAAAGGTGTTCATTCGGGTCCGAACTCCGAAGTGCCGTCATACACAAGCTTAATGTAGAAGGTGCAGTTAAGATAAGATAAGATAAGATGGTACTTTATTGATCTCACAGATGGAGAAATTGCATTC
Organism: Gobius niger; assembly: GCF_951799975.1. NCBI lineage: Eukaryota > Metazoa > Chordata > Actinopteri > Gobiiformes > Gobiidae > Gobius > Gobius niger. The sequence continues at coordinate 10,040,933 of NC_136863.1, forward strand.
GATGAGAGAGCATCCGGCAGCAGCACCCATTCAGTGCGCACCACTCTTTTTTTTTCTTTGGTGAAAGATCGTTGTGTCGCGGCCGCCATCTTCACTGTTTTGGTCACAGGAGGAGCACTGGTTGATGGGAAATCCGTAGACGATGACCACGACCACACAGGTGTAGTTGGCCGTGTCGGACAGACGCGCCTGCTTGATGATCAGGTTGTGGTCCACGGTGATGTAGAAGTTCCTGTCCTCGGCCGGGTCGATGATCTCGTTGTCCTTCAGCCACTCCACCCGCATGACCTTGGAGGATGGAGAAACTGTAGCTGCCCTCTGTCTCCTCTGATCATCTGAAACGGTGCACCGCCTCCTGGGCTTGTCCCCGTCTCAGAGCGTGGTGTCCTGCACTGGTCAGCTCCACCTCGTCCTTCCTCTTCCTCCTGCACAGCTCCCTCCACAGTCTATCACCATCTCCTCGTTGGTCCCTTTTGTTGTTTCCTGTAGCTCCTCTTGTGACGCCTCCTCCGTGCTGCAGGTGTGGGGGCTCTTGGTGCCTCTTCACTGTTCAGTGTCTCAGAAGAAGATGTTTGTAGATCTCAAATGGGTTTAGCTGATAAGCTAGCAGTTTGTTTACCTTCAAAAAGCAGCTTTCTTCAGGACCATTTTGGACTCTCAAAGTAAACAAATCCACCAAACCTCCACAAAAACATGGTAAAGACATACAAACATGTGGTTCGCTGAAAAAGGCAAAATAATTCACTGAAAAAGGCAAACAATTCAGCTGCACCAGGAGAGAGGGAGGTCACTTCCACAGTTACACATATGACCTGAGGTGGCAGTAGTGAGCATAACATGGCCAACTTGCATCTAGCCCCTATATAATACCTGAGGGAATACTTGGTGCTTGAGTGAGTGCTTGTTACAGAGTTCACTGGCGCAGACAGGCTTCAGTCGACCCCATGGGCATCGGGTAACGGTGTTGTGAATCGGGCAACGGTCATGTGACTTCCGTCCCTACATACATTTTGTGTTACATCCAAACTTGGTAAAGAGTTATGTGGTATTTTGCCAAAGACCTTTCCATTTTTGACTCTTTCTCTATGCCATGTTTTCCTTCATGACATCCATAAATTTTCTTCTGGAACTCCCTTGCTCTTCCTCCTCTTCTGTACAAGGTCAGCGTTCCCATAACAGCTCACTCAAATCACATCAATTTCAAGCTCTGCAACTTCCATCTAGTCCTCCCATCATTTTCTTGGACACGTCCGACCAGGGTGGGTATTACAAATCTTTTTTTATGACGACCAGTGTTTATACCACCGGCCCACTAGATGAGGTGATGTCTCATTCTTTAGGTGTGGCATGACAGCATTGTCGACAAGCCCTAATGACACACCCAACCACAGAACACAGGCAAGCATGACCTTACCTTACAGACTCTGGCAACCCTCGAAATCCAGTGGTCAGCCTCATGACTCGGGTCTGAGTTCAGTTCTCGAAAAAACACATAGATCTTCTCATTGTCTCGGTCGTTCTTCCGTTTCACGCAGGTCGCCGAAATAAAGGTGGGCTCTGCGACAGGAAGAGAGTCTTTAGTGTTCAGTCCCTCATAGGATGTAACATTATTGGCAATAAAAAAATCCTTGTTTTGTTGCAATTGAATGGTGAACAGGGCCATGTCCAGACAAGAGGGGGGGCAAAGGTAGAAGCACAGGCCACCCCTGGTATCTAATGGGCCACTCCACTCAGAAAGACTGAGGTACTGTAGATTGGGCGTCATTTACAAGTTAAAATGAATACCTAATAATATCACACAACAGTATGGAAAATTGCTATAAGCAGGAACAAACCAAAGCAAGTTCAACAGGTTGCTGAAAGTTCTCAGTTTTTCATACTTAAAATTAATGGCTTTCTTCATTTACATCCATAAAGCTTCCTCTAGCCCTCACTTCTTCTTCCTCTTCCATAAAAGGTCATTGTTTCCAAAACACAGCTCAAATCTTTTCCATCTTAAGCTCTGCTACGCCCAACTATTCCTCCCATCTTTTTCTTGGACACATCCAACTAGGGCGGGTATTACAAATCTGTTCTTTCTACAATCAGTGTTTTTTATCTTCTCTCGCTGTAGCCAATTAAATGAGGTGAAGCAGAGGTTTCAAACAAGTCGCTACCAGTTTCTCGGCAGCCTTTTTGAAGTACTAGCTTCCCCAGAGACTTAACATAAGCTGCGCCCCAGCATTAGTGCCCCTTCCTGGGCAGTGAAAAATGTCTCTGGACACGCCCTTGGTCATAAAAGGGGCACAAAAACACAATAAAGAAAGGACTGGGCACCGTTAAATGTACAACACAGGAAAAAAAACTATGGCCATCAAAAAATATTTACCCAAGACCTACTGTATATCAGGAGGTTGATATAGTGAAATTTTACAACCCTTATTTAAAAGCAGATTTAACATTTGTCAGGGCAACACAAGACAAGAAAAAAAATCCTTACAACACCAAACATTCTATTACATCTGACCACAAATGGCAAGACGCTTATTTTGTTCAGCAAATTGTGTCAAAACAAGACTTTAAAGTTACAAAGTCAGACCTAAAACACAGCTAAATTGAACTAGAGTAGCAAAATCGAGACTCAAACTGACCTTTACACCATTATTATTAAGACCTCAGGGATTTTGCGATATAATGTGACTTCTTGTGATATGGATACTGCATCACCAAACATTGCTATCATTTGCTGTTATATTGTGCTCTTTACTATTCGTGTACCTAACGTCCAGTTGTCATACATCCACACATTGGTCCTGTTCCCGGCTTTTCTTCTAAACTGTAAAGAGCTCCCGTCGCTTTCCAAAGGAGCAGCAGCATACAGGTCCCCATCTGTGCACAGAGAAAGAAAGAGATCACATGAAAGTAATACTTGTTGTATTATTTAACAGAGAGCAGCTGGACTACTCCACAGACACACATGACTAGCTCTGATTATGTAATTGTGGATGTCACATTTTCAGGCCTCAAATCCCACTTTTGAGATGATAAGAGGCAGCAGCAGCAGCAACATACCGACAGTGAGAGATATCGAGTTTTGGGAGTATTCAAATGGTGAAATGCCCGTTCCATCATCACAGTCCTCAGACTTGTTCTCTCCTGCAGAAACCTGTGAGGGAAACCATATTGTTAATTGTTGGTAGTTTTGGTCGCCTTAATTGGTCAGTCAGTGTTTATAGTCCCTCACCAGAGTGCGACATTGGGGTCGGTATCCATTCGTCCCGCACGCATACACTCTGCCATTCAACTCTTCAATGACTGTGATAACGTTTTCACATGGTGACTGCTGAAGAACAACACAAAACGATGAATGTTTAAAAAATAATTCAGAAAACACTGAAATATATTGAGGAATTGGGCTGCAATCCACCAAAGGGAACATTGCCAAGGGTGATACAGCTTTTAGCAAAGTGGTATCTGTCTGGAAATAGAGTCTTCTGTTTGACTGTGTAGCGGACATCCAAATCAATACAACATTGATTCTTATACAAATGTTTGCATCTGATATGTTGTGCTGGATCAAATGATGTTACGGAAAACCTCACCTCTGGGCATTCCTCGGGTTCGGTGGTTGATAAGTTATACCTCTGCACAGAAACAATAGTCATTACACATCATGGTGAGGCTGCTATATGTAACAATTTACATAAAATAACAACACAAGACTGAGCATAAATCCTTAATGTGCTCTTCCTACACAACTGCCCTACCCCAAACCATTAGCATTAAATGGAGATTAATGCCTTGAAGCCACAAGTCATTTGTGGTTCGCGCCAGAAAATGGCCTCTTGTGTCTTAAAACAGGTCATTACTATGTGGGTGCTATGGAGCATGAAATTAAGGGTGATCCAATTCAGGAGCTGCAGGAGGCCACCAACTGTCACCATTTAGATGTTGACAATAAACTTAATACTGCTGATAGAAGTATCCTTGAGTTCAGAATGATAAAGATATGGGGAACTTTTTATAGCAATCAAGTATTCAAAACAAATAGCGCTGATGAAACTGGTGAATTTATTATTGCCTTTTGTACAGGGCTCACTCAAACTTAGCAAACCTAATTAAGACCACCTATCAGCTGTTTGTGAAAGGTCAGAGCTGTCAGCAGCACGCCAGTTCCATGTCAGTGTTTTTTGTGTACCCAGCTGCTTGTTCATGTTCTCTTTCACTCTCGGCTCCCCATGTGGCAGCTTTAACATCAGCATTCTTCTGCCCTACCCTCAGTCTGGTCACAGCTGACTTTATTTCCACATAAGTGTGTCAGCATCACTTTACCAAAACCAAAGCCATCCTTCAGAGCGCCGCACCTCATTTCAGCTCATACCGCATCATCAGTAACATTAAGTCATCCGTCCCACACACAGCTTGACAACATTTCCAGTGGATTGAAGACAACAATGTTCAGGACAGGGCCCATCAGCTGTTATCTCACATCCTTTTTAGTAGTGAGAAGACTGCAGTGTCAGTCGGTGCCAACTTTGAAGGACATCTTTATCTCACAGGCTGAGCTCTTCCCTTCCCTTCCTTTGCTGGCCCCTTTTGGGTACACGTTTTTGCTCTGTTAATGCGGATTCTCTGTAAAAGCACCCTAGACCCCTTGCATGGCATTGATAGCAATTGGTCACTTATTTCATTGTAAAGAAAAAAAACTATAAAAACATACCTCTACAATGTGACTGTTACTTGTGTTTAGTCTTAACACAAAATCTGTTCCTCCGACGTACAGATCTTCACAATCCTGTTTGTAGAATAACACTGTGTGGTTCTGTAGCCTTGTGTAATTGAGTGCAATCTTCATGCTGCTGTCTGTGGATTAAGCAACAGGGATCAGTTCAGCACCTGTTCTCCAAACTGCCTGAGCGTCTGTCGCATATTGCCTCTTGGCTTCCTGGCAAAAAAAATAAATAAATGAAAAAGTTATACGATAATGAAGTAGCCTACTTACCTTTGCTTATGAATCTTGGTACATTATTTGATCCAAGAGCTGGGAAGTCTTCCAGTAAAAGGCTGAAAACAAAATTAAACTCTCCAGCGAGGAAAACGTACAAGGGTAGAAACCACTCCATGGTGAAAGCGCTCATGTCCACACAGTCACCCTCCGACGCCTTGAGCTCTCATCCTCCCATGGGGAAAAGGACGGAAAGGGGACATCAGCTCTGTCTGACCTATCAGCCTCCTCTACAAACCATTCAGCATTTAGGATAAAATGTTAGGTCCGAGCAGCAATGTTGTTTTACATTCACTCTGTCGTGTCGCCCGCCTCGCTCTCTCTCTCTCTCTCTCTCTCTCCACTGAGCTTGATAGTGTCTACACGAAAAAAAAAAACTATAAAGAGAGAAATCCTTCAGTCTGTGGGCTGAAAGGGACAGCTATGCCATGTCTGCCAACACTTGTTCTTTCCGCCCGAGTCCGGTATATTTAGGCTGGATTCACCTGCGCTCGTGCTGCTCGCTGAGCTGTTAAGTCGGCAGGTGATAAAAAGCAACGTTACACTGCGTAGGCTATTTAATCGATATTATTAAAATTAAATCGACATAATTAACGCAATGAGAAAATAAATAAACAACAAAACGCGGGCATAACTGTAATATTTACTTAATCACATTTTTTTCTTATTATTTAGTTTTTCTTAGTTATTATGTATTCATTTATATTTCTCGTTTTATTTTGTTATACTAACTATTTTATAGTTTTATTTGATCAGAGGAACCCAAAATAAAACAATAACGCGAACGCCAATTTCAACCAATCAGCATAGGGTAATAAAATATGTGTTTGAAATGTAAAGCACACTGGACTTATTGATAGAATATAGAGGTAATTGTTTTATTTATTTATTTTTGGTATTTTCTTTTCCTGTAGCTTGTAGGCTGCAGTATTTTTAAGGGTGTAAGTCATACTGATGATCAGACACAATCTAGCTGGAAGGTGGCAGTAATGCGCCAGGACAGTTCGCATCCGCCGTTAAGCAGTCAAAGAAGAAGAAGAAGAATTTAAACCAATCAAATGCGAGTAAAGAAACTCCACTTCCTGGTTTGCTCATGAGTTGCTCAGCTGATCTCCTACCAGTCTACGATGGTAAACATCTAAAAATAATCCTAATTACTTGTCTTTCTGTCTTTAACTCTTTAGCGGAAGAGCTTCTATTTGTCCATGTCACATATGCATCGCTCTGATGGCAATCTACGCCTTTTTCTCAGTGTTAAATGCAGGGCGGCTAACAAGCTAAGCTAGTAAAATATCTTGATGCTTATTCTGACAAAATGTTTTCTGTGGGTTATAGCGGTTTAGATTCTGCGGTGATTTGGATTGCCCAGATTGGGTTCTTGCAGAAATAAGCACACTTGCTAAACTGGTAAGTTAATATTAAATTATATGCCACAACCAACATGAGAGGCTAACTTTTCTCTTGTTTCTTTACATTATTTTTTTCTTTATCTTGTAGTCAAGTGTCAAGATGAAACTACTGTGTGCTCAAGTTTTGAAGGATTTGCTTGGGGAAGGCATTGATGTGAGTCTTTTTGTTGGCTTCTTCTCAAGTTTGTGCTATTTTATTAACTGTTTTTTAATGTATCTTTCGCCACAGTATGACAAGGTTACAAAACTCACAGCAGATGCAAAATTTGGTAAATAGAAATTGTACAAATTCAATTAACCCCTGTGCCCCAACATTTAATTCACATGGTTTGAATTGGTAATTCTTTATGCAGAAAGTGGAGACATAAAAGCCAGCGTGGCAGTGCTCAGCTTCATCCTCTCAAATGCAGCAAAGCATGATGTAGACTGTGAATCTCTTTCCAGTGAACTACAGCAGCTTGGTTTGCCTAAAGGTGAGCCCTGGATCATTCATCATTTGCATGGAAAGGTGCATTAAACTATACAGAAATAAAACAACAACCTATTACAGTGACCTAGTCATACCTTGCTAAATATTTGTCTTTACTCAGCAATATTTTTCAATTTGACACAGTATCCAAAGACAACCATTTGGCTATGAAGCATCAATCCTTTGTGTGCACATAGGTTTGCATTAAGTGATTACATGCAAATGCACCACACCTAATTGTTTAGTTCAAAGTTCAAATGTGCATCAGTTTAAATCTAATGTAATTCTATTATCTGTCATATCAGAACACACTACAGGGCTGTGCAAATCATATGAAGACAAACATTCTGCCCTGCGAGAAAGATTAAAAGAGATGAGCCTGAGATGTAAGTACATTTTTTCAGAATGGAAGCCCTTCAGTTCTCTGACATATTTTCAGTCTTGGTTTGTATTTGTTTGCTTTACAAGTGGGCCGACTTGAAGCTGTGTCATGGCGGGTGGACTACACTTTAAGTTCCAGTGAACTGAGGGATATCAATGAGCCGTGTGTTCAGCTGAAACTGCAAGTGCAAGGAGCTGAGTCCGGAGCCTCCGAGACCACTGTGGTGTCAGTTTCTGCTGAGAAGTTCAGAGTCCTGCTTTGTGGTCCGATTTTCATTTCACATTATAATGTCAAGGTCAACAGTTCAGCTGTGGTCATCATAACTTTGTGCCTGTATTTGCAGAGCTGAAGCAAGCACAGAATCTGATGAATTCCCTACAATGAAGGCTGGACAAATATAGCAGGAGACCACTACAGAACTAAATAATTGGTCTATTTGCCAAAATTGTCTTCTTCATATTGTAACTTTTCATATAATTGTTGACTTATTATGTTGCCCTGTGTTATTAGATAGTTTTTGTAAATAATGCTGTGTACATTGTCACATCATGTAAGACTGTATTTGCACATTTCAAGCTGATTAATATCAATGAGTTAATCATTTTGTAATAAATATTTGTGTTTTTATAAATGTGTTGCATAATGAGATTCAACCATTTTTCAATCTGCTGTGAATGGTCAGAGCAATAGCAAAGTAATGTATTATATAGGAACATAGATATAATATACAAGACAAGGAAGTGCAAAGGTATTCCACCTCCTGCACTGCACCTAATTGAGATCTCGCGATACTTCTGAATTCCCACTCTTACAACTGTTCGGTAACAACAAACCAACGTGGGTCGCAGTCGTTGCCTACTCTTACTCTTCCATTCTTGCTCAGATTTTTGGGGTAAGCAAACGCATAGTTGCATTATTGTAGATACAATTTTAAAACTATGTGGAGATATTTAGATTCTCCTTGGATTTTTGCATACATTTCATAGATCTCGCATTTCACCGATTACACGTAACAGTGTAGCACTGATGATCGTCAAAGAGCGCTCTTTTCAATTGATCTGTCGAATATGACCCATGCATATCATCGGTTCTCGACTTTTAAAAGTAGGCCGACCTTCCAATCTGTATGTTAAAGCCAACTACCCAAACTACCTTTATCCAGTCGGCTTTGAATGATAGGACAAAAATGAAATGAAATAGATGGTTTGATATAATCTTTGCATTGTCCATTAATGCTCGAAACATTAATTCCACATAAATGAGACTACATTTTGATTAAAGTTTTAAGTTGCATAACGTGCAAGCAGTCCCACCCCCAGGACCTTACCGAACAAGGGGCTCTGCTCACACATGTCAGGAATGTGGGTTCATTCATGAGAATGAAATGTTCTGCAGGTTTTAAATCCATTGATTTTACACTTTAAACCATATTCAAATCAAGAATCTTCAATGTAGATTAGATGTAGCAACTAATGTATAATCCTTGTTTTTGCAGTTATCTCAGCTGCACAGCCAACATGCCAGAGGGACCAGAGCTTCACTTGGCCAGCCTTTATATCAAGCGAATGTGTGAGGGCGTTGTGTTCACCGGAGCTGTCAGAAAATCAGAAGTCAGCAAGAGCCCTGACGTCCCTTTCACCTGGGAGGCCTACAGCATCACTGCCACCTCCAGAGGGAAGGAAGTGATGCTGACACTGACGCCTGCAGACGGGGATGGAAAACGCAGAGGGGCGAAAGGAGAGGCAGCCAAACCCATGGACATTGTCTTTCGCTTTGGCATGTCTGGGTCGTTCAAAATGACCTCAGTGGATGATCTGCCCAAACATGCGCATCTATGTTTTTACACTAAAGAGAAGCCGCAGAGAGTCATGAGTTTTGTGGACACACGGCGGTTCGGGACCTGGCATCCGAATGGCACTTGGCAGGCTGCTAGAGGGCCTTGCGTTCTGTTTGAGTATCAGAGCTTTAGGTCAGAAAAACGTAACCACAAATCAAATAGTAAATACGTAAATGCCAATAAACTGAGCATTTCTGAATTGTGCAAACCTTTCACACTGATCCGGTTTTGTTTTTCAGGCAGAATGTTTTGTCCCATCTGTCAAACAACGCCTTTGACCGACCCATCTGTGAAGTTCTGCTCAACCAGAAATATTTCAATGGCATAGGGAACTATCTGAGAGCTGAGATTCTGTACAGGTAATCAATATGAGAGCATTTTTAGAATGCCTGAAAGGTTTGTAAGACATGTACAACATTGATGAATAGAATAAATATTTTTGGTAATTTGTGACACCAAAAGCTGCAACGTGGTTCTTCTATTTGGATATGCAAAACATATACTAATCACTTGTTTACCTCTATTTGCATCAGCACCGAAGCAGCTATTCGTTATCGCCAAATGGTCTGCATCCTTTCCAGTAACCGATGCCATCCTGTGACATAATCTTCTTGCACCTTATCAACTATTTGCTTAATCAGAGAATTTGTATATTATTCGGGAATTGCAGTCATGTTGTGTTTGGGCTACATGTATCTTTCCGCAACATTATCAGTTTCCCCTGGCGTAACTTGAAACGCTCCTATCAACATGCATAGGCCAAGTTGTCTCACACCATATTAGGCTCTCAAATTGGCTCAATATACGTCACTCCTAGGATTATTCAAACTTCCTATTGTGGAAACATACTTAAATCACCACCACGATGTGTAGACTGTCTGCTGTACTTGTTGGAAGAACCCTTATTTTCCCAGAGTTTGATCTATTAGTTATAATTTATGAAAGCTATGAAAATGTAGATGGGCACTCTCTCAATGTTACGGGAAGGCCTCTCAAAGCGAACAACTGGACCTTTTGTAACCCTGCAAGTCTAGAAACAGGCGTAGGACGTCTAAAGATTGTTTGTACACTCAGCACTTCAGGGAAAGAAACAATAATTGTTCACTGAAGTATTTCCCCCAGACTTCTCAAGGTGCTTCTCTTCGCTCTGAAGGAGTGTTACTTTCCTGTGTGACCAAGGGCACAGAGAACCTTTTGTTTTGTAATACAATCCGCAACCTTCATCGAAAGACCTCGAGACTGCCTGATGTCTGATAAAACTTGCAACTTCTAGTGAAAAGAGTTTGTTTTCCTATGATTTTCTCTTTTTTCCTGTAGGCTGAACATTCCTCCTTTCGAGTGTGCAAGGACAGTTCTCACGGGGCTTGATTTGGAGGACGTGTGTGAAACCCAGCAGCAGGTGAACCTCAAATATAACTGATGAAACAAAAGCTTCCTGTGTAATCCCTAACCCCACATAATAATAATAATAATAATTTGTAATGCTTGAAAGATATCCGACACAAAGAAGTGTGTGAAACAGGAGATGCCAGACCTGCTCCGGCTGTGTCACTTAGTCCCTTTGGAGGTGGTAAGTCTAGGTAGGTTTGCTGTAGCCCAGCTGAACTTTTCTTTTCTGCAGAGGCTGGTGGAGTAGTCGGCTCAATAATTACTCCAGTTACTACAGAAGTTAAAAACAAGTCATGAAAAGAGCCACAGTGTGAGCGAAAGACTGATTGGTGTAAATAATGTGACAAAAAGAGGGTCATAAATGCAAACCATTTCTGAATACATGTCAACAGGAAGCGTGTATCATAGTTTAACATCTCACAGTGGGAAGAGGAACATACATCTTTAAGAGTATTGCTATGTATAAAATAAACAGTATGTAAATGTATTCTTTGAGAGAAAAAAAGTACATCTAAAAGTAACTCTTTTACATGTTCTTGATTAAATGTTACTGAGTGGCTACTACCCGCCTCTGCATCAGATTTACTTCAAAACTACAGTGTAAAAATGACCCGAACAACTAAAATGGTGCTTGTACTTGAGTTCATGAGTTGTATTTGAATCCATGTTGCAGGAGGAAAGGGCTATGACCCAGAGAAAGCCGACTACAGTGATTTTAAGGCCTGGCTGCAGTGTTACTATGTAGATGGAATGAAATCTGTTCGGGATCACAATGGAAGAACAATGTGGTTCAGTGTAAGTAAAGCTGACCCAGTGAAATATCTACAAATACTTATTAATATTTGCTGATTTTTTTGGTTTATGTTTCTCAGGGAAATCCAGGCCCGATGGCACCAAAAGGTTTGCATATATTAATAATTGCACAACTACAAATGTAAACTGTGCATGTAACTTCAATACTGTATATGTATCATTAGATTCTAAATCACCCAGGGCAAAAAAAAGAGTAAAGAAAGAAGACGACCATGATTACACTGACAAGAAAAAGGTAAAAGTGAAAGTTGAAACCTTGGATTCTTGTGTTTTTGGACTCGCATAATGTGGACTCAGCTGGGGTTTCCTTTCAGACTGCCAGGAGTCGATCTGGAGGCTCAACAAAGAAAAGGATAAAAAAAGAAACAGTGGCCAAGACTTTAAAGAAAGAAAAGGAAGCAGAACCTGTTAGCAAGAGGGCGGAAAAGACAAAGAAATCAAAAGCACTGGCGCATGAAAAGAGCGTGTCCCAGAACAGGAAGAGGAGCCGTGCTGTGGTTCAAGCTGAAGGTAAAAATGTTCAAAATAATATACTGTACTTTACCCTTACATCATGAAAAATGTTTTCAAACATGTGTTTTCAGGCTCACAGATGGAGAACAGGAGAATAACCAGGCAGAGCAGCAAGTGAAAACACAGCAATGATTCACATTTTTATATTTTTAATAAATTGTCATTCAAAAAATACTTTCTGGTCATTGTTTTGTCACTGTATCAGTACCAGTAATTACATCTGTAGTGTATCTAATTTCATGTTGTGAATCAGACGATCATGAGATTCCAGGTCATAAGATGCAGATTCCAGATAAAGTACCTCATTTAGAATTATCACATTCCCTTTCGAGAATTTGATTACGTTTAAACTCTGGACAGACGCTGTAAGACTTCACAAACAATTAACCATAACAACATTTTATTGTAAACTAATAGCGTTTGAAACTACAAAAACATCACAAGACGAGAAGAAGTGACACGATTTCAAAGGGTTTAAAATGAAGCACAATTCCCTGAGCTGTTAGTTTTGCTGGACGAATGGGATCTTTCCGCTCTAAGAGGTCACAACTGGAAAGAAAAAGGATTTATTATTTTGATGCATCATTGTCCAATAATGAACAGTCATAGCTCTAATGGTAGATCACTCACTGCCAGGCCTCGCTGACTGGAAGTGTAGAGTTCAAAGCCGCAGACACGGTGCTTCCATGGGCCTCGTACAGACGCAGCAGCAGCGTCCGCGGCTGATCCTCGGCCTGTTTCAGCAAAGCACAGAAGAAAGGCTTAAGTTCAGCTCCCACAGTACTGGATTTACTGGACTCCTCAGTGAGCACTTGGGAGAGACAAAGCAATAGGTGATAATGATGATGAGCCCGGTTGATTTTGGTTGGCACAATCATATTTTTCTCCTTTAAAAGCTTAGATAGAACTACTCTCGCTTCAAGCCTGCATATTCATATTTTTCTTCTGATTTGACCGCATGCATTGATTTATGGTAAATGGCTTATTTTTCTTGCAGCAAGTGCACGCCGGCCACTCCTTTCTTCACATTAGACTCATTGTAAATTCAGAGTGCAAGAGCGAAAACGCCTGCTTTCACAAGGAGTAACATTACAGGGTTTACACAGGCAGAAGCAAGTCGAATTTAATGCTATTTAACGCCCAAATACTATATTTTAATGCCACAAATGCTAGTTTCTAACTCTGTCAATTAGGCCTCATATCATACATGTACCTGTTTGATGGTTTCGAGGACGACCGCAGGGGAGCTGACTGAGAAGCCGCTCCAGGCCACAGTCTCAGGAGGACACTGCACCAGCCTCAGAGGGGAGTTCAGGTTATAAGCACATTGGATCACGGAGGAGTCCTGGAAACACCCTACGCAGCAAAACAGCTCTGATTAAGACACAAGCTTCATTGTCAAGGATACACTTCAATTTACACTGAACCAACCAGCATGTGGCATTATTGCGTAGGTAAACTGGAGTGTGCCCATATCAGCGTTAGCGTCTGGGGCCTTCGGTGCTCTCAAACTGAGGAAGAAAACCGTGTATTTCTCAGTTCGATGGAAGACCTCATTGATTTTGCAATATACTGTGCAGCTCTAGATGTTCATGGTTAATGATGAGTGCTTACAGTGATAGAGTCATGGTGTTCCTGTAGACAGAGTATCCATATTTGCAGTCGTTCAGCAGAGCCACTCCAAAGTTGTGCTCCGACAGATCGGCCCATTTGTGACCCCACACCTGAGAAATACATAATACTTTTGAATTAATGCTTGTTTACATATTGGACCTGTAGTAAATGAACATAAGCTAGGGTTTTGGCCATTCATTTATTTACACACATTATATTGATTACATTGCTAATTTCAGTTATCTAGAGCTGCATAAAACCTAATTCTCAACATGGCCTCATTGCCTTTTCATTTAATTAGTTTGCTATAATCACCAAATAACTTCATCAGCATTTTGAAGGTCTTTGTAAATCTCCAGAGTCGTACCTCAAACCTGGCCCAGTCCCAGGAGGTGTTGCGGTGTGTGGGCCGCTGCACGTGTCCGAACTGGATCTCGTATGTCGCATTGGGGCTGTGAACGCGCACCGGAAACTCCACCTTCAAAAACTTGTGCGACTCTTCCCACTGGACCTGCAATGGAAATTGGTCTGATGGTGAATCATGGGTTTCTTTAAGTGTTAATGTGCAGAAGTGTTTGGTTGGGGTGCAAATTAAAACTAATTGGTATCTTTTTGCTGGTTTCTTTCCTTTCTCGTGTATGAAGGAGCTGTTTACCAATACTAACAAGGTTATTCATTTGGGAAAGATAAAATAACAGGGAAAATAATCTATGCATTACGAAAAAAGGAGGTTAAACCCAACAGTGCGGCAAGGGTGTTATGAAGAGGCTTGTACCCGAGTGTTGAACTTGAGGTAGGGACACATGGCGTCCATGATGATCTCTTGAGTGATGGTGCTCCTCTCGCTGACCCTCAGGCTGAAGCTGACAGTGGCCCGCAGCCTGTCAGAGCACACCACACGAGCAGCATCCACCACCTCCACAACCGGCTTCCTGCATCGGCAACGCAACATTTAATACAATAGAGGAGAATAAAAACGATTTAATCATGGCCAATAATGAACAGCTAATAATAATTTTGGCCAATTTAAAGTGTAATAAGGTCAATAATAATAAAGATAAGCAGTGGCTCAGTGGTCCATAGGTTAGTAGTTTGATCTCGTCCCACCAGCCAGATTCAAACCAATCAGTGCAAATTGATTTTTGTGTTTGTGAATTCAAAACTCTAGTGTCACACCAAATTTCAGTGAGTTCTTTATTTACTAATCTTTGAATGAAGTGTGATTCTATTAAGCTGATAAGAGTCAGATGATACTACACGATTATACAGTGCCAATAACATCAGCACTGATATCAATCTGGGACGGCTCCAGCCTGACTTGATCGGGGACAAGACGCACTTTTGGAGCAGTATTTGCTGCTGATTGCATGAAGAACACAAAAAATGATTCTATTTCTCCATTGCATTATTGGCTAAAATAAGTATTTAACCCTAATCTTTTCTGTCTTCATAACATTTAAAAGATAAAAGTTATCATGTGTTTTTTGGCCATTACGATGTTTCTAGAGCATAAACTGGCAGAGACCTGGTCTGAAGATGGTAGTCCATGACATCCCAGGCGTCCCAGTACAGAGGCACATCATCAAACAGCACAAACTGGTTCCCCTTAGAGCCGTCCAGAAGAGCTTCTCTGCACACAACAACCCTGATGTCAACGTTGTGTTGAAAATCATGCTTGGTCTTTAATCCAAAATTACCTTCCGGAACTGACAAGACACAGTGATGCCAATGTGCCATCTTTGTTTATGACGGTTTTCAAAATACCATTCTCCATCAGGACTGTCCCATCGTCCTACAGGGAGACAAAAACACTTCTTAAGTGTATCTAAACCCAGCACCAACTGTACATGTCGAATAGTGTTGCCATGTGTTCCCAGTCCATTACTAGTTAATACTGTGTGAGGAATCATTCCAGTTTAAAGAATAAACACATTATTCCAATGCAATATGTTATTTTTGTGACTTGTTATGAGTGATATTTTGTGAAGGGGGTGAATG
This sequence comes from Gobius niger, assembly GCF_951799975.1. NCBI lineage: Eukaryota > Metazoa > Chordata > Actinopteri > Gobiiformes > Gobiidae > Gobius > Gobius niger. The sequence goes on from NC_136863.1 coordinate 10,056,341, forward strand.
GGTGAGCCTTACCTGCACAGTGACGGACACTGGAGTCTGTGGTTCTGTAGATTTGACTGGAGACACACCAACACTAGGAACCTGCACTAAGGCTAAACACAGAACGAAACATGCAGTGTTTATAACTTTGGGACATCACTTTGATCATCTGTTTGATCTGCACCTAAATTGCAGCTCCCGTTCTGAACTTGGACAACTTCCTGACGCTCCCACGGCAGAGAGTTGAACACAGCGGGTGAGCTGCCACGGGAGCCAAGAATATTCAAAGCACTGTTGAGCAGCTTGGAACCAGAGTCACGGATATCTGAGGGAACACAGTATAAGTGCTGGTTTTATATCATGTTTTATGACTTCAAGGTACAGGTTCAATTCAGAAAATTAAATGCATTTCATGAATGTGATATATAGCAATGACTATGTGAAAAATAAAATGAAACTATTTCTTCATTTGGAAAGGAAGGAAATCACTTGACATAAACTGAAGCGACAGTGGTGCAGATAGTAAAGCAGGTCGTGTCATGATCATAAGGTCGAGGGTTTGAATCCCGCCTCTTGTAGGTGCACATTGTCGCTGTGTCCTTGGGCAAGACACTTCACCACTTTGCCTTCAGTGTCTGCGCACATTGGTGTATGAAGCGCTTTGAGTGCCTAATTTAGGTGGAAAAGTGCTGTATAAGTTGAGACCATTTACCATAAAGGTAAAGTTCCATAGCAGTTTGACTCACTCAGTTCCCATTGACATAACCTGGTTGGCACGGCAACAGTTTAAAATTGTTTGCCTTCATCTATGTCACTTCCTGTCGGTGTCCAATAAGGAAATGAAACGATAAACATCATAAAAAAATGCCAAACTAAAGAAAGCTGGGAACAATCTTAAAGCAGAATCGTACGGTAAATATAATTGTGTTAACTGTTAAATTGTGTCTAATGTGTCATATGCACTTTAAATTGACATTCATAGTTTTTTATATATTTGTAGTAGGGATGTAACTACTGTAAGAACATATCAAAGAAGGTCAAAGTTCAAGTACCACACCTGCAATATATTTTACAACTCTGATTATCAGTTGTACTTTTATGCCCCTTTGTCACTGTTCACTGGTGTAAAATCTACCAGGACGTGATATGTGAGAATTAAAAGATTGATGAGTTAAAAATATAAAGTGAGCAAAGGTTTTACTGTACCTTCATAATATCTGAGTGCATCATCGACCACCAGCTCAATGCAGCTTCCTGGGATCACGTCATGAAACTGGTTCAGAAGCAACAACCTACAACACCCAAGAGTCATTCCCACTGTGTCTTTCTGAAAGTGCAAGAGTTATACGTGTTTAATGGTGTACGGAGTGTGAACCTCCAGAGCTCCTGCAGCTTCTCGGCCGGATACTGAAAACTCGGGTCCCGACACATGGCCAAAGAGCTGGCCACCTCGACGTCGTGGAGAAGAGTCTCACACTGACGGTTTCCACGCTTGATCTGCACAGAAGATGCACCGAGGATGTTCAAATGATCATACATGTATAGTTCAGTTCCCCCCTTTTGTCCCCGACATTTGTTAAAGCAACCTGTGGAGGTCATTAACCAAATGTTTTCTCATGTGCAAAAGTGGATAAGCAGGAGAATCATTTTGTCCACTTAAACTTTAATACAGGCAAAATGTTCATTAGGTGCAACATGCTGACAAATGACCCACTGATTTCACATTGTATTTTACAATCCAAGCATCAGGACTGGTTTACCTGCGCCTGTGTGGTGTACGTGCCGTTGTGCAGCTCCAGGAAGAGCTCTCCGCTCCATGTACACAGGAGCTGTGAGTCTGACCACAGCTGAGAGAAGAGAGCATCAGGAGTGGACATCCGCACCCTAGGACAGAGTCACAGGCCATCACTCACATCCTCTCTGTGATCGACATCCTACGGTACTCCCCAGCAGGATGAATGTTTCTCTAATTTTACACAATTGGCTTCAGGAAGTGGTTCTTCAGGAAGTGGGCCTTGTGTGGTTGTATACATTGCAGTGGCCAGGATTTTTTAAATTTCCCACCGCATTTGACGTGTACACACAGCCACCAAAACTACAATTGTAGTTCATATTTTCTAGTCTTTTTCTTTCCCATAGATCAGGGGTGTAGAACTCGTTTGGGTCGAGGGCCTAAAATCAGCCCCCACGGTGGCTCGCGGGCCGCATATACTGTAGGACAGTTTACACTTATTGCGCTTTATCAGCCTGTGTCACATGTTTCTTAAAGTGCTGCATAAAGTCATTATTCATTCACTCCACACTCAATGGCAGTAAGTTACTATGGTAGCCACAGTCGTCCTGGGGCAGACTGACCATTTACCACATGGCTATAATGTGTTGTTTATATCCTGATCTCTTATTATGTCAGTGCCCTCTGCTGGACACGTGTGGAATTCTTTCCTTTTTTAATTTAAGCTGCCCCCTAGTGGCTGGAGTGAGCAAACGGGTTATTTTGTCAAAAATACGCAACTCCACACAGGAATGGGCTGGAGACTTTTTTTTTGACATGCTCAGGAATTCATGCTCCTCAAAGGGCCACATCAAATCATCTCGTGGGCCACCTTGACCTTGACACATATGCCATAGATGAAGCTATTACAAAAAGGCAACACTTAAAAACTCTCTGATCTGTCACCAAATACTGTGTTGGTGGTTCCATAGTTGTGTTCAAGGCTAATACTTAAAATTGCTTATTTTTCAGATAAAATCTTCACTCCAGTTGTACCTTTCTGTATAATAGGCAATTAATGAAATGCATCACAAATCTAAATCTCTATAAATGTATAAATAAAGAAACAAAAAAAAGCACCACTATGTTTGACCACATCGTTTTCTGCAGTCTTTAAAGGGTCTGAATACTTTTTGTTTCTTTTTCCATATGTTTTCAAGAGGAAAACCTGACAGTGGTAAAAACTTTAGATTATGAAAATGACCGGTAGTTGACAGATGACAAGTAGTTGACAGACTGATTCCTAAATATTATGAACTGACCTGGGAAGTCCATCTGTGTCCGGGACGCGCTGCAGTCGGTCCAACATAAGCTGTGTGGGACCTCCGCCTCCGTCACCAAAACCAAAGAGGAGCGCGCTGTGGTTGACCCGACCCTTGTCCTTGTTGTTCCTCACAGTTTTTACCAGCTGGGCACAAACACAGAGAAATAAAAGCTGTGTAAATTAACTCTCCTTCATATTTCATAAGCAGCGGTTATTTGGTCGACGAATATATTTTTTTAAATTATTTTTTTACTTTGGTTTGCTGACAAAACGGGGTTAAAAAAAACGTAACTGGGTTACAGCAGAGCGGGAACGCTTCACTGGGTCAGAAAACGACACAACTGTACAGACAGGTGCTCTACCAGGACGATCAACAGATGAAATGATTATAAAATTATGTCTGGATGAAAAATACTTGTCCGAGGCACACTGACTGAATAAAAGTCCTTTATTGTACTCGGGACGCCAACGCACGTGTTTCGATCAGTGCAGTCTACAAGTGAATGAACAACACGCACATTCATCTGATAGAGTGAGGAGTGTGATTCTTATCTTCAGATGAATGTGCGTGTTGTTCACATGAATGTATTTTTACGTTTTTTTTCTTCTTCTGTTGTCTGGGCACGTGATGCCCCGGTGTATTAAAGGAATAGGCCATCGTTTTTCCATACTGAGATATGTTCTTATCTGAGCTTAGACGAGTTGATGCGTACCTGTCTGGTCTTTGTGCCCGTGGAAGAGAGTGACTGAGCACACACACAAAGACCAGACAGGTACGTAATCAACTCGTCTAAGCTCAGGTAAGAACATCATCTCAGTATGTAAAAAGGGTGGCCTGTTCCTTTAAGAATGCCTGTGGTTCAACTAAATCACTTGTAGCCATTGACGAAGACCACATTGGTCGAAACGCGCTGGCATCATGCGTAGAATAAAGGACTTTTATTCATTGGTCGCCTCCCACGGGAGGTGTTCCAGGCATGTCCTAGTGGGACAAGACCTCGTGGAAGGCCCAGGGCACGCTGGTGGGACTGCTGCCCCCGCGACTCAGCCCCGGATAAAGCGGAAGAAAATGGATGGATGGATGGATGATAATTTTAGTTTTGAGTAAGCTTGGAATTTGTCCAAACATTTTTCATTGAAGGCTGCATACTGAAGTGTATACAGTGAAATTTTACTGAGTGCCTTCAGCAGAGTTTTAACCCATGCCTACACCTTTGAACCTACAATAATAATAATTAAAAAAAAAAAAAGCTTGATCCATTGGCATTTTTTTTAATCTTACACTAGTTCAAACTTACTCAAAGTCAATTATTTTGTGTCAAAATAAAAAATCAAAGTCATCGAAACAAGGCTAGCATGGAACTAAATTAGTTACCTTCCATTTTGTTTTAGGCCGAGTTAGCAAAAAATGTGTGAATGTCCATCAGAAGATCAAGGATTTTTCATATTGTGATCTTGAGATATTGATATTGTGTCAACTAATACTGTGATAACGATAATTTTGGTGATCCACTGTGCAGCCTGATTAAGAATTGTTGTCAAAATTACGACAGCTCATAGCCAGAAAATGTCAACTCACATCTTCAACTTTCCCTTTCATTTCATAGGAATTCCCCGGCGGAAAGTGCGTGAGGACTTTAGAACCATCAAGGCCTTCCCAGAAAAACGTGCTGTGCTAAAAAAAAGAAAAGTAAAACTTAAACACTGTTTATGCAGAAATAGTAATAATGTTAGGAATTGTTTGTCACTCACTGGGAAAGTATTGACCAGGTTCCAGCTGAGCTTTTGCGTCAGGAAGTTGGAAATGCCGCTGCCCTGCATGATCTGAGGAAGCTGTGCTGAGTAACCGAACGTATCAGGAAGCCAGAACTACAGAGACAAAGGATGAGACTTTCAACAAAGTCAAGGTCACACTGTACGGACGTGGCAAACAGACCTGTCACAATAATGACTGCATCGACTTACCTTTCAATAAATGATAGATCACTTTGTCATTTCTTTGTAATTCTATTTCATGTCTATTACAACAAGTGCATTATTAAAGGTGTGGTTACGTACAATCAGAACAAAGCTTTATTGCTATTCTTATGCGTCAGAGTTACAGTTTACGGCAGAAAAAAACACAATTAAAAAGGTACGGCAGTTTTTGAACAGAGTTTGACAAACCTCTTTGCAGTAATTCCCAAATTCCTTGTTAAAGAAGCGCTGTCCCTCCAAGAACTGCCTGACCATGGACTCCCCTGAAGGCAGGTTACCGTCCTGAGAGAGAGAAAAGGTTCAAAAATGCAAAACTTAGCACCACATACTGTATCAGGGTTTATATAGGTAGGTGGATCCCATAATGCTATACAGGCAGAAGAATTACATATTTATTGTTTTTTTTATATGCTTTTCTTCAAAGAGAGGAAAGAGAACGGGACGAAACGGGACATTTTTAATGTTGTCAAAACTGCACCAACATACCAACACAACAGACACAACATTTTTTAATTTTCTATGAACTTATACAGTAAACCCTGCTGAGCAATGTCATAATTTGCCATTAAATGCCCAATAACACAATTAATTGAATGACTTTGAAACCCTACAGTTTTAATGCCAAAAACTTAAAATATATGTGCACTGAGGGAGGATTTCAGTATTTAACCTCTTACCCCCCACCTTAACTGAGCACATTCTCTCCAGTTCAGCTTGATTCAAATCTTAACACTTCTCGACCGGAGCTTACAGCTTATGGGCCAGAGTCTTGTTTCTTGCTTTTTAAATTTGTTTTTGTAGGGTTTTTTGCCGTTCTTTTGTGGCTCTTTATTTGCTTTGTCATCACCTTTTAAACGTGTTTTTGTCACTTGTGTATTGTGTTTTTGTTTTGTTTCTTTTATTGTTGTATTTGCATCCTCATTTTTGTTGCTATTTTGACACTTTATTAAAGAAGGGTAACCAAACCGGAGAAAAGGTTCAGGTGTTAAGAGGTTATAAGCTAAAGAGATACAGCAGGTAACTTTTGAGTAACAATGGTGCATAATTTCAGCCAAAACTGGGCTTGAATGTGTTCTACACCATCTTTTTTGGGTGTTATTGACAAACTGATGCATAAAAAATAGTTACGAAATGTATTATTTTCCAAGAAACCTATATTTATGCACAGTATGCTATGTGTATACAGTCCATCTAGTATCAAACATAAAGACTTGTTTACCATTTCAACCCATGTTCCTCCAACAGGAACAAACTGGCCCTTTTTCACGAAATCCTGGATCTGTGAATAGAGGCCCGGGTACCAGCTCTTCACCCACTGGAACTGCTGGGCCTGCAAACAAGACGCCTCACAGTTTAAAACATCTCTTTCAGATCGTTTTTTCATTTTGTCAATGTCGTCCACCCGTACCTGAGAACAAGTGAAGACAAACTGTGGGTTTTTCTCCATCAGACGCACCACAGTCACCCAACTCCGGCCGCACTTACGAATGGTCTCTTCGTACGGCCAGAGCCAAGCTGCAAACACAAACACATCGTAAAATCATTTCAAGAGGTGTTATTACAGACCTGTTGCACTTTGTTTTATAGCACAGTACTACAGGCCTGCACTTAATACTTCTGTAGAAACTATTGTGTTGTCTGTTCCTGCTATTGTGTACTTGTTGGCGCCAGAGCCAGACCTGAGTCGATGTGGCAGTGTCCCATGGCGTGCACCGTGTGTTGGCTCTGCCCGTTGCGTTGGCTGAGGAAGGCGGACGCCAGGCCGCGGGCTCGGGGGAAAGTGCCGGGGTCCAAGGGCTCACAGAGGTTCACCATCTCATTCACAGCGAAGAGGGCCTGGAAACTGCGCTGGTCGTTCTCTCCCAGCTCCTGCACGCAGCAGTGAGACAGATCCAAGACGGAAATGTCTCGGTTATGAGTTGTTTCACGGTTCTCAGGTTTACTTTTTGCCCAGTTTTGCCAAATGTAAATCTACACTGCTCTGTATTTCTGTATTCTGCTCAGTATTTCATCCAGAACAATGCAAAATATTAAATCATAATGGCTGCTTTTTCAACTGGACACAAAACCTTTCGTGGTCGACCAATATTATATCACAGATATATACTGGTCACAAGTTTGTACACCTATTTTATATATTTTATGTTGCAGACTTTTGCTTATAATTGTATCTTTCTTCCTTTGCAGCACCTACTAAACACGAATGTCCTGAATAAATCAACCCTCTTCCTCTAATGAAGCCGCCCCTGCTGACACAGTTCAACACGGACACATTTTACAGTTTAGAAGCACATATGGTATCAGCCCACCACTCGTGATACCATCAAAAGATACCAAAATGCAGCATAAAAGCCTTTTGTCTGTTTACTTAAGGTACTACCTTTACAAAAAGACTATTAGTTTCTTAATAAGACAGAGTAAAGGATTGTGGTCTCAGCAATTTCCACTAATTTACGCAAGTGAGTATGTAAGTATGTAAGTAAGTAAGTAAGTAATTGCATGCAGGTGTTGGGTTAGTCCTAGCCTGGTCTGACCATACCTCGTACTCATTTCGCACAGAGAGTCTGGACCTTCACAATTGAGCTCTGTTTTCAGGTGGGAGGGGTGAATTCCTTTTAAAGTTGAAACGATTGGATCTGATTTTCCCCAATCACTGGCGTTTGGTCGTGACGTATATGTAATGCGCCCGAGTGAGTGAAGCAAGCTATTATAACTCTTGGGGGCAGCCAAGGCTTCAATTTTAATTTCTGGATATTTGGGAGCCGAGCCAGAACGGATTGAAGAGCTTCCTTTACTTTCGTATCCGCTGCCATTGCTGGTTGACGTCACCTACAACACCCGCCTCCCCCGCTCGCTGAATGGTATAGGTTGAAATTTAACTGATGTAACACCAACCACTGAGATCAGACCCAGACGAAACATGCAGGGAAATGATAATTGACCGGTGTTTAAAGATGGCTAAGGCCAGGCTAGGTTAGTCCTGAGCCACTGTGTTGTGTCGCAAAAGGAAAATGCATTTTGATATTAGAGCATGAAGACGTTACCAATATCACATCTATCAATAGAAAATGCCAGTACCTTGACGATATCCAGCATCATCTCGAAGTCAGTGAGCAGCTCCTGTACATCGCGATGAAAGACAATCAGCTCAGCCCTCTGCACAGAAAACATCCGCTTTGGGTCCGGAGCGGCGATCATGGAGCCCTGTCCTGCTCCAAACAGCCCATTACAGGCCACTTCAATGTAAAGCTGGACGCTTCGTAACAGAGAGAGAGAGAAGGGGATTTTATTTGTAGAGCAATTTCCACAGACTAAACTTTTAACAAAACCTAAATACCGGTAGTGAATGTCAGTGACAGACGTGGACTCACCTGTGGGGCTCCTCGTCCTGCAGCGCCTCTGACAGGACATAACTGGTCTTCTCACCTTCTTTTGTCAAGCCCTGCAAGTAAATACATAAGTGTCTAAAAATGTATACCATGTATGTAATGTATACCAAGGGTCGTTGAGCTAAAATCCTCAGGTATATTTTCAAAAACAACGACCATCACAATACATCTATGGGGCATTTTACTTTCTTTTATACTATTCTATCATTATCACTAATATCCATGAGAACACGCCACTATTTCCACTGTTACCTGCACTGGCTGGCCGTCCCTCCAGACCATGGCCTCCCCATCGCTCTCCCACAGCAGGTGCACCTCTTTATGGCTCCATGAGGCGGGGACGGTCAGGGCGACTCTGAACCAGCAAGTGTACCACCTCCACACAAGACAGGACAGACATACAGCATGAGCATACAAATAACCTAGACAGCAATTATTTAGGTCCTGGTTTGCAATTTATAGATTCAAATATGTTGCTGCTCTAGGCTATTTTTCTTTTTGTTGGCTATTGTTTCCGTTATTAGTGATTATTAGCTTTTATTGTGCATAACTTCCAATCTAAAAGGTGAATTTGTCTCCTTTAGGATTTATTATGTGAAAAAACTCATCTCTTTGTAGTTTAGACCTCTGCATTTTAGTTTAGCAGTTAATATTTTGGTCTGGTCTCAAATGTTAGTGCTTCTTGAGGTGTTAATAACATATTTTGATGTAGTTTTAGTCTGGTCATTTAACAAATATGTAATTTCAGTTTCACTCAAGATTTCAGTCAAGATTTAGTCAAGCAATTCTTTGCCAAAATCTACTGTAAATGTTATGTAATTGACTAAACCTAAAATAAATGTGTGTCTTACGTTCATATTGTTGTTTTCAAATCTATTAAAAAATATTGACTGCTTCTTGGAGCTTTTCCCACATAAACAAAGCACAAACCTGTTATTTTTTCTTTGTAAGATCAATAAAGTCCTATCTTATCTTATTTTGGCATTGAATTTAAAGGCACACTGTGTAACTTTTTGGACTATACTGTTGCCATCAGTACAAAACATGCTCCTAATGACCAGCTCGGCACAGAAAATGCTATTACTGCAGTGGCTAATCAAAGAATGGATTTGGATGAGGACTGCACTTCTGCTGCCTTTAGTCACATCTCCATGGAGACGACTCTTTAGGAGAGGTGAGCCGCTCACAGCAAAGACACATGTTTGTTTGTACGTTTATGAGGTAAATTTCAATGATGAAAATATCTGTCATAAAATAAATGCTTGTACTTTTTATTGGGTAAACATGTTACACAGTGTGGCTTTAAGAGTTTCTAATGTTTCTGGTCCTTACTTTGTCTTTTAGCTGCAGTGTCACTCAAATTAACTAATTTTGATAGTGTTGATTTTCATTGTAGTTTGATTTTAGTCACCAAAAATATGACTTTGGCTAAAATCATGACAAAATATTTAGTCAACGAACTTCACACTGGTTTAAAGTGTGCTTTGGGAACAGCATGGGCAATTGTTTTTTACATAATCTAATATAAATCGTTGATCTACTGGCAACAATTAGTATGTTTTTTTCTTTTCTTTTCTTTTCTTTTCTTTTCGTGGCCTTATTATTCCACCCTTGTGCCCAGTGGATTTACTCACGTTGGTCCGAAGCTGTCTCCAACTTTATACGGAGCAAAGGTTTGATTAGAGGCTTCTGTGAATGGGATGCGTTTCGGAGACAGAAAGAACTCAAGGTTTTCCAGAGGGCAGGAGTCTCCATAGAGGCTGCAACAGACAGAAGCAATATTTCATTATAACACTTCAAGTCGAGCAGTGCAACAAATCCCAGTCAACACATCCCCCTATTTTTTTTTTTTTTTTTTTTAAGCTAAGGCCCAGGAGATGGACTGGAGTTTTCCCATTTCTACTATTGCTGGATATTGTATTTGATAGTTTTTTTTTTAAGAATGAAATGCGTGATCTTTTAGTGTGACACATGAGTAGCACCTGCTGCAATGGTAACATCAAATGTTTAGGGTGACCAGACCTCCCACTGTTGAAGCCTCTAGTCCCCTTTTCTACAAAACCAATGATGAATTGTCCCAGATCCAGTGTTTCACCAGAGCCATGTGACAGAAGCAGCATTTTATACTTCCATTTCCATTGCAAATTAACCAAAAAATGATTGCAATAGGCTGTTTTTCTTGTTTTATTATTACATTTCTAGTAAATAAAGAAAGATACAAATTCTCTTTTAAGACACGTGGATCTTGTACAGTAAACCATGGTGCTTGTTGCGTGTCATTGAGCGCCTCACCGTCCTCTAAGGTTGCAGTCTGTGAAGTAAATGTCCGAAATGAATTTCTCGGCTCTTTCGAGGAGCGTGCGCCTGTTTTTAAGCACAGGCTGATGATAGGAACCCAAACTCATCACGGCTGCAACTCCAAACCTTCACATCAGCTGATCAGCCGGAACCAGGAAGTAAACAGCGCCTGCACTGTGGGAGAACTGACACTAGAGGGCGATGTTACTGAGCACTGGGGTTTACAGTTTGGTAAATCTCCATATGTCTTCATGAGTAGCATTATACCATGGCTTCATCCTATACCAACATCACCATCATTTAAATACTGAAGCTAATCTGAGAAAATTGGACTCCTCTTTCTCTGGTCAGAAATATACCCTTTACTTATCCCTGTAGGAAGAGCTGGGTAGTACTCAGTTACATTTACTCAAGTAGCTTACATAAGTAACTTTTTTTTAAGTAATTGTACTTTTTAAAGTCTTCTTTTCATACAGTCATCTAGTACTTTTTTCGCTTATACTTGAGTAATATTAAAATGAAGTAGCAGTATTTTTATTTGAGTAAAACAAAATAGTAACTCATGCCACTGTTGCTAAAAAAAATCTTCCTTTTGAATTTTTCATATTGATGTGTTTTTATTGTATTTTCTTTGGAAGGATTACAATTATCACATTATTTCATGTTTTTTCCCTTATATTTTATAAGACCTTTACGCTCAGTCCCTTTACTCACAATACTCATCATGTAATATGTTCTCTGGCCACTACTTGAGAGTTATTTCTAAGTAATGTTAGGCTTACTTGAGTAAATATTTGGAATACCCTACCCACCTCTGCCTGTACGTGCCATAATGTAAAACATGTGTTTAAAAATAATAACAAAACAAAAGTGTCATTATTATCACTTTATTGAGTGTAGGCCATACCAGCACACACAATATTCTGAGATTCAAGATTTCATACACATATATAGGATATACAGGATAGTTTGACATAACACACACACAATGGCTTCTTGTCAATACCAGCATTCATGTGTAGGACACTGTAATGAGGTGCAAATGGGTGCATAGCATTAATTTCAAAACGTTTACCCCCTGTTTTAGCTGCATCATGCGAGGATCCATCTTTGTCTTTGAAACTCTGACACGCAGCCTATTCTGGAATTGGAGCAGGCTGAAATGAATATGAAGAGGTATTGCCTCCCTCCTGTTACCTCACTGTACAATAATTGCTCAAGTCTTTCTCATAAAGATACGAACACAATATCCCTGAGAAATCCATCAAACTTCCCCTTCAATAATCTATTTTTGCCTCACATTTTTGCCCAGGAGTAGGTAAGTCTGCCTAGCGATGAGCCAAGCCAAAAGATGACTCAAACTCAACCTCCACTTATCCAAAACTAGTGTTATTCATGACTTATCAGGAGGTATTGGTGTCTTCTTCTAGAAAAAAATTAAAGTAACTACTTTCACTACTTTTTGAGTTGACATTGGCTTTCCCAGCTCTCGCCTCCTCTGTTTGCAATGGCAGCATATTATGTATTATAGCTCCAACATAAAGGAGCTGAGAAAAATGTCATATTGTATTTCATTTCAACAGCATCTCTCATCCTCATCAAACACCATGTGCACATTTCGCTTTAAACTCTACGTTCACCACGAGTGCAGTGCTCTCAGAGTACATACTGTTACAGGCTGTAATGATGTTGAACTGAGCAGCTCCACTGGAACAGGCTGGAGGTGCTGGTCTTGTGATCCCTGCTCAGAGGGATCAGCACTCGGCCCACGTCAAGCCTCCAGCACAATGGCCTCTTCTCTCTCCCTCTCTCTTCAGGATGGAGTCATTGTTTGTGTGGAGGAAGCGCCCTTTGATTAACACATCCACGGAGCGGCTCTAAGTACAGGCTGGAGAGGAAGACCGCAGACCGGACATCATCAGTGAGGTCTGTCAGCGTGGATCGCCCCGCGCTTGCACCATGGACGCCAGGGGACAGAGGGCCATGGTCCAGCCTGACCTAAGCCTCTCACCAGTGCCAGGCGACTACACTTGGCCTGCAGCAAACGTGGTAAACACTCACGGCTGCACCACATCATTCCCAAGGGAAACCGTTCAGCTGCCTAATCCCATCAGTTTTAGAATATCTGAGAATGCCTGTGTCTCACATTAAACACGACAGGGAGGTCTGATCTAAACTGATGAAAACTATAAAACTACAAGAGTTGAGCCCCTCATGCTTGTGATTATCTTAGGCTAGAGGCCATAAGCCTGCATTGATGTTGATGAACATAAACATGGTATGTTTGTTGTACATGGACTGATGGATGGAGGAGGACAGGGACCTAGGGATCTTTAGAGCGTGTAAATGCAGGCTACACAACAGTGTCGTGGTGGACTCGCTCCCCGTTCTTATAGGCAATGCTTTTCGTCGTGGTCCTTTTGTCAGAGGACCTAAAAAGAAAACATTTAAATTAATAAAAAACTACTGTTCAACCTTCATTCAAACTTAAACATTCACACACTCACACATACAGGGAACACTGGATGAAACCAACGACCATCCCCTGAGCCTCACAAGCAGTTACTTAGGGATAACATAACTTCATATGCCCTTTGTGGTGACAGCCTTTTATACTGTGACACATGTTCCACTTCACTCACTATGTTTAGGCGAACACACAGTTCTGGGTTATACCTTTTCCATGTTCTCTGAAACATGGTGGCGTTAGACATAATTCCAGGGAAAAGATCTTACTCATGGTGCAATGTACAGCAGCTGGAAAGGGCACAGTCTTTATAGAAAACCACAGTCTTACAAGCCGGGCCAAGATTCACGCAACAAATGTGACTAAAAGAGGTTAAGTGAGCAGCGTCTTCTATTTGTGTCTAAACCAGATGAGTGGTTCATGCCAGGCCAAGTTAAAATTATGCAGGCTTTTAAAAATGTTTTTATCTTCATATTTGATTACTAAAACTATGATTTTATAGATTGTAGTTTATCTAAAACTGTAGACTTACCCTTTTCTCTTTATAAGGCACAGGAAAAAAACAATGAAAGTTAGTCCCAGGGTGGAGCCCACGAGCACAGGGATGCACAGACCTGTGGGGACATGAGGACATGAGCCTTGTATAACGTGTATGGATTTTAATGTGATAATCAGGATATTAGTATTTAGCGTTTGTATTTTTTGACTAAATTAACAAAATTCTAATTACTTGTAATCATACAACTATACAACCATACAACTATTTGGGTCTGAGAGATTTTGATGTAGCACAGACGCCTATGAGAACTTACCTGGGTTTGTCCAGAACAGTTGGTCTGAGGCACAGAGAAGCAGAGGAACAAGTCATTACGAGTGTATAACAGTCATGTAGTGTAGTCCACTACAGAGCTTTAGTGTTAATTCCCAAAGTCAGCACAATAACAGTAATAAACAGTAATAAACTTAAACGTGTCTCTCCAAATGTCTGTAATTAAGACATGTCAAAGCTGTCAAAAGAAATATTGAACAAAAAAACATGTTTTATTTAGCTGTACAGAGCAGTATGTTTAGATGCAGGAATGCTTTGTAAATTTCATAAGCTGCAGCAAATTGGTACAGTCAAATCTTGTAATTACCGGGACAACTCTAGTATAACCCTATACGGGCACATATCATGCCCACTGCAGTTTATAGTCTTTTTCACTGTACAGTGCCACAGCAGCAGGACCTAGTGCACTCATATTAGTCAAACATGTTACTAATGAGCAGAAAGCGTTGCAGCTTAAGGCTAAATAACAAGTGTCTTCATCGACAAAGTGAAAGTATGAGGGGAATCTCCTCAGTCCTCCCACTCCATGGGCAGAAGCCAGGGATGTGGATGACCCTGGCCGAGGGGTTTCGTGGGAGCGGGTGCAGGGGCATGTTTGCCATTGTTGGTCCCTGAGGTTTTCTTCTTCACTGTGGAGGTCCTCCGACTCTTCAGCGCTTTAGTCAGAGACTGGTCCAGCTCCCAGGCCTCGTCTGTGGGGCGTCCACTCAGAATGTGTCTGATTGTTGGGAGGGCCAGGTCTGACCGGCAGTCCAGGTAACTCCTGAGGTTTAGCTCAGGGAAGACCTCCTGTTCGAGGGCTTGGACCAACTGATTCTCAGCATGAGCCTGTTTCAGCTGACGCACTACACCCTGCTCCATTGTCACATAGCAGAGTGCATTTTGGTTTGGCACAGACACAGAGTGGCCCTGGCTCTTCCACTGAGAGGAATTCAACATGTGTTTTTTGGCTTTAGAGGCTTTCTGAGCACGGAGCTCTTTCTTTTTGGCACCAGGAAGCTTTGAGACACTGGGAAGAAGCTGGTAAAGGCCCTCATCCGCCAGGTCAGCCAGGTCTCCCACCAGCAGCTGCTGGACAACGTGTTTTCTCATGAAGCGAGATGAGACAGTCGGGGCCTGCAGTCCTCTGCCTGCATCGGACACAGCCATTAAACATTTACTGTATGATGTTTGTCTCCACACCCAGAAAGAAGCAGCAAATAAGAAAATCCACAAGCTTGTGTCAGCAAAGTGGCACCCACTGAAGCTGTGGGATTTCATGATGCTGCGTCCAAAGAAAGGTGCTATTAGAAAAGCTTAGTGATGGAAAGAAAGCTCAACAGCCATAACAGTACAACCAGGCAGTGCAATGAGGCACGCAGCCACCTAAAAGTCATGCACTGAAGACAAAAGGTCAGCAAGTCACAAAGGGTGTACTTATAATGAATGTTAATGAAAGCGTAAAGTTCACCACAAAAGCTCCACCAAAGACAGGTGAAAGTGTACGAGAGATGCCGAGCGGACAGCCATGCACGAGAAGAACGCAAACCCAAACCTGTGATTTCACTATTTTAAAGCAGTGCAGGGGTCAGTGGTTTGACCTGGGGAAAGGCCACACTTACCCTCTTTAAAGGACACCAGCACGACCCGACTGTCTGCCAGCTGTGGTTTCCTGAAGTTCCCATTGAGAGGCACAGGGGTCGAGTCCTGCACATGAGAGGAGAACAGGGCTGTGGCCAGGGACACAAACTGCAACACAAAAACAAAAACACGGTCACACACTTTTATGACAACAATCCAAGTGAACATCACAGAATCGGCCAACTCACCTGAGAGCGAGATATTGTCACAGGATTTCTGAAAATAGTCCACAACACGCTCGGGTAACACGGAGGGGTGGTCAGCGAGCCGTCATAGCGGTAATACTCATCCAGGCGTGCAGGTAACAGATCTCTAATGTTGAAACCAGGGACCTGCACTTTCTGACCTAGAAAATAGAAAACACAATCAGCAAAGTAACACGAAGTACAAAACCATGAGATAAAAGCCACGTACCTCGATATTTAACTCCATTGAGGAATTTTAGAAACTGTTCAAAGGCTGGACTGAACTCGCCGATCTGTAAAAGAAGATCGGCGAGTTCATTTTGGTTTGGAGCAAAATATGTTTTTTGTCTTTGGCTTTGAACCTTCTCACTCTAGTTTCTAGTCTAGAGTCAAAGCTCCTCAACCCCAGACAGATAGTAGCTGCTCAGTTCCCAAAATATAGTTACGTTATTATGTTATCTCACCTCGATGAAGGCTCCCAGCACAGCGAGCCCGTCCGATTTATCCACAGCCATAGACATGTTTGGATACTTCTCTGAATTGAAGTGTACCACATGCATCTGTACAAGGAGAAAAGATTTGCAGCCCTTCAGCCAAACAGAGGAAATTTCTTATTTGAACTCATTCTGAAAACTTTTTATAAGCAAAAACATATTTCCATTTCCATGTTGTTAAATGAGTGGCAGACCTGCCAGACCGTTGCTTTGTTTCAATAAGCTTCAGCAATGTCAAAAGATGTATTTCCATCCAGCATGCATTTTTTCCACCAATATCTTGTATTGATGATGGGAGAATGTAACCTCTGCGCAAAACCTTCTTCAGCACATCCCAGAGATTTTCAATGGGGTTAAAATCTGGACTGGCCCAATGAATTTTGGCATATGCCCGTGCCATCAGGGTAGAAGAAATCCACCGAGGAATAACCTGGTCATGCAGGATGTTCAGATGTTCTCATTCTTTGTGCACATAGCGTTGCTGAACCAAGACCTGACCAACTGCAGTAACCTTTGATCATAACAGTTGGTTAAATCCAGGTGGCGACTGTTTCTTCGTTATGCAGTAGTGATGCGTGGGTGGACCAGATATCCATGGATTCAGTCGAGTACCTCAAATATACTGCAAAGTTCGGCTGCGGATGGGTCGGGTTAGACAGCGCACTTTTTGTTTTGTTTTCCTTACATTGTTGGCTCATAACACACATTGCATTCTTATCCATAAAAGTCACTCAAATTCAACTGTATGTTTTGCTGAATGTCTAGTTTTATGGGAGAAGGTATCATTTGCATGTTTGGTTTCTCATTGCGCCGAGTTTAGACATCGCCTATAGCTCTTGTATGACTGTGATCTCTGCTCCAAGTGCAGCACAACGGCCATAGCACATGCACGACAGGCACATGTGATGGAAATAATGGGAAAGTTTCTGCTCCTCATTTCCTGATAAATCCATGAGAGATTTCAAAGGTTCCTCAGCAACAAAACAAAGCATAAAGTTCTATTTCTTCTGTAAACTCGCGCTCATGTGACGTGCTCCTCTTTGAGTGACAGCCAGAGCGGCTCATGAGGCAACTTTTTAATGTGTGCGGGTTCAGGTCGGGTTCGGGTCGGAAAATTGAGACTTGCTTTTTTCGGGTTGGGTTTGATTTACATCGGGTGGGGTTGAGGCAGGTCAGAAAAAAAAGCCCTGACCCTCGCATCACTCGCACGCAGATCGAACCTCAGACCAAACTCGTAACTTTAGAGCGAGAAACCACCTGCTCGGTGCTGGGTTTCAGATTTGCTTTGATTATAGATATCCAAAAAGAGTTGACAAAGAGTCTGACTGAGCTTCAGGAGCAGGATTGGTGTTGCTGGCAACTTTGCTCGATGTTTTGGGTTCCATAACAGATGCGTCGACCTTGAGACCGAGCAACATATACTTGAAATGATCCGTGTGGCTTTATCTAGCAATGATATAAGTGCTTTGGTAAATGTAGTGCTTTACATGACACTTGTACGACACTCGGCAGGAGAGGACATTTCCCATCATCCAGCAGCAGCAGCAGCAGCAGCAGCAGCAGACAAACATGCCATCAAGGAATGCGGTTTTATGCACTGGAGACGGTTCAGAGGAGCGCTGGTTCTGACGTGTCCATCGAGAGACGCAGGTCAGACCACAGGCTGCTCTCATGTGGTTCCCAACTGCTGCACCCAGGACAATAAAGGAACTCTTCTCCCATGCAATGAATTTGTCATTACACTTGTGCTGTTACTACTTTATTGCGTTTAATCTTGCATTAAACTAGGAAGAGACGGCAAACAAAAGAGCAAACAGTGTGTGAAAAGTGCTTACAGAGCTGTGCCAGCAGACGGCCACTCCTTTCAGAGGTGGTGGAAACCAGTGCATCGTGGTATTCTACTTTAATCCCCAAACCACAGACTCAGAGACACACAGCCCTACTGTCAGCTCAGACAAAGGCTTTGCCATTCTAAATACCCCACTGCGATATACAATGCAGTCATCTGATTGGCAACTTTTGTTTTTGTAGACCATAATATCAGAGTTGGTTTTATTGGGCCATTGTGAGTTCATACATTCCAGTTTTATAGCTTTCTCAAGATGTCACTCTCCATGCAATTTGATAGCTCTAGATATGGTTAAGTTTTCTAAACAAGTACCACCTCGTAAAATATTTGACCTTCCACAGGGGCCCAAGATCAAATCAGGACCAAAACAAGTCTACAAAAGATCTACAACAGATTTAAATGACTTACACCAGAAAAACGCCCAATGTACAAACATTACTAAAGCATAGGGGAAATTATCTTCAATGAAAATGAATAAAGTCTAAAATTGCATGTGATTCTGAGCCCCACCAGTGGTACACATCCGCAGCCAGACAGTCATTTCCCTGATTAAAGAAGGAGTCGGGCATAAGCATTTCTAAGTGTCTGAAGAGCATTCAAGTGTCTGTCTCGTCTGTCAGGACACTCACAAAACTGTAGCGGCAGCTCTTTAAAAGACCGGTGCTTCTGACATCCTTCTCTGGAGTCAGGCGCACGAGAGAGAGGTCACTTATTACCGGCCAAACGTCAAAACATAAAGTAGTCTCCAACACAACAGACGACAATCAGTGGTGTACGTAGTTGTTGAGGCGGGTGTCTGTCTTTACAAGGAAGCCTGTTGAATTTTCTACTCTCATCATGTTAATCTGGTTGATGTGTGGGCACTAAAATGCATTGCTTTACATGTAAATATTGCTGCCTCTACTATTGTAAAGTCTCACTATAGTTTGTTGCTGCGAAAACTTTTTAAATTATTCATTTCATTTCATCTTTGAGAATATTTGACCAGTCTTTTTTACTCTTTTACCCCCAAAAGACATATCTGTTTTTAGCAGACAGTGCATCTGTGTCAGCCTGAAAAACACCTCCCTCCTTTGTCTAAAACATGTGAAAATCGTGACAAACAACAAACACTGTGGCGCTTACGTGACGGAAAGAATGTTGTATAGAATCAGCGTCCAAAAATAGAGTAAATAAGCTTTAACTGGTTTAAGAGCATGTAGCGCAGCAGTCTCACGTACCTCTCCTGCGTACTGTTTGTTGTTGACCGTGTGCTCGGATCCCATTGGTCGGCCGGCCGAGCCCCAGTGGAAGTGCAGCTGAGCCGCGCTGTAGCGGTGGGGCAGGCTGGAGATGTACATTTGTGGAGGCAGAGAGATCTGGACTGTTGAGAAAAATGACTAAATGTTAGAAAAGTAATAGTAGCACCGCAGATGAAATAGGGTGTAGTTGTTTCATGACTTGATTCATTTGGGAGTCACTGAAACCGTTCTCTTGACAGGAGCAAAATATACATGCAGTCAGATATGGGCACATATAGTTAAAATTCTGTTTTGTTTTGTTCATTCATGTAAACTAAAATGGTTGTTAAGAAGACAATATCAAAAACAGCTGCAAAAAATTCTTGCGGGGTAATGTTTCAAAAGAGAATAAAGTGATAATTCCACACTCTTATTGTTATAGTGAATTCTTTTTGAGTAACACATTAATATGAATGACATTTATTTGCATATTCCTGAAATATAATAATAATAATAATGTTGAAAAGACTTGGTTGGGAACTGGAAACTTTCTGTTCCCTGGCACAGTTATATGAAATACTGGTCAAAAGTCTGCAAGCGCTTTTTTAATGTACTGGTTTTTCTTTTATTTCCAGACTAATTACATTGTAGATTTTCACTGAAAGCATCAATTTATGAATGAACACACATTGAATTATGTTTAAACTGAAATAGATTCTTCAAAAGAGCAGCATTTTGCTTTGATTATTGGTTTGGACACTTTTGCCATTTTCTCAATGGGTAGTCACCAGAAACGGTTTTGACTTCACCGACTTACAAAACTCATTGAGCAAATGCCGGGAATAGGGTGGCAATTTTGAAGAATTTAGAATCTAAATCATATTTTGAGTTATTTCACTCTTTTATGCTTCCTACTAGAGATGCACCGATCCAGCTTTTTTGTTACTGATACCGATACTGAGGTTTGAGAATCTGCTGATATCCGATATTTACCGATACCACTTTCTTAAAAGTGGTTTTCTCTGAGTGAAAAATGTAATTGACTCATCTCCATTGTAAGATCATTAAAGTCATATTTCATTGTCATGTTACAGATCAATTATCCATTATATCTATTGATAAACCCTTGGATAAACATTTAACAAGGATGACTTTTCTACACTAAATATCCTGGGGTATATGACAGGTTTTAAAGGGACTATAAAGAGTTTAAAAATGTTAAAATTATGTATTTTCCTCCCCCTACATGTTCCAGCCATGTCCTAATGTGTAGAATGAGCTCAGACCTGTTCACCACAACTGCCTCTAAAATCCTGGACTGTAACTCAAAAAGGTGTTAATTCGGGTCTAAAACTAAATCACCAGGTTCTTAGCTTTACAATGATATACAGCATGCCCATATTCACTTAGATGTAGGTGGTGAAAGTTGTGTTTTTGAGGCGTTAAGAGCCAAAACTGGTATTGGTTCAGTATTCGATATTTGTTGCCAATACCCAATATCATATTTTTTCCAGTGTTGGCACCGATAACCGATCCCAGTATTGGATCGGTGCGTCCCTATTTCCTACTGCCAAAAGTAATTAACTAGATTATTTTAAAATGTATCAATATGAGCAGCATTATCCAAATTTGAGTTGTTGTGACTGGTTAAAATGGAGGTGGGATTATTTCACTTGTTCTGAGACGTTTCTGACTCGTTTCAATAGAGTTCAGGAAAATCCACAGTTACCATGGAGATCCGCCATCTTTGCTATTAGCATCCATTTTCCACTTTGACTAACATTAGCTAAAAACTGTATAAAAATGGGAGAAAAAGCTGTGGAACAACAGCTGCTGAGTTACTGCTGGTAAATACATCTAACTTCCTGTGGTGTCCAAGTGTTTTAATGTGAACAATAACTCCGGTATTTTAACTTTTAAAATCTCCATTAGTTTACAATTGCTGTTAATCCCATAATGCTTAGCGATATGACATCACATTCCCGAACTCTATTTCCTACACTGCAAAAAGTAATTAACTAGATTGATCTAAAATGTATTAGTATGAGAATAATAATCCAAATTTGAGTTGTTTTGACAGGTTAAAATGTCGTTGAGCCTTTGACCTAGATTATTTCACTTGTTCTCAGATGTTTCTCACTCCTTTCAGTACGTTTCGGCTTTATTTCAGGTAATTTTCTTTGCCAATGGGGTAAGAAAATCAGTCTTATCCCATTTGGCAATTTTACTTTCTTATTTCAAGCAACATTGCCTAGAACTAGTCGTGAATGTCATCAAAAGAGCAAAGTAAACTTGGTCAGATCAGGAAAAAAAAGTCTAAATCAGTGAAGACCGCTCAAACCAAGATGCATTTCCTGAGTCTTCAAAAAGAATCGTATGTAAGAAAGTAAATAGTGTTTCCAAACTTTTGACCAGCAATAGCATGTTTTATCCTCCTCCTTTGCTTTGTCAAGGGCGCTAAAATCAGTGGAGGGCACGGCACATCAGGGTGACAAACATTTAGAAGCACCGCCTGAGTCAGCAGCGTGTCCAGCGCTGACGTCCACAGACATGCACACATAAGCATCAGCCCGCTCTTCAAAAGTCACCCGACGATCACAGACGCCTTATTATCTATTCAGCGCTATTTAAACACGTCAGTCCCGCTGCTCGTTCCTTAGTTTCAAAAGCGTTGACTAATCTTTTCCCAGATTACCCAGACTAGTGCAACAGACTAGTTTTACTTCTGTAATAAGAGAGTGTTTGGGGATAATTGCTGTGGTAAACTCCCCCGGATGATCCTCCTGTCATTTTCTGAAGGGTGACCCATAATTTAAATCGTTAGTGAAAAAAAAAGTAATCCTTCATATTTATGTCAAGCCGTTCTAATGATCACGTTCGCTTTTATCTGATTTGCAGACGTTTCATACAGTGTTCACGCCGAGTAAGAGTGGAATATCTTGATTATGGAGCGAGACCAAGAATTCAAATGGAGTGCGGTTACAATACATTAGGAGTCATTGGAGGTAAAAAGGAGTCAACAAAGTAGTTTCCCTAGTAAGTTATCAAAGCCCCTTGGTTTTAGAACAGGTTGACTATAGGCTTTTATGAACATTGCACAAAAAATAGAACTAAATGAGAGAATTGCTGGGTTTCAGGTGACATCACAGCGTTCTAAAGGCCTATAATATTATATAGAGGTAAAATTATTTTGTTAATGAGGAATTTCTTCGTCTCATTCATATATTTTCTTTTTAGATACGACTTGTGAAAGTGTAATGCATTTAATAGGAAAAACTGGCTCCTGCCCCACACTGGGTCCATTCTTTAAACTGCAATGTAAGATTTTTTTGTAACTACTTTATAAGCATGAATTTTCTCCCCAGGTATGTGTGCTCAAATCTAATCTAATGCTGATTCTCAAGATAATTATCCAATCCAGATAACCAGACACTCGGCTAAAACCAAATGTGGAAATGAACAACAAAAAGGGACCCTCCCACTTCCATAATCCCAGCATTTGTTCCCAATCAAATCCTAGTACAGTAAGTGCTAGTTAGGGCTGGGCAAATCATCGAAATTTAATGGCAATCGCAATCTCTAGTTTGGTCAGTCTCAATAATCTTCATGGGTCTTTATAATATCTTCAGGTTTACAGCCATTTCTTTGGCAAATGGCACCCATAACGTAAAAATAAACCTTTTGCTCTTCTTGTTTTCTAGGTTTGTATCAAAAGTTTGCATAACTTCATGAATCAGTGGCATGTATGTGTTTTGTTATGAAAAAATCGAATCGAAAATCGAAATCAATGAAGCTCAGTGACAGAATTCTATAATACCCTCACCCCTATAAGTGAAGCCCTTATAGTAGAGCTCAAGACAATCTCTGCAGACCGTATACTCACCAGAATGGCCGTTGTTGCCCAGGGTCAGCTGATCGCTGGGGGGCAGGTTGTAGTTTTGCAGGACGATGGGGCCGAGTGACGGGTCGAACCTGAGCAGATCAGAGCTGATGTGGATGGGAGACTGGAACGCTCCTCCACAGTACGGGAAGTGTTTGGGCCAGTGATGCTCCCCGTCTGGCCCTGGACACAGAGGCAAAGAGGTGCAGTGGTGTCACGAATTATCTCCTTTCACTAATAGATTTCCATACGTATGTGAGCATTTCTTATCAGACTTTTTTTTTTTCTGTTGTTTTCCAGTCTGACTAATTGCTGGAGAACATTACATTGCAATTATTTGCTGCCTCGAAAAGTCTAGTTCTCATATTTTAATCCCTAGACCCTCAGTGGGTCTTAAGCTTTTCACACCAAGCACCACCACCAAAGGAAATCATGGCTGATAATCACCAGATCTATATCAGGGCTAACCCAGGACTAAACTGTAGCTAAATCAGGTCGAGAATCGGAAGACATAACAAGAGATTACCCCAAAAACACAACATTGTTTATAATAGTTTCTAAATGAGAAAAAATAGGGGGGGAAAGACAGAGATTTGAAAACCACTGCCGCTCTTACAGACATAACAAATGATGTCTATGAACGTAGAACTTGAGCACTTCAGTATGACATCACATTCGGTCAGTTCTCAACCCATTTCTTAATGTTCACAAGTTATTAAGGTCACATTATAGACATGGCTCAGTCTCACAAGGAGATCATTAAAGCACAGGTAGAGCAAAAAATATATATTCTATTTCTATTTCTACTATTGCCCTGTGCAGGAACAGGCTGGATATAATCAGATGTCATGTTTGATATATTGAGTTTGCACTTGGTATCCTTTCTGCAGAGGAAATAAACGTTATAAACGCTATAAGCCAAGTGTAGATTTTCCTTATCTGTATTTTTGATAAGCCTCCAGCAAAGGTCAGTCCTCAATAAGTTTAAAATGACCTTTTCAGTAGTAGAGGAAGTTTGAATGAAAAAAGAGACTGTCATTGACTCACCAGAGTATGTCCATTTGGCAGCTGAAACAAAGAAAAGTAATTATTCCAATGATATCACAAAGCATATTCACACAAAAAAGAGAGCTTGCATTCATTCCAAAAGAACTTGTGCAGAGCGGGTTACCGTGCAGCAGAGAGGCTGTGCGCAGGAGCAGGAGCGGGGTGATGCCTCGCCGCAGCGGCATGTCTCCGGTCTGAGCTGTCCAGTGAAGCCCGGTGTGTAGACAGCAGCTGTGAACCCGCTTTTATATATTCATGAGTCAACCTCGGCGTGTTCTCAGAATGACGTAAAAAAAAAAAAAAAACAATAACAACGAAACGTGTCTTCGCTGGCGCGCAGGTCAGCGGAGGGCGCGCGCAGCAACCGCAGTTCAATCTCAGGGCGAGGGTGAAGACATGGGCCCATGGGTTTAGTATTTTACCAGGGTCAAGGCTTTTGCAAAGCTTGATGCGCGAAATTAGAACTCTATTAGAAAATATAGAATATAGAAATATAGAAATATAGAAATTAGAACTAGTTTCTAACTAGTAATTGATGCAAAAATAAAATAGAATATTATTAATTGAGGCAAACTATAGTGTTATATCAGTGACAGAGGCCAATGTCTCACCCCACAGATTATATAAAACAAACAACTATAACAATGTTCATTTTCAAGGGTTGTAATCGATTGGAGTTCAAGCTTGGTTGTTTCACCGACTATAACAGTAGCGCCCCCTGCTGTGAAAGAAGTGTGTTTTGTTATTGCATGTCTAAAGAACTAAATTCTTCTTTTCCTTCCGAACAAAAATGCTGTCCATCTGATGTTGGCAATACAATTGTGTTGTTTAGTCACCGTGATTTATTTTTATTAATATTTTGGCTCAGCGGCATCTTTTGACTCCTACAAATGTCTAAGGGAGCAGATTGGGTATATGGGAGAAATAGGAGATGCCACAGGTCCATGTCAAAACAGACAGATCAGAATTAAAACTGATAAACGGATCCTGTAGAGCCTCAGACTGGAAATATAGCAGCAGAATGTTTAACTGAGCACTTCGAGAGTGCGTTAACAGACATGCATAAAATCAGAGACCATATTAAAAGAACACAATACAACACGCTTAACAGCACATCTTTCTAATGTCTATTTTGTTATGTGAAAGAAAACAAAAAAATATGAAACAAAAAGTAAAAACAAACACACACAAACACACACACACACACATTACTGAGTAGTTACTTCCAATTGAATTTTAATCAAACACGACTCCATAGCATATGCTCAGGGTCTCCAACATACTTATAACACCTTTGACATTGATCTGAAACGTCTTACTGCACAGGTTTGACTGTAAAAGCTGTGAGTATAATAGGCCTAACTTGTGTGGTATATAGTACTTCCACCTTATCACTCAATAGCAGCAGGTGCCATAAAAGCAGTGGAGCAGTTTAGTTTCGAATAGTCAGTGCCATCAGTGGAGTCTGGGTCCAAAGGTCTTCCCCTGTCCCTGGTCTCCTCTGTCTCTGTGTCTCCAGCTCCGGACAAAGACGCTGCTGTGCCATGAAGCTCCTGCTGTTTTTAGGAACCGCTCTGACGCTGGTTCACTCTGGACTCTTGATTCCAGGTAAAACATGTCTTCTTTTACCATCTTTCATAAACACCTTTTTAAATTAAATTTGAATATTGAATTCATTGAAACCTGAGGCGCGTGGCTCAGGCCCTAATTTCACTGTTATAAATGTCGGTTTGCATATTTCATATACATATGCTGGTAAAAAAAATACTTGTCTTTTGAGTTCATGTGCAGTGAGTAATTGGAACCATAGCTAAAAAGAAAAGTGTAATATTGAGCAGGGGCGTCAGATTGGGGGAGGGATAAAAGGTTCTATTTGGTTCCTTGGCCCCTCAAAAAGTGTTCAGTGTTTAAAGCTATCAGGAAAATGTGTGAAATGGGCCCAAGGCGGTTTGTAACCAACTTTTTTTTTGTGCCCCACCCCTGATACTCAGAATGTTTTCACTTCAGTTTCCTTCCACAGTGATTATCTCCATTAGGGCTTCAGGTCAGTTTAGTGTCTGTTGTGTAAACTATTGGTTGAAAGGAGCCGAAAAGGGAAGAAATAGCCATTTTGGTCGGAGCAGTGTTTAAGTTAATGATGAGGAAGGCAAAGGCCTTTGCGGGGACTTCTGTGTAAAAGGGCGGGAGGACGGAGATACTACACCATAAACAATACTTTTATGACCGCCATAAAAACAGGGAGTGGGTCTGTGTTGGTTAAACATTAGTCACGGACTCAGCTAAACGCTTCTTATTGAATAAAGGGTCCACCTGTGAACTACCTTTGAAAATAATGCTATGTTTTTGTGTCCTTTACAAAATATGAAGCTGGTAAATAAAAAATGGCAAGACTGAGGGGGATGGTAGTTGTGCTGCCACAGTCTCGGAAGCAGGTTGTATGGCTAATACTGATTTATTATTTGTACATGGGATGATAATCTTCAACATTAAGTATTGTGTTCTAATGAGGTATATTATATAGTATTATATAGTATTATATCAGGATAACATGACACTTATTACGACTTACTGAAACTATATATTATTACAATGTCAGGCATTTTCAAAATATTTTCAGTAAGCTAGTGACTTAAACTTTCGTTTCAGTGCTATACTAAACGTTACCGTGCACCAGCTGTGACTTGCAGTTAAAATAGTATGAAACTGGAAGGAAAAAAGAGACAACAAAAACAAAATGAGCCAAAAATGTACAGATTTTTTTGTGTTGCAGATTTCTGTCATCAGCCGAAAGACGAGGGCCAGGGCACATCGTTCGCATTTGCAGTCCATTATGACCAAAAAACGGACCTGTGCCATCCATTCCTCTACAGAGGCCAAGGAGGAAACATGAATCGTTTCAGCAATGAGAGAGAGTGCATCCGAAACTGCTCTGTCAACGCCGAGAAAATCTACCCCATGGATCGTAAGTATCTACGGGCACAAACTCAAACATAGTCATCAATTAACGAGATATATATGCCACTTTCCTTTTGATATGTTTGGACAGTGAAAGTAGCTTGCCACTTCCCCAAGGCCAAGGGAAACTGCAGCGGGGCCCAACTGAGATACTACTACAACTCAGTGACTGACAGATGCAAGAAATTCCACTACTCAGGTTGTTTTGGCAATGGAAACCGCTTCATCGACATTGACATCTGCAACGCCACCTGTGACGGCATCCATGGTGAGTGCACGAGTTTGTATTATCCACACACACAAAGTCCACAAGGGAAAGGATATTCTTTGTAAAGCACTTTACAACAAGTCACCTCAAGCTCTTCACAAGGCACAAGTCTTGATGATTGTAAGCTGCACATCTAGCCACAGCTGCCCAGGGGTAGCTAACAGACCCTCAAAACCAACAGCAATTAATCACTCACATACACTATAAGCTCAAAATGGTAAATGATCTCAATTTATATAGTGATTTTACCTAAAGTGCTTGACATCGAGGAACCACTCACCCATTCACACTGTCATTCAGGGAGTATAAAATGGCTAACTTGCATATAGTCCCTTTAAAGTTGAGGTACCTGATCTTTCCTGTTAAAACTGTGAATTTTTTTGTTTTCACCCAAACACTCCCACCTATGTCTTGAAGGAATACCAGAATTAATAGATGAATCAATAATTGTGACATCATAGTATAATAGAATATTATCCGAACAATCTCACAAAAACAATCTAATTAAGTTAAGCGTAATTGTTACTCCAAAAAGTTAGAGAGAAACATAATGTTTTCCGCTGGTCACTGTAGGTAGGTCTCACTGTAGGCTTTTGACACAAATCATTGTTGGCTTACCAGATATTCAATCAAGAAGGAATATCATTAGGTTACCTCAATAATAATATTAGTAATTCATATTACAATTCCTAGTTTGTGAACCTGTTCTCAAACAATGGCAATAAAAACTATTCTGATTCTGATAATAATTTGTCTTCCATATTCATATTATACTCACATCTTATTGTGCTTAAGTTTACAGTAATGACAAAAGTATGTTTTTAGATGACCGAGAGGACGAGGAGGACATCGAGTGGGACACTCCCGTTGGTGAGTTCTTTATTCATGTTCAAAAGTCGCCTGAAGGCCAGAGGACAGAGCATCCTCCATAAATTCATTGTCGTCCAATGAAATTGCTATTTGTGTGATTAACAAATCACAAAGAGTACAATAACATCTGAAAACCAACACCAAGACTCCATTGAACCTTTAGCTTTGACCTTAACAAACATTTTCTGAGATGAATGTGATTCCTATGAGTTTGTCATTTCATAGTTCAGTCTTCTTGAATGTTGATGCTGCTGTGTGTTCAAAATGTAGTCTTCGAACTGAATCTTCCTTTAAAAATAAGAAATCAACAAATCTAACCGCAATTGCAACACTTCGATGTTTTTCCAAAATAGTGCAGCCCTCAGTTATGTGTCTGTGGTTTCATTATTTTCCCTTTACAGCAATCATCTGTGGGGTGCTGCTGGCTCTTGTGGTCTTTGGC
Source organism: Gobius niger (assembly GCF_951799975.1). Classification (NCBI taxonomy): domain Eukaryota; kingdom Metazoa; phylum Chordata; class Actinopteri; order Gobiiformes; family Gobiidae; genus Gobius; species Gobius niger. The sequence goes on from NC_136863.1 coordinate 10,085,145, forward strand.
ATCGTCATAACCATTGTAGTTTTAACTGTACTGTCAAAGTAAGTGGAATTTGCACATAACGCACAGTAAACTTTGTCATAGTTATCCTGATACAGAATACTAAAACGTCTGCTCATTTTAGGAAAAAAGAAGCAAAGAAGAAGGGAGCGGGAAACCGTCAGCAGGACGTGCCTCTGCAGGAGGCTTCGGTGGAGGTGTCGTGAGGATCGACCGCAGTTATATAGAAGGGCTTACAATGGTTTACACTGGACTGTTATGTGTATTATTACATCCTGTACATGAATCCGAATTAATGTTTTGAAGACATGAATGTAAAAATCAATCTTTTATTCTAAAAATTATGAAACAACATTGGCCAAAGTAAATTGGTAAACAGCATGCTTGTAAACACATTTTTTATAGTTATTAGTGGCCTTATTTGGTTGTGTTTTGCCACACTAAAAACTCAGAATAGACACAAGAACATATTTCTTTTCACGTGTATGATTGTTCGTACAAAATGTCTGTAAACTATTCAATACAATGTGGTTTTTAATAAAATTTGAAAATTCTGGTTCTTCTTTGCACACAAGTGGCAAAGCCTAGAATGTGATGATGTCTCTCTCCCATGTGCGGGACAGGAGCCATTTCTTCCTATTAACTGCATTACACTTTCACAAGTAGCATCAAAAAGGAAAAGCATTAATTACTAAAATGATCATTAATATCTTTGACTGGGTCCATGGTCTCTCTGTACAACAGCAAAAATCTCCTCAAAATCCAAATAATGTTACCTGCCCCCAGATAGATGCAGGTTAGCCATTTTATACTCACTACTGCCACCTCAGGTGATAAGTGTAACTGCACCTTCTATATTAAGCTCGTGCATGGTGGCACTTCAAACCCGAATTAACCCCTTTTTGAGTGACAGTGCAGGATTTTAGAGACAGATCCACACACTTAGTATTGGCATGAGCAGGCTATGTATCATTGACCTGGACTGCAGAAAATGCTGATTTCTGCTAAATGATTAACAATAAGCATGTGCTCTACAGTCGATAAAGGCCTAATTATAACAACGGCTCAGCTATTACAAACCAGGGTGACAAGTGAATTAAGCACTACACATTTCTGGGGAGAATAAGGGTGACAGTGATTCTCTGAATTCACATAGACAACGTGGATGTCTTGCCAAAAGGCACAAAGGCATCAAGACTTTGAAGTGAGAGAACCTAAAAAATCAAAAGGAACAGGCCACCATTTTTACATACTGAGATATGTTCTTACCTGAGCTTAGACGAGTTGATCCGTACCTGTCTGGTCTATGTGCGTGCCCATGGAAGAGCTTGGTCGCTTCTAACTTCACCCCGTTTGGAGCTATAGGAACATACTGGGAGAGGCCAAATGCTAAAAACATCTTTGATCTTTTTGCGTGACTGGTGGCACACAGTTCTTCCATACTGTGATATGTTCTTACCTGACCTTAGATGAGTTGATACGTACCCGCTTGGTCTTTGTGCATGCCCGCGGAAGAGCGTGGTAGCTTCCAACTTCACCCCCGTTTGGAGCTATAGGAATATACTGGGAGAGGCCAAATGCTAACAACATCTTTGATCTTTTTGCATGACTGAGGGCACACACAAAAACCAGACAGGTACGAATCAACTCGTCTAAGCTCAGGCAGGAACATATCTCAGTATGTAAAAACGGTGGCGTGTTCCTTTAAGTTGGTTCAACACATAGTACGCACGCGTGAATTTAATTCAGTTCATAGAGTCGGTAAGAAACTAACTTTAAATTAAGCAAAAAATGTCACTAATGAACACATAGGCGTAGGAGACATAATATTATATAACGAGGAGTTACTGGCAGTCATTTATTTTATTCTTTTGTGCCGCGACGCCGGGTGACGTCACTTCCTGAATGTCTATCCATTTGTTTGTAGCACAACCGTGTTTGTCTTTTCAATCATTGTTTTGATTAATTTTTACATGTAAAACCTATTATTACGCAGTAACCGACTTTTCCACATTTTCTATAACACAGTAAAGTTATCTAGCCGTTAAACATTTATAAACGCGTGCTGTCGTGTTTGGCGGTGCTAGCTGCGGTTAGCATGCTAGTCCAGAGTGAACGCTTGTTTCCTTGCTGTTAGCCGATTTGCTGCTGACTTCTTTGAACAGTGCCTGATGATGGAGTGCCCTCATCTGAACCACATCGTGAGCTCAAAGCTGGACTCGGCCCGTTTCCCCGAGGGGGTCCCGTCCTCCTGGTGCTGTGACGGTGAGGCGATGATACAAGGTGTCACACGATTCGCTGCTGCTTTATTTACTAAACCAGAGTGTACTGTTAAATCCGACAGCATGCAGAGCTAAGGAAAACTCGTGGATGTGTCTGACCTGCCTGCGAGTCCACTGTGGAAGGTGCGTTTATCTCAATTACATTGTAATTATTCTAAGGACTGGGTCCAGGGAGTGTCTATATTGTGCTCTGTAAAGACGCTTATTATTATCACCAGAAATCAGCACAAAGTTATGATTGGTGATCTGGTGATCACCAATGATGATCTGGTGGTTGTATCGTCTGGCTCTGAATCCTATTGTTTGCCTTCACTTCGACTTTGTTCACCCCAATCCTTTAACCTGAACCGAGCACATTTTCTCCAGTTTGGCTTTACCTAAATCTAAAAAAAAGTGACAACAATGCAAACAAAAACATCCTTCTAGATCAGTGGTGTAGGTCTTAGCTTTCAAATGAGGCATTACTCTGGTCTAATAGACTACAACATTTTAGATTTGGGTAATGCTGAACTGGAGAAAATGCACTTGGTTATGGCCGGGGGTAAGAGATTAAAATGTCCACTTTAAACATAACATTGAAAAGTTTGCCACATTTTGACTGAAACACTGGTGGTACAGGTGAACCTTTAAAAAAAAAAAAAAAATGATATACATTTTGAGTTAACCTGTCATTAAGTTCTTATCGGACTGTTTAGTTGACTCTAATGACTGTGGAGGGGGGCATTGTCTACTTAATTAATAGGAAACACTGACTTTAGTATCAGACTGCTGTATAAATTGATAAATTACAAATTAGATTAGATTAGATTACAAAAACAATTGCATGTACGGTATACTACTATACTCCACTAGCGCTTATTCAGCAGGTTTTTATTTATTTATTTATTCGAGTGTACATTTTGCTCAAAAGGAGTGGGTTATGAGTGCCTTCCCCCAACTCAATATGATAAAACATTTAATTTCACAATAGTACAATCAATGTAAAAGGGAACAAAAACAACAACAATAGCTAAAAGGATTAAGTACACAGTCTGGTCATGGCAAGATGGCATTTATGTGAAGGAAGATTACATGTCTGTCATGTACTATACACCTACAACAAGTAATGCTAATTACAACAATAACAATGATAATTCGATATAATTAAATGACCACAGTGATCACTCTGGACCCCTGAAGCATGCTTCAGTGCTCCAACCTGGTACAATGCATCTCTCCTTTTCGAGGTTAAAGTATATTGTACACTGTCCCTGTTCAAATAAATAAATAAACTAAACTAGTTTCCACAGCAATAATAAGAAAATAAGTTTACATGTTCGGTCATACATTTGGCCGCATCATTTTGTAATTAGTCTCATTGACTGAAAAGAAGAAGATGTTACCTTTTCAGAACAGCTTATTAACACAGACCAAACCCACAACCACTTTTTGAACTGTTCATATAATTAACAGAATGATACACTATTATAAGAACGGTCTTGTTTCATGTAAGATCCTTACAAAGCAAGTAACAAAAGGCGACCATTAATATATTTCTTTCAGATGGTTACCATTACCAATGCCAAATATCAGCAGGGTGTTGAGCGGGCCAGTTGAAGAGGGCAGTAGCTCCCCATCAGCAAACCCGCACCCAGCAACTCTAACAGCTGATTTTGTAGTTTGTTGCATGAGGCACAAATTAAGCACTCTTGTCATCCTGTGTGCATATTTGTGCTGAACAGATATGTGAACGGTCATGCAGTCAAACACTTCGAGGACAGTTCAAAATTGGGCCAAGAGAATGGTGAGACTCTGGAGAAAGAAGATGAAGGGCATTGTGTTTGCATGGACTGTGCCAACTACAGTGTCTTTTGGTAAGAAATGACTGAAATAAGAGGTTTTCCCACGTTAGTAAAACAAATGATGGCACCACGTCATACTTGTCTTTCTAGTTACAGATGTGATGAGTTTGTTGCCAATGACACTGAGCTTGGGCTGGTGCAGAAAGTCAGGGAGCATTTGCAAAGTGTAGAGAAGTAAGTGATTTTTTCCCCACATGTTGTACAAAATAACAATTGCAAGAAATTGCTTTGTGCTAAGAATGTGTTCTTACAGTCCAGAAACTGCCTGGAGAAAACGTAAAATCGAAGAAAGCGATGGTCCAGAAAACAAAATAATTAAAACTAATGTAAGTTTTCTGTTGGTGATTGTTTACTTATCAAATGTAGTAATAAATACAGATAAATATGACTTCTTCAAAGCACTGAATGTTCTCTTACTGATTCATTTTGTATTATTGGTTTATGTTAGGATGGGACCACTGTGGCAGCCACAGGTTTGAGAAATTTGGGGAATACTTGCTTCATGAATGCTATCCTGCAGTCCCTCAGGTAGGAACACATCCCCATATTGAAACCCAAGTTTGTACCAGGGATAGTCTAAGTAGCAACTGCTTTTCTGTTTAGCTATTTATTTTAATCAGTTTATTTTTTATTTGAATATTTACAGTTAGAGGAGAAAATACGCATTTGAGTGAATTTTGAAGAAAATGAACCGTTATTCTCATGTTTTTAATTTTAGATTTAAAAAAAAGAAAACATATGAATATATATGTAATAAATGCTGTAATCAAGGGTTATGTACTTGTCCAACAGTAATATCGAGCAATTCAATTGTTACTTCAAAGAACTGCCAGCTGCGGCACAGCTCAGCGGTAAGACTGCAGGAAGGATGTACCACACCCGCAGCCAGGGGGACACCAGTGTGTAAGCTCCCGCCCTGACAAACCAAGCACATCCAGTACAAAAACTCTTAGTATTATTAGGTTATTATTATTACAGCAATGTGTGCTCTCATCACACAGGTCTTTGGTGGAGGAGGTCAGGAAAACCCTGTGCTCTCTGTGGCAGGGAAACCAGACGGCCTTCAGCCCAGATTCTTTGTTCTACACCATCTGGAAGCTCATGCCAAGCTTCAGGTGACACTGAACCACTCGTAACTAAATGGAAAGAAAGGGTCATTATGTTAATGCTCATGTTTGTGTTTAGGGGCTATCAGCAGCAGGATGCACATGAGTTCATGCGTTACCTCCTGGACCACCTCCACAGAGAGCTGCAGAGCAAAAGGAACGGAGAGGTGCACCTGAATGAGGATGAGGGCAGGCTGCCCACCGGAGACAAAGGCTGTCTGTAAGCTCTGTTTTAACACGAAAAAGACAATCATTACCTTCAATACTCTACGTCCTTAGTTACATTCTTTGTGTTCTATTGACCTTTTCAGAAATGGAAATGCCAGTGTCATCACGTCTGTTTTTGGGGGTATTCTTCAGAACGAAGTCAACTGTTTGATTTGTGGAACAGAATCCCGAAAGTTTGACCCATTTCTTGGTAAGAATTGAAGGCAAACCAGTTGAAGGCGTCTGAGTAACTGTCTCATTGTTTTCCTGTGTTTTCCCCTGGTTCAGATCTGTCACTAGACATTCCCAGCCAGTTCAGGCAGAAGAGGAAGAAGGACCAGGAGCCCGGGCCCACCTGCACACTGCGAGGTCTTTCACGCTGCTTTATACTCATTCATCTGAACGGCAGGGAAGGTTAACTTTGTTTGTTTTACAGACTGCTTACAAAGCTTCACTGATTTGGAAGAACTTGATGAGACTGAACTCTACTATTGTCATACATGTAAAATGCGTCAAAAATCAACTAAGAAGTTTTGGATTAAGAAGCTGCCAAAAGTATTTTTCACAAGTACATAATTATTAATGAATATTACAAACTGCATGATATAATAAAATCAAATATATTTCAGGTTTTGTGTTTGCATCTGAAGCGTTTCCACTGGACCACCTTTTTTAGGAATAAAGTGGACACTTATGTGAAGTTTCCAATGCGGAGTCTGGACATGAGAGACTACCTGCTGGAGGTCAGCAATGACCAGCTCTTTCCTGTTGATGTACAAACGTGAGCTTACATTTGTTTTATTTTAGCCTGAAGCTGCTGCACCTGGAAGTTGCCTGTATGATCTGGCGGCAATTGTGGTGCATCATGGATCTGGGTGAGTCAGTTAGTGTCCGTTTATTTATTGTTCGACCACTAGATGGAGCTATTGCTCTCTCGTATTTTACTCTGATTTCTTTTTCTAAATGCTCGAAATAAATACAACAAATGTGTAACCTTTTCTCCATATACTATCATAAGGCAGCACTATTATGGAAAAATTGCAGTTTTTCTGACAAACTCTTTCAATTTAAGACCGTTGTTGTGATAATTTACTAAACCATTTCACAGTACATTTACACAAACAATTCTTTGCAATTTGTTTCCCATTTTATCAAATTGTCTTGAAACAAAGCTAGCAAAATCAGGACCAAACCAAGTCTTCCTGCTTCTACTAAAACAAAACTTTGGACATTTTAAAGTTACTTTTTGTTTTTGATTGTGTCAGTAAAATGTGTAAATCAGAAGGAAGGCCACCTAGATTTTGCAATAAATTGTTGATTCTTGTGACATGGATATTGAGTCACCTAATATTGCAATAACAATAATTTGGAGCTATATTGTGCAGCTCTGGCAGACGTTTGATGTACGTGTTGTCCACAGAGTCGGTTCAGGGCACTACACGGCGTACGGCAGTAACGAAGGCCGCTGGTACCACTTCAACGACAGCACCGTGACTCTGACCAACGAGGAGAGCGTGACGAAAGCCAAGGCCTACATTCTCTTCTACGTTGAGAGCACGAGACCAGCGAACGCAGAGCAGACGGCAATGACGTGTGCTTCTACAGAGGAGGGATCCGCAGAGGAGGGGGCAGGCAGACCCAGCCCAGGACCCACAGCTGCCTCCGTCCCGGGGAAGAGTGTCCTCGAGCGGGGAGACACGTTTAGCACCTCGGATGTCACTACCTCAGAGCAGGCTGCAAATGATGCCAGCCCTGACATGCACCGTGTTGTATGATAAGCTTGATGTCACAGAAGGTTATTTTTTATATTTTGTGAATTGTTGTGAGTTTCTTAAGCCTGACATACTGATTTTGTAATGGTTATTCATGACTGTTCTGTTGTGAGAAAAATCAAAAATTAGATTGTTTAAAATTAAGCTCTGAATGTTGATCTACTGTGTAGTTTAATAACAAACTATGAACTGAAGTTTTAATTAAAGAACCTCATAAATGGAACAAAGTGACGAGCTTTATTGATGTTGATGGAATATCAAGAAAATTATAGACCTTTGTCTATTGCTGCTAAGTTTTATGTATTGTATTATTACTAAACTATACAAAGAGTGAGACACACACACCTACATTGGAATTGTGCACTATACCAGTGGTTCCCAAAGTGGGGGTCACAAGGACTTGGTCCCCCAAAATGATCAAAAAGAAAAACGCTAGTGTTTTTAGTAAATTTTTTAGCGTAAACCAGCCTATAATTAGTGAAATCCACTCAATTATCAAAAATAAACCGTTAAGATACATATTAACTTGATTATTACATGTTTTTCTTCCCTAAAGTTGCGTAAGAGGCAATACCTTTATACAATGGGGGTCCCGAGTTATTTATGCGTCAATTTTGGGGTCCCAGCCAAAAACTTTTGGGAACCCCTGGCCTGCACTATAAAAATAAACAGTGGCCAAAGCGATGGTTGTGTTCACAGTTAAGAACAGTGTGGTGTTCAAGTAGGTGGCAGGGCAGTAAATGTATCTAAAATCTCTATGTCGAAAAGAAAAGTTGGAAGTGTTAATGATTTGGTCTTCAGAAATTAAGCATTGTGTGAAATGTTCTATCTACAATATATATAAACACGGCTTGATTAAAACTAGAAAACCAGCCAAATACGGACAGGTTTCTATTTGGTTAGTACTGTAATTCTCAAGCCACATGGCTCAATTGAGATCTATATATAGTTCTAAATATTTACAGTATTAATGTAATGGTGTTATAATAGAGGCAAAGGATAAAATATCTTTTTGTCATATGCCATAGACCGCTTTACATAAAACCAGACACACTAGAAAAAGAACCATCTTAAATGAGGACTTAAAATTACTTGAAATAAGGTACATTATGTGGAATTTGAGTCGGTTTGATGAAAAGGCTAATGTCGGTGGAACAAGCATACACCAAACTTAAAATCAGACAAATTAACTTTTACATTTAAAAATATTTTTCTAAGACTATACCACCAGGCCTGTCAGATATGGGAAGGGCCTGGTAGGTACTTGGATGGGCACAGACTGGTTGCCTCACTTCGTCTACCCCAGGGCAGCTGTGGCTAGAACAGTGTAGCGCTTTGAGACACTTGGTAATACAATTGGGTAAAGCGCATTAAGTGTAAGGCATTATTGAGGCTGGACCAACTACTCAAACTATAGTAAATTTATGTCATTTCTTCTGTAATTTCCTTTATATACATAGGCTTTAATCATACTAATATGAGCAAAAACGTAACAATCCTAGAATGGACAAGAAACGGTAATTGGCCTATATAACATGTGAAAAAGACAGACACAGAGGCCAGGGAGCAAAAAAGTCTGTCCTGCAGTGAACATAAATATTTTACCACGAAGGACACACTTGTTAATGTTGTGTGTCAGTGATAAAAGCAGCTTAACAATAACAACTCAACAAAACGGTCACTCTGTCCTGATACAAAGAGCCTTGGGTTTGACATTAAGCTTTTTTATGTGTGTTGTTGTTGATTCCCCTCATGCCCCCCACCTCTCCCCTCTGCGCCCACGCTAACGTCAGCACAGCCCTCCAGCACGTGCCCCTCTCTCCGGCCACAACAGACTCTGCTGTATGCCCCGCCAGCAGCTGCTCCTCCTGGGCCCTTACAGCACCTGTGAGGGGCCCTGCCTGTCTCCGCCACAAGAGCCTCTTTTTCTGCCGTAGCCCTGCTGCTGCTGTAATAGGCATCGCATTGCATTGTTAAGTGCTTGATACCGGGCCTGCTCTGGGACACCGTGACACAGAGTCTTAGTGTGTAACATAATCATTCTCACAACAGCGGCGTTGTTTTTCGAGGCATGGGGAGGCGATAGTTCGGAATGATGGGATGGCTCGCGGCATGTTTTCATCAGAGTTTTTTCTCCTGAATACAGCGGGCTGACTCATAGTTCAGCGTGTTCCTCTCTTGCTAAAATACTACGCAACAGTCTGTGCTCGTGACTCTCGCTCACATGTGGGCTGGTCCACTGCATGATTCTTAAGGCAGGCAGCTTGTTTCGTAACAGCCCTAAAGCTGAAAAGATGAGTGGATTGTTAAGAAAGTTCTGCAGAGGCTTTTTTTGTGTCTTATGGTGTTGAACGAAAGTCTATTTACAGACAGGGCCTTTGCATATTATCAGTAACCCCCTCGGGCTGCAGAATGCCTGAGGAACTAAAAAAGATAACACAGGCTGTGATAGAACTAACAGATGGATTTTCTCAGATATTATTACACGTGGATGATGTGTCACATTGAATTCAGTAGCTAGAATGAGTTCATTGATGCATGTTGACATACAAAGTCATGCACTTGTTGTTAGTGTGTAATGCTTTGACTGTGTTTGACTTGCTCCATATTAAGACAGAAGAGAAAACAATGATCCAAAGTCCGTGGAGGTGTTCGGAAGCCTAGGTCAGAAGTAGGCCAGTGCTGTGTGAACATCTGGCCTCTCGCCTGTTGAGCAGAGACAGATGGAAAGGGAGAGGATGGCTCAAACAACTCCATCTTTGACTACGCTAACAGTTGTCTTCCCAAAATAGCGTTGGAGTGTGGCCTTATATGTGCAGGCCTGCAGCATGTGCTTGAGGAGGCATCATGTATCCAGGCCACACAATACAGGCTGCAGGCTCATTGTGGCTGTGTCACTGATCATCAGCCCATACCGGTCAGTATGCATCTCACCCAACTCAACCAACAGTGCCTGCTGCACCTTTTCTCCTTCCTGGACAAGGACAACCGCAGCAGGCTGTCCCAGACCTGCGTGCGCCTCAGGGAAGTCTTTCTGGACCCATGTCTGTGGACACGGCTCCACTTCAGCTCTCCGAGTCAGCTCAGGCAAGACAACTTCATCCTTGGGCCCTCTCTGCGGTACCTGACCATCAGCTGGCACTCCAGCCGAGTGCAACAGGTCTGCAACATCGAGGACTGGCTCAAGAGCTCTTTTCAGAAGGACATTTGCAGCAAACACCAGGGCCTGGTCACAGACTTTCTCCAGCAAGTCTGCCACAAGTGAGTTCGACACTGTGTCACCACGTCCTTATCTCACAGCATGCTCTATTTTAAGAGGCGCATTTACTAGATACTGAGTGAACACGTTTATCTTTTATTGTAAAAACAAGCCATGGTACCTGGAGAACAAGTGTAAATGACATTATAAATGAAAAGGGTTTTATAGTCTGTTATGTTCTAATGTGGTCATTGTTCACTTCGTTTATTTGAGCTATTTGTGTAAAAATAAATAACCAGGCATTATTTGCGCCAAATACAATGATTAAACAAGAGGCAAAAACTCAAAGGAATAAGCAGAAGAATAAAACCTCGTCATTGGGCAGTGTTTTGAGATCAGTAACAGACACTTGTGAGCTGCAATAGGTGTAATGCAGCTTCACTAATACAGTTATGTGGGAGTGTTTCATGCTTAGTGACCCCTGCAGTCGATGCTGACCTTTTGTTGGATCAACAAAGGACAAACCTCTGTGTACTAATAACACATGTTGCGCTTGAAAGTGCCCTGCTTTCAACAGCGGTTTCTTTGCGTCGCCTGTGGTTTTCTCCATTACTTTAATACACATCCACTCCGATACTGTTAACATTTTCCCGAATATGTTTATACAGTAAAACATAGTTGTCTTTAAATCTGCGTCATGCCTCCAATTTGAAAGGCAAGAATGCAGTGGTTACTTGTGCTGATAAATCAGTTCATGGACTAACGGAATTGTGGAATTTCATACGTCAGAGTGAAACTAGTCCGAACTAGAACTCGCTGTGAATACGACAAACCCCGGAGCCTCAGCACAGTCACACAGTCGGTATGTTTACATGCACAGAGCACTCAGAGATAAACTGAGCAACTTTAGAAGTGTGACAGGGGGCGGGGCAGACCTCACGTGACGTCTGTGTTTGAATGAGGAAGCAGCTGTGCAGCACAGACAGGTGGGCCCCACACAAGTCAAAATACCACCACCACTACATACTATCAACCAACGGACTGTTATGAAGAATGACCTTACATGAGACTGTATACACTTGTCCACATTGAATCAACAAAGAATCTTCAACAGGAACATTCTGCACGGCCTGTGTTCAGTTCATGTTGTCCATTTCTAAAGGACACAGGATATTTTGTTCTGTAATGTTAGATGAACATACGGCATGAATTATTAAGTTTTCAGTAACCTGACGTGGATTATACGGAGGTCATGGTGTCACTAAAGGAAGACTTAGCAAAAAACTGTGTAGCACACACTGAGCCTGTGCTTCTGTTTCTGAGAAAAATCAAACCATATGCTTGTGTTTTCAGATATCATTATGGCCCAGGATGAAAAACACAAAACATCCCACAGTATGCTTGTCTAAAATGTTCTTCAAGGTCCTTAAACTAGTGTAATAATAAGAGACATTCTCTACAAATTTATGATAATAACTTTAGGATACAGTACTTTCTCACAGCTTAGTATCTCCAGATCCCAAGCAAGGTTTGATCAGGCCACTTACCCTATAGATTACCAGTGTCCTATACAATTGCGCTTATTATTCACTTTATTTTAAATTACTTGAGTTAATAATTATGATCTTCTGACTTATCAAATCCAGCCTTGTGGCATCTATTATATTTATTTTATTTGTTCAGGACAGTGCATGTTAATGAACATAAATGGGTCTCATGCATGTAAACAAGCTACATCGGATTGTAGCCTTGGGCTAATTTCCATCCGTCGTCCCCCATGTGCACTCTCTAATACACTCTTATTCATCTTGGCCAATCGTACATGTTTTTAGTGGTAGGGAAAACCCGGAGGAACCCGGAGTACCGAGAGGAGGCTGCGCAGTTAATATGAAACATCTTACATTTTTAAAATGCTACTTCATCTTAGGGAAAAGGACCTATTACACATGGAATATTTATTTGTCAAAAGCTAGTATTCAGTATAGCTAGTATTATTCAGGTGTGACCTTTCTCCTGCAGCCTCTGACTGTCCCCTCTCGCCCACAGGTGTCCTAACCTCCTGCTGCTGAGCCTGTCAGGCTGTGCGCACATCTCGGATCAGGACGTCCTCTCTGTGCTCCAGAGCTGTCCCCGCCTGCGCTGCCTCTTCCTGGAGAACTGTGTGCAGATCACGGACTCTGTGCTGGAGGGAGTGGTGACTTATGGATCCAATCTGGAAGAGGTCAGGGTGGACTTCTGCAGAAACGTCTCCCAGAGCGGACTGCAGCGTGTGCGCGAGAGCCGGCCCGAACTGAGGCTGAAGGCCGAGAGGAGCGCGCGCATGATCCCAGACAGCCATCCTGAGGAGAGAGAGAACATTAGGAAAACTCTGCAGAAGGTCCGACTGTTCTCCTAAGCACAAAAGAGCCTCTTCAGAGTGATATCAGTCTGCTTAAATCAGTGCTTTTCTCCATTTTGCGCTTGTTTGCTGAATTTCTGAGATAAATCCCAAGCATTGACAAAAGTTGGCCTTATCGAACTGTTCTATGAGAAATTGGGACCAAACATAAATGAACTGGAACTCTTTAGTAACACTGAATTATTTATTGACTTGAAGATAATTATTTTTTACGGTTTGTTTTCATGAATAAAGTATTTGCAAGAATTGGTTGGTTCTCTAGTTTCAGAAAATAGGCTACAAGTCAGTAAAGCAGCACTCTGAGTCACATAGCGCTAATTTGATGTGGTAGTTGTGTTAAATCATTGTTGAAGTAATTAGGCAAACATCAGTGGACGAAAAGGACAGCTTTTGTCCATCCAGGCATTTTCAAAGCACTGTAAAAAGTTTTTAAGTTGGAAACAGAGCCGGTGCTGGCCTTTCTGGGGCCCTTAGCAAAAATCCAGAGCCTGTTGCGATAACAACGTGTGTAGTCTTCGTATAGGAAAAAGCGGTTCTGATTGGAAAACATTAAATACCAACACCAAGGCGTCTAAATCTAAAATCCTGATTGAAGCATAGGTTAGACTTGGAAATAGCAGTCGATTCAAAGCAGTAAGCTCATTCATCTATCTGTTAGCGCCATTACTATTAGCAGTGCTCATCGTATGTTCGGTCTACTACCCACAGTTGCCAGCAGAGGGTGACAGACACTTAATCCAAGCAGTTCAATGCAGTTTTTTATAGAAATTATTGTCTAGTATTGTCTAGGTATTGTTTTTTTTTATTTTCAGTCTTCCTCATCTTTGCAGTAATTGATCAGCGGTGGTTGTAAGTTGTAGCCACTACTTTCATGTAAACAAACAAAAATTAGGTACATTTATTTATTTTTAAGAGGAAAACAAGAGTCAGATTTTTTAAAACAAGATAAGATGATCATGAACACGGTTAAAAATGAATGTCCTTTGCAGGGTGGTTGGGCGCACCCTTAGAGATAGGGGGAGGTCAGTCACTCAGGAGGAGCTCAGAGAAGAGCCGCTGCTCCTTGACGTCAAAAGAAGCCAGCTAACGTGGCGACTCAGGCATCTGCTTCGGATGCTTCCTGGTCGCCTCCCTCGGGAGGTGTTCCAGGCATGTCCTGTTGGGAGGAGGCCTCGTGGAAGACCCAGGACATGCTGGAGGGACTATGTCTCTGAGCTGGCTTGGTGTGACCTCGGAATGCTCCCAGAACAGCTGGAGAAGGTGTGCGTGGATCAGGAAGTCTGGGCATCGCTGCCTCTGCGACCCGGCCCTGGATAAAGCGGAAGAAAATGGATGGATGGCTTTACATTGATCTCATGCCAGAAGAGTCCAAAAGAGTTCCCAGGTGGTTTCCCCGTGCAGGATATCCGACTATAGTATAAAAACGTGCCCCAACATGAATAATGAGGCTTGTCTGGGTCTTTTGAAGTCATTTACCATTTTATTGCATTAGTAGTTGACGTTTTTATAGTGAACACGTTTGGACAATGATGAAGAGAATGTATGAAGTGTCCAAAGCATAAAGTGGCTTTTGAGCACCACTATTTGCAACATGACACTAACATACAGGGGATTCAGAAAGTTTTCAGACCACTTTTATTTCACTTTTCTTTTCCTTAAGGTATTCAGACCATACATACAAAGTCGGCAGATGCGTTCCATTTGTCACAGTCATATTTTTGCCATTTCTGTACGCTGACAAGGCTGTAGATCAGTTTGTTCCTGAACTCGTTGCATAAATATACATGTCATCCAAGCAAATTCAGCAACACTACCGTTTTTGACGTTGACAAAGCCACAAAAGCTCAAAATGGAAAGAAGAAAGACCTGTTGCCCAGACGTGTCCTCGGGAGCACTCGCCTGGTCTGTGCATGTTTTTAACTGGAGGCAGCTGTGATCAGGGAGTCTAGCAGAACATAAACTCAAGTCTGACTCAGGGACACACAGGCTCGCTCAGTCCTGACCTCCCATGCTGCTCCAACCTACACACACACACACACACACACGCAACTAAAGTAAATAGACCAAAACTTCCACTCAGGACGTTCAAGATCACAAACCTACCAGAAAACTGTGTCACTGGAAGTATTTGTTTTATTTATCGTCGAAGATGTCTGGACATTTTAGTCATATGGATGCACACATTCATCGTCATCGCTATCAGAGCCTCATGAACCAAATTGAAACATATGGACGATGTTTGCAACACGGATCTATAATAAAACTCTTGAGAGGGTGTTGCCATGGTAACCTGTTGTAACTCATATCATAGCTCTGACGGTCGTGCAGTGGGGGTCCATTTTAAAACTAATTGGATACTCTTACCTGTGCCACAGATCTAACATCCATGTTCGGCGATGCTAATAGGAAAATATGTTGGAAAATAGGTTCAAATAGCGAGTGCAAGCTGGAAATTAGCAAGTAGCTTTCTGGGGGTTTATTGCACCAAATTTACCATATGAAAACGGCAGTATTATACACGAGCCCCATACGTGAGCCCCAAATCTGATGTAAATGAGAGAATGCTGCTTGAGTGGAAAAATTAGCAAATTACTTTACTGCTGCTGACCCACCTCTGCAAGCGCTAGGCTACTCGATCACTTGGCACCATATAGGTCAAGGGCAAGGTCAAGGGCAAGTTTATTTATAAAGCACACTTTCTAAACAGTCATCAAGTGCTGTACAGGTTCAAAGTGCACAGTACGCTAAATACTGGCTATCATTAAAAAAAAAAAATTAAATGTAAAAGAAAAAGTTAATATTGCTTTCCATCCCGGTGGCTCCTATGATGCTTCAGGATTTATTTCCGTTTGTTTAGGGCTTCTGGTAGGTTATCGGAATGAAATGTATATGTAACCATGGATACGGTTCAATCAGCAGTGAAAACCTAAAAAAACAATTGATCCTGCTGCTTCCAACAGGCCATGGGGATGGTAAGTAATCATCCATTTGTTGGTCTGTTTACATTACAAGGTTGCATAGTGCACCTTTAAAGAAAGCCAGAATAAACACAAGAGAGAAAAAAAAGAGAAAAATAATGAAAAAATAAACAGTAAGAATATGAGAAATTCTATTCCCTCCTGGAGCTGCCACCTTAATGTGGTGGAGGGGTTTGAGCACCTGAATGATACTAGGGGCTATGTTGTCAGGGGCTTCGTGCACCTGGTAGGGTCTCCCATGGCAACCAGGTCCTAAGTGACGGGTTAGACAAAGAGCGGTTCAGAAGCCCCTTTTGAGAGACCAACAGGACCCACCACCTGCCAGAGGAGCCATAAGAGGCTGGTGCAATGTGATTTGGGCAGCTCGTACGGCTGTCCCCATGACCCAGCAATGGACAGGTGGAAGAAAATGGATGGATGGATGGATGGATGGATAAAAAATGAAATCTGTCCAGCAGTGCTTTTGTGGTTAAAATTCATGTTAAAGGGACTATACGG
The DNA here is from genome assembly GCF_951799975.1 of Gobius niger. Lineage (NCBI taxonomy): Eukaryota > Metazoa > Chordata > Actinopteri > Gobiiformes > Gobiidae > Gobius > Gobius niger. The sequence goes on from NC_136863.1 coordinate 10,101,423, forward strand.
AGTCAAAAATATTAAAACTAAGTATTTTCCTGCCTCTAAAATCCTGCACTGCCACTCAAAAAGGTGTTACTCCGGGTCCGAAGTGCCGTCATGCACGAGCTTAATATAGAACCAGCAGTTACGCGTAAGACCTGAGGTGGCAGTAGTGAGTATAAAAATGACCAACTTGCATCTAGTCTCTTTATTATTTTCGTAAAATCATTTCCTGACAGATGGACATGAGGACTCCAAATTACCACGGTTTAATTTTTAACTTTAATTGCCTCTTTTTCCTCTTTATACATTACTTTCAACTTACACATCGGTTGGAATTTCCAATGTCTAGCTTTTGTATAGATACCCCCAGCATGGCTGATTTCTGCCAATGCTCCATCCTGAGCTCTATAGCTCTGGCATTCTGGTTTTACTAAGGCATCATTTCCACTACACTTGAAGGCAGAGAGTGTGTATTTCTACAGATTTTCCACTCGCAGGATTGCATCTGAGCGATCTTATAGCGCAGTGGAATGTTAAATGGAGGCAGGCTGCGGTTACATCTGTTCCACAGTCGCTGGCTCTGATTAGACAGAGACCTTATGTGAACCATAGACTAGTGCAGACACGCTGTAGTACTGTATATTCAATCATTCATCACTGCTGAGCTTAACATGAATATAACAGCGGCCTAAACATAAGCATATCCACCAGGCAGAGCAGGCTAAGTGATTTGTATAGCAGTCATTTTAAACCTGCTGTGGCTACTCATGAAGTAGAAAATAATTGTATATCACTTTGGCAATCAATCATATCTAATTATATTGGTTATTTCTCTAAACTCTTTGTAATTTGGGCCTTTATTTTGCCTTTAAAGTGTAATAACATGCACTGAAACACATACTTCTTGTTCTTGCACTTGTACTTGGTGTACGAATTGCGCTTTACAAAAACAAACTTGCCTTGCTTGGATGTAGTGGATATGTCCAACTCAATAATGAAAAGCATAGCTCTTTCTTTTCCTCATTGGAAGTAACAAAAATGATAGAAGCTCTAAAAGGGAAAGAAGAAACTACAAAGCCGTGAGTGCAGGCAAGTTAAAATTTTGCAGCTCAGATTAATGAACAGTGAGCTCCGAGTTAATCATCTTAAAAGTAATGCAAGTGCAGTATCGTGTGGTTTTTCAGGACAATGTGCACAATGCCTTTCCCTGGAGTGAAATATGAGCCGGTAACGACAGGATGCAGGCGCACAGCGAGCTGGAAGGCGGTACGTGAGGGAGCATGTAAGGATCTATACAGGGCATGTAAGGGAAGAGGGAGTTAGGGAGTAAGACATTTCATACGCCTCAGAATGGTATTTTCATTGGTGATGCAGCTCCTAATTCACGAAGCAAATAAAGAAAAACATTAGGGCAACAGAAATGAAAGGTTATTGCTATGTCAATGGTCGCAGTCAGATTCAGCAAATTGGAAAAAATGTGTAACACTGCAAGCTCTCAGTCGTCCATACCCAGAGGAAAAATTTGCTGCTCAAATGTGGCTATTTTTAAGCTCAAGAGACGAAAATGAGATTCTCCTCTATTGCTCCTAGTGAATTTTAGGAGAAACAAATGAGACTAGAGGTGAGACCCACTTGAGACACCAGGGAGAAACGAATGAGACTAGAGGTGAGACCCACTTGAGACACCAGGGAGAAAGGTTTTATGGCTCCTAAAGCTTCTAAACAAGCCATAATGGAGAAATAAAGATTCAATCTCACTTAAAAAGCTAAATATACATTTATTTAATTTATGCGACACAACAAATATTAGCATACATAAATAAAAACATTTTCATCGAAGGCCACCTATTGAAGTGTGAGCAGCTACAGCATATGGTCAAAGCAGTAAAACAGTCCCTCCAGGATTTTGCAGGCCTTTTTTGTTATTGTTGTAGGATATAGTATGTGCCTGATTTCACAGGACATTTTTCCAAAAGTTGCAATGAATCTAACTTTTCTTCCCTGTTTGAACCCTAGAGGAAAAAAATATATATTATTGGCACATGCCAATAATACCAAGTAAAATGGATTTCTACTGATAGGAAATAGTATTTGCAGGGAAGAAGCAAAGAAAATAGCGGATTACTCCTGGAGGAACTGGTAAAACATTAAATGGTTCAAGGTTGAACTTTAATGTCAGCTGTCTAACAAGAGTTCAATCGAGTAGAATTATTAAAGTAACAAGTTCCATTTCTAACAATTTGTGACACCCAAGTAATAAAAAAGGCTGCCCTTGGGCACCCGTGCTGAAGATCCCACAGATGATGTTAGATTATGTAAAGGTCCTGTGTCTTGACTTCAAGCTTTTATCCTTCTGGACTTTTTCAGTATTGCCCAAAGGTAATAGTCCATTAGTCCAGGAAAGTTGCTGATTTGTTCACCTTCTGGAAACAGTTCAAGGTTTTTGGGGATGTTCTGTTGTCATCACATTGGGGTTCAATCTTGATTTGTTAAGATGATCGGTGGCAACATCTGCTTGGTGTCCATTTGTCCCCTTCTTCATTCTTCTGCTGCAACACAAACAAAAACATTTAATGTTTAATGACTGTCATCATTTCATTGCGGACCGTCCTATTAAGGTTAAGGATCAAACATTGCCATACACTTGCCAAAAGTTCCAATTACATATACAAACTGTAGTCTGTTTACAAGAGAAACATAATATACTACATCCAAATAACACACTTAAAACAGTGCAACTACCAAAAGAAATAAGCATAAACTTTTAAAAATATATAAATAACACAATTGGAGTAAACGCTATAATAAACTACAAAACTCTGAGTTGAAAGCCAGTAAAGTACAGTGGGTCTTTGGACAAGACTCTGCAGCAATGAAATATTAAATATATATATATATATATATATATATATATATATTTTTTTTTTTTAAATATGTTTTAATGTGTAAGAAGAACCATGTAGTCTGCAATATCAACTGGAAAATATTAAATCGGTATCTGCAAGGAAATGCAGCCATGCATCATTTCAGTCAATCATTTAAGTCACCAGACCTCTTCCCCAGATATAACCAAAAGCCACAAGATGAGAGCTGAAGAGCTGCATGCGGATTTAAAACCACTGGTGTCACATGCCTACTCTAATCAAAAACTCACTTTTGAAGTGCCTGTAATTAAGCTGGTCGCATGGTATTGGGCAAAATCTGTGTCCTGCCTCCAGCTGTACACAACCTGCAACACAGAAAAACAGGAGGAAAAGTTCAGGTCATGTATTTCAGCCACGATTATGTTTAAGGAAAATACCATACAAAGTAATAAGTAAATGAGGCATAGCCTATACTGTAAATAAAAAGCATAATGTTAAATGATAAATACTACTTACTTTTTGTCGAAACTCCTCTAGTTGGTCAACTCTCCCACTTGGCTGAGGGATAGCAGGAGCCTGGGGTATAGTAGAGAACGGTGGATGTCTCTGAGTTCAGAGGGCCGTGCATGAGGCTGGTATAGGACATGGCAATCAGATCTGAAAATCAAAACAGGAAAAAAAGAATATGACCTATAGTAAATGCAAACTCAAGAGTAAAAATATTAATATTATAGAAGTGTCTACAATGCCATGGGACGCTTCTCAGCTATTTTGCTGTCACATGCATTTGATATGGACAAATTCTACTGGTTAAGGGCCAGGCGTTGGAAAACGCTTAAGTATAGAAACAATTAAAGTTTGGGAAATGATTTTGATTAGGTTACCGCTAGGTAAAGGTTAGGTTTATTTAGCAATATCAAATAACGTCACAGTGTTAAATCAGGTTTGTCTTGTAATAACTAATAATTTAATTTATTTCTCAAACTGATTCTAAGTGCATATATTGAACAGGATGTCTTAATACCATTTTCATAAGGAGACAGCAAAATAGCAAAAAGAGTTTGTAGCCAGACAGTTCTGAAGACATTGCCTAATATTATGCATAAATGAATGAGAGTGAACTTACATTTCAGGGTGTATGTGGGAGTGTCTCCCTCTTCTCCCCATCCTCTTGTTTCCTTGCAGAACCATCAAGCAAAGTTAGCTGCAGGCATATTTAGTGAGAAGTGCAAAGTTAAAACACATACTGTTCTGATACAAATATCGTTGCTTTATAGGATTATAATAATTATTATGAGAATATATTCCTAATCTTAACAAATAATACATTCATGTCTCCACTCTCCACAAAGAAATGTAAAATCCGATTCCTCATTACAGCTTGTGCACACAAAGCTAACAACATTGCTAACAGCTAAGGCTAGCATAGCCGCGATCGCGGCGAAAAAAAGTCGTTCTGGGAGTTAAATTAATACGACGACATAACTCGGGAGGTTCTGTGCTTTCCAACGCTATATGGCATGCCCATATTGGGAGAGAGTTAGTCAGTAAAACGATGCCCGTTTAGTTAGCATAGTGCTATAATACAACATAGCTTACGCAACTTTTTTTGCTGCACTCGCAGCGCCTGGTAGGGAAATCAAGCCACAGTAAATAATAGGAAGGCTAAACAGAAATGAAACTTGGTCTTACCTTCAATGTTGTAGTTGGTGGATAATATTTTCCATCAGGATTATTAGTAGTTTTGCTGTATTCCGTGCGCTGCTGCACGGTGCCACTGACCACCAGCCACTTTGGACAAATCAACCAATCAGAGCTCAGCAACAGTGAGCGACAAGGCTCCTAGCCAATTACAGGACTGATAGTGAATTTGAAAAATTGGCGCTAACCAATGACTTTGTAGCTCATCCTTGTTCAAGCTGCGAACGCGAACCGTTTGTTTGAAAAGAAAAAAAAAAAGATTATTATTTATAAATTACTACCATGTATAATAATATAGCATCCATGCAATTCCATTATATTTATTTACCTCCCCAAATGCATAGGCTAGACAATGACAAATTCACAGCATAAATAAACTATAGTAATAATAAATAAATAATAAAATAAAAAAATATTAATTAAATTTTATATATATATATATATATATATATATATATATATATATATATATATATATATATATATATATATATATATATTTGGTCAAATATGACTTGAGTCAAACCAAAGAGAGACATTGAAAGTATGGTGTTGAGCATAGAAAAAATTGTTATTCATGATAAATACAAATCTTTATTTAGGAATCAGGTAACAATTTTTTTTTTTTACCGTTTTTTTTTTTCTTGGGTTTTTATTGTCTGTAAAGGGCAATTTTTGAAACACAGAAAGAGCCTGGAATGAGACCTGATTCAGTTGGAAGTGAAATCTCTGGTTTCTAAACTTAAGACAAAGTGAAGACACCAATGTGGAGACAGCTTGAGTTTTGATAAAGAACAAATTTAGATCTCTTTCAAATCTACACTGGAGTCTGACCTGAGCTTTTGCACAGTCTGTTGCTCAAGAGACAAAAACAAGAAACAGGAGCAATAAGCCATGAGCTCACTTTGGTCTTAAACACTGCTCAAAATGGTCTAGGAGAAAGAACTGAAACAATATTAAGATCTCAAATTGGGATTTTCTTTCCTCTGGGTAGGGCTGGGCGCCGCTACATTTTTTTATACTGGTACTTTTAACGATACTTGGTTTTCGATACCAATACCTGAACGATACTTTTTCCAATACATATGCTAAAATTGTTACCATAAAACAGATCCTTTATGGTAATTTATTCATTTTCCATCTGTTTAATTTCTTTTGCATTTGTATCATTCGTTTGACGTGAAATAACCAAGAAACTTCCTTTTATTACAAAAGGGCAAAAAAAACACTTTTCCAATTTCCCCCCCAAATTTTCCCCCATTTTTCTTCTCGTTTTTTCCCCACAGTTTCTCAAAATTGCATTTTTTTTGGCCATATTTTTTCCCTAAATTTACCCTATTACATTTTTTGGGGGGACAATCCAAATTTTTTTGAAAATTAAAAAAATTCCCCCCACTGTATTCCTACTCGCCCCCCCCCCCCCCCCCCCCCAAATTCCCACTGTTTTTTCCCCATGTTTTTTTTCCTATTTTTCCCCAAATTTACCCCATTTTTTCTCCGCTTTTTTCAACTTGTGTTTCCCTTTTTTTTTCTTTCTTTCAAATTTTGATGACCAACAGCATCAAAACTTGAATATAAGATTTAATATTTATTTTCGGTACCTGCTTTCGATACCTTAATTTTACAGTACCAGTTGTACCTAAACCTTTTTTTCTATACCAGCCTGGTATCGTGGTAACGGTACCCAACATTAGTCGAACAGGAGTTTTCAATCATTAACGAAAGTTCATAAGCCGTCATCTGTACTCTGTAGTTTAAACGTTGAACATTTCACCTCTAATCCAGAGCTTCCTGGATGAATGAAATGAGGTAATTCTCCCAAACTTTCCAAAGCACATGCAAGAAAATATGCCTGGACACTACATTTGCTTACATTTTTTTCCCTTTTGTTTCATTGTTTTAATTTATCAATTCCTGCTGTGATTTTGGGCTCTACAAAACAACTGATTGATATGTCCAAGCAAATTTAGATAAAACTAGAATCAAACAACAACAAAAAAGCATAAAAAGTGTCAATATGATACTGGAGTAATGCTGACAAAACTACAAAGAACAGCAGCGAGCTATAGGTTGAGTAATGTGGGCTGTGGTTTACTGGCAGCGTCATCCTTATATGGTCAATACCCGGAGGCTCTTCCTGTCACTGGTTACTGAGTGAGGCAGGGGGGCTTTTTTTGGCCCTTTTTGTGTTTGGAGTCCGTGACCGGCTGCTTGTTCCAGGGCAGCAGGCATGAGGAGCGGCTCTGATCTGTATCTACTTCATTACAGGCAACACGAAAGACTCTCGCCGAACAGCGGGACACGGGACACCCAGTGGGAGAGGGATGTAGTTGATACACTCTGCGACCATATGGGAAGTGTTGCTTATAATTCAGCCGAGAACTTAATGGCCAGCTTGCTTCTGATACCAGTCCTCCTTATCTCCTGAGTGGTGCCAATAAGTGTGAGCTTAGTGTGCTACAAAACAGCTGTGAGACGAAGCAAAGGCTACAAATAAACTCTCCGTGTGTCTATTTAAATGTCATAGAACTGCAGAATATTAGTCCCAGTCAGGGGCGGATCTAGGGAAAAAAATCACGGGGTGGCAAGCAGGGTCAGGGATAATTCCTGGGGTGCAGCTGAGCCTTCCAAAATGATGAACAAATAGTAAGTAGGGGGTTTAAAACTTTTGTAAAAAGAAAAAAGAAAAAAAATCATCATCTTGGGGGCCACAGTTGCAATAAAGTTGTTGTAGTTCTTTGTCCTATCAAAAAAAGTACTGAAAGTGAGACTCAGTAAGCACTCAAGTAGCTTCTAGAGCAGATGTGAGACTTTATATGACATCAATGGGGTGGCAGCTCGAGTGGCAAAACCTTATTGGGTGCCACCCCTCTAGATCCGCCCCTGGTCCCAGTCATGTTTAACTTGTTTATTGAGCAATAATGTTATAACTTTTTTTAAGTTTCACACATAGACACAAAGCGCTTTACATGAGACAATTGTACATTCACTCCATACTCGGTGGTGGTAAGCTACGTTTTCCCCTGGGGGAGACTGACAGAAGCGCTGTCACGACACACATCATTCATCCTGGACTGTTGTACATGTTTGGTAGAGGTAGGGGAAACCGGAGTACCTGGAGGAAACCTACACAGACACAAGGAGAACATGCTCCACACAGAAAGGCCCCGTCCAGGTGGGAATCGAACCCGGGACTTTCTTGCTGTGAAGCGAGAGCCCTAACCACTGCGCTACCGTGCCGGCACAGAATGTTTTCTTTCACTATTACTCACTCAACAGCTAAATTTGGAGAGAAAGATGTGAAGATAGAAAGAGGACAGTCTGATCCAAGTAAAATGCAGTGCTTAGTTTTCAGAGTAAATTTGAATGGAACAAAACAACCCCAGTGGATTTGAGCAGTGGTTTTCAACATCACTTTCTCAGAGAACAGTTCTTTCAACGAATCTACTGTTGCTGAAGGATTTGTATTATGATTTCAACTTCAATGCTTAATGATTAGTGGGGAAATACAGCATTTTACATTATATGTATTTGATTAAAAGGACAAAGTGTTTCATGAGTTGAAATAAACATTGGGTCATTCTTTGGTGATGGTCCAAATCAAATCCACTCCGGTTGAGAGCCAGATACATCAATGTCCAAGGCACATTTAGCTATAACTGCGAGAATAAACAGATTCCTCCTTGATTTTTTTCTCTAATGATGTCACTTCTTAAGCGTCTACAGAGCACATTGAGGAAAGTCATGTTGTCTGTCAGAAGGCGCGGCAGCAGACGGAGATTTAGTCAGGAGTCTCCCACCTCCTACGGCACAATCTGTTCAACTGTGCACCAGCCCTGAGCCCTGAGCCTTCCTCACACTGTGCAAACTTCTCCTCACATGTAGGACACGGTTTCCTGTGAAAGACTGGCATTTATCACCCACTCTCATCCCTCAAAGGAGAGCCCTCTGCTTCACATCACTCGCTGTCATGTAACATCCGTCCTATAATGACAGCTTTTAGTAATCCTGTACGCAGCACAGTGGAGAAATACAGGAAACTTATCTGTTGCATTCTTTGCCGACTTTAAGAATATGTTACATAATAGGATTTAAGCAGCATTGCAATGTCACAAAGGAATATCTGAAGAGCTTGGTTTTTCAGCATATTTATTTTTGATTCATGTACTGTTTGCTGGAATCATTTTTTACAAATTTACTTACAATGTTGGGGGTCATTTTACCAAGAATTTGCTCTTGTGCAAAATGAGTAGCACAGGCAAGAGTGGAGTCATTTTACTAGATTTCTTAAATATTCACAATTTCAATAGTAAATTAGATGCAACAAGCCGCAATTTGACTGTATTTCCTACTTTCCTGTATATTCACACCTGTCTTGATACATTACTCTCTAACCTCATATCAAACAACAGCACCTTTTTCCAAATACTGACACTTTTTGTTTCATTATGCTTGAGTGTAACCACAAAGCATTCTATTCTATTCTATTCTATTCTATTCTATTCTATTCTATTCTATTCTTGATACAGGCCTCCATCTCTGTTGTAGCCTGGTCATGAGCCAGCCGGCATGTCTCAGTCAGGGCCAGTGCCTCTCAGCCCGGTGCCCTGTGCAGACAGCGGGGGGCGTAGGCGGATGTCCAGCCCCTCTAATGTGAGCCTTGGAGCAGGCAGGAGGAGATGACAGGTTCACAGTAGAGTGGGAGGTTGGAGTGACTCACAGCGAGAGCCTCTAAATGACAGGCTTTCAGCGGGGCGCGTGCAGCCTCAGTGCTCAGAGTGTCAAGGAATGACGGAGGAAAGCACAGAAAGCACAAATATAACCAGTATTTTATCTAACACGTGCTTATACAAGAATCAATGTCCATGAGCCTATAAGTGCTTGGGAACTGTTGAAGCCCCAGCTTGTTCTGCATTCAGCATCTCTTCCCCCCCCACCAATAAATATTTGCAGAAGTGCTGCACAATCGTTTAGCGTTTAAAGACTGCAACACATATGCGGTCACTTTACCAGCATCACGGTTTTGCAAAATTTTAATGTCTCTCCATTCTGAGCAGAAGTAGTTATCCCTTTGATATTCCTTAATTCATTTATTTATTCAACATGGCCATAGCAATAGCACTGAACTAAGCACATGCATTCTTCTTAAGTGTTGCAGAAAATGTGCTCATTTTAAACACCTGTCCATAGGGGGCTTTTAGGTTACTGTTACCCCGGGCAGCACAGAGCGGGACAAGAACAGACTAAACAGGCTGGTCATGAGCTGGAGGAGGTGAGGGACAGGAGGGTGTTAGCCAAACCTCCCACCCACTGCACGGGACTGTAGAGGAGCTGAGCAGCTCTTTCAGTGGAAGACTGAGACACCCTCAGTGCAAGAAGGAGCACTACCGCAAGGCCTTCATCCCCACTGCTGTCAGACTGTACAACATGACTGTAAAGAAACATGTACAATAACCCTTTTGCAGAAATACTTATTATTTACTGTTTATACTTTCTGTCCCCACAAAGTCTTTGGTAGTCATTGTATACAAGATGTCACAATTTACTATTTAATTGTTTTTTTCTTGCATATGCAACCTATTTGCACACCATTAGTGTTTCTAAGAGTTGAATATAACAAGTAAATTTCTCCATTGTGAGATCAATAAAGGCATATCTTATCTTATCTTATCTTACAATAGACAAAACACATTATTTAACCAAAACAAGACGAGACACATTTTACACATGGGAACAACTCTGGCCCGATTTTAGTCACTGTTTGAGCTCTCTGCTAAAGCTGTTGATATTAATCTGAATTTTTTGTGCAGTGGGGAGAGTCCAGCACCCTCAAAGGATAGAACATATGCTGCCATATACAGTATAATTATGACTGCTGCTGACAACCACAGGATTTATACAAATAGCAGTCAAATATCATATTATATTTTAATGCTAAAATTGCGTAACAATCAGTGCAAATGTATTTCTTTACTTATTATTCATTCACTTCACACTCCATGGCGGGAGGTTATTATTTATATACCATTTCCCACATGACTATAATATGCTGTTTATATCCTGATCTCTTATTATGTCAGTTCCCTCTGCTGGACACATGTGGAATTCTTTCCTTTTTTAACTTTAACTGCCCCCTAGTGGCTGGAGTGAGCATTTTGGTTATTCTTTAAAAATGTATAACTCCACACAGGAATGGGCAAGAGACATCCTTTTTTTTTTTTTTGGACATACTAACATTCCAGGGTCAGTGGCTTATGAACTTATCCCCACAAAGATTACAAATGTCAAGGATGTGTTTGGACATTCAGCATTTTTTGGGTTTGAAAATGAGAAACATTTGACACAGGATCTAACAGAGAGTAGGTGCGATTACCCAAAACATGACACTTGTGAATGAGAGGGGGGGAAATGGCTTCCCTGACAGCTCACGCCTCATATTTCACACTGTGTCCTTACATTCTGCTCATCAGAGAGGTCAGAGGTCAGGTCAGGTGTAGTAAGAATAGTAAAGAGCCTTGACATTCAACCCAAGTCCACACACAGTGACGGGATTCCTTTTCAAACCTAGTCGACCAGCTGGTTGTCATTTATCTTCTCGAAGCGCTCAAGGCAACAGTCAGAAAAAAGAAATGTTCGATTTGATACAGCGCGGTTGTTTATAGCTGCACTTCCATGTGAGGGCCGGTGCGGGTGGGGCAAGTTCACCGAAAATCTAAAATAAACCCAAAAGTAGGGCAGAGCAATTAATCAATTTTGAATTAAATCGCGATTGAACGGCCTGTTAAAATCTTACTTTGGCTGCCTTTAGGAGCTGGAGACGTCCCCATTTCCCATAAAGGACTTGTTGTGGCGTATGACTCCAAACTTATCAAAACGCCACGGTAGGCTAAGGCAAGGGGGTTGGAACACTGATGACGCGCAGTCAGAACAATTGCACAGCTTACGAGGGTTTATTCGGGATCAAAGCAGTAAAACAGGCACTTACTTTGACGATGTTGAATTGAAATGCCAAACCTCAATAAGACAGTGCAAATCTTTCTTTTGATGTGAAAATACTACAATACGGTCAACAGAAAGTTTCTCCCCAAGCTCACCCCACCGCCATGATGCAGGCCCAGCACAAACACACAGCCCAGGTGAGCGCGCGCACTATATAAACCACTCCCACGGTGCCACCAATCACCGTGGTGCAGAAGCACGTGACAAAGCGCGTGCACGTACTCACTCACGCGCCATTCATTCATAGGGAAACCACCAAAACCTCTGTATGGCTCCTACAGGACTTATCGGAGAGGTGTCAACTGAGACATGTCTGTTTGTTCATTATTGAGTGAAATGTTCCCCGGTGTGGCTCTAAGCGGAGGAAAAAATCTTAGTAAAAATTGTTCCTGTTAACCACTTAAACACAAATTATTAGCATTTGAAAGTTTTGTTTTGTTTTCGAATGTCAGTTTAGTGTTTAAAATTCTTCATGATTTGGCCCCACAGCCCATGAGAATGTCTGTGAAATCATATGACGAGGCAGGACGTAGAACACAAGCTTCCTCCAGAGGAAACTATTCTGTGAACTTTCGATCCTCTACTTTTGGACAAAACTGCTTCTCTGTAAAAGCTGCAGGGATCTGGAACTCGTTGCCATTAACTGTTCAAGAGAGTAGCACCTTGCAACTTTTTAAACTTAAAGGGGCTAGATGCAAGTTTGCCATTTTATACTCACTACTGCCATTTCAGGTCATACGTGTAACTGCACCTTCTATATTAAGCTCGTGGATGACGGCACTTCAGACCCAAAGTAACAACGTTTTGAGTGACAGTGCAGGATTTTAGAGGCAGTTGTGGTGAACAGGTCTGAGCTCATTCTACCCATTAGAACAAGTAGGGGGAGGAAAATACACTATTTAAAACATTTAAAACTCCGTATAGTTCCTTTAATCTGAAGAAGTGGTTGAAAGACGGTCAGATTAGTGATCATTAGCACAAAACTGGTTAATCGGTGCAGTGTTAAAAATGCTAGGTCACATTTTTAAAAAACTGTAGATAATTGTAATTGCATGTGTAAATACTGTAAATATTGTATGTATGTATTATATTATATGTGTGTTGATGTGATCCTTTTGCCGGTGCTTTATATGTATTTTATATTGTGAATGGACTCTGAAGTAATAATGCTCATTGGCCACTGTATAAACCTGCTGTCACTTTGCCTCTGCCCAGGGACTACAGATGAAAATTAGCTTGTAGCTATCTCTGGTTTGTGCAACACATTTGCTGTGCAATGTCCCTGTCAAATAAATAAATAAATAAATAAATTACACCCAAGCCCATTTTCTCCGATTTGACATTACTAAAATTTAACAGCTTCTTGGAAAAGAAAAAAAAAAGCCAAAAGAGCGACTAAAATTTGCCCAAAAAGCAACAATAACACAACAAACAAGCAACAAAAAACATGACTACAAAGTGATGACAAAAAGCAACAAAAGAGTAACAGAAGAGTGACAAAAATGTAATGAAAAAGAATAAAACACGCCACAAAAAAGCAATGAAAGAATAACAGAAAAATGGCACAAAAGAAAAAAAAAGCACAAAAAAGGTGGCGACAATATAGCAACAACGCAAGGTAAAAGCTCCATTCAAATGTGGCGTTATAGGCTGTGTGGTATGGTTTTTACTTAGACAGGGACAGAGCACAATTTAACAAAAGGAAAGATGCATTGTACCAGGTTATAGCAAAAATGCTAATTCCCTGGGCAAAGCTGAAAGCTTTCAAATTTGGGTAAAGCTGAACTGGAACAAATGCACCTGGTAAAGGTGGGGGTTAAAAGGGTTAAGAGATGTGAACATAAAGCATCAAGTCCTCTCCTCTCCAGGTCTTTGTATCTTTATTTAGTAGAAAACTGTATTCACAATTCAGCATTTGTTAAAGTCGTTTTTGAATAATTAAAGAAAGTTTAGATTTTTCTCCAAATTGTTTTCCCCCTTAACTGTTTTCAAACATGACCATATATGGACGATTCCAGAGACGCTGTCTGTATCTATACAGAACGTGATTCAACTGTTGCCAGACAAGTTTAAGTTTAAGTTTAATAGTTTTGTATAGCCCAATATCACAACAGAAGTCGCCTCACAGGGCTGCACCAAACATTAAGGCAATAAAACAGAGCAATAAATATGACAATTTAAAGTTCAGGTGAATCCAGGCAAATATAATGTCCAATAAGCGTCGGGGGCAGGTAGCGACGAGCGGCGTGGGTGTCCCCCGTCCTTAGACTCTCCTGCACGGCAAGGAAAAACTCAAAAATCCGGCAGGAGGAAAGAGAAACCTTAGGGAGAACCACAGAAGGAGAGATCCACTCCCATGGACGGACAGGCTATAGAGACCCAGGGCCGAAGGATCCCTCAGCAGACGGGCCAAGATCACAGACCGTCCAGACAAACTGTATAATATGTTTGATAAAACTCAACAAAAAGTCATTACTCGACTTCTTGAACGCACAGTCTGTAAGGCCAACAGACAACAGCCGAGAGCGACGTCCGTTATTAAATATTGTATGTCCCTTTGAAGCTCACCCTAAAGATCAGCAGGTCAGAGCAGAGGCTACAGACACCGGCAGAGATCACAGAACAAAGAGAGGATCACAGGGTTAAAAGCATTTCACACAAACAGTTTCCAGTTCAGGTGCGCAACACAAAAGACATGCCGACGCTAATCCCCACAGACCGAGAGGCCATTCAGTTCCAGACAGGCAGGAAAAAATTGGATTTAAAACGACTGACAAAATTGTGATGTAACGAAGTTAACAATGGAGAAGAGTGAGCGTCTACTCTAAAATGTATTGTTTTGTCCCGACGGGATGGCAAACACGCAGTCAATTACACACAACTCTCATTTTCCCCAAGAGCAGAGGTTTGTAGAGTAGATCAAATATTGCCGTGTTAGCTTAAAATACTTTTACTCAGGCAGAAGTAAAAAGTACTGCCTCAGGTACAATCAAAAAATGACTTGGTGACAATGCGAGTGTCTGATTCATATCTTACTGCTTCTGAAATAAGACAGATACGACATAACATAACATGGACATTTCCAAAGAATGTGGCATAAAAATAAGATAAGAGAGATGATAATAAGGAATAATATTTTGCTCCCCGTCAGCAGTGCAGCCAGTGAAAACAAACAAACAAAAACAAAACGCCTTTGTAGCCTTGAAGATCGAAAAAGTAGCAACAAGCCTTCGCACAACATTGCAATAATACCCTTTGGAAGATATTTCAGTAACACGGGTATGATATTTGAGCATGCAGATCACTACAGTTGCCAAAAACAATGGTCGCTGGATTCAAAGTTGTGTCTTAGTGCAGGCAATTTGTGTGCTGAGATGAGCAGAATCAGAACAAGTGAAGATCAAGGTCTGGAGAAAGAGAAGACCTAAATGCGTAATATACAACGAGCTTGAATGAATGAGTGAGATATGTGGGGTTCCGCAAGGCTCTGTTTTGGGCCCCAAGTTATTTTTGTTATACATACTGGTAAATGATATTTGTAAATTATTGGATGTTCTTAATTTTATTCTCTTCGCGGACGATACAGCTATTTATTACTTTGGCCCAAATCTTATGGAGCTTGTGTTGGTGGTAGAAAGAGAATTATATAAACTAAAGAATTGATTTGATTTGAATATATTGTCACTGAATTTAGATAAATCGAAATGTATGGTATTTAGTAATAAAGAGATAAACGATGAGATCAGGATCGATATTAACGAAAATTAAATAGAAAGAGTAAATCATATGAAATTTCTTGGAGTGATTATTGATTGTAAAATGACATGGAAACCACATATTTTAAATGTGCAAAAGAAAGTATCAAAAAGTTGCAATATATTTTGAACAAAAATGCATAACACTTACTTTATGGTTCTCTTGTCACACCATACCTAACGTATGGTATTGAAATATGGGGAAATACTTTTCCTAATAAAAAAGATGATCAGATTAATTAATCATTCACCTTACAATTCACCAAGTAATTCACTGTTTCTTTAAATCAAAAATCTTGAAGTTCTGTGACTTTGTCGATTTGGACATGGCAAAGTTCATTTACCAAGCTAAACATAATAAAATCCGTAAATGCTTGCAAATATTGTTTACCCAGCGAGAAAGTAATTATAATCTCAGAGGAATATGTATATTTAATCAACCACAAGTACATACTACATAAAGAGAACATTGTTTAGCAAGCAAAGGAGTTAAATTATGGAATAGCTGCTGCAATGAGTTAAAGCAAGTGACGTCTCTTTTTCAGTTAAAAAATATTTACAAGAGAATAATAATGGAAAAATATTTGACAGAATGAACATTTATTAAATATGCTTGCTTCTGGTGTGGACAATGGTCATTTATTGTGTTCATTGTTTGACTTGTATGTTTTGAATCATCTGTAAGTGACCGAACCGAAATAAACCAAACCGAATATGGCAATAAAGAAAAAACACCACAGTATAACATGGCTAACAGCTCAAAATGTCTAATTCATCATCAAGATGTTAGATTTAAGGCATTCAGGAGTTGCCCATTGTTGTAGAAGTGGCATCCTGTGTCTGTTTACCCTGAGGTGCTTTCACTCATTAATTTACCCATTGTTCTGGGAATGAAACCAAATGTCACTGGGTCAATTACACCTCATTTGCATAACCCAGACACTGTTGTTTCAGTGAAAAGCTCTGAGGAGACCATTGTGTTAGCTTATAACAGGGAAGTAGCTCTTTGCCACAGGATAAAATCAGTCCATGTTGATTATATCATATTAAACTACTTTTGCAAGGTTGGCAGTGTACGGGAATAAATAATTTTTATTCAAGAATGTTGGGATTTTCCCTCATCTCCTACGCACCTGTCTTAAGTAATTGATATGCAAGGTTTTTTTCTCCTTTTCTTCCACTTGTTGTTACATAAAAGTAGCTCAATCTGTAAAAAATGTTGCAGACCCCGATTACACGTTAGCATCAGGATATTTAAAACTGTAAAAGTTACCACACTCTGAACCTAGACTTGTGCTGCATTCCTTTAAATTATAACCAGTTTGACACCCAACACAAGCTTGGCCTGAAACGGTGACTGGAGGAACCGTAATTTGGTTCTGGTGCACACGTGCGTACAAACCCCCTGACCTGCCCGTCCACACACTCCCCCCACCCCATCCCACACTTAAACGATCCTTGCCTTATTGTGCAGAAATGCTCCTTAGGCCAGCCATCTGTGACACTGTGAACTGACTGACCCTGTGTGGAAAAGCCCAGTCGTAAATTAGGCACAAGTATTTGTCTGAAAGCTGTCAGCTGGAAGGTCCAAATGCTGAGCTAGCTCCGAGTCTCTGGTTCACACACCCTTCACTGCAAATACATGTGCTCCGCTCTGTTACGTAAAGAAGAAAATACATGTTGTGGAGCGGCCTTATTGATCTTGCATAATTTTATGCTTTGGGCAGTTTGTCCTTGAAATGCTGAGGCAGTAACTCCGCGCAGACTGCTGAACTACCCGGCTACTCACAATGTTTTTTGGTTAGTTATTCAATAAATCAAAATACAGTGACTGGACACTGGAGCAGTAAACATTGAAGATGATGCATAGCAATTTAAACTGGCCCAAACAATGAATAAAACACTTTGTAAATTTTCTAGTTACAAAAATTATAATATATGCAAACATAGGTTACCTCCAGGTGCTATAGTTTCCACCAAAGAAATCAAATAAATGCCTTTAGCGCTGAGCCTGTTCCTATAAATGCGGACTTTTGTTACATTCCATCTCAAACAAATGAATAGGGAAGCCCAGCTTATGGGTGTGTTTTGTCCTTTTCATAGTATTTATATAATTTCTGTGGTTTCTTTGTCATCAACATATTAGAAGATGATGTTTAGTAGTATTTGATGTGTATCCAACCCCCAAAAAGCAGGAACTTCACTGAATTTGAGTTAGCGTTTAGCTCAGAGGACATTTTTAGACGCTAATTTGTATCTTAAGTCAAATCTCCAAAAGGACTGTACATTCATTAATGATTCCTAACTAGGCTTTGACCGCACCTAAATGTGGTCGATGGGTGGCAAAAGCTGAAAACATCTGGATTGTTCATAATTTGCGATGTTTGGTGGCTAATGCTAACAGCTATAGGAAAAATACATTGAGCAGGCAAACTGACTGTGAAAAGTTTCCCGGGCTAGACGACTTGCTAAAACAACGCTTCTCCGTTTTTTATCTTTGGTTTCCACAACCACTAAAACATGTACAATAGGCTGTGCACAGGATGTTTTACAGCATCATGATGCTATCATTCAAGGTTAACAACTGTTTCCTGTCTGTGTTTTATTCTTATGGAGAGTTAGCCAACGTCTTGTTGAAATATATATTTAAACTGTATGTGGCAGAAAACAAGCAGCTGTTGGATAATTAAAACTTTAATTAAAACTTAATTAAAACTTTAATATGTAACTAGTTCACTGGAGGAGACTTCTGTGCTCATAACTAAGTGTTGTCGCCTAAAAGATAAAGGCTAAGAAACGGTAGCACCAACTAATTGTTATCATCTAATTTTATGATAAACACTCACCTTGACATTTATTTGAGTTATCATCTGTTTTTAAATCTTATTTGATTCTTTATCTATGTAAATGTGGACAGGAGGGAGTGGCCAGAGAGTTATCCAAAAACATCCGTGCACAGATCTTATAGGCCAGTGAGTGAATGAGCGTGATGTGAGCGCGAGAGCAGGACAACAGATGGAAGTGACTCCATGGTTACAATCCAGCGGGGTGTGTTTACATACATACATCCACTGCCCCAACCATAATGTTGACGACTCGAATGGCCATGAGCACTGCGGGTAGAGGAACATAATATAGAGTGTCCTTGAGTGACTCATGTTGTGGCTTTACAGACCGGACCCTTAAGACAGACAGGGTTAGGGAGAGGTGTGAAGGGGAGGGGGGGTGCTCGATCACTTCCCTCCTGTCAGCAGAAGTCTTTAGGGCCGATGGCAGATTCATTTGTGCTTGACCTACTTTATGTCCCCGGAGAGGTGGACGAGTAAACACAAGGGCTACTTACCAGAAACCTGGAATTTTCCACATGCCATACTCCCAGTTTACCAGGGCAGCGAAAAGGACTCGGGAACAGGCAAAAACACGATCAGACCTGCTGCTAGCTTTCTGTGTTTTTGTACTGGATTTATAACTTTATGTTTGAAATGTAGGTCAAGTCAATGATTTTATGGTTTGATTTTCCTGAACATAATTAGAAATCCACACTGGCCTGTGAGTTGAGTCGAATGTCTCTGGATTTTAACTCATTTGTCAACTGTATTTGTGTCATTGATATAATTTTTCTTCAATACCTGGTGCTGTGTTTCTGACCAAGACAATTTGCATGTTCTTCTCGTGTCTGCGTAGCTTTCCCCGACTACTTACAAATAGGGCAATGGAAGCCAGTTGACTCATGGCTACAAACCATCGTAGCAATATTGAGCAAAACAACAATTGTATCTACAGCACCGTCCTACAGTGACTCTACCTCATTCATTTGTTAACTCAAAGAAAATGCAACATCAGATCATTTTGAAAGTGTCAGTTCTGCATAAATTGAAATTAAAATAGTTAAAATAGTTGCTATTCACCTTATTCCGGAGGCTCGCGCGGGCGCCGCCATGAATTATGCCCGCCCCTTTTCTCCTATGTGTTAACATGGGGCTGGAGAAGTCCACATAAAATCAGTCACTACACGAAAACAAAGCCGTTTTTCGGCCGTGCAGGGAAACGGTGCAGTGTTGACATGTCGGTGCAAATGAACATCGGACATTTTACACAAATCAATCGACTAAACATCAGATTTGAGCGGAGAATATTTTCCCTCGTTCTCCGTTAAAATGAACGGGCTTCGCGCTCGACCGGAAGTGTCTGGACAACGGAAGTGCCGAGACAACGCAAAAAGTGGCAAAAGTGGGCGGGGCGGAATAAGGTGAATAGACATGCGCTAGCCTAGCACTAGCCTGGCACCACTAAACTCTTCAAATATAAGGACTGCATGAATTTAAAAAATAAATAGATCCCCTGAAATATCCCTTTAAAGTATTGTTTTGAGACATGACTGAAATATGACCAGTTATATTTGCAAAAATCACGTTTCAAAACATGTCTGTATAGATCTAACTACAGGGTCAACACAATAACAACTTGATGAGACAAGATAGTGTGTTGTCTGCAAACAATCATGTGCTATTCTACTAATTGCAGCCATTCAAACAGCAATTTGAGTTGATTATTTGTGTGGCCTGAATGTGGGGCACGAGCTGTTATTATGTTGAGGAGCTCTTTGTCACATTGTGGAACTTACAAAAGGCGATAACGTTATCCATCAGCTATTTGAAATCAAACTAAATCAATATTTAGTCAGGTTTAGGCAGTGAGACAGAAATGTGGACAATGTGTAGATCAAACACAGCTGGACCGCGCATCCGCTCTGAGGTCACTGTGGAGCAGAGTATAAATTATTCAACCAGGAACCAACTAATGAGTGAGAGGCAATCAATAATGAATGGATAAAGTTTGATGTTAGAGACAGTAACGTAATCAATCATAGACTGTCAGATCTCCTCTTGGGGCCGATAGTGGCAATGGCGAATGCAGGGGATGGGGAGGCTGAGGAGGCAATGCATTTTAGGATAAGTGATTTACACAAAGCAGTTATAGCAATAAATAATAAATGTCATAAATGCCATTCGTAATTCACAGCCATTCAGATTGCGATATTGGTGAAGTTTTGATGATTTTAGCCTCTTCTTTTCATTTTTATTTAGTCATATTTAAGTCGATGAAAATATCCGGACATTATAGCCATAGTTTTAGTCTCATAAACAACTTTTAGTCTAATTTTAGTCAGCAAAAATATAGCTTATGCTTAATAATAGTAATAATACGCCTTTCAAGACACTCAACACCGTACAACAAAATACAAGGGAGTTACAATATTAAAACACACAATCACAGCGCAATATAAGAGATAAAAGCCTAAAACACAGCGTGGGGTGTAGACTCATAAGGGGCCATAGGTCTGTCTGAACAGGTAGGTTGTAAGAGAGGTTTTGAACAGAGTTATGGTCTGTATGGTTCGCATGTGTTGGGGTAGGGAGTTCCAGAGTGGCGGTGCAGAGTAGCTGAAGGCTCTGTGGCCCATGATGGACAGATGAGCTGACGGAGTGTGGAGAAGGTCCTGAGAGGAGCGAAGTGTTCGAGACGGTGTGTAGGGTCTAAGTAGGTCACAAAGATATGACGGAGCAAGGTTAATGAGGGCTTTGTAAGTGAGCAGAAGGACTTTGAACTGGATTCTCTCCTGAACTGGCAAGTTGGTGAAGGACTGGGGTGATATAAGCTGAAGATGGGATCCGGGCTATTATTCGTGCAGCAGAGTTCTGGACCATTTGTAATTTATGCAGGAGTTTGCGAGGTTGTCCATGTAGTAATGAATTACAGTAATCTATGCGTGAGGTGACCAGTGAGTGAACCAGTATAGCAGTGCTGTGTGAAGTAAGGGAAGGCCGGAGACGAGCTGTATTGCGCAAATGGAAGTAGCAGGTTCTTGTAACATTATTGATGTGAGCTTCAAATGTGAGGGGGGCGGTCAAAAATGACACCAAGGTTTCTTACTTGTTGTGAGGGGGTTATTGTGGCGTTGTCTATGGAGAGAGTAAGTGTGGGAGCCTTGGACAGGGTTGAGGGAGTACCAATGAGAATGACCTCAGTCTTTGTACTGTTAAGCTTAAGAAAATTGGATGTGAGCCAGATTTTAATTTGTGAAAGGCAGAGATTAAGGTGATCCAGGGGCAAAGTGGAGTTGGGCTTAGCAGAGATATACAGCTGCATATCGTCTGCATAGCAGTGGAAGTTAATGGTGAATTGTTTGTACATTTTGCCGAGTGGGAGGAGATATATTAGAAATAGTAAAGGGCCAAGGACAGAGCCTTGTGGGACCCCACAGCAGATAGAAGAGGGTCTGGAGCAGAAATGGCTGATTTGGACAAATTGTGTGCGGTGTGTAAGATAGGATGTGAACCAGGTCAAGGGAATTCCAGAGATACCGATGTCAGTTAAACGGGTGAGAAGGATGTTGTGAGAGACTGTGTCAAAAGCTGCACTAAGATCTAAAAGAACAAGGATGGTTGTCCTTCATCAGCAGCACACATGAGATCATTAGTCACTTTAACCAAAGCCGTCTCAGTCCTATATTTAAACTTATTTAAACTAAACTAAAATTATGACTATATTTTAGTTGAGGACACTGCAACCAGGTGACGACAGTGACTGGTAATGCAGTCTTTCTGTGTGAGTTTAACCTTGAATTGTATGATAAGACAAAAGTCCCAAAACACAAATTAGGTCACCACAAGATAATACTATTCCAGCACACTTCACACACAAATCCCCCAGTGAGATGTCACATCTGCAGCCACTCTTCAGCACCAGCTTATTCATACAGTAGGGATTTCACCACTCCTCTGTGACAAAAGTATAGGTCTGCTGCTCATTACAATAAAATGCATACAATGTAGTGATGTTTGCTGACAAAGAGATCAAATTTAGACCAGATATTGACACAAAAGCACAGCTCTCGTCTAAGAAGAATGTCCTGAAAAGTCTATCCCGGCCACGCAAGAAACATGAGACTGTGAAGCATATTGGCCTCAAAGCACACAATGCTTCGTCCATTCCCACGTCCTACAGAGTGAGCTATCGGAGAGGAAGCTCTAGTTAAAGCTAGGTTATGTATGATTCTGTGTCCCCAGATAAACATGTTTGAATCCGTTGATTTTACAGATTGTTATAATTCCAAAAACATTTCACAATTGCAAAGATGTTTGTACAGAATGTTTGGTGCAGTTCTTGATCTGATTTTCTGATCACAAAGCTGAATGAGCCAAACATCCAGTTGATACAATCTATGTGATAGATACAGACGGCATTGCGTCATAGAAGGGGGCGTGGTCTCACCGAGAGGGAAAACAGAATCTTGTTAGCATTCTGTTGAACCACTTTGCTCCTCCCCATGTCTTTGCATCTTTATTTTGCAGTAAACTATATTCATAATTCAGCATTTGTTAAAGTATTTTTTGAATAATTAGAGAAAGTTTAGATTTTTCTCCAAATTGTTTTCCCCCTTAACTGTTTTCAAACATGACCATATATGGGCGTTTCCAGAGATGCCATCTGTATCTATCTGCGGCTAAAACCATTCAGTGAACCGCTGTGCAGGGCAGGCCTTCACTACTCAAATTCAGTGACTAAATTCTCAAGGTACTAAGCTTTCAAATCTTAAAAAGCAGCTTCAGGAAACTCAGTTTGAGCCATGACTGTAATGGCTTTTTTAAACTTAGAGCAAGTTACAAACCCCGCCTCGCATGAAACACAAAAGTGGATATGGCTCAGACAAAAGATATAATGTGATGCTTATGATTTGTTTTTAGAGGAGACAATCAGCTGTAACCTTTGACACAGTATTCACTCCATCCCAGCCTTTATGACCCACAGACCCCTTCAACTCACATGATATAACGTCACATGACTCTAGTCGTCAATAGAGCAATGAAGTCTTCTCTAATATGTCACACACATCCTCTTCTTCAGTGCACCTTCAACCAGATAACAGAAAATCCACTCATGGGTAAATAGAAAAGAGACTTCAGTTTCATTACACATTGACTCTTTCAGCTCAAAAATATTGTTCCCTCATTCAAAAAACAATAACAAAACTTACATCATTTGGGCTGCATGAAATGGGAAAAATGTGTAATATCCCATAACTGTCTCAAATATTCCCATGACGATACTGAGATATTTCTCGAAAACATTTCAACAAATATGTTTCATTATAGGAAAAAAGTCAGGGTCACTTTATGTTAAGTCATTATATTATGTGAAAACAAGACAAAAACAAGGATTAAGTGGAACTAAAGTCGGAAAATCATGACTGAAAGTGAACTTTTGCACATTTATAACGTCTTACCCCCACTTTAACCAAGAGCAGTTTTTCCAGTTTGGCTTTACCCAAATCAAAAAGCTTCTTGGCCAGAGTAGCGGCTCATTTGAAAGCTGAGGCCTGCAAAACTTTATTGTCACCGCATTTTTATCGCATTTTTTTCTATCTCTTTTTTTGTTGCTTTTTCATCGCCTTTTTTCCTTCCTTCTTTGACGCTTCTTTGTTGTTGTTTCTGTTCATCCTTTTTCTCCAGACAAACTGGAGAAAATGTGTTCGGTTAAGGTGGAGTTAAAGGCCAGCGTTTTTGCATACTGAGATATGTTATTACCTTAGCTCAGACACGTCACGTAACCGTATTTAAATAGGTGTACCGTGGAAGAGCTTGGTTGCCTCTAACTTCACCCCCGTTTGGCCCTGTAGAGGAGAGGAGGAGAGGCTAAATGCGAACAACATGTTTGGCTGAGCTCAAGCGTAAAGACCAGACAGGTACTCAGTATGTAAAAACTGCCTGTTCCTTTAAGAGGTTAAGATACAATGTGGTTTTGTTTTGGCTGTGTGATTTTTATTACATTGTGGCCTCTTGTGATGTTCTCCTGAGATTATTGTTTTTGGCCCACAGACACAAAGACAAAGTGTTGTCAGTCACCTTGGGTCTCTCTCTCTATAACCAAAAAATCAGGTTCGAAAACTAGGAGTGATCATGGACTCGGCCCTGAACTTAAAAAGCCACATCAAAGCAATAACATCAGCAGCTTTTTACCGTCTGAAAAACATTGCTAAGATCAGAGGAATAGTGTCAATAGACTTAGAGAGACTTATCCATGCATTTGTCTCCAGCAGGTTAGACTACTGTAACGGCAGACAGCTGCAGCACATCGAGAACTCTGCTGCTCAAGTCCTGAAAAAAAACAGGAAATACGACCACATTAGTCCAGTGCTCTGGTCTCTGCACTGACTTCCTGTCACTCAGAGAATAAAATTTAAAACAGCTCTGCTTGTGTACAAGTCTTTTCATGGTTTAGCGCCAAAGTACATCTCTGACATGTTAAAGCCGTATGTACCATCTCGGGCCCTGTGAAACTCAGGGAGGGGTCCCAGAGTCAGGACTAAACACGGTGAGGCTGCGCTTCAGTTTCATGCAGCTAAAATCTGGAACAGTCTTCACGAGGATGTGAGACAGGCCTCAACTCTGACGATGTTCAAATCCAGGCTGAAAACAGTTCTATTTGCCCATGTATATGACTGAAAGTATTTTATCTGCACTCTTGCCTTTTACTGTAATCGATTAATTTCATGATGATGTTTTTTTGTTAATTTAATCTGTTTTCTTGTCATTTTCTTTTCAACTGTGAAGCACTTTGAATTGCCTTGTGTATGAATTGTGATCTACAAATAAACTTGCCTTGCCTTGCCTTATATTACTGAGGAACACTGCATTTTCCAGCTAGTTTTATAATAGACTCATGTGGCAACACGCTAGCGCTTTATGCAACATGTCACCTGTGCATCAGAAATGTTATCTTTGCTATAATCATTTACGTGCAGAGGCTTAATCGATTTTTCAAACTGTATCTTGAACCGCTTCCTAGAATCCAGCTGGCCGGATGCCAGGTACTTTTATTTCAAGCTTAGGAAAATGTCCAACCACTCCAGCTCCGGCCCTAATGTGGGCTCTTAGGAGTTACGCAAGCAGTCGCATTAAAAAATGGCCACAAAAAGCTTCCGTTTACTGAAGTACAGACTGGACGCACACACAGATAAAGAAAGTTAAAAAAAAAAAGGAATATCATGATGTAGATATAGTATTTCTTCTTTTGATAAAACACAAGAATGTCCTAGAAGGAGGAGAGAAACTGAGTTAACTGGATTTCACACAGAGGACGGCACAAAGTCACAAAAAATGTTGGGCGGGGCAATAAACGACTCAAAACACAAATACAGATTATTCAGATTATAGTGAAAAGAGAACATTTGTGCTACATTTCCCTATTGCAACCATTAATTCCTTTAATCGTTTTGTAAGTGTAATCTTAAAATCTTAAAATTAATGCTGCTCAAAGCCAACCCCAAAACCGCTAAGTAGTGATCCGACACCAGACTGGGATTCCCATTCTGGTGTCAAAATTGACAAAAATGAGACGAAAACAAGACAAGACTGATAATGCAACAAGAGCAACAAAAACGCTTAATGAAAAAATTCATTCATTCATTGAAAAAAAATAATTAAAAAGTGACAAAAATGTGACCAAAAAATCAATGAAAAAGTGACAAAAATGTGACAAAAAGTGACAAAAAAATCTATGAAAAAGTGACAAAAAAAATCTATGAAAAAGTCACAAAAATGTGACAAAAAAATTAATGAAAAAGTCACAAAAATGTGACAAAAATGTGACAAAAAATCAATGAAAAAGTCACAAAAAAATCAATGTAAAAGTGACAAAAATGTGACAAAAAAATAAATGAAAAAGTGACAAAAATGTGACAAAAAATCAATGGAAAAAGTGACAAAAAAATCAATGAAAAAGTGACAAAAATTGGACAAAAAGTGACAAAAAAATCAATGGAAATATGACAAAAATGTGACCAAAAAATCTATGAAAAAGCGACAAAAAATCTATGAAAATGTGACAAAAATGTGACAAAATCAATGAAAAAGTGACAAAAATGTGACAAAAATGTGACAAATCAATGAAAAAGTTATAGAAAATTGACAAAAATGTGATAAAAGAATCAATAAAAAAGTGACAAAAATGTGACGAAAACGTTGCAAAAAAGCCACAAAAGAGCAACAGAAAAGTGACACAAATGTGTGACAAAAACAAAAAAGCAATGGAAAAAATGTCAAAAAAGTGACGACAATGCGAGGAAAAAGATCAGCTGTGATGTAAGTCTTAGCTTTCAAATGAGGCGTTACAGAGGCCGATAGGCTGTAACCTTTTAGATTTGGGTAAAGCTGAACCGGAGAAAATGCACATTTTCGACCCTCTCTGTATTGATTCTATATAAGTAGACACTGTTATGGAAAGTATCTATCCCTAATGGAGAGGGGAGCAGAGGAAGTGTAAGTCAGGTTTTTGACTTGTGGAGACGATGCCACACACACTCCCACAGACGGGTGCAAGCAGAGGGAGCGTGGGCAGCACTACACGGGCACGACGATGCTGGCAGCTGGCATTTTCCACCCGCTCCTCACTCTGAGAGAACCACAAATAACCCAGGAAGTGGCTTTAAGGGGCACTTTTGGAGAGTGAGAACACTGTCCAAAAGGGAATCAATGAAGGCGGAGGATATCAGGAGGTTCTGTAGCCAACATTTATGGAAATATCTGCGTGGTAATAATTGTTTTCATTTTTTAGTTTATGATGAGACTTTCTACATTGATACATACGCTTGATGAGTCAAATTTGATTACTATCTTTGCTAATGGAAACTAAATTCATTTTCTTACTCCCTTGGCCACTAAATATTCAGGCCATTGTAAGGTACACACCCCTCAGGTACTCACCTATCCTCAAATAATACACTGCTCACAAAAACTTAGGGCACACTCAAAAAACACATCCTAGATGTCAATCAATTCGATTTTTCGGATGAAAATCTTTATTCATAGTGTAGGGCAATGTGTTGAGAACAAAATAACATAAGAATGATAAATGGAAATCAAATTCTCAGCCCCTAGATGTCTGGATCCAAATTATAGTCAAAATCAAAGTGACAAATCAGGTCACTGGTTGATCCAAATTCTGTAGAAATTCCTCCAAACGAGTCTGTATCATCCTCAGTAGTGTGTGTGGCCTCCACGTACCTGAATGCACTCCCTACAACGCCTGGGCATGCTCCTGATGAGACCATGGATGTCCTCCAGAGGGATCTCCTCCCAGACCTGGATTAGAGCATCAGTCAGCTCCTGGACAGTCTGTGGTGCGACGTGGCGTTGATGGATGGACCGAGACATGATGTCCCAGATGTGCTCTATTGGATTTAAGTCTGGGGAACGGGCAGGCCAGTCCATAACATCAATACCTTCATCATGCAGGAACTGCTGACACACTCTTGCCACATGTGGCCTGGCATTATCAGGCATCAGAAGGGACCCAGGGCCCACAGCACCAGCATATGGTCTTACAATAGGTCTGAGGATCTCATCCCGGTCCCCAATGCCAGTCAGGGAACCTCTGGCTCGCACATGGAGGGCTGTGCGGGCCTCCAATGAAATGCCTCCCCAGACCATCACTGACCCACCACCAAACCGGCCATGCTGGATGATGTTGCAGCAGCAGAACGTTCTCCAGGGCGTCTCCAGACTCTGTCACGTCTGTCACATGTGCTCAGGGTGAACCTGCTCTCATCCGTGAAGAGCACAGGGCACCATTGGCCAATCTGCCAATCGCTGTGTTCTCGGGCAAATGCCAATCGGGCTGCACGGTGTTGGGCAGTAAGCACCGGCCCAACTTGTGGACGTCGGGCCCTCATACCACCCTCATGGAGTCGGTTTCTGACCGTTTGAGGACCAACATGCACATTTGTGGCCCTCTGGAGGTCATTTTGTAGGGCTCGGGCAGTGCTTCTCCTGTGTCTCCGTGCACAAATGAGCAGATAGCGGTCCTGCTGCTGGGTTGTTGACCTCGGTCGCCCCCCCCCCCCAGGTCTCCTGGTGTACTGGCCTGTCTCCTGGTATCTCCTCCATGCTCTGAAAACTGCGCTGGGAGACACAGCAAACCTTCTTGCCACAGCACGAATGGACGTGCCATTTTGGATGAGCATCACTCCCTGAGCGACTTCTGTGGGTTGTAGATGCTCCTCATGATACCTCTAGTGGTGAGAACACTGGACAAATGCAAAAGTGTTCCAAAAATACAGTACAAAGGATGAAGACAGGGAAATGGTCTGTGGTCACCACCTGCAAAACCATTCCTCTTTTGGAGTGATCTTGCTAATTGCCTCTCATTTCCACCTGTTGTCTGTTTAATTTCCACAACACCAAGTGAAACTGATTCACAATAAGCGTGGCTTCCAAACTGGACAGTCTGATATCCCAGAAATTTGACTGACTTGGAGTTACATTGTGTTTTTTGAGTGTGCCCTAAGTTTTTATGAGCAGTGTAAGTTGCTCTCTGCAGTTTTTATCTCTGCAAAAGGATGGAAGTAAATGGTTGGAGACCTTACGCAGATGTAGTATTTTTTATTGAGCTGACATAAGTGCTCATCTTTGCTGCACAGCTGTTTCAAAAAAGTGTGTAGCTGTAGTGAGTGTAGTTTTCGCCTCTTTTTCATCACTTTTTTGACATGTTTTTAGTCATTTTTATTGATTTCTTCGAGTTTCACCACATTTTTGTCACTTGTTTGTTGTGTTTTGGTTGCATTTTTGAGGTGTTTTTGTTGTGTTCTCGTCTCTCTTTTGTCATTTTTTCCGTCATTATTTGTGTTTTTAAGCTTTTAGATTTGGATAAAGCCAAACTGGGGGAAATGTGTGACAGTGCAGGATTTTAGAGGCAGTTGTGGTGAACAGGTCTGAGCTCATTCTACACATTAGGACATGGCTAGAACACGTAGGGGGGTGAAAATACTTAACATTTTTAAACTCTGTATAGTCCCTTTAACTAATGAATGCTTTTACCTGCAGAACTAATTGCCAGAACTAAATATCTGGCAGATCCCCCTGTTTCCAATTCCCAGTCCAAAGCAAGCACTTTGATCAGAGAGAAACGTTTTATTCTTGCCCCGAGGAAGCACGTCGGCTTTTTAATCCAGTTAGCAATTTAAAATAAAGGCTGCTTTGATTTGAAACCTGTTCCCTGAAACACAAGATACTTTTAACAGAGACTTCATTTCCAAGCTGGACTCCTGCAAATCAAGTTTTTGTTTGTGAAAAAAACATTTACTGTGGTTACGGCAAGCTGGTTTTAACTGTATGACCTGGCAATCCAAAGTGTGGGCTTCAATCTGGGTCATGGACTAAATAAATAAATGTGCACAGAAACAGCTTTTACATGTTTTTGTAATTGAATAGCTCAGCGTTATAATGATCTTAAACTCAATATTTGATTTGAACGTGTTCGCCTCAATCTGGGGACACGGACGGGTCATTTTTACGAAGAACGTCTGGAAAATTCCTTCATACTCTGCCTTTAAATGTGCTCTCCAGCCATGTTTAACATCTCTCTCCATTCCTTCACGCTGCGTTAGTACCCGTGTCAAAAATGCGATAAAACTATATTGCCCCTTACGCTATTGATTTTGACAGTCCATCTTTCAAACATTGTGTAATACTTTATGAGAGCAGAGAGGCAGGGCTCAGATCCTCCCCGCATCATGCTCTCCCCGGTCTGAGCGTGGAGCACTTACGTAACCCCCGCTCCAATGCACCGCGGTCACATGTAGCTCGCTCCGTGCCGAGATATCCCACTCTGGCCGCGCTCCGACACTAGACAGCGCGAGCACACATCACACGGCCATAAAACAGCGCGCACGCATTCGCTGCCAGACATTTCCACTGCTGCATGTGAACTGTCCGGGGCGCTTTCACTCCGCCGCATGTGACTGAGAGCAGAGGGGGGGGGGGGGGGCGAGGTGGGGAGGGAGGGGGAGCGGGTGGTGAAGGGAGGGCACAGAGCAGACACTGGCCTGGCCCTTTAAAGACACAAAAAAATGCAGAGCCTGTCACTTGTTGTCTGACTACATAATCGCTGCGGTGGAATGCTATTGGCTGGACTTTTGTCACACACTTTTTTTTTTTTTGTTGGTTTGCGCCCCCAAACCCCCCTTCCCCCACCCATGTCACCAACCACCCCCCACCCCGCTCATAAGTGCAGTACATTTGGGCCGTGTGGGCGGGGATAACTTGGCAGGAAGTAGCATTTACTGTAAGAGCGTGGCATATGTGGAGGAGTGAGCCGCACTAGTGAGAAGCGAAGGCACGTTTTTTTTCTTTCTTTTTTTTTCAAGTTATTATGCAAGAAACAAATGCTCGTCTCTACCACGCTGTACGTTACGTAGAGAGAGTCGAGGCGGAGCGCTGAGGTGAGGAAGGGGTTTGAGAAGGCAGTGAGTTTTGAAGGATTTGCGATGTACAAAAGCTCCAAGGCCACTTCGAAGAAACCCTTATGTAATCGGCCCACACTGGTGCAGCATTAGTACAGTGCACTCGACAGCAGAGGCATTAATGCATTCATTGTCAGGTTGTTATGGACCAGTTTATAGAGTTTTTTATAGTTTACACCAACCGCTTACATTATTTAAATTAACTGCTGTGACATTCCACAAAGGGAATACAATAACAGCAACTAATGACAGTGTAATGTGCCTAAACATGAGGGATTTCACAAGAGAAAATGTTCATCAAATTCATCAAGGAATAAATCGAACCTGATAGCTGCTCAGAGATGGATTAGTTGCTGATGAAGCCAATTGAGGTGAGAGGTGAAAGGTCCACAACACTACAACAAACCAGTACAAATGACAGTATTAGAAAAATAGATAATTGGAAAAATATGGCAACTCATAAAAAGTTGCATAATGCACCTTTAATCTCTTAACCGCCACCTGAACCGAGCCCGTTTTCTCCAATTTGGCATAACCCAAATCTAAAAGCTTCTTGAAAAAAGCATAAAAATTGCAACAAAAATGTGACAAAAATTTGAAAAAATTACTAAAAAAAGTGACAAAAATGCAATAAAACGCCACAAAAACTCAACAAAAAAACGGAACAAAAAAAAATCACATGAAAAAGTGTCAAAAATGGGTCAAAAACGGCAAAAAAAAAAAAAAGCAATAAAAGAGTAACAAAAAAATCGATGAAAAAGTGGCAAAAGTCCGATGACAACACAGCAACAACGCAAGGAAAAGGATCAATTTAGATCAGTTTAGGTCAGTTTTGTAGGTCTGTAGCTTTCAAATGAGGTGTTAGACTGTCCTATAGGCTGTGAGCGTTTAGATTTGGGTAATGCTGAACTGGAGAAAATGCACTCGGTTAAGGTGGGGGGTAAGAAGTTAAGGCCTTAATTTTGGCACAATTCTGTTAATGACTTTTAATGCTTTTAAACCCCCCCCAAACAAAATATGTATAAATTTCAGCCAGATGGAAGACCTCAGTTATTAACCGATATATTGTGGCTTCTTGCAATGTTGGTTAGGTTCTTTGTGGGGGCTCTAACTCAATACAATCTTCTGCACTTGGCCAGAGCTTGTCATCAAAAACTGAACAACATGATCATATCGACACACACTGAACCAAACAGACACATCTGCAATCTGTTCAGTGTCATCCTGTTCGCGTTTCTGTCCGTGGAAGTGTTCGCAGCAGTCAGCTAATTTGCTCATGTCGAGCCTAATGCCAGAACGTGACAAACCCCTTCATTGTGCGGCGGTGAAAAGCATTGTTTATCGTAGTAATGCACTTCTCGCTCTCCCACACATGGACGTGAGAGCACAGTACAGTACATTGTGGGGCAGTTCAGGACAGCAGGCACAGAGACATCCCGTACACCAGTGGTTTGTGTACAAGTGGGTTTATGTACGCCGGGTTATATTTATTTAGCTATGCATTTAAGTTACTTGTTTTCGAGATTAGACGTGGTTAGAAAAATCGAGATTATTTTACCATTATTTGAGTCATTCCATGTGGTGAAAAAAATCCGCCAATGGGACAAGATTGTATTTTTCTTATTTCAAGTACTTTCACAGTTAATTTTTAAACACAAAAGAGACTTGGTAATTTCACTTACCAACTCAAATCAAGGTTAACCTCTTACCCCCTGCCTGAACCAAGCACATTTTCTCCAGGTTGGCTTTACTCAAATCGAAAAGCTTCTTGAACCAAACATAAAAAAGCCACAAAAACGAGACGTAACCAAGGAGGAAAAAGCAGCAAGCAATAAAAGCATCAGAAGCAAGACAAAAACGCATGAAACAAAAAGGGATGAAAAAGCAACAAATATGCAACAAAAAAGTGACAAAAAAGTGACAAAAAAGTGATGAAAAAAGCTTTCATACACTGGCCTATAGAGTTTGGGAAATTCCACAGTTACCATGGAGATCCGCCATCTTTGCAGCTGTTAGCATTTGCTGTCAACATTTCCATTGACTAACATTAGCTAAAAACAGCATAAAAAGTGGAGAAAATAGCCATGTAAGCTTTTAGATTTGGGTAAAGCTGAACTGGAGAAAATGTGCTTGGTTCAGGTGGGGGTTAAGGTTAAAGCAGTAACTCATGCCCCTAGAGGCCTTAAGTGCCACTGCAGATGTCGTAGCATGTTACGGTTATTTACTCATTAATTGTCTGTGAGAGTAAATACTACGCTGACAGAAAAGACAAAGGGAGAGAGGAATATTGTACATCCAATTACACAATGGAGATCTTTTTTTTTTCACTCAAACTTGGCTGTAAATACTGTTTAAGTGGCGCTAGCCAACAGTTAGCTTTGCCCGTTAGCCTGTTAGCTTCTTCTTCGTGATTCCATTAGTGCTGCTGTTCATATATTTAAGAAGATAACATATTTTTAGATTCGTTTTCCAGCATACATGTTGTGTGGTACTTCGAAGGTCAAATGTTTTTATAAAGTGGCACTTGAAAAGTGTGGCGTGAAAAGTTTGAGTACCCAAGATTCTGAAACACTCAGAGACTCTGCATGTAAACACTCACTCAGGTAAAGGCACGTTGTCGCCGCCCTCGTCCAAGGGTCATCCCGGGACAGGAGCACATCGGGACATGAGCGCACTGTCCACACCCCGCTGCCGACTCTCGCACAGGCACAAGTCACGCCGGCCTGTGGAAAAGACACAACTGGTCTGGCACCACACCTCAGTGACAAAACGCTTTCAGTCAGCACCAGGGTCCTGGGCTCAGTGTAAGGGTTTGGTGCAGGAAGGAGCCATAACAGTTGTTTACGCCAATAATTGGACTAGAGCTGCACAATTTATCATCAAAGAGACTATACGGAGTTTAAAAATGTTAAAATTATACATTTTTCACCCCCCTACATGTCAGCAATGTCCTAATCTTTAGAATGAGCCCAGACCTGTTCACCACAACTGCCTCTAAATGCACTGTCAATCAAAAAGGTGTTAACTCGGGTCCGAAGTGCCGTCATGCACGAGCTTAAGATAGAACCTGCAGTTACTTGCAAGACCTGAGGTGGCAGTAGGGAGTATAAAAATGAACAACTTGCATCTAGTCCCTTTAAAGGAATAGGCCACCATTTTTCCATACGGAGATATGTTCTTACCTGAGCTTAAAGGAGTTGATGTGTACCTGTCTGGTCTTTACGCGTGCGCTCAGTCATGCAAAAAGGCCCCATAGAGGAGAGGAGGAGAGGCTAAATGCACACATCAACTCGTCTAAGCTCATGTAAGAACATTTCTCAGTATGGAAAAAACGGTGGCCTATTCCTTTAACAGACTCTGATAGTTTCTTTATATTTATATTTTGCAATACTTTCCACTTAGGCCGACTCCAACCTCGGCCTATTTCCAACTCCATGTGGCCATATAGATTTTGAGTTCCGCCGCGGCTGGGAGACTGTATGAAATATTGATTTATTAAACCCACTCACACGTGCTGCACAAATGAAGAGTGCATCTCTGCTGGTGGGAGGGACGAGCATATTTCTGAATGGGGGCGGCCTGGTACAGTCTGTGAGGAAGAGAGGCTGAGCCAGTCTTTTGTGCGTCGATGACTCACGTTGGATCTAGAAACAGATAAAGGAGTCTTGGAGAGGACTGCGAGTACTTCTTTGTTTCGTCAGATGAAAGGAAATGGTAATGGTTCAGTAGCACACTGGAAGATAAGCAAAAATGTTCTCGATATTTAATAAGACACGCGACAGGATTAAGCAGTTGTGAAATTAATGATTACAGAAGTTTAGAAGACAATGAGGATAGCACAGTCAGCTTTCTCAATCTGTTTACACAAGGAACAAATGAAAAAGAAATGAGTAAAGAGAAATATTGGCAATGTCTTTATATGATTAATGATTTGAGTGGCTTTGCCTTTGAAGTTAAAAGCCAACTCTAAACTTGATCCCGTCTTGATTTTGTCGCTTGTTATATTTTAACCAAATGAAAACAGGGAACTTTGGCTGACATTGAGTGTAATTGTTGCTCTGTTTCTATCACCAATTGTGGATCTCTTCTTGGAGGACCCAGGAGAAAACTGGGGTCCAACATTTTCTAGGAACCTGACAATAACTGTACTGTTTGCCTTTCTCCAATGCAGCTCAGTCTATAATCTATTAAAAAAAGTCACCTAGAACCGCCACCTTAACGTGGTGGAGGGGTTTGAGCACCCGAAGGATCCTGGGTGACGGGTCAGACAAAGAGCGGTTCAGAATCGCCTTATGAGAGATCAAACAGACCCGGTTAGAACCATGAGGCCGTCCTTCCGTGGACCCACCACCTGAAGGAGGAGCCATAACGGGCTGGTGCAATGTGACATTATTACTATATTCAATTTATATTTTGCCAAAAGTAACTCAAAAGTAACTCACAGTAGTGTAATATGTAATGCAAAGAACTTAAATTTTTAAAGCTGATGCAATCACTAATATAAAATGTATTACAATGTTTAAGTAACTTTCCCAACACTGGTCACAACCAAAATGTCAAAAGAGGTAAAATTATAGGTTATTAAAAATCTAAACTATACGCTTTGAGACTGTGAGGAAGATGTTTTAACATTAAACAGTCTTTTTTACCAATGGGAAACACTGTCTTAGGGTTAGGGTTAGCAATCATGCATATCCAAATCTCAAAGCATATTGGCTGGGCAGCTCACAGCCTATATGCCAGTGTGATACGTCATTTGAAAACCAAGATCTTCTAGTTTCTTACAAATTATGAGTAAGATCATTTGCTGTCCCTAACCCTAATCATAACCCCTAACTCACTTTGATTTACATCACAGAGCAAGCAAATGGGAAATACAAAACAAGGGGATGGCAAATTATGTTTTTTCCTGAAGATGGACCTGACGAAAGGTAAAAGGTTCATCCCTAAAATGCAGAGACTATTTGGGGTTGAAAAGGAGAAAAAAAAGGGCAATTATTATGCTTTGTTAACATAGCAGTTTCATTTTTAATATACAGATGTATCCGGAGATGCTTGGAACTAAAGTAAATGATTTGGCCGTGCCTTTGTTGAGTTCGGAGAAATAATTACACGGAGCTACGCGCAGCTGTACATGTGTGCTTCCTGTGCTTTGAAGAGGAAGTGATATATACAGTGCGGCGACATGCGAGCACTCAGACAAAAAAGGGAAATGATGGTTTTGTGGGAATGCAGGGGAAGTACTGGGTCGTCACACAGTCTGGGGTCAGCTCGGAGCAGGCCCATGTTTACTCCCGCTGCGGCCCAGATTACAGTGGTCACATGGGATAATTAAAAAGTCAACATGTGTTTGGTGCTGCCTATTTCTCACTATAGGCCTCTGGAGAACTGGCCGCATCACACAGTATGATCTCCTCGCCACAAAATGACGCTAATTGGCTGAACCGGCCCGCTTAAGAGGTCTGACGCAAGCGTTCTCGTTTAAGACACATTTGCACCCAGGAGTTTAAAGCGTCTGGGGAAACGCTGTTGGCGCTGTAAACAACTCATGGGTGTGTTAAACTCTGGTTGGTAGAATGACTGGCATTTTTCTCAATTACTTTTGCAAGAAGATGTTTTCTTATGTTGTGTGGATGTTATAAAAAAAAACTGGGACTTGTTTTCAGCTTTTCTATTCCGTTACAAAATAAGATCTACAGTTCTACAGCTGCTTACATAAGCCAAGCATAAAACAGCAACCAGATGTTTGTTTACCATGTCACAAGGTTGTTCTTTCATCAAAAACACACCTGGATCTCTTCTGGATCAACCCCAGTGGCTCTTTTTAGCACCGTGGCCGCAGCTCCCAAAAAGCATTGGTCCTACGTATTAAGGAAATGCTCATCTCTCGATCTCTAGCTAAAGAAAGAAAAAACACTCACCAGGAGCAAGAGGAAAGGTGTGGGAGGGGCTTAAATGGAGATTGCGTGAAAACCAGGAAGTGAAACAACTGGGTATTTTGTTTGAGCTGTTTTATTCAGTGGTCCCTCATTTACCGCGGGAGTTACGTTCTAAAAATAACCCTCAACAGATGAAATTAAAGGGGCTAGATGCAAATTGGCCATTTTATACTCACTACTGCCACCTCAGGCCATAAGTATAACTGCACCTTCTATATTAAGCTCGTGCATGACAGCAATTCGGAGTGACAGTGCAGGATTTCAGAGGCAGTTGTGGTGAATAGGTCTGGGCTCATTCTACACATTAGGACATTGCTGGAACATGCAGGGGGGGAAAATACATAATTTTAACATTTCTAACTCCGTATAGGCCCTTTTAAGTAGTCAGTTTTATTTTTTCCCCATTATTATTATGTTTTAAGGCTGTAAAATCCCTCACCATATACTTACATACATACATACATTTTACTGATAGAGGCATTGACAATTTGTCACATTTCTCACTAGGTCACACGGGTTCTCCCTTAGCCAATCACGACGCAGAACACAATTCATACGCTGTAAAAAAGCATGCAAATTTGTACTATAAAAAAGGCCAGGCTAAAAGAGGCCGCGAAAGGTGAACCACGCTACAGTGAGGGACCACTGTATTACATTTTCAAACCAACTAAGTGTAAAACAGTGGTAAATGTGCTTGATTATTACCAAATACCTGCAAAAAGCATAATACTCCCTCTTTAAAAACAATCAGCTCCTCTGCCTCAGCACCAGCTCATGCAGGAGTTGGCTGCTGTTGTCCATCACAGAGAGCAGTTTTTCCAAGTGTTCTCCTCTCCATGACTGACAGCACAGAGTCCTGATCATCCCCAATCACTGAAAGTAAAGTACACATAAATATGCTTCTTCATGAAAAACATACCCAAAGTTGTTTTTCATTCACGCATGTATAAGTAATCCTTTAATCTCAGCTGCGGTCAATCAGTAAGGCTGGGCACTTACATTCCTATCCCCTTCCCGCCTTATAACTCTTCTGTTTTTATTTGGACTATTACAGGAGAGCTGCACCCATTAATCCTGTAATGTTTTGTAAGGTTATTCAATAATTTACCAGGAACTTGCTATCAGGAGAAAAGGGCTCCTGGTAAAGTGTTCGGACGACACAGTTCTGGTGCCTTTACTTTCGGGAACTGAAATGAATCATTCTCCTGCGCAGACCGAATTTGTCCAGTGGTGCGACAACAACCACCTTGACGTAAGTGTCTCAAAAACCAAAGGCATGGTTATTGATTTTAGACGCACCACATCAGTATCCCGGGGAGCAGTGTCATCATTCAAGTGGTTGTTGCTGAGAAGTACAAATATCCTGGTACTTGGATTGACGACACTAAAACACACGCCCCATTGTTACTCCGCATTAAGCTAAGAATCTTTAAAGAAACTGAACTTATTTTTAATGAAAACAAAAACGATCCTCAACAAGTTTCATCACTCTTACGAGCTTTTAACATTTTGTATCTCATCTTATTCGCTGGTTCAATGGATCGTCTGTGAACGATAAAAACAAACCACAGAGCATTGTCAACCCCTGTCAAAGAGACTTGTATTCCCTGTGAAAGGAGCAGGTGCTAAAGAAGGCCGTCTTGGGTCAGCCTCTTCATGATCCGTCCAGAGATCTTGCCGATGCCTTCTGGATGTCACTTTATGTGCCTTCACGGAAAACTAATCACGTCTCTGACTCTGTGGTTCCTTCTGCTACTAGAATGTTATGTTCTGATGGTAGTGAATTCCTTAGGTGGGGTATTTGAAACCAGATCTTATTGTTATGGTACTTTTTGTTGCTGATCTTTGGGACTTACATGTCTCTCATGAACTGCAAGGACTGACACACAGTGGATGTTTTTGTGAAATGCCTCAAGGTTTGCTTCAAATGTAGTCCTTTGGGATCAATAAAGTTTGCTGAATCTGAAAGAAATAAACTTAAAAAGGTGACCAAGATTGCTTTATACTCTTAACCACACTTTCCAAACTTTAGAAAGTCAATGGAAAGTACAACACCCCTCTTTATGGAATATAGCTTCACTCTGTCATTTTGTGGAGTGATAATACGTAATAAAAACTGAGCAATTTATTCAAAATAATTGATCAAATCTTTATGTTTATATTGTGTTCTTTAAGATATTATTTATGTTTACAAACTTTACAGACATATCCCTAATTCTTAAGATGATCCAGATGTTCTTCGCTATTTCATTTAGTTAAACTTCCCTGATAATAAATCTATCAACTTTTCAGTTCTACGTCTTCTACTTGAGTCGGACGTTATTACATGAGCATTATTTACATGCACTGCCCACCTCTGCGCAGGCGAGGGAACGTGCAGGTTTGGACGCACTGGAAAGCCACTCATCGTCAGAGTGTTTCATAAGTGAGAGAGAGGCCAGCGCTCCAGTGGGTGTATCCCAAACCCGATCACGTTTGCTCAGAGAGAAGCTGTGACTCACAGTGGCTGCAGGCTCACGTATCTCTCTCCCGTTCCGTTCTGATGGGGCGCTCTGACCCCACCCTCCGCAGCCGGGCAGTCAGTGAGTGAGTCACGCCTTTACCATCACTGGAAAAGCACAGCACAGTCAGCTGTTACTGTAAAGCTATATGTGCTCATTCAGAATGTAGGAAACACAATGATCGTATAGACAGGTGGGAATTGGGCTCATAGGAGAACAATGATGAACGTTATCCAGCCTTAACGACTGAACAACTATTATTTTGGCATGCTTCCAGAAACAGACAAGGCCTTTTTTATTACAGATAAGCACTCTTCTCTCTTCAAAGTCATTGTACTATAAGATATAACCAAAGCAAAAGAAAAACAAAATTTGTCAATAGATAGAAAATGTAAAGGCTATTATTAAGCCAGCTGGTTCTATATTTCACAGTAGTTTAAATAGGTTACATCATGCACCAAGTTTCCTAATCAGGGCTTGACATGCACTTTTTTTGGCTTAACTTTTAACAGGCCTCTGCGGCTAGTCTTTTCCAACTGTGCTCTTTTTACTACATCCAATTTGATTACTACATTTTGTTTTAAATCTTGTAAAGCCTATGGGAATGAGTCAACAAAACATAGCTATATTTTGAGTAGAAGCACCCTGAATCTTTGATCTTGGTACACTGGCCAAAATGGCTCTGGAGAGGCCAAGATAGAAATCTATCAGTGTTTGGCTGGGGTTAATGTCAAGCATCTCCTAACCTAAATAAATAGTCTAAGATATTCTGAAAACAAAATGTGACAAAATTTAAAGGTGCATTATGCAACTTTTTATGTGGAAATTGTTTTGACCTTGTTGTGACCCAGCGGCTGTATGAGTGGTCAGCATGGCACCTTTACTTTCCATCACAGTGGTCTCTAGGACACACCTGGATCAATTGTTTGGAAGGTTTTCTCACTCTGACCAGAAAACCTTTAAAACAACTGATCCTGGAGCGTTGTGAAGTAAAGGCGCCATGCTGGCCACTCATACAGCTGCTGGGTCACAACAAGGTCAAAACAATTTCCACATAAAAAGTTGCATAATGCACCTTTAAATCTGAAAATGTCATGTCTGGGGTATGGTCTGGGGTCTGTAAGCAGAGGACGCCTGGTTAGCATGTCCATGGTAAGAATGTGCTGAGTGTGCTCTTAGCAGGAGGCTCAGCTTACCGCATACCCTCACCCTCCGGTCGTCCAGATGATATAATGAGGAAGAATGCCTGTACAGTGACCAAAACTAGGCCTCGATTGACTTTTGGGCCCAGCTGTTGCAATGAAACCGATCCGCGTGTCCACGTGTTTGTGTCATTTCCATGCTATTTGCGTATGTAAACGGCCCTGTGCCTATCGCTCCGCGGCTGTCCCGGGAGCGCGCCGCCATTGGCCAGAGTGCACCGTGTGACGAACGAATGGCGTCGTAGGTCGCGTGTAGACCCGCCCCCGCAGACACGTTGCGTTGGGAGAAGCTGCACGGGCTGCTCAGTAGCTCACACACTTGCACTGCTCCGCCGTCACAGCCGCCGCCGAGAGGGACTTTACTAGGTGCGCCCTGCCGCTCCGGGCTTTGGATTTTTACGCGCGACAAAGGAATACAGGGACCCTACTTTCCGGACCGAGGTACGGGCCACCATTCATTACCCTCTCTTACCCACGAAATATCATTGAACATTAGCCTCTTTAAATCTTGTTAGATGCCTTTACATATTGAATTCATGAATTCACTCAACCCTGGGCCTGGTGGAACTCTTGGCGACCTAAAAGATGGACCGCGTAAATTGTAGACGGCTCTATAACTCGACAGCTGCGGTGCGATAGTGACATTTCAATTTCCCGAAAATCTCTCCGTTCACGCTCCTTTCGAAAATGACTGGGGCTGATAAGGAGGTCTATTGTGTCTGCGTCCCAACTGCTCCACCGACCCGGGGCGCACGCTGCGGCTTTGTCTGGGGCATCTCTGATGAGCTAAATAGGCTTCAGAGTGGGCTTATTCTGACCCATTTGATCATAGGTGCCATCTTAAGTCATCGCTGGGGCTGTAGAATCAATGTCACCCTGGGGATCTAGACATAGCTGACAAAAAAATCCAATTTCCAAACTACAACACAACCGCAGCCATTAACCCGATGTGCTTGTTTTAGTGATTGGGACAGTGTTTTTTTTTTATGTCTGGCAGGTTTCCTTAGCAGCCAGGGACAGGTGCTGCAGAATAGGTACTGCTCAGTGAGTAATGAACGTGACTCACATTGGCATTGGAATCACAACTGCCTGCACACGCGTGTTTCATAGGTTGTTCTTTTTTTGGGTTTATAATGGTGACATACAATTTTAGGAAGCATAAAATGGAGGACAGGGGAAATGACCTGCAGTTTTATCCACCGCTAGAGTAAGATAATAAAACTGTGGCTTCAGCTCAGAGATACTTTATGACACTGCAATGGACCAGACAGTCCCGGACTAGCACTAATGGACTGTCAGTGCTTAAATGAGAACTTGAAACAACAGCAATCAAAACGGCCACATCAAAATTTTGGGAGGACATATGAGGAGTTCTTGTTTGTGCTTTGGTGCATCTGTATTCATCAGGATAAACGTCTTCCTACCACAGCGGTGTCCAAAACATCATAAGCTTTTCTCTCATCAGTCAGTCTCTTTGATTCCAGTGTCACTTGTGCTGATGGGAGCTGGCAGGGTGAAGCGGTGGTTGTCATGGTGGCAGACCCCGGGCCCTCGGAGCAAACAGGCCCTGAATGTTTATGAATGAGACTGTGGCAGCAGCTGGACGCCCAGCTGATAGAGCTCAATACACAGAGACACACAGGCTTAGCTTGTTGTGATGTGTGAACATGCCTCAGCCAGCAATTCAGAGATATTTTTCATGAGAGCATTGGCGAGGACTCGGAGCACACGGGTTGTTTGTGGTTGAACCCTCTGTCTCATGTCTACTCTTACTGCCGCAATTTGATGACCGTAATGACCTGTTCCGCTGCTGTACCCAAGCCTTTTTGGTTTAGACCGGTCAAGTTCTGGTTTGGTCTTGCTCAAGTTTGGTTTAGTTTGGTCTGAAGATGTTTGTAATGTAATGTTCATTATTAGTTTTCGCTATTAAACTAATCAAAAGTAAATATTTGCGCTGGTTTATTCATTTGTGATTTTGACATGCACTTACGTTCTAGTTTTTCTAGTTTAGATATGGCTTACATCCTGTTCAGACTTAATTTAGCCCAATTTAGATATCTGTTTTAGACGTGGTTTCCCGATATTATGATGGTGATCTAGGCTTGGTGAACCATTGAAATAATGAGGTATTAAATTTCACTTCTCTAGACCTGGAGCTATTCAAGGATTTACTCATATTGGCCCGTTCTTAGTTTTTGTGAAATCTGGACCTAAAAGAGTGCCAGTGAAGGCGCTCAGTTTGTGTTTTTTGTTGCATTGCAGTAACACTCGCTCTCTCTTGTGCAGGTCAGTGATGCTCATTGCTTAGAGCAGCAGCTGAGGATGTCTACAGACTCGGAGAGCTCCATTGACTGGCTGGAGTCTGACCATGAGGAGCAGGAGAGCGATCAGGAGGAAAGTCTTCAGGAGCGGGACAGGGGACAGAACCAGGCTACCCCGTCACAAGGGTCACCCGATGCTCATCGGCACACACTGAAGAGGCAGCACAGCACCCACAGCTGCCCTCCCAGCACATCCAAAACGGAGCAGCTATTTG
Organism: Gobius niger; assembly: GCF_951799975.1. Lineage (NCBI taxonomy): Eukaryota > Metazoa > Chordata > Actinopteri > Gobiiformes > Gobiidae > Gobius > Gobius niger. The sequence goes on from NC_136863.1 coordinate 10,144,197, forward strand.
CCCAAAAGGTGAGCAGTGCACCGATTCAGAACGTGTTGTTAATACCTCCTTACACGCATCACAAAATACCGATGCTGATGCAAAAGCTAATGTGTAATGTGCTATTTTTGCAGTGCAGAGAGCTTCAATGTTACATCCCTCCACTGTCTATAATCTTGAATGGACTTCGTTCAGGGAGATACAGAGAAAGTAAGTAAACTATTTCTGGTCCTTTTTATTGATATGAATTTTTGTTGCATTTCTTGTAGTGCTGTCACAATGCTAAAATGTCAAACTTGATTCTGTTTTTTTTTCTGCATGAGTCTCCAACCCAAAGCTTGCCATCTTTTCCCAAGTAGCTCGCCCTATATAGGCTTCCTACATTTCGATATCAGCTTCATGAGTCACATTTGATTATTGTTATGGAAAAACAACTCGTATCAAGTTATAGATGCATTTTGTTTATGCACCAAATCAGTGAACATTTGGTGCATAGTGAACATTATCTTGGCTGATAACTGAGGAGGTTTTATTTCGCCTTAGTACTATACTCTCATAGGATTTTTATTTTTTATATTTCATAAAAATATAGTACGAGGGAAGAAAGGTTGGAGATCCTGACCTAAATAGAAACTCCTTCCTCCTTTTCCATGTCCTTAGTCTTTCCGCTTTATAACAACGTATTAATAATCTGGCAACAAATGTCAACTCCAATGCAGTACAAATAAAATACATAGATAAATAAAATGAACATGTATGCACTTACACAATAGCATTGTAATCTGTGATAAGTGAAGTAACTGAAATAGCGACCTTCAAAGATGTTTTTCAAGAGGTCTACACGTGTAGCAGGTTCAGATAGTAGCATTGTGTAGACAGCAGAAAAGATGTTGTTGCTTTGAATCGATTGTAATGAATCATACTTGTCCTATTACTTCTACACTTAGACTGTTTGCATGACAATTAGTGTGTGGTCGACATGAGAGCCTTCAGACTTTATAGAATGTGTTTACTACTGTGTGCTTTTTTGACAAGCATGTCTGCCTGTGCTTGTTATGATGGATAATTTTGGGCTGAAATAGAAAGCACATCATAATGCTGTCCCCTAACAACCGCGGTTGTTTAAATTATGACTTGTGAAGGTATTATAAAAATGCAGCACGTTCTTGTGGCTTGAGTCCTGATCTGACCCCGCAGTTACTGGTGGAAGAGTGTGTTCCTCTGTCTGTCTGTCAGCAGCGCTCACGTGTCTCCTGTTCTCACTTCCTGTTCTAGGGCTCAGCACTTTCCAGGAGAGTGTGGCCATGGACCGCATTCAAAGGATCATGGGCGTCCTACAGAACCCTGGCCTGGGGTGAGTGTCTTTTTACAGCCTCCTACTTTGACATGTCATAGCACTTTGAGAAGACAAACACTGACGTTTGAGATTTTGCTAAAGTTTTAATTAAAGACATGAAATAGTTTGCTGACAGAGGTGTGTGTGTGGGACCAGATGTCAGCAAAGAAGCCCAATTCCTTGCGATTCTACTGCAGGATTTTTTTTTTTATCGCAGCACATTAAGTACTTCTCCATGTACAATCAGATATATTTATTTTGTTGATATAAGAGTAACCTTTTGCTCTGTCCCCGTCATCGTGCTGACACTTGCTTTATTAAAGGCCTGTGCAGTGCGTAGGAGCATAGTGCTCTGATGTAGATAAGTGCGAGCTGGCTCACTGCAGACTAATTGGAGCCCTGAGCCGCAGCTGCTGTCTTCAGCAGAGACAAAGGGGTGGGTGTCTCCTCCCTGTGGGCGACACAGTAGCCTCCTCAGAGGCCCCCCCCTCTCTGTGCTCATGGCCTGTGCTGCTGTGTGGAGCCAGCCGGCAGGCCCTCGGCTTCACAATGGCATATCAGATCAAAGTGTCTTGTAGTGGATAATCTTTCACATCCATTTGCCATGCTTTAAACAGAGGGAGTAGAAAAGACGTGATCATATGATCAACTAATCCTCCAACGTGTGTGTGTGTGTGTGTGTGTGTGTGTGTGTGTGTGTGTGTGTACTGGGACGTTAGCGTTGGCCCACCTCTTCATTTCTGCGTCAGAGGAGCTTTGTTTTCACAGTGACGCTGCAGCCGCTCCACTGTTTCTATTTAGAGGCTGAACTGTTAGACTGCAGGCCACGTGTCGCTTCAAACATGTGAGCCCTGAACTTCTGACACTCCCACGCTGCAGCTGCAGGGAGGCCATGCTTACTGTTGGAGAGGACTTAATATCCTCTAATGTTATGGTGATTTCTTTTTCATTTCAGGGATAAATACATACATATTCTTCTCAAAATGGAAGTAATGCTGAAGAGCTGGTTCCCTCAAGTCAAGCTTCTGGAACAGCCTCCTGCCGCTCAGACTGAAGAACCTGTTCCCTCCAAGAAACCTAAGGTACAGTGGCTGACTGAAGTGGGCAAGACCAGCACCATGGTGAAATGCCTGTCATTGTATAGACACAGGTCTACGCCAGGGAAAGAGAGATTAAAGGCTATTTATACAAAGGCATTGGAGTGGTGTCAGGTTCAGAGAACAATGGCTGTGGAGAAAATGTCATTTTGAAGCGGACTCCCTCGAGGCACAAGAAAAGGTCATAATACACTGGAACATTCCACTACCTTTAATTAATGTGGCATTATTTTTGCGGCTTATCTGGACACACCCGCCACAACAGAGTTACTCACGGCATACTTTCCACTGAGGCTCTTGAATTTGAGACATTTGAAATACAGCCTTATGTCCAAAAAAAAAGTATATATTTTTTTTTATGTTTTTATATATGTAGGGAGTTGTTGTGTAGTGACTAAGTTGCATAGCTGTATCACTGCTGCCTGGTTAAGGGGATAGTATCTTTGTTTAGTGTGCTGGTTTTATATTTGAAATAATTTATATTTATTTATTCATTTGATAGGGACAACGTGTATGAATTAACATCTACAATTTGCAATGTAAATATGCCAGATTATAGCAAAGATGCTAGTTTCCATCTCTAGGAAGGTGACTGGTTTTCCTCTGCCACTGTTATAGGTGGGATTTAAAGGGGCTAGATGCAAGTTTGTGATTTTATGCTCACTACTGCCATCTCAGGCCTTATGCGTAGCTGCAGCTTCTATATTAAGCTCGTGCATGGCGGCACTTCGGACCGAATAAACGCCTTTTTGAGTGACAGTGCAGGATTTCAGAGGCAGTTGTGGCGAACAGGTCTTTCTACACATTAGGACAAGGCTGGAACATGTGGGGGGAGGAAAATACATATTTTTAACATTTTTAAACTCCGTATAGTCCCTTTAAAAGTGGCCAGTGTTGGAGTCTCTCTTATTGATGATGGGAGACTGTTCTAGAACTGAGAGCACATTCTGTATATCAGCCATTTAGCTGCATTTAACATAAAACACATTGCACCATGATATCACCATCCCTCCGAATTAGTAGGTCATCACCAGGATCAGATCATGATTAACTTTTTATCATCATGTTGCCACCTACGATTTTTATTGTAGCATTCAATTTACAATGTTCCATCCCAGACTCACTCTTGTCTTTCTTCTTCACAGCTGTGCTCCTCTGCGACGGTGGGCCCCTTCACCTACACGGAGCCTGCATCGGGCCCCAAGACCCTGAGTGTCACCGACCTCACTCCTCCTGGAGCCTACTCTGCCAGTAACATGAAGTGGCTCCACACGTCCCCCATCTGCTCTCCCACCGCGGAGCAAAGCCGGGCTAAAGACAGAGACCTAACCCAGGACAGTGCAGTGTCCTCCAGCACAGACTGCCCCACAGAGACAAATCTGCCCCCCACTCCCAGGGGTCCCCCGCTCGGGAAGATCAACGCACCCTGCCTGGAGAGGCTCTTGAGGTCCACAGAGAGCATCATCACACAGAGAATGGACAGCAGCTCGTCGTAGTCCAGGGCTCATCACAGCTTCATCATTCCAGCCTTCAGGACAGAGCCTCTATAAGGGACCGCGATGATCCCTCTGGGACATGGGGGACATGGGACGCTGATGAGATTATGCTCAACAAAAACTGAATATCAAGCGAAGGGTTTAAAAGGACTTACAATCAGAATATTAATCATGCTTTGAGTAGTTTTGACTTGTTAATTCACTTCAGAATTCCACCAGGCCTGGATCAAAATCAAATCAGGACTAAAACAGGTCTAAAATAAACCTATAATACACTAAATTATTCTTAGAATGTGCGTAAATCAGGTCTAAACCTGGAAGCCCAAGTAACAGAGTCTGAGAACCATTTACAGAGATCATTCCACATGTTTTATGATTTGTTCCAAGGTAATCTTGCCTGAAATAAGAAAATAAAACTTCCAATTGGAAAAGTGAAATTCATCCCCCATTGACAAATACTAGGTTAACTTGAAATCGGAAGCAACATGTTGAAACAAGTCAGAAATATCCCAGAGCAAAGTCAAGGCAACACAATTTTTTGATTAACATTCTGAATTTGAGCCCAGATATTCACTTTTTGCAGTAATATGGACTTCTGTTGTATTTCAGAATGAGGAATGTGCTCTGGCAGTCCGTGTCTGGTCCAGGCCTCTGCTGTAGACCTTTCTGTATTCTTTTTTTTGTTTTTTTTGTTTGCACTCTTGAGCAGCATGTGCGAAAGTCGTAAGGAGTTGGGTTCTTATGCGCTAAAAATAGCACAGCTGGTTTGTAGATGCAATAACGCAGTTGAGTGTGCGCGCTTTAGAGCTGCCCAAAGGGAAAGAGCTGCAGGTGAATGAAGGGACATGGGTCGGCTCCGATATCAGAGCAGCTTGTGTCTACATACTGTCGAACTGAAATGTGACCTTCTCTCTCTCCCCCTTTATGACTCCATTCTTAACGTTTTGTGACTGTTACTAATTTGTATACTTGGAAATGTGGCAGGTTCAGAAGGTTTTCACTCATCTTTTTGATCACGGCGACTTATCTAGTACTCCTACTACGGAAAGGATATGAATTGTTTTTCCATTAGTAAAAAAAATCTAATGAATGTACAATTTGAGCTGCACGATATGAGAAAGTTCCATCAAATTGACAAAATCTTTATCATGGCTTCTTGTAATATGAATTTAGTGTCACCTAACATAGTGCTAATGATCATTTTAGTGCTATATATACAAAAAATAGTGTTGTAAAAGGATTTGAGAATGACATAAGTATACAAAGTCTATACAACGAGGTCAGACCCTTTCGATTATAGTTGTGCTGATTTAACAGGTTTAGGTGTGGAGTATTTTCCCTTCATTACCCATCATACAAAAGCATTTTGAACATCCTTACTCTCCGACTTCAAAGTAATAACCTTGGAAAAAACTGAGTATGAAAACTTCCTGAACCCTTCCAAGTCTCTTTTGGTACAACTGTTCTACCTCAGTGACACCATGTGGGCAGTTAGTGCGTAGGAAAGTCCTCTCCTCGGGGCAGGCAGGGGGGTTTGGTGGCTGGGCCGGTGCCATCGCCGTGAATGTCCACTGCAGATCCGAGTCTCCGCGTCTCGGGCAGATGTGCGAGCAGTGCCTGGGACGTCATGCTGTGCCTACCCGTTAAGCCGCGTTCACACCGGAACTGTTCAGACCTGCTACAAATCAGGAAAAATCTCACTCTCTCCTGCCATTCTCCTGTAATTTATAACTTATTGCGATCTTGCCAACTTTGTTCCGTGGTGAAGTAGAACAAGTCTTTTTGTTTGTTTTGTTTTTCCGTTGAATTGGACAGTATGATAGACCAGTGGTGGGGCAGACACTTCTTAAAGGTTGTCAGTTAAAACCCCAATAAGTGGCCTTTATTGTGTCAAATTTTATACTTTCAAAATAAATGTGGAAATATTTGTTTGATCAAAAGCTTTTGTGGCCCTTGTTTTTGTCTCGTATCATGTGCACTCACTGAATTAGCCCTGGTTACATTTGGACAAAGATACAGATTTTCATGTCTGTTGTGTCCTATGTCTATTGTACTAAAATATAAAGACAGTTTCCTTAGCAATTAAGAATTCAAAAGTGTCCTTTGGATGGTACAAAGTCTTAAATGATGCCCAATATAGGAAAAGGCCTTGTGATTGAAACAAATTCATACTATACAGACATAATGTTATAGAAATGCTCAAAAACTAGCCTGCAAGTTTAGGAAATTGATATAAATGCTTTAGGGTTAGATGCAGTGTTTTTCTCCCAAATGACGGTGTGTGTAATGTATTAGAGGACAGAAGTAATTTTGTTCCATATGACACTTTTTTTTCCTTTTTTCTTTGCTAGAACACAGTTAACACAATTACATTTAAGATTTTGCTAAAAAAAAAAAAAATTGACCCAGCTTTCTTTTTTGTGGCTTTTTTATAGTTTCACTTCCTTTGTGGAAACTGATAGAAAATTACACAGAAAAACAAACTATTTTAAACTGTTGCGTGCCGACTACATTATGTCGTGGGAAATGAGCAAATGAGTGAGTCAAACTGATATGGAACTTTACCTGTATCTATGTCATTCCTGTTATCTATTTGAAAACAGTAGGTAAACACATATTGTGACTTACATTTTCCCCCATTCATCTGTTTGATGGAATGTTGGCAAAGATTTAAAAAATGTGCTCTGATTTACAGGGTACTAAAATAGCCTATATATCATTTGGGCATTTAAATGGCATTTAGCTTTAACGAAAGCTTTAACTTTGACTTGCTACTGCCTGTGTAAACTTCATTTTTAAACGTTGTAATTTTTTTCATAATATAAATATTAGCTTTGTCTTTATTGCAGGGGAACATTGGATGTGTCTAAAGGCCTTTCAGAGGCCTAGTCTAGTCAACAAACTATACTAAAAGCCCAAAATACATATACAGAATCCTAATCCTCTCATCCTAAGTGTGTCTTTTCACATTCTGAACCTGTAACACACTGTTGTGTGATATATTTGAAAGAGCAATTTTAATGGCGAGGACATGCTAACCATGATGCTAACCGCGAAGCTAATGTTTTGGTTCGCTGCATGCTAGCTACTTGCTAATTCGGTTAGCTCAGTGCATTTGAATGCAGGATACTTCAAATTTGTTGTAGATATAATAACATAGCCATGCCTATGCAACTAGGCGGTGTTTACATCATCACGTTCCGTGCGGGACTGGTAAACTTTGAGCTCAAGTCCTCAAGTTTGAGATTCAAGTGTGAGGTTCAAGTCCCGGACGATTCGCGGTAGCACTGGCCGATGTCAAGGAGTGATGGGGCCCAGAAAAACCCCATGTGGTGAACCATATATCGAACCGTGAACCGTACACGGCCGGGAAGAGTCAAATCTGCCTTTTCTTACAAAGAAGAAACGGCCAAATGAGAGGGTGAGGTAAAGACGAATTGGTGAGTACGAATGTAATTCTGGCCTTTGTTGACCAGTTCTTTGAGCTACTGACTGTCGCCTTACTGATTTTGACACCTCAACAAAGTGATAAAGACTGTTCTTGTCACTGATTTCTGGTCGTTTTGACCCTCACCGCAATAGCTAAAGTGTACTTTCATTATGGACACCAGCCAAGTGGACAGTTATGAGACTTCTGTCATCTGCAGCCCACAGGAGGAGCTGTCCACTTCAGCACCACCATAGAACCACATGCCAGTTTTAGGCAATTACCAGCCGACGTGAAACTTAAGGTGCTTTATTCATTCACAAGCTGCCAAACACAGTCGCTGCGGTCCCAGCCACAGCTCACACTGACAGACCAAATTGTAGACTGAACATAAAGAACCATCCCTCCTTCTCTCAGAGCACATGCTACTAACGAAGTGGTGGTCCATGGAGGAGAGCGGGACGGCTTCCAAGGCAGCCGAATCAACCCTAGTGATCAAAGTTTCTTAGAACACATGCCAACTCTACCCCTCCTGGAACCGACACGATCCGGGGGCTATGCTGTCGGGAGCTTCGTGTCCCGGTAGAGTCTCCTGTGGCAAACAGGTCCTGTCCTGGGTGACGGCCCCTTATGAGAGACCAACAGGCCCGGGTTGTAACCATGAGGCCGTCCTTCCGTGGACCTTCACATGCGGGAGCCATAAGGGCCTGGTGCAGTGGGATTTGAGCAGCTCCAGGTCCTGCAGGGGTTCGCATCTGGGCAGGGTCACAATAGCACAGGATTGCTTCATTAAAATAATTCTAACATGGTTGGTGATTTAGAGTATTTGTTGTCGTGTGTCTTGCTTTGAAACAGCCTAGCTAGTTAGCTTTCTGGGGCGGTGAGCCCACAGCGAGTCTGGTCACCGCACTGTCAATTACATTTCCCACAGTGGTACATGTGCAAGCAAACAGTAAGCAGAGTAAATCAATCAGCAAAGGGCGGGCATCTGCATGTTTAAGGAAATGCTCCATGTCACCACACAGGTATTTCGCTCCAGATTGATGCTCACTGATAACCTGTACAATGCGTTCCATTATGAAATATACAATGTACAGTAAAATACATATGATGTCAGTGAATATGACCTTGTTATAACTGAAAGAATGAACTGAATGAAATTCATAGGCAAGTGCACACGTGTTACTATGTGTCTACTTGCGTGTGGAAACAAAATCAATTCCAAATAGACAGGATGTTGAACAAAAAAGGAAAAAGGAGAAAAAAAAAAAAAAAATTATAAAAAGTCACTACTGAATATGTACAGCACGAGGGTGATTAATAATGGTGAATGAGGGGTAGGCACTCATAAGCTCTGCTTCAGCCTACACCTTTTGAGCATAATTGTGATGAAATGTTTAAATAACTGTAAAAATATGAATGTAAACAGCTCAAATAAACAGCTCAATCAATCAATTATGATACTTTTTTTGTGTTTTTAACAGATATCCAACCTACAGTTTAGCCGAGAGGTGCCAGACTGTTTTGTTCTGCTCGGTCCTCCACACAGCTTTAGTCAAAGCTGGAGCACTGGCCAAACATGAAGCTGTAGGTCGTCAGCTCTGCAACTACTGTCCTTTCTGCTGCCTGATGGAAACATCTCCACTCTGCATTATTGGATCATTTTGTCTCTACAAAGTCCCTCAGAGGTAAAGCTGTACACATTAGGGCTCAACAAAACTAGGGTTCTCACAAAGAAAGTTGTTCTCAAGTGTAATCTTGCTTCATTTCAGTACAAGAAATCAAAGGATGTCCTATCTTTGAACTCACAGAAATACAGCATAACTGGTGTGACCAACTTAAAGAGATCTAGAGTGACATCTGGTGACAAACTAACTGTGTTTTTTCATTTGGCCAGAACAACAAACATCGCACATTGAGCAACATCATGCAGGTCTTTAATAGCAAATGATCTGTTATGCATGAAAATAAGGCCTGGGTCTTTTTATAGCCAAATACAGTGAAAGTAGTTTTTCTACTATTTATCTCATGTCTAATGTTTGCAGTTGTATTTGTGATGCTTCCTTTTGGCCAAAACACTTTCTAATTTAAAATGGAACAAAACATTTTCTTTGGTTTGGTTGCTTTAACCTCTTACTGAGTACAATTTTCCATTTTTTTCCCCCAGTTTATGTCACATTTTTGAAGCATACTTTTTCATTGCTTTTTTGTGTCGCTTTTTGTTGCGTGTTATATAAAGTAAGCGCGCCATTCATTCTTTTGACCAGTGGATGCACATTGATCGACACTGATGCATGAGCGTTCTCTCTGAGCTTTGCAGAAAGGAGACTGGCACATCAAACTGAGCAGAGAGCACCACCCGCAGTTCAAATCAAATGTCTGATTATGAGGTACATAGGGCATGTCGAGACGCAATTATCATGTTACTTCTACAGGTGACCGCTGCCAGTGGGATCCCAGAAAATCATGTGGGATTACAGAGCTGACGGACGACTGGGTACAAGCCGAGTGGACGAGTTGCAACAAGCAGAGAGAGTAATAATAGAGCTGCTTTCTCGCTTCTTGCGCACTCTTTCAGGGAAAATTGGCCTTGATGCGAGCTCCAGCTGAGTGAGAGATGGCGAGTCTGCGAGGGGCCCTTATTTAGAAATAGGAGTCAGGCTCGTTCAGTGCCGGAAGAAGCCAAAGTCGCGGCAGTTAATGAGTCTGCCAATTTCCCTCTATTCTAATCCATTTTGTCAGAAATTATAATGCGCTTTTGTGTTCGGGCCTGCAATCAAAGCTAAGCCGGAAGGTAGTTTCAAAAGTTTCCAGCTGGAACCCTGCAGGGGTGAGTTCAACATCATCACCATCATTATCATCGACACATTGTCATCGATATATTGACCCGAGATCTTTTTTGAATGAATAGATTAGTCTATGACACATGAATAATGGTTATACACTATAATATAGGTACGTTATTCAGTGATTCCGAGGAGAAGCTAACCCATACACATGATCATCCCTAGTGTGAATGTTTAAACCTCACGACCTCGAGCCATTAGTGCCTCCTGCTGGCCAGTGCAAAAATAGCAATCCAATTACCCATTCAAATGATCTGAGATCTTGTACAGGTTATGTGTGACAACAGAAACAAGCAGTTATTCCAGTCTGTGCAATGCTGTTCATGGATTTGCCCCTAGATTTGCAATGTTGAAGGTCCTATTTCTGTTTAGTTGAAGTGTGCATACCCAACATCCTCACATGTTAGATATCCTCGTATATTTTCATGCGTGCTTAAAGGGTTTTTGTCATGTTTCGATTTAAAAGCAAAAATTCATCTAGTGGTGGGACTCGATTACATTTTTAATGAATTAAAACTTGATTAAAAAAAATAATAATTATGGCCTTTGTAATTGAAAAATCGCAATTAATCACATACTAATTTATTTAGGGGTTGTATTTATATTTTAGAGGTATGTTTTAGATGCTTCTTTGTATTTTCCTACATTTGAACTTATTTGAGATGTGAAACCTGTGTAATCATTTCAAACACTTTTTGTGTTATTTTGGAGAATTATATTTTTAAGTAAGTTTATGTCGGCTTAACTGTGAGAATAAACACGTTTGACAGTAAAATTGTTTTTGGCTAAACATGTTCGTCCCTTTAAGCAACGTCTTGCAGGAAAAAGGAAACCGAAAAAGTGTCTGTGCCGCTAAAGTAAAGTGTGATTAACTTTGATTAATATTTTTAATCGCATGAAACCTCAATCGGAATTAATTGAAATGGCCCAGCCCTAATTGAAGCACATTAAATTAAATCCAAGTCATGGATAGGATGAAATAGTTTTTCTTTTTGGCCACCAGAGAGCGTGATTGTGTCGGATAAATTGTTTTGTGACTATTATGTTCCATCAAAGGCAGGCTAGTGATTTTCAGACTTTTCATTTATTTCATTATTTGTGCCCCCACATATAGATTCAAGATTCAAGAGATATATTGTCATTGTCACTGAGAACAATGAAATTATGTTTAGAGCATCAGCACTGTCATAGTTTGATGTAAAGTGCCACATAAACCCCGAAATACTCCAGCGCAGTGTAAACATTTAGCTCACATTGGCATCAGTGCAACATATTAATACAGTTATAGCAACGTCAGGCAAATCATTGTAAAGTGCAGGGCAAGGACATACTGACAATGCAAAGTCCAGTTCAGAGCTATTGTTCCTGTGGATGTGGTTATTGTCTATAGGAGGGACAGCATGATGATACAGGCTGCTGGACAGTCTATAAAGTCTATAAGGTTCAATGATTAACCACTGCCAATTCTAATCCAGAAGCCAAAGAGTCCAATTTCTCTACTAGATTCATTTGTCATCCCAACGAATATTGATGAACAGTTTACTGGTTGTACCGTGTGTATTTTATATGAGCAAGAGTTTTCCATAGCTAAATAATAATTTCAACTAAAAACTTCAATCTTTAACTTAAGACAAATTGTATGAAGAAACAGATGCTTATTTATATGTTTACCCTTATGACCAAAACGACCAGCATGCAAATAATTTAGTTCAGCATTAGTGTATCTGACTTTCATTTAAGGCATTAGGTTATGACTTCAGTTCTATTACTGGGCAGAAGGCGCGTCATTTCTCCATGAAGCTTAATGATTGAGCTCTGACCCGCCCTCTCCACTATAAGGCATATGTTCTTCTCTGTCACCACTGAACTCGCACAAAAGAGCGCAGGCTTCATATTTCATGCATGCATGGGTGGGAGTCATATTTACTGTAAGAGTGGCTTGAGGACAAATGAAGACCGAGGCTGTGAATGCACGCTTTGATCCATGTGCCAGGAACTCCCAGCGCGTCACGGTGATGTGACGCGCGCACCTTATTGCATTACAAGCTGGTAAGGAATGGAGGCTGGCACCACCGCAGAATTGATTGGCAAATACAGTATCTGTGTAGTGTAAGCCTTATTATAGTCTCTCACTTAAGGACCAGGAGTGTCCTAGAGAGCCCCCAACTGGATTAAAGGGAGAAGATTTGGTCTGGAATCAAAGAAAAATGACATGTGGTTGAATTAGGAGAATGTATCTAGAATCATTTTTCATTACAGTCCAGTTCAAAACAAGGATAAATTCAAATAATTTAACGAGATTTCTGGTTTAAGATGGTCCACTTTCAGGGTATAAAGCACCTACCTTATCATACCTGGAAAATGCTGCTGCAAGACTTACAAAACAACGCAAAACAACAAACTTATATCCATTGAGGCAAGTGGTTCTCAAACTCTCAACATTTAGTAGACCTGAAATGTGAGTGAAATACAATAATATAATAAAATAATATATAAGTGGGTGTAAACCATGCCTGAACCAAAAAAAAAACACTGAACTTAAAGGCACACTGCATTTGGATTGAATTGTTGCCACCTGCAATACAAACACATGCCAAAGGGCCAAAGTGCTTTACAGCAAGAAACCAGTTACAGAATCACAGTGTCATTCACACACCAGTGTACACAGACACTGGAGGCAAGGTGGGTGAAGTGTCTTGCCCAAGGACACAACAACAGTGAGTAGGTAGAGCGGGTAGAGCGATCATGAGACGACCTGCTCTGCCAACTGCGCCACTATCGCCCCAATCACTTATCGACACATGAAAGCATGGATTTAGATGATGATGCAAACTATTTAAACCTCACATTTGGCTGCCTTTAGTCTCCATAAATAAAAAAAATATCTGGGTGAAATGTTCCATGGTGTGTCTTTATCTGCCTTACTAAAGCACACATTAAATTATCTGTAATTATATTGAATGAAATCAAAAATTTCAGATGACTCGGAGTACTTCATGATGACAGAAGTTCTGAATGGTTGATCTCTTAACCTCCACCTGAACCGAGCATATTTTCTCCAAAAACATGACAAAAAAGCAATGAAAAAAAGTGCCGATAACCTCTTACATGACACTTTGGCTGAGCACATTTTCTCCGGTTCGACCAAAATCTGAAAGCTTCTCGACTGGAGAGTGTAATGCCTCATTTGAAGACTCTTTTGTTGCATTGTTGCCCTATTTTTTGATCACATTTTTCTTGTGTTTTTGTCTCTTTTTTATTGATTTTTTGCTGTGTTTTTGACGTTTTTTTGTTGCTTTTTCATTGCTGTTTTTGTCAGTTCTTCGTGGCACTTTTGTAACTTTTTTGTAGCATTTTTGGTCGCTCTTATGTGGCTTTTAGGATGCCTTTTCATCACTCTTTAGTCGTGTTATTTCTGCTTTTCCGGCATGCTTTTGTTGCTCTTTTGCTGCTTTTTTTTTTGGACACTTTTTTGTTGCATTCTCATCGCCGAACATGAGAAACTGTGGTTGGTTCAGGTATGAGAGGTTAACCATTTCCTATCACATATTTCTGCAGCCAGTAAAGTATTCTCACAATATGAGAATAAAATGAGCAATAGAGTTGACGTGCATTAACTGGTACTATGCGCCACTGAAAACAACTGGCCTGTTATTTTCTTTTTTCTTAATATATTGCGTTGTTAGAAGAGGGCTATGGTGACTATGGCATATACACACACACACACACCTTTCTTCATGGCTAATAAATCTGTAAATACTCGGCTTATCCACATGAAACAAAAGCTGCCACAAAGTTAAACGTATTCTCTGTCAAATGAAATGAACTAAACACAAAGCGCTTTGTGACTGATGTCTGTGAAAGGCGTTATACAAAAAAAAAGTTCTTCTTCAAACTATTCTCTCACAAAAAATGTCCAAAAGGCGTGACAGTATTTAAAAAACAAGTGGCTTTATGTTGGCCACTTGAAAGACCAAAAGATCAATAAAGCAGGTTTGTGGATCTAAGCTTCTAAATAATGATCAAACATTTGGAGAATTTATGTTTTGTGATTTCTTTCAGAAGTCTGCACCGCTCCCATAGTTACCTTACCTGCCCTTTAGCGGCGCTTACGACAGCATCATCTGGACAGATCTGTTTTAACAACACAAATATTAAGTCTCTTATTATGTACATTCTCCTTTGAATGCTTCTCCCATTGCATCAACCACAACACTGTTCATTTCCTCAACAAAAATGTAACTCCCACAAAGCGTTAAAGACTAATCTGTTGTTCAGAAATTCATTTAATGACAATAGCACAATTCATACAGTGCAAACCAAAAGGCACAGTTTGTTCACTTAATGACCGACGTACAAAGAAATTAAGACATCTGGCATTAGTATTTACAACATAAATATCAAAACTAACATTTCATTTATCCTTAACAATAACATTGGAAAAAGTCCAGGCACTCTCATTATTGTAAGGAGAGGTGACAAACTCGTGCTTGCTGGTTTTAGGGCAGGATGTAAACATTTAGCTATGGAAATCCGCCACAGTATTCTTAAACATAGTGGCTCTGTAGAGAATACTTGATTTGTTCAGATGTGACAGTGTGGTTAGGACCGCCGTTGGTAGAGGAAGCTGTGGACATGCAAATACGGACTTCCCAGTTCATGTCAACACAATAAGCCTTTTCTTGTGCCACAAATGCGCTATTTCAAAAATGCTAATCATGCTGTAATAATGTGAGTCTTGCAGAGAGCGCGCCAACCTTGTCCATTGTCAAGATAGATTTCAACAGGAAAAAATAAACAATAACTAATGTTTTTCATTTTGTAAACCAAAATTCAGAAATACTGTATGCTTGAATGGCTCCAGAGAACTAGGACTTGACTGGAGGTAAACAAGGACCAATAGAAATGGTGCATTTTCAGATGGTTTACACAAGTCACAGGAGGCAGACTGCGAGTATCCGTGTGCACAGTGACCAGGACGAGCCGGTCAGACGATCGAGCGAGGTCCCTTCAGGAGGTGCTGCTCCTCTTTCGGGTCCGTGGTCTCCTTTTCAAAATGTCTTCTTCCTGGTCACTTTCACAGTCCCTCTGAACAAACACATACAGGGTCCAGTTAATAAGGGAAGGGAAGGGAATCTTATTTGTATAGTGCTCTTCACTCCATGCTGATGGTGGTAAGCTACATTTGGAGCCACAGTTTCCCCTGGGGCAGACTGGCAGAAGCAAGGCAGCTCAAATCTGCACCAGCGGTCCCTCCAACCACCACCAACCACTCTTGCCCAAGGACACAACGACAGTCTGCACCTGCAGGAGCCGGGATTCGAACCCCCGACCTTCCGATTATGACACGACCTGCTCTACCATCTGCCCCACTGTCGCCCCAGTAAGATCACAAGCAATTTATCAGCTTAATTAGGGTGCACGTGTGGCTAGTATAAAGGTTCTATCCTCTCTCTATCTGCTTCCACTCTTAACATCTGCCCCCTGTGTAGAATATCATGAAAAAGTGCATTTACTTCTGTTATGCAACTTGAAATGTGAAACTAATATAGACTCATTACATGCAAAGTGACATATGTCAAGCCTTTGTTATAATTTTGATGATTATGGCTTACAGTCCATTCTTAAAATATTGTAATTTTCTGAGATTTTTAATTTGGGTTTTTTACAAGCTGAGCCAAAATAATCAAAATGATAAAAAATAAAGGCTACACATATCTCACTTTGCATGTAATGAGTCTATCACAAATTAGTTTCATAGTCAAAGTTGAATAACAGAAGTAAATGCATTTTTTCATGATAATCTAATTATATGACGAGTCGAGCACCATATATTATGTTATTATATATTATTAGATTTTTTTGATTTTTCTCTTTACAGAGTTTGTGAGTACAGAAAATCTCCAGAGTGCTTAGTTACATGCTGATTGGTGACAGTGGCTACCTTTACATAGAGACCAAAAATCTGATCGATAGGCGCATTGAGTTGCCTTGTGTACGAAATGCGCGGTATAAATAAAGTTGCCTTGCCTTGCCTTGATCGTAATCTGATTTTTGGAGTAAACAGCATAATATGATATACATTATCTGATATTTTTGTACTCTGATTTCTCACTGATCTTTCACACATGTGCCTAAACTAACCAGAAAAATACAGCAAAAAGGCCAAAAGCATGTCAAAAATACTGCATTTTTCCCGCAGATCCAGAATCCTAGCTCTGACTGGTGCACACTGTCATCCTTACCTAAGCATGAATGTGGTGTATGAGTGAGTGGTTGGTTGGTTGGTGGTTAGGAGGGCAGTTGATGTGGATTGCCAGTCATATCTCTGTTAGTCTACCCCAGCAGTGGTTACATAAGACGCTTTCCACATGCGCTGCAAAAAGTAAACTAGAGTAAAGTAAATTTGTTATTGATTTGAGTTACTCATTTCAAGAAATCTGTCCACGGAGAAATGTAAAAACCTTGCCTCATGGATAGATTTCTTAAAATTAGACAGTCATATTTTTTTCAAGATCCTTCATTTTTCTGTCAGACTGTGCAACAAGACTGTAAAGTAACGTGCAATAACCTCTTGCAAACTACGTGCAATGATCTCTGTATCTACGTCACTTTATCTGCGTCACTCATCAACCACATGCACAATGACCTTACCTGCACTGCTAACACTGACATTTTTTACTATGTTCATTTTATTTTGACTGTGTATGCTTTTGCCCCCCTTTAGGTTATTTTATCTATTTTACTTTTTGCCCCCTTGAAGTTTTTGAGGATACCTCTATTTGCTGTCTAACTAAGTCCAAATCAAAGCTCTTTTATAATTTAGGAGTCCATACCTCATCCTCCAGCAGCTTCGGACCCTTCTTCATGATCCGTGTTAAATGATTGCAGAGGGCGACAATTCTGAAAGAAAGCTGCAGAAAGCAATGGTAAAAAATAGAGCATGTGGCTGCATCAGACTGTGTTTATTAGTGGCATATTACCTTCCATCTTCGTCTGGCATACTGCCTCTTGAAGTTCTCCAGGTTGACCACAGACAGTCTCTTGACCATGGCCTGTCGGGGGTTCAGCGGCTGCGGGGACAAGGCGAGGGTTAAATCACGGGAGCTACACTGCAGCAGGTTACGAGCACAAGTCAAAGCACAGAATATCTCTCCAATGAGTTACAGACATGCCCAGGATTCAGCGCTTGTTTATTTTCGACATGACGCATGAGCGAAAACAGTGGCTTCCTTCAAAAATCACATGACAACACATAAAACTGTCAGAAATGAATAAATAAAGTGTCCATGTGTCAAGTTCATGCTCTTTGAAAAGCCGCTGCTGTGTGCAGTTGTGAAATGCGTGAAACTGTTCCAACATTTATCTGTGGCACATCCTTTTACAACCCAGCACACATGTGAGAAATGTTCCAAGGAGATGGTATTTAGCTCACACAAATAAAAATAACCGCCCTCTTAATGATAGATATGCGCAATGTAAAATAAACATAAATTAAATAAGAATATTTAAGATTATTTTCATGACACTTACACAATACACAATAAATAAAACAAGAAAATAAATAAATAAAAATAAGACTTTAACAATAGTTCAATTAAGGTATTTAAGTTGATGGTTCAAGAGTGTGTACAGCCATAGTGTCGTTAGGCAGGACGCTTAGATGATGGTATAACTGTTTTAATTTTCAATTTCTCTCTCCTAAAACTGTGGTTCTCAAGTGGGATGGCTTTGGGACGCACCATTATCCTACCTAGGATGACAAGCCGCGACCCAAATAAAAATGTAATGTGTCAATATTGTATTTTCCACACACGTTCTTATTGAGCAAGCAGTAGATATGCCCTCTATGGCATACATACATATATTCCAACCGACTTTTTGGGTTGACAGAACAGAATAGAAGGAAGAAATGCAAAAAATAAACAAAATGGTATTGTGAAATGTTTCCATTCCAGCTCACCCCTTTCCAACATTGTATTTTTCCAACTAAAATGATGTTGCGTTGAGGCAATAAACTGAAAAAGCACAGTTTTAGTAAATAAATACAAACAAACATATGTAAACAATCTAATATGCTTCTTGACATATTCATGCACATGCACATATTTATTTTATCAGGTTATTCCAATTCAAACCTGTAGTAAAGTGATAATTCTGTTTCCATTGTAACCTGTAAATTTTCATTCTGAAAGGAGCTGCTCCGCCCCCACCTACTTCAGCCCCTGATTTCATTGGACAGAATCAAGTCTGGTAACATTACAGAAATACGAAAAAAAAAGAAAAAAACTTTAAAAAGCCAGTGAGCCAGTTAGAGCCAAAGGGGTAGTTTGTTTCCTGAGAGCAACGATATGCCATAGGCTTAAAGTGAAATTATGATCAAAACAACCCAATAAGATGTCAAACCTACAGGATCAGTATATTTTGAGCCTGCTGCTTGTTACACAATCTCATCCACAACATGAAAACAACCCAGTACAGATAACGGCTTAAGAACTTTTATCTCCGGTTTATTTAGCGCTCCTCTGTAGATCTTGTGCGATGGTCCTCTTCTTCAGTCAGCAGCACAGACAATAGAAGCTCAGAGTCCATCCTCAAAGCCTCCAGCAGCCTCTGTCTTTGCCTGTAGCTCCCTCTAATCCTGTCCAGGGACGTATCCACGGCTCGCATGTCCTCCTGCAGCCTCCTCCTCTCTGCCTCCACTTTCACAATCTCACAACGCGCTTCAGAGAGCCACAGACTGCTCCTCTCCCAGGCCTCTCCGTCTCCACAAACACAGAGGAGTGCCTCGACGTCCCGGCGGATCTGACTGTGGTCTCCTTCCACCTCCGAAAGCCCTGAGCCCACCTCAGTCAGCTCCTCCACCACACGTGCAAATCTCTCAAAGCTGGCGTAGGTGCAGCCAGGGGCGGAGTCGGAAAGGGGCGTGGCAGGGCGCTCCTTCAGCAGCGTGGCCGTCTTCTCAGCAGCGGCATGGGACTTAAGATAGGATGGTGAGGGACATGGAGTGAGAGGCTTTTATCAGGAGGGGCTTTCAACACTCCAGTGGTGAGATTAGTAAGTGATGTCAAATGCAAAGCACTCACATGCATTTTATGAGGCGTGCTGGAGGGGACTTGTTCCAGTTTTGTGCCAAATGTGTCAGCAAAGTTGAGGTAGAGGTGAAGGGTGCATCATCAAAACAACTTAATATTAAGACAAATGTGTAATTTGTCACTTTGAACCATCTTAGTGGTCATAAAGCTGACATTGCAAACTTGTGGTTTTAGCAGGTCTGTGTCAGCTGTAAATTGGAGGCAACATTGTTATCCTTATTCTATCAAATTATTGTAGATATATCCTTATTTTAGAGGATCATATGTCTCTAAAATAATAGGTCTCATTTCACCTCGCCAGACTAAAAACCTGGGTTGGTTTAATCAAAACTTAGGCGTTCAATGCTTCTACTATTTATGCTGTTTTCTATTTACTCTAATCCTCGATAACCATACATTTTGCATAATAAATATAATCAACAATGAACTTCATAGAAAAGATAGGATAAAGGCATGTATTATTTTCATTTAGGCCATTCCTCTTCTGCAGAGCCGCTCTATATTAGGTCTAACATGTCGCACTGGTGCAACTAAGGAAGATATTTAGTCACACACAGTAAATAGTTAGGCGCACATGCATCCAAATTCTCAGATTGGAGCCCTAGATTATGAAAGGACTATTATCCATTGTTCAAGATTTGTTAACAGAGTTTCATAAATCCAGGCTTGTAGTGATGTTCCACAGATAAGTAGTGCTCAAGTATCAATCGTCTACAAAGTGTAATAATCAGCACAGTAAATCTCAATGTACATTCTATGCCAGATGAGGTTATACAGTGAGTATTCCCACTGGAGAAGGGTGCGGTGCAGCAACAACACAATGTACATGCACTGCAGCCTGAGGACAAGCCAGAGCAAATATTCAGTTAATGGGCGTGAGTACGACGCCTGATGATACATGTCCTTGAATTTAGGAGACAAGACCTTCTTTCACTGTGGTCTATACGGGGTTTGTTTGGCTTAGGTCTATTATATAACATATATTATATAATTACATCATAAGTTTATCACTTAGACAGATGTTACTGAGCCTACAGGTCTGCCTCAAGAGGGTAAGATTATTAAAAACGTGAAACAAGGATCGGTGCCATGAGGAACAAATTCACCTTGATCTCAAACCGTCTGGAAACATGAGCTTTATATATTTGTTAACTGTGTGGTCTAAGAGGAACACATTTACCACAGGGATCACTTACAAATGCAAATTGCCTTGGAAGACTAAGACAGCAATCAAAACATGCGCGTGAGCTGGTGTGAGCCAGGCCTACCTTTATCCAGGGATGATCGAGAGCTGCTTCTATCGTCAGCCGTTTTCTTTTTCAAATAAAGAAGAGGAGAAAGAAAAAGAGACATCACATTCACACTTCTACATAATGAGTATATTTGCTGTGACAATGTGGAATGAAAAGTGGATGAATGTATTATCAGGACACAAATATGTTCTTTTAGAGTCCTACATTATGCATTTAATGCTTTAGATCAGGGGAATCCGAAAGTACGACCTGAGGGCTAAATGCGGCCCTAAGACCAAGTTTTGGTGACGCTCAGGCTCCCTGTTGAATTGTCATACACTGTCAGGTACTTTTTACTGCAAGTTTAATAATTCCACTTGATTCAAATTCAGTCTTGTTTTGGTCCAAATATAGTGTTTAAAAACTAGTTACTCACAATGTGTGTTTAATAAGAATGGAACCTATTGTGTTGAAATGGTTTTGTGATTTGGCACAATAATATCGTTATCGCGATATTGCACAGTCTGTCTCCCGGTGCTCGCCTCATGCTCGCATCCCGCGTGGCTGCATGTCTCCCGTCTCCCGGGCGCTGCTTGCCTAATGTTATCTCTGCCCGGACTCAGGACTGCTTTGGCCACACACTCATTTAAACTATCTTCTTGTTTCTATCAGAGTATCAGGACAGTAATTCGATGAATACAAGAGATTAAAGCCGTCGTCTCAAAGGGGAGTTGAACCCACACGGTTCTCATGAGCGCAGTTACTTTCAGTAACTCTAGTTCTCTGAATGTGCTTGGTCTAAAACAAATTACTGTCTGGCTAATTCTCAGTGGCAAGACTAAAATAACCGTCAGGTTTCAGTTAGTTTTAAATCAGTTTTTCCCAAACTGTGGGTCAGGGACCAGAGCTGAGAGAATGTGACCATTATCATTTTAAAAAGTGGGGGCAATAGACTAGTGTTGTCCTAAACCGTAGTCTGACAGTGGCTGAGTGGTTAGTGGTTCTCACACAGTGGGGCAGGGCCCTTCTGCCATGCACAACTGAACAGTGTAACTGTTTTTGAACATAAATGAGTTCGCTCTTCATTGAATAGCCCTGGGTTGTGCAATGTAGGGCCCCCGAGTTGATTTTTGCTTAGGGCCCCAGAGTGTCCAGCACTGGCTCTACATTAAACCCATCCCTCAATGCCACGTTCCCCCCGCATCTACATAGGTTTCCCCTACCACAAAAAACATGTACAATAGACCAGTATAGGCTCGGTGAATGTAAAATTGTCCCATGTAAAGCGCTTTGTGACCATGTCTGTCCATCCTTCTTCCGGGACTCAATACCAGATATTGAACTGTAGTTTATCACAACCTGAAGGCTTGAGGTTATAGCCTATTGTGCATGTTTTAGATCGACCCAAGTAGCAGTAGAGCTAAGATCTGATGATATGTACCTTGTATCCTTCTCCAGGAGCTGTCTGATGAAGCTTTTTGCCAGTTCACTTGTGTTACTGAACAGCTCCTCATCAAAATCATAGTTGACCGCTGATATGTTCCCGAGCGTCTCCTGCTTGGTCTCCCCGAGGAAAGGCGACGCCCCGCTCAGACTGAAACATGGACACACTCACTCAGGACCGCAGGACATTAGACTTCATTCATAAGCACTAAGCCTCCACTCACAGGACGTATGTGATGACTCCGATACTCCTGTGAAAAACAACACCAGTTAATCCACAGTTATGCCATTGTGGAGCGGAGTGTGGCCAGCAACAGCCCGGGTCACGCGCACTTACCACATGTCCGCCTCAAGCCCCAGCTGCTCGTAGTTCACGATCTCTGGAGCTGCAAATAGAGCAGACAAAGGAAAAAAATAAGTCTGATGAGAAAAAATAAATAAATAAAAAAGTTTTCTGCATGAACAGGCTTACCAACAAACTCAGGCGTCCCAAAGATGTTTTTGAAGTCGGCCCCGGGTTCGATTCTGTGTGCCAGCCCAAAATCGATGATTTTGATGCGCGGCAGAGGAATATCGCGGTCCAGCAGCATAATGTTTTCAGGCTGAACAACAAAACAAGTCGTATGTGGATTAGTCAGGTTTTTGGCATCACATGTATTCAGGGCCTGGTTTAAGATCAAAATAATTTTCAAATCCTTATTTTAGCTGTTAATTTGAGGCAGTGCAAAGTCACCAAAGTCAATGAATGAAAGATACATTATTCAGAGTAATTTGCACAATCTATAATCGATAACTCTTGTAATCTGACGTGTGGAATTTCTAGCACTTAGTTATAAATGGTTTTGAATGTAAATAGTTGGAAACATTGTTTTATTTTGTATATTGTATTTTTTTATAAGCTTCTTAGCTTCTGGGGAGTCCCATTTTATGAAACATCTAAGGTCGACAATATGACATTAGATGTATATGGAAATATTTATGCATGTTTTGTAAATGTATATAATAATAATTATTATAATTATAATGGCCTACACTTGTATTTCGCTTTACAAGCCTGTGTTTTGGCAAGTTTCTCAAAGCGCCACACGTCATTCATTCACGCCATACTTGATGGTGGCAAACTACTGTTGTAGCCACAGCTGCCCCTTGGGGTAGACTGACGGAAGTGAGGCAGCCAGTCACTACATTCATCCTGGCCTATTGTACATGTTTTAGTGGTAGGGGAAACCGGAGTGCTCAGAGGAAACCTATGTAGACACGGGGAGAACATCCACACTGAAAGGCTCAGTCCAGGTGGGAATCGAACCCAGGACCTTCTAGCTGTGAAGCACAAGCGCTTACCGCTGTAAATAAATAAACTTGGTTTGATCCCGGACCAGGTGGGGCTTTTCTCCACATGCTGCATTTCCTCTGGGTTACCAGGGTTCCTTTACCACTATTAACAAATACAACAAAGTCCCATCTGAGGCCAGGATTCCCCTGAAAAAAGAGATTCTGAATCTATAGGACTTATTATTATTATTATTATTATTTTTTATTAATTAATATTGTTATTTTTAACCTATCTATAGTTTCATAGCAAAATTGTTAAGTTAGTTCAGCACTGGGATGGGCTCCAGTTCCCACCATTCATGAACAAGAAGATCCAGTTATAACCCACTTGTATACGCTCATTCTGAAGCTTTTACTTTTTCTCTTTACGTTCGGCATGTCAGTGGCCCCATGTTCCCACTGGCTTCATTCTCTCAACCTTTAACCTTTTGTGTCGACAACGAATTAGTCTGCGGGTCCAATTAACTCTCTGACGAAACGTGGAACATGCTGTGCAGTGCAGCGAGGCAGAACCTTCTCTTGCTCTTTGTGTGAGTCTTTTGTGATTTGTAGCTGGCATCCACACTCTCAAATAGTGACAGGGAGTTCAGATATGTCTATAAATATACGGGTATAATAGAGCATAACAGTGCCCACCCACTCTCTGGTTCTGGAAGTTCATTTATCATTTATTTTTTCAATAGACTTAATAAAAGTCAAATATAAAGCCATACACATAATGTTTGATATATGAATAGCTAAAGTGGTTTAATTTGTTTGCTTACCTTCAGGTCAAAATGACAAATCATCCTGGAGTGCATGTACTGGACCCCATCCAGGATCTGTTTGATGAACTGAGTGGCCTCTTCTTCACTCAGAGACTCCTTCTGAGCCAGGAAGTCGAAGAGCTCTCCCCCAGAGACACTACAGACACACAGCACATGAGCACGGCCTCAAACAATCACTCATTGACACTACCCAAGGAATGAATAAAGAGAGAGAATCAAAGCTGCTGATCAAGCTTGGGTTAAAGGGCCAGAAGGGCTGCATTTGGCATTTAGGAAAACACTATGTGCGTTCAGTGTCCCATCTATCAAGAAAAGCTTGTCACATCGGTCCTCACAGTTCCAGGATGAGCACCACTTCAGTGCGGCTCTCGAACACGTCGTGCACAGACACGATGTTGGGGTGCTGCAGCGTCTGGAGGATGGACACCTCCCGCTCGATCTCCTCTTTCTTCACGCCCCTCCGGCTCGCTCGGGTCATGCGTTTCTTTATGAACTTGGCCGCATACTCCGTGCCGGTGCTCTTCTCCAAGCAGCTCTTCACGAGGGCAAACTGGCCACTAGGGATGAGAAGAAACGGTACATGCAGTCATTCATTTTAACTATTAGTTGGGCGAATCTTGGTGTGACAAATGTACAAACCACTGAGATAGGTGAGAGGTGAAATTAGCAACATGATGCAGCTAATTCAATTGAGTGAGCACTTCCTGATTTTGCGTGTTTATGAAAAGCAGATAACTAAAACATGTGTGAATGAAACGTAACTCCAGGTATGTTTTTGACATGAGAATTGCATTGAATACAGGTGAAAGCTCAATGAATTCAGCACAATATGAAATAAACCCCTTAACATTCCCTTCATATTTAGCAATTTGTCTCATACATGTATTTCTAATATGTATTTCACTCTCAATAATATGGCTGCATATTCTGTTACTTGGTCTTAAACAGGAAATAGCATTGAAGGAGACAAACTACTTTAAGAGGAAGCTATGTGTGAGACTTCCTGTTTTCTCCAACTCCTCAGAGGTCACTCAAGTCACAGCTATCCCCCCGCACGCTTCACGAGAAACATCTCAGTTACGTGTAGAGTGTGGAGGCACATGGCCTGTGATTGAGATCAGAGAATGGAAATTTCTCTTTGTTGCCACAACAGACACGTTTGCTTCTAATCGAGTCATTGACAGAGGAAATAAGAAGTGTGAAAACAGTGTCTAAAACTGTCCCCTGGTTCAAATGTGTGGTATGGGGCATGAGATTAGCAGTACGGTACAATTCGGTCTGGGAAGTGACTGGGCTCGCCGCCATCTGCCCACTGACAGTTGGTCAACACTGAGGAGGGACGTACATGGGCAGTGTTGATGACGCCGTGATCATTTTTCAACTGCAAAAGATAGAGCTTAAACCATGTTCGCCGTAATATTTATGAAAATCTACTAGCATAATTGTTGTTTTAAGGGTTTTGGGTAAATAGTAAATAAAAACACTCCAAACACTTATAAACAGACAGAAGAATATCTAAAGATGCAGCAGTGTTTGGAGAATATAATGAATAAAGGTGTCTGATGATTTGTTATAACCCTATACGGGTCAAGA
This sequence comes from Gobius niger, assembly GCF_951799975.1. Lineage (NCBI taxonomy): Eukaryota > Metazoa > Chordata > Actinopteri > Gobiiformes > Gobiidae > Gobius > Gobius niger. Next base: position 10,169,840 of record NC_136863.1, read on the forward strand.
AACAGATCTGAACTTTTTGTTAAAACTATAGAGGCCAAAAATATATTGAAATCAATTGTCACTGCTCTTATCTGCCTCTGTGAACTTGAGTTGGGTCTCAAAAATGAATTGTAATTGAACTAACATAGCATTTTCATTTATAGTCATGTTTCCGATGATGAGAGAATAAAATGGTTTGCTGTAGCTGTATTTAGGTAACATAACGCGCTCTGTAGAGAGCTAAATATACTGTCTACTGAGACTAATTAAAACATGATGAAAAACAAAAAGGTTTCACACCTGAACAAAAGGATTCACAGCATTAGTGTGCAATGTATATTTTCTCAAATGTCAATGCTTGTGTTAAACAGTGCACTATGACTGTATTCTTGACAAAAACTGCAGAAAAATCATAGTTCACGGCTTCATCATTCAGCCCAGGCTGGAACAGAGATTCATTTGTCATTTATGGCACATAAATAACTGTAGAAACTCAAAGCCTCCTGGGTAATACACTAATGGACTCCACAGCATTGCCTAAGAAATGAAAAGAAAGGCCACATTCTTGTACTATCTGCTATCATCATGTCGCCTACGGGTTAATAATAGAGCAGCATCACCAGCTGCTAATGCTGCGGAGGAGAGACGAGGCTCACGAACCGCACAAGTGGAACATGAGGAGCACTTTTACAAACTGACTCAGAGGATTATGGGTTGACACTTCACTCAGCCATGTAGTTATGTCTACAGCCTCTCGACCAGAGGCGTGACCAGCCAAATGTTAACAGAGCGCACACAATCATTTCAGCAAAATGTTATTTTACATTCTGCTGTAATGAACCTTGGATTATGATTCAGTCAAAACAGTGTCAGAGCCAACTGACACTCACTGGTCTGTAAAGAGCCAATTCAGCCCCAAAATACTATGGTCGACATATCAACAAGCCACAGCCACTCCATGAAAACTAAACCAAAACTTCACCAGGACAAAGGACCAGGAATATTAGTCTGACACACCAGCCTTTCTCATGTTCATTCTAAACTGGAGATTATATTTCAAGAAAGATGTGTATGGCTGGCTAGGCTACAGGAATATAGATTTTCTAAACCAGAACTTTACCTTTCACTAAACATTCAAAGAGCTAAAGAGCGACATGTGCCTCTGAACCCATTGGTTGCAGATGCTTGAGGAATAAGGAGGTCTGTCTTGGCTACATCAACTCCTGCCATTTGCTGTATTTGGGGTCACAGTGACTTGAAGCAATGATTCTCAAAGAGTGGTAAGAGATATTTCCTAAAGAATAATGAATAGTGCATTTAAACCTCTGGTTTAGACATCATCGCTGGTGGGACTATGTCTCTGAGCTGGCCAGGTGTCGCCTCTGGGTCCCCCCAGAACAGCTGGAGGAGGTGTGCCTGGATCGGGAAGTCTGGACATCCCTGCTCAAACTCCTCCACGACCCAGCCCCGGATAAAGCGGAAGAAAATGGATGGATGGTTTAGACATCATTTAGCCCAATTTAAGTCTATTTTAGACCTGATTCAGAACTGATTTGATCGTAATCTAAGCCTGGTGGAACAAAGAAGGTACAATATTTCATGTGGCAGTACTTGGTGTTAAAACGTTTGAGAACCACTGCCTTAGAGCAAGACGGTTTCAGAATTGATTCACTGATCCTTATGTGTATTTAATTTTTTGTGGGTTTCTAAAAAGATATACAGGCTAGGATTTAAAAGAGTCTCAGGCTATGCAGGTAAAAAAGCCACATTGTTAAACAGTTATGTGTGGTTTATAACTGTCAAAGATTATTATCTGATGTCAGCTGCTATGACCTTTCCCTCAGGCAGAGCTTTAACAAACCGGCTTAAAGATGAAGGAGGAAGATTTCTACCTCAGGGACATGTTGGAAAGAAATCACTATAATGATGTGTGAAGTAAAGAGGAGCTTAAGTCCCTTCATCGAGTAAACAAAACAGCTACAGGCACGCGTGGCATTCACGTGGCAGAGATGGCCTGCATTCAACCAGACCGAAGCACAGAGAGTAACCGAGTGTGCGTGTCCACCGAGGAGTACGTGGGCCTGTGGTTTCTCCGGGAATACTAGTCCTGGTCTGAACGGGACGACCATCTCTCCACAAGGTTTCCACCTCAAACAGCTGAAGGTCATTACCCCCAAAACCACGATCGGAGGAATGCCCCGACAAATGGTGGACCAGTGTTTAAGAACATATCTCAAATGGACAACCTCTGGGGTGGAATTATCACTGTGACGCTGATGTTGGCCTCCATGAGTAGTTAAAGAGTAGTTATATGGATAGGGTTGTTGAAGAAAGACGATACGCCTCATATCCAAGAGATTAAAGGTTTTGGAAATTGGTTGAAAACCTCACAAAAGAATGGAACAAATTGTGCCGTGTGGTGGGCCATAATGGGATGGACTTCAGACTAAAAAATTCTAACTATTATCTAAAGACCGCCATATAATCATATAATTTGTTGTTAGCCTCAAAACACACGCTGATGTAGCAATAGGTCACAAAATATTACAACCCCAAAAGCAGATATTTGATAATGTCATTCTCTGAAAATCAAACCTTTTGTTTTTTACATTTCTTTCGGCAACATTGAAAAACTGGAACATCATCTAAATCAGTGGTTCCTGGTCTGAACATCGCTTTTCCACCTACACGACGCAGTCAAAGCGCTTTAGAGCAAGGAACCACTCACGCATTTACATTTTCATTCAAACACCAGTGCACGCAGAAACCGGAGGTGAAGTGTCAAAGTAACAGTGCAGTACCAAGAAAGGGAGCAGGTGGTCACCATATTTGAAAAACCTTTTTGTTTTACAATCAAGATTTAGCTCATATAGCAGTTTTAAAGGGATATTTCAGGATTTTAGACATAGGGCATTTCCTAGTTATAGTGTCGTTGATTTCTGAAGATAAACACTTTTTTAATTCATGCAGTCCTTATATTTGAGGAGTTTAGTGGTGCTAGGCTAGTGCATGTCTATGGTAACTAGTAGCCTGCATTAAAAACAGTCTGACCCAAGCACAGTGCACCTGAGGCAAATCACTTGTAACACCAGACTGCTGATATAAATGTCTGTGTTGACTGATAATTTTTGAATTACAACCATTTTGCATTTAAGAAGAACTTATATTTGAGTAGCATCAGCTTCCTGGTTGCAAGCTACGCAGCAGCGGAGTGATCTGCTAGATTACCGGATCTACAGTAGTTTGTTTACCTGTGGCCGGCATTACTACACGTGGAATTCACAAAGGAGTTTTCTACAAATCAGATATGGCAACGTTTGGAGGCCTACCCCATGATTTTGAAGAGGTTTTTAATGCAGGCTACCAGTTACCATAGACATGCGCTAGCCTAGCACTAGCCTAGCACCACTAAACTCTTCAAATATAAGGACTGCATGAATTAAAATATATATATAAATATATATATGTATATATATTCTCAAGAAATTAACACTCTGGATAACTAGGAAATTAGGCCCTAGGTAAAAAATCCTGAAACATCCCTTTAAGGCCATATCACCTTTGCTCTGCCTGATCCTGTCAGATCTTGGAAGCTAAGCAGGGAAGGGCCTTTCAAAATGCATGAGACCACATGGGAATAGGATATCTTACTGTTTGCAAATAATGTTGTACAACCTAAATCACTGCAGTCTTTGTGATTTACCTTTCATGACGATGCAAGTGGCAATTTGATCACAATTGTCACCTCTCTCGATGCTGCATCCCCAACAGACTTTAACACTATGTCTGTTGGTCTGGGATGGTTCATTATTCTGTAGCATTGATCCAAACCTGTCACACCAGTGCAAATACATGTCTTTATCCTCCCGGGGTGTCCCATGTGCATCCACAGTAACAGGAGTGTCCCGGGTAAGGTCATGCTGTCCCACGTGAATAAACATGACTTTTAGCACCAGAGCTTCCAATATCGCTCTACACCAGCGCCTCAAAGACTTTCTACATTTTACCTCACAGTTATAGAGGTATTTTTCTCTGTGAGATATTCAAGAGGAAACTTAATTTTACTTCTTGGTGTTGAAAATATTGGCCACTTTCCCCAGTGTACTCCGCCTCGCTCTAATAGCTATTCATATAATCCCAAAGCATAAGATCCCGCAACTGCTAATTTCGTAAAAGCAGCTCATAGAGGAAGAATGTTTGAAGTCCCCTTAGATAAACAAGGATGCAGCAGTCATTTGGACTATTCACAGTCCACAGGGGAACACGTCACTTCCACACACCTGTTTGCCAGACTTTATAATTTCCTCACGGATTCATCAACACAAGCTTGAAAGAAGATTGTGAATGAAAGAGAATACAGTTGAGTGTAGGGATTATTATAGCATCATAAAGATTGCTCCACATTCCCGTTTTTCCATCATATCATGGAACTATAGCAGTATTTGAGGTATTTCAATCAGAACAGACACAAGTTATTTTATACTATATGATGCAGTGAGGAATTTGGCTGTGCACAATTGATAAGCTTGAATTCAACAGCGACCAATTAGGACACAACCCTCACAATCCTTGTCCCACGTCATTTGGCGCAGAAATGATGGTATATAAAATTAGGAGCAGCTTCTTGTTTTTGCACGGGCATTTGTGTTAACAATGATACTTCCTGTTCCCCTTAAAGATCGTCTCATCTACATTCTCTCCTGCTGACGCAAATGTCTACTCATTCCACATATTTCGAGAAGCAGTAACAGTAATAGTAGTGGCTAATCTGAAATAAATTCATGAGGCTTTGACCAAATGACACTTATGTTGACAGAAAAAGGTCTGCCTGGACTGACAGAAGGTACATTTTCACAAATAATCTCCACACTCCACAGGCCAGCCCACTCCAGCTCAAAGGGCCTGCACCCAAGGCTAAGAAACAAGTCTACTGTAGGGGTCCCTAACCTTTCAGGCACTCCTCCAAATAACCATGGAAATAACCCAGGACAAAAACAAAGAGCGGTTCAGAAGCCCCTTATGAGAGACCAACAGGCCTGTTTAATCATGAGGCCGTCCTCCCGTGGACCCACCACCTGCAGGAGGAGAGGGGATGGTACAATGTGATTTTGACCCAGCAACGGGTAAGTGGAAGAAAATGGATGGATGGATAACCCTCCAATGTTAAAGGTTATTGGCACTTCTAATAATATCTAGTAACAAAAAAGTATAATATCTACACATTCACATAGTTTACATTGTTACCGTATTTTCCGGACTATAAGTTGCACTTATACACTTGTTTGTTGTTGACATGTTTGTTATTTTCACACTGACAGCCGCTAGGGGGCGCTATATGCTTGTGTTCCAGTATCTGCTGCTCCTGTACCACTGAAGATTTAAAAAATGGTAGTCGAGCCGGAAAAAGAAAGTTTGGAGTGAGCAAGAAACTTGTGAGGGACTGGCAAAAAGCGGTGGGTACGCTGACTGCAATGGAGAAAACCAAAAGCTTGAAACAGCGAGAGGAATGATGCAAATGGGTGCTTGAGCAACATAATGCCGGAAGAGGCTTGTAAACAGTGCAGTTACACCTCTATGTCCAGGTAGTTGCCAAGGCTGGTGCGACTTACATATGTTTTTTCATCTTCATTATGCATTTTTTGGCTGGTGCGACTTATACTCCGGCGCGACTTAATTCACAAATATATGTTTTTTTGATTAAAAATCTAAACAAGTATTATCACTTTTGAAACCGCTGCTCTAGTAGTGTAAGTGTAAGCGAACACTATGAGTACAAGTGTGTGTGACTGACATTTACTGAGTCAACAAGACAATGTGAGCCGACTTCCTGCTCACAGACCACTATAAGACTTTGCAGTTCAAATCACTACCTTTTACTAGAGAGTAGTAGGTGATACAGTCAGCCTGTTCATTCTCTGATGCTTCATATTGTTAAGTAAACATGAATTCAATGCTAAGCCGAAATAGGGTTATTTTTAGATTAATAGAATATAACCAGTTAGGGCTGCAAGATTAAACAAGTTTAACCTTCTAACTGTACTTTACTTCAGGCTTTTCTTAAGACTTTTACAAGCATGTGATTCCTGCATGAGTTCAGCAATCTATGTTTCAGCATGCTCTTGAGGTTTGATGCTCTTTGGTGTTATTAAATAGTGATTGCCTGTGAAATCACAAAAACATACATGTATTAGTCTAGAATTGTCTTTCAGTTCAGAGGGTCATAATGAATAAATCCCTAAACTCCCTTAAACTAGTCACTTCTCAGGCTTTCCCTCGGAGAGCTAGCTGTTGCAGCTGTTGCTCTCCTTTCAACAAAGTGTTAAGGTGAAGGTCTGTTGTGTCAGGGTGTGTCTGTCATAGTCATACTGGCCTGTAACTACATGTAACTGTGATTTGATGTAGCAGAATGATTTCAATCTGTTAGCAGCCATGTCCCACCTCTTGCCCCTTCTACTCAGACAGCAGACCGCTAACTTCCTTGTGCCGAGAGACTAATGAGTTGACTTTGTCTTCTTCATTTTGTTTCCTGCTCTGTAAAAACTTGTTTTTTTTTAAACATTTTGTGCCATAAACTGTCGACCCTAACCGCTCCCACTGTGTAGATTTGGTGGGACATCTGGGCAGGGACCAACATAACACAATGAGAGGGACACAGTTTTGGAAAGAAAACTCCAAAGAAATTCACAAAAGGTTGTTTCCCAAAGTTAGTGATTGCATTTGCAACCCACCATATTAATCTCATGGGTTAAAGTGCATTCAGCATATGACAAAACAAGAGCTCCTGTGTGATTGATGCTGTCGGTTTGTTATACAGTTGTGAGAAACATGTTTGTATAAGTTCTCAGGCGTACAGGCGTTTTCTATCATGGCCAAAAGTAGCTGTCATCTAATCCAGGGTCATACCGCCTTTGCTCTGCCTGATCCCGTCAGATCTTGGAAGCTAAGCAGGGAAGGGCCTGGTCGGTACTTGGATGGGTGACTGTTTGGGAACACCAGAAAGCCTGGGTGAATGCAGTGAGTGAGTGAGTGGTTGGTGGTATCTTGTAAGGCGTAATCACACCTTTCGATTTTACTGCGCGGATGTCAAAGTTCTATTAAGGTTTTATTATGCCTTACAATATAGAACGCCTTTTTATCCGCTTAAAAAATCGACATGTTTTATTTTGTGTGACTATACTTGGATGGTGTAACCGCTCACGTAACCGTATTTAAAAAGGGAAAATGTGGAAGAGCTCGGACGCTTGTAACTTCATCCCCGTTTGGGTCCATTGAGGAGGAGGAGAGGCTAAATGCTAACAACATGTTTGGTGTTTTGGCGTGACGGAGCGCATGCGTAAAGACAAGACAGGTACACATCAACTTGTTTAAGCTAAGGTAGGAACAGATCTCAGTGTGCAAAAACAGTGGCCTATTCCTTTAAGAACATGTCTCTCACCTGAAGAGACTTCATCAGTAACTATTGCACTATGTTGTGACAACTTCGGTTAAAGTTAAGCCAGGTAACTAAGTTAACGCCATGCGGGCCTGGCCCCCTGCAATGTGACCAGGGGGCCAGGCCCCCAGACGGGCCATCTCCATCTCACAAAAGATCCTGGGCATGGTCGTTTCGCACCTAAAAGACAATAGGCCAGCATGGCCCATCTTATAAAGCATGACAAAGGATCTCACTCTCCCTTCACCGCCAGCCTGGTTTCATTACATCTCCAAATGTATCACCATGTTTTTGTTCTGTTGAACCGCCCTTTCATGTATGTGTATGAAACCAGCTACGAAACCTTGCTCCGCAGATTTACGCACAGATCCTCCTGTGCGTACAATCTCCGCATGCGTAATAAACTTCACATGTTGACTAGACAAACATCTCCTAAGCTTTATTAAGCAAGAAAATCCACAACAACCAACAACAAGGCAAACCGCTCCCAACTACATTTGCATATGTATACAGCTGGCTGCGAAAAGGGCGATAGTTGCCGACAAAGCTACGTTGTGGTGAGAGACGAAATGTCCTCAATACAACCTAGTAAAGATGACATATTGAGAACTTTTGTCAACAATTGGAAGAAAATTACTTCATCTTTTCACACACAGAGAAGTTCATAGAGAGGGGTTTTTCAAGTCGTCATCTGTACGGGATTTTTAAAATAACCAATCTCAGGTATTGGCATGGTTTACTTTAAATCAGTCTACAGCCATTTTAACAGCCAAGGGTACTTGATTTCATTACTTGAGTAAAAGTAAAGATACTACTGGCCAAAGATTACTCCAATAAAAGCTGCTCAGAATAAAATGTGAAGTATTCAAAGTAGAAATCTGTTTATATAAGTGTTATGCAAAATAACGGAAGCTTAAAAAACATGGACGGCAACACGACGGGGATAAACTTTCTTCCTTGTTGTGAGTTAGTGGTATTTGACAGTACATCTGCACAGCGCCACCTACTGTTCATAGAGTGTGTTATTAGGTTCTGAAAGCAAACACAACACATGGACACATTTACTTCTTACTTTGGAGACTTTTTAGAAATATTATATTTATCTTTCAAATGTGTGAAGTAAAAGTAAAAAGTTCTTAACAAAAATATTACACAAGTAAAGTACAGATCCTCCAAAACTACAGCACTTCAGTAGATTTACAACTCATTGTTTGGAGTGGAGTTTAGACTTTGACGTAATGAAATGGAAACTATTTTGTGGTTAATACTACAGCAGCAGAGAGCATTCATTTGTGGTTTAAGCTGAGGGCTTGTTTTGAAGCATCTATATAAAAAAAAACTGACCAATATGAGGAACAAAATGATACCATGCTGTCCAGCTGTCACCTGAAGCAGCCAGACTCACCTGCCCAGCGCCTCTCCGATCTCATAGAAATCCTCCACGTTCTCTTGTTTGAAAACAGCCATGCCAGACGTCCTCATTGATGTGGTTTTCCTCTTGACACACCACGGCAAACTCGGCTCGTGTTCCGTTAGCGAGTAGTTTCCTTGAAGGGGAGAAACGTAACAGTAGATGTAATGTTGCCACACAAGAGATAGAAAATGTTTTGTTACTGCAAGTTCGGGCAAGCAAAAGACATTCCAGCAGCAATGACTTTCACCTCGGTGCCTCCAGAACACCCATTGACATAAAGTTCACAAGGAGTGGTGAAGTACCCCAGTAAAAGGGGGCTAAACAAGTGCTTAGTGTTGTGGCATTCTGCTGCTGAGCTCGGGACGGGATTACAAATAGCAGGTTGTTTTGGGTAATTGGGGCACGGTATCTGAACAGTTTGCTCTGATTGTGAAATGTCTAAACAGAAAAAGGATGCCAATTTCATGTGCAAGCCCCACAAAAGCCTCAGCCATTCACATTTAATGACATTAATGGTTGAACCAGTGGATCGTGATGCTAAAGTGGGAAGTCCTAGGAGGATCTGTGCATTTTGAAGTCAACTTAAATGGATAGAGAACTGACACCATAGCTACCTACTTAAAAATCTAAGTCTACATTTTGCTAAAAGTAATTTACTTACAAGTTCGGTATTAATTTGTATAGATTCAATCAAACATTGGCACTTGCATCTATTTTTTCTGGTTAAATCACAAAATTAAGTATGTCTAGCATCAAATCAATAAGCTTCAAAGCACACAGAGCAAGATTACTGTGGATGTATAAACACTCTGACTCAGTAATTTGTGTCCCAATGCAGTGTTCAAGCTGGGTCCTGTCTGGGAATTTAACTCACAGCAACATTGAATGACATGCCCACAAACTAAGAATCATTTTAGTAGCATCAGCTTGTCTTTAAATCTTACCTTTAGTCACTTCTCTCCCTCGTCCCTTACGTGTGCGGTCCTCGGGTCATGACTGTCTGCATGTGGGACTTCTCCTCCGGTGCCTCAGCCGCTCTCTGCTTCTCCTCTGGTGTGTCTCTCTCTTCAGTGGCCCCCTGGTCCCTCCCCCTCATGGCTCTGTTATGACACTGCAGCAGCCTGTCAACACAACACACGCACTGACCGACATGTCTGAGCATTTCAGGAACTGACACCAAAGGAACTTCGCTATTTGCAGGTAGAGAGACAATCGCTGGCTTTCACATGACAGCAAATGATTACCAGAAGTCATTAACATTATGGCTTTCAGAGCTCTTTGAAGACCTTTGTAAACGATCTATACTATATAATCTCTATTCACTTTGCTCAATATATTGTATCGGCATATCGTTAGATCACTTAACAATATGCGCCTGTATCGTAATACATACAAATATATTATTATTTTATATGCTTGTTTGACCCCAAGCTTTTTTGAAAACGCATTGAAATCACAACACGCACAATAACTACTGCAATATAAGACTTAAATTGCTGAGCATATTCAGCTAAATAGAGAACCTCAAATAAGTGAACCTATAAGATATTTTTGGAAGACTATTCAGAATATGTATTGTACTATGGTCATCTGTATCCAGTAGCTCCAGCAACCATGGCAACACAGTGTAAAATAGAAAAGGCCCATTACTGCCAACTGCCAACTTTTAGGCGCAAATACGGAGTAAACTAAATTTTTTGTGGGAGCTGTGACTAAAATTATAAGACTTTAACTCGCTTCAGTGTTGATTTCGGCAACACATTTGAATTCAAACGTAGTCTTAGTCTTTGGACGAAAATGTAATTGGATATAAATCGAGAAGCACTGGTTTATACCACATGCTTTTAACACAAAAGACCCTAAGGAGAGGGTTTTATGGTCCGAGCCTTAATATCTCATACAGAAATATTATCACAGACCATCACATAAAACAATGTGAAAAAGCAAATACATTCAGTCAGCTGTTTATTGATTGACAGAGACAACTTTTGAATAGGAAAGATACTGATTTAAGCATGAACTGATATACAAGAGCTGCTTAATACCATTTTGCAATAAAGGAAATAACATAAAGCACAGGAAAAGAACATGTAGCTTATGAACTGAAGCATGAAATGACCGACGAATGATGAAAAACTTGTGTCGCACAAACCGACTCAAACTAAACCTGCCGGAAGCTTGAGAGACCTGCTCTCAACGCCATCGTCTTCCAAAATCCGTTTTTTCACAAGTGCTAATACCACCGGTCTTTTATGTGAAAGAAAGGCACACAGCTGTATAAAAAGATATAGAAAATACAATCAGATTTCTCAGCATTGTAAAAATTAGGCCCGAGAAAGGCAATAACTATGTAAATTTATAATTCACCAGTTTTTGATACTTGTGTGTCACACTTATTACACTGCTCAACAGAGGTGATCGATAAAGTAAACTTGGAAAGTAAATCCTTGCATTTTTGTCGAGAAATTATTACTCCACTATATTTGAAAGACATAACATTTTCTATTCCATTACATTTCTATAAAAGAGTTATTTGGCAATGTGTTAATTTTAAAAGCCTTATAATGCACACTCCAGAACAGTAGGTGGCGCTGCGCTGACAATCTGTCAATTCCAGACTCACATCAAAGGGTTTGTTCCCGTCGTGTTGTACAGGAGGTGCAGTCGGGCTTCCATTTTTGTGCTTTACATGATGCAAAGTTATTTCACATAACACTAATTTACACTGATTTGCACTTTCAACACTTAATACTTCTAAATACAGTAAATACTTCAGTGCTTTCACTTAAAGGGGCTGGATTCAAGTTGGCCACTCACTACTGCCACCTCAGGTCATACATGCAACTGCACCTTCTATAGTAAGACCGTGCATGACCCGAAGCGACAACTTTTTGAGTGACAGGATTTTAGAGGCAGTTGTGGTGAACAGGTCTGAGCTCATTCTACACCTTAGGACATTGCTGGAATATGTAGGGGGAGGAAAATACAGAATTTTAACATTTTTAAACTCCGTATAGTCCCTTTAAGTATTAACTTGACAAAGCAACTTTAACCTGCATTGGGAGTAATATTTGACCAGTATCTTTTACGCAAGTAATGAAATCAGGTACTTTGACCACCTCTGTTGCTCAATGTAAACAATGAAAACACAGCCATAATCATCTGCAGTACCTTTTGGAGCTTTCGCAAACTCTTGAAATACATCTGTCAACATTTCACAGGATTAAACACCAACTGAGGTCCATATGTCCAACGTTATCCAGCTCCTCTCTGATGGCACTGTACAGTCTCAGTAAACACTGAAGCTGCTCTGCTGCCACCATATGGCCAACTCCTGCAAGTGCACCATCAATAAACAGTCAGACATACCTGTCACACATGTAAAGAATCGTCAAGATTTTAAGTGCATCTCAAGGGTTTTTGTTGCCCTTAGTATTTGATGATAGAAAAATGTGTTTGGTAAGAATACACAAAAGAAAAGTTTGGGAAAAAGTGATATGAGGAAGAGTTTCATATTTCATGGACGGTCTTTAACATTTATATAAATTCTCGGCCCAAGTGCACATTTAAGTGTCAAAACATTAAAAAAAACGGGTAGAAAGGAAACCTCTGCTCTGACCTGACCAGATGCACTTTAAGACTTTTTCAGTAAACACAATGATTCAGCAAAAGAACCCAAAGTGCAATGAGCAAATGTGTCCAGCGATGGCAGGAAATATAAAGAATTACTAAACAAGTAACAAAGAAGTATTAAAAGTAAGTCCTTCATCAGATTTAAGTCAGCCGATCATTCAAAGACAGCCACGTGTGCAAGAATGCGAAGATAAAAAAGAAAGCATTTAACACAGCATAGATACAGCGTGGACTAGGGCTGCACAATATGTCACCAAGTATATTGCAAAATGACTGAGGAATGGGATTTACAAATGTTTTGCCAACACGTAAAAGTTGTGTAAAAGTTCCGTTTTAGGGGTGATTTTTCGTAATATACTAATATACTTGGAATGAACTGAAATGGTTTTATTGCAATATTTAAGACAGCTACGGAATATCGCAATCTTTTTCTCCTATTGTGCAGCCCAAAGTCTCATGACAAAACAGCAAAAGATATTAACACTAAATGAATGGCAGGAATACTGAGGGGCAGCCTTTTGGCCGTGGAAAGTCTGTTTGTGAAATAGTTTTTCTGAAGTGGCTCCTCTTTTACGCTCGGCTGCGACTGAGCCCTGCTTCGTAGGCGCTGAGGTCCGTCTTCTTTAGTTATCCTCTTCATCATCGCTGACGAAGCTGCGCCCGTCCTGGCTGCTCTCCCGCTCTCGGAGGAAAGTCTGCCTGATGGCCTCCAGCTCGTTTAGTTCCAGACGAACCTTCTCCAGGTGAAACGCCCGGCGGTTTTGAATCTGACGCATGGGGAAAGGGTTCATGTCCACAAACGCCATGGTCATCAGCTTCCTACAGGCGGGAACAAACAGTTTCCATTGGAAGATACAATAATTCAACTATATAATAAGTAAAACAACTACTTCTTCCCACTCCTTTTCGAGTTCTTGTACAGTATTATGTATATATATGGAATCACGTGGTAATGTCATGAGCGCATTTTAAAATTTCGTAAAAGCTGCACATGTTAATGTAAAAAACGTATGTATGTAATGTACATTGAACTCGAAATAAACAATCAATTAATCAATCAATCAACTATTAAAGTTAAACATTTTATAAATGGAATAATTACACAAGTATAAGGGAGGGAGGCATCAATAAGCATTTTCTGCTTAAAGGGGCCAGATGCAAGTTAGCCATTTTATACTCACTACTGCCACCTCAGGTCATACATGTAACTGCAGCTTCTATATTAAGCATGACAGCACTTCGGACCCGAATTAACACCTTTTTGAGTGACAGTGCAGGATTTTAGAGGCAGTTGTGGTGAATATGTCTAGGCTCATTCTACACATTAGGACATTGTTAGAACATGTAGGGGGTGGAAAATACTGCCATTTTTAAACTCTGTATAGTCCCTTTAAGCCTACTCAGGGTTTATACAGGCAGAAGCAAGTTCCATGTAATAATTTTAATGCCATTTTAATGCCCAAATACTATATTTTAATGCCACAAATACAGAAAAAAATCAACACTTATTTGATTTCTTAAGATTTGCAAACATTTCATCAAACAGAGGAAGGAAAATTGGACAAAATGGGTAGTTTTGCAAAAAAAATTGTCAATTTCAGTCAAAACTGCAGCTGAATGTTTTCTGAAATTAAAATTGGTTGCGACCAAGCTCTTCCACGTTTTCCCTATTTAATTACATTTATATGAGTAGTTACACCATACAAGCATTTACACAAAATTAAACATGTCGATTATATAAAAAAAAACAACTGCTCAAATAAAAGGAGAAGAAAATAATAAAAAAGACCCGAGAATAAAGGCTTTCTGAACTCACTGTGGTTTAAAAAAAAAACACAAATCAGTGTATGTTTTTTATAAGGCAGGAACATTGTAATATGGTAAAAGAGTAATACTAAAAGTAAAAGAGTAAAACTAAATTTCTCTACAAGTCTCTCCTTTAGCTGCTATATAAATTTTGTAATTTGATGAAAAAGGCACCTTACCGTGAATCAAGGATGGTGCAGGTAAAATATCGAAGGTATTTGAAGATGGCAGTTGTATCCTGTAACTTAAGAAACTCCTCCTCTTTGTGCTTAAAAAGTGCCAGAGCAAAGCGGAATATGATCTGAGGGGCAAAACAAACAAGTCAATAAATGTTTTCTGTACAGCTTGCAGGTGTGACAACTGTCATAATGTAGCCTAATTGTGATAAGTTGGTTCTCTCTGAAGGTGTTGGCCAGTTACTGCAATGATCCACTGTTCTGGACAAACATTTAGGAGCTGCAGTTTAGTGACAGTTCAGGAAGTGTGCATATAACTTTACTCGGTGGCCTCCCAATGACAGGGCACATGTCGGGACGTGTTTGCGTTCCCATGATGTGCAGCAGATAAAAGCATGCCTGTAGAGGAGTGCTGCGTTCCACTGTACCTTAGGCCCCTCGTACAGGAAGGCGTCCCAGATCTTGAAGAGGATGTCGCTCACCACACTGTCCACGAAAATCACCAGAAACCAGTTAAAGGTGATGAGGGAGAAGTCCACCTTGTGCTGCTCGAAGTGGGCATGAAGTCTGGGCAGTTTCTCACTCATGAGGTCTTTAAACACCCGCTGGTCAACCTGCACATACACGTTTAAAACAATATATTTGTTTTGTTTTACTCAGGCTTTTTGAACTACCATAGGACTTGATATTTTGTACTATAACTTGAAATATACTGTATGTGTCTACAAAATAGCCCTAAAGTATATGTCATGTCATACTGCTGAAGTAACACAGGAAATGGTACAAATGGAAAAAAAATAGCAGAGCTTGACAAACATGCTAATCTTCAGTTAGACACATCGACCGTGAAGAAGATAAGGTTTAGTGTGGACTTTCACCTCTCGCCTTGCTTCTTTTTCACTTATTTTGTCACTTTTTTGTAGCTCACTTGTGGCTTTTGTTGATTGATCATTGCAATTTTTCGTCGCTATTTTGAAGCTTTTTACAAGAAGCTTTTAGATTTGGGTAAAGCCAAACTGGAGAAAATATGCTCAGTTCAGGCGGTGGTTAAGAGATTAAAACTCTGCAGATAACTCTGTGTGATGAACAAGCCGTAAGAAAGCATGATGTATTAATGAAATGATGAATATCAAGAATAACATAAGGTAAGAATGATATACTGCCTGATCAAAAGAAGGTCGCCACCTGTACTACAGTAACTGGGGCCAGTTGGTCAAGTCTAGGCTTAGCAAAACTATGTGCCCAAAGAATGAGATCATCTGAACATCCTGAATGACCTGGTTATCCGATCAATAGATTTTTTCTTCCAAGATGACACTGCCAGGATTCATCTGGCTCACATAGTGAATGAGTGATCCAGGGGGCATGAAACATTATTTTCACACATGGATTGGCCAACACAGAGTCCAGATCTTAATCCCATTGAGGATCTTAGGGATGTGCTGGAGCAGGCTTTGCGTCGTGGTCACACTCTCCCATCGTCAATACAAGATCTTAGTGAAAAATGAATGCAACAGTGGATCTTTTAACATTGCTTAAGCTTATTGAAACAATGCCACAATGAATGCGAGCTGTGATCAATGTTAAAGACGGTCCAAACAAATATTAAGAGTGAGTGGCCTTACTTCTTTTTGGTCAGGCATTGTACTTGGGCGAGAGAAATAACTTACCTGAGAGCCGAGCAAAGTTTTGGTGTAGTAATCCCTTGGCATGAAAACTTCCACAATGGCGATTAGTGTCCAGAAGGCGTCCTCTTGGTCCAGATACAGCAAAGCGATGGCTGCCAAACTAAAAATAAACAATTTTCAAGTTAAAGATCTAACAAAACTTGCAAACCATGAGAAGGAAACTCTCAATGCTTCTACCGGTTGAGTCCCTGGCAGTATCCGATATCTGGGTTCCTCCAGGAGAACGCGGTGAGGACATTGCGGAGCTTCTGGATGCCCGGCGCACTGGGAGAGGCGTAGTGCTTGTTGTTGGGCAAAGTACGCAGTAAGTCCAGCTCGATCTGCTTTGAGGCGGGGTTGGGTTTCTCTTTGGCCACGTTCAGTAAAGTCTCGTAGTAATCGGGTGCGAGGTGGTCCCGTAGTTTCTTGACGTGGAAGGAGACACACCAGCGCCACAGTTGAGAGCGGTGCTCGTGAGGCACCCCGCAGCGCACCAGGCTCTTGAGCTCAGGGGAACGCAGCAGGCTTCGGTTGACGGTGCCCGCCAGATAGTTCTCCCACTTCACCCCAACTGACACCTCCTGATCAGTCATGGACAAGGACTTCAGCTCCAACGCCCGCACTTTCGCCACCAGCTTCTCCTCCTCTTCCTCCTCCTCAGGGACCGTCTTAAAGCCATAAACATCGTACTCACTGAAATGAACAATCAAAATCACAGATCAGGATATTTATAGAAAATAATAGTGTCAGATATTTTAAATAAATGTCCATCCACTATGCAACATGGACGGAAAGGGTAGGTGATACCGTTAGTTAATGTTGGAAAATATAGGATATTGTAAATCCAATTACACAAAGGAAATAATTTTTCTCACTAAACCTTGGCTGTAAATACTGTTTAAGTGGCGCTAGCCCACAGTTAGCTTTGCCCGTTAGCCTGTTAGCTGCTTCTTCGTGATTCCATTAGTGTGTATAGGTGGCTCCAACCCGGAGGCAGGAAAGTTGCAATTCTGGTTTTCTGCCCCCTGATAGGGTCTCCCATGGCAAACAGGTTCTAGGTGACGAGTCAGACAAAGAGCGCTTCAGAAGCCTTATGAGAGACCAACAGGCCCGGTTAGAAATATGAGGCCGTCCTTCTGTGGTCCCACCACCTGCAGGAGGAGCCATAAAGGGGCTGATGCAATGTGATTTGGGCACTCTAAGAGCTGCCCCCACGACCCGGCAACGGACAAGTTGAAAATGGATGGATGGGTGGATGGACATGATATAATTTATGTTACACTCAGCTCCATCAGAGCAGCATAATCACTGACAGTGTAGGACACAGGGGCAAGGGCTTATAAAGTAAAATGAAATGAAGGATGTAAAGTGCTTGAGTAGATCATATTTGAAGAAGAATTAAATGTCTTTGGCTGAATCTTCCCAATAGGCGTAAGGCTGGAATTTTGAAGTAATTTGTCCATTGTTAATTATATCGTCAAAAATATCGTTATTGAGATATTTCTTTTTTATATCGTGATAGAGATTTTAGGTCATATCGCCCTGCCCTACTTTAAGCTTACTCAGATAAGACGCTGATAGGTTTACATAGGCACTCTCACACTCACTTGTGAATGAAACACAATAAAACTCTCAGTATGCAGAGCAATATGCTCTAGGTGCCAAAACGCATTCCAAAAATGTGTATAGGTGCTTAAAGCAGTACTAAGTAACTCTTCCCCCTAGAGGCCATAAGCGCAACTGCAGGTGTAGTAGCAAGTTACGATTTTTTAACTTATTAATTGTCTTGGAGAGCAAATACTACGCTGACAGGAAAGGCGAAGGGAGAGAGGGTTACTGTGCATCCAATTATACAATGGAAATATTTTTTTTCACTCAAACTTGGCTGTAAATACCGTTTAAAGTGACGTTAGCCCGCAGTTAGCTTTGCCCGTTAGCATGTTAGCTTCTTCTTCGTGATTACATTAGTGTGCATTGCTTTCTCCGCACCGGTGGCAGTCAAGTTGCAAACATGGTTTTCTGGCCAGAGACACCAGGGGGAGATGAAAGACCCTCCAATCATCCCATGAACACTTGTATTACCCCCACAGGGACTACGCAACGGATTTATTAAGGTAAACACGTTACTTAGTACTGCTTCAAGAGAAAGGGATCCAAATTGCAAAAAGCGGCACAAGGAAGTACTTAAACATGTTTCGACCACCAGGTCTTTCTCAAGACTAAATAAACAGGTTTGGGAGTGGCTCTAAATGTTCAAGCAACAAACATCCCAATCATTGTGCCACATATTACATGTGTGTCAGCAAAGGGCCAACACAGCGGGAAAAAAATACATAACAGCAAAGGACGACAAGAAACAGAAACAACCATAAAAGAAATACAAACCATATCTCAAGAAACATGAGGTAGACCCGCTTTTTAAGTATTTCCTCGTGCTGCTCATATTTGTTTGGAGTGCCTGGATTTTTTACAGTAGTGATAGCAGGACATCTCTGAATCTCTCCACGTACCTTAGAAACATGACTGTACAAATAAAGTGAAAGTGACAGAGATGCAAACTAATTACAGTGATTATTTTGCATCTCTATGACTTTCACTTTACTTGTGCCAACTTTTAACCGTCTGTTCTGAAGAAGCCAATGTCGCTTTAGAGTAATACAAGATTACAAAGAGTGCATAAACCGTGATCTCTTACTGCACACCCCTACCCATTGGCTCAGCGTGTCTCACCTGACAGTGCTCGGCTTGAGAAGTAGCTGCTCCTGCTCTGGGCCCTCGCCCTGAAGAGCGTCCTCCAACAGTCTGGAGATGACCTCTCGCGCCGGGCTCTGCTCAGACGAGCCACACACGGGCGTCTTCACCTCCTGCAGCAGCACCAGGTACTTACTCTCCACCTGGCACAGCTTGGCCTCCAGAGCGGTGTACTGAAGAGCAAATGACAGCATAGGATCAGAACTGTGATGTTTCTTTCCATAATATTACATTCAAAACCCTTCTAAAGCATTACAATACTGACTGAAGCAACAACCTTTTCCTCATTGTAATGGTTAACCCAAGTAACATAATGAACGACAAATAACATGAGAAAAAACATTCCCTTTCCTTCCTGTTCAGTGGTTGGTTGTAACAAAGAACAAAAGTATATTAGAATGCCAATTACAAAAAAAAAAAAAAAAAACGTTCTCTTTACCATGACAACTCACACTTCCTCTTTTTTATACGGTACCTTTGCTTCCAGAGCCTTCTCTCTGCTCTCAGAGTTTCGCCGCAGCACTGTCAGCTCCAGGATTTCTTTGTTAAGGAACTTGTTTTGGGTTTTGTATCCCTGGAGGCTGTCCTAAAATTCAAATCAAAATCAACAGGTTAGTCCATATACAGAAGAATATGTTAAGAGACCACTCATTGAGGTGTTTCAAATGACATCACAACACTCTATAGACCTGTGCCATTTTAGATGAGGACACACATGTATTCTCAATATGAAGATTTGTTTGTACAGTGTGTATATAATGCAGGATAATTGACTACTACTAATAAAACAGTAGGTCTGATGTAACATTGGATTTTCTTAATGGATACTTGAAAACCCCTTGTTAAGCAATAGGGGATTTGTAGCTTCTAATTACCTCATCTGACATAACACAATTACTTTGGTTCATCTACAGTTAATCTATGTGGTTGTATAATTGGATAAATGTCGTTCAGTAAAGCACCGTGTGATTAACAAGAATTAACGATAGCACTTTACAGCATTGTAGTAGTAAAGTGTAATAACATTTGGTCATATATGAAAACAAGACATGATGTTATGATTAATTATAGCCTAACATAAAGTAAATGACCATGTTTGTGTCCTTGGTAATATGGAAACATGCTATTTCCATTATTCATTTCGTTATTACTGTCGTGTAATGTAATGTCACAATATAATCATACATAACAACATAATCAGGTTCAACATTTGTGGGACATCTCTATGATTTCATTTCACACTATCAATAGTGTTATTGGTTCCTGCTCCGTCTCAGAGTCTGACATAATTATTTCCACAATAAAAAACAATTATTAACAGCAGTGAACCTTGAGTATGTCCACTTCATTCTGTTCTCTGCCGAAGGAAGGGGAGCTAGGTTCGCTCTGGCTCGCCTCGGTGCCCGGTTCCTGGGACAGTTTCATGATGACCTCATCCTTGGCCTGGATGGTCTCCATGAGCATCCCCAGCTGCTCGTTCATCTCTCCCACTTTGAGCTTCAGTACCCTGAGCTCCTGCACCAGACTGTCCTTCTCCAGAGCCAGCCGCTCCATGTGCACACACAGGGACTGGGTCTGTGCGTCCCTGTCCTGCAGGAGCTGCTCCAACCGGGACAGGGCCTCGGGTGTCACTGCAGGGGGCTCAGTTTGCTCCGAGGGTGGAGGCGGGTTTGTATCTGATGGAGACAGTGGAGCAGAAGTTTGGGCGCCACGACGTACAGACTGCCAGTCGCACTGAGAGGTCCTGAGGGTCTGCTGCAGAAGTCTCACCAGCTCCTGAACGAAAAAAAACATAATTGTAAAGACAATGTAACAGAGTCAGCAGAGTTGTTTAAAGGGCTCAAAATATAAGTCACTCAGAGAAATCCGTGAAGCCCATCTGTGTTTTAAGGACCAAGACATCTTTATCTTTAACTGATCCTGTCTGTGGTCAAACTTTCTTTCCCCGCACTGTACATTAGTAGTAGTAAGAGACAGAATAATGCATAATGTTGGACGTTTAAATAAATCTGTCATGTATTTAAGGCATTACTAAACTGGCTAAAGCAACAAACGCTGCCTCATTTCACAGTTAACCAAAGTTCTTCAAAAACATGACCAACAAATTACAACATTCATGAGAAACACTATTCCCCTTTGACTTTGCAGCTGCACATTTCTTTGTTTCCTTTACCACCTCAGTGAGTCACTTCCCAAAAACTCGCTATTGCTTTATGCATGTTGCATTCAGTGTGTAGTATTTACCAGCAGAATTTGCGGAAACCTGCTGCCTTCCCGTTTAGTGGTTAGTTGTAACACATAACAATAACATCAAGTAAATTACTATTTCAGTTAAATATTTGTGGACAAAAAAAGGTTGTTCCGATGCAAATGCTGGCATCAGATTTCATGCCGATACCACAAATTTATCGGTATTGGCAACTTCTCAATTGAATTTCTCAATAATACTGTAGATACCAGATTGTCTTTTCTTAAAAAGTACCTGACAGATGCATAGAAAGCCGTTTATTGTGCTGTGGCTAAAGCTACTGCTAACAACGCTCCGCATCTCTTTGGTGCTTTCATTTACTTCATTTAAGAGTTCACTCACTTTGTTATCTCTGCATAATGAGCCATGTTCTCAGGGAGTTAAAGCTGCTTTTTACAGGGCTCACAGTTGTTTTTATTCACACATGTGGTATTGGATGCACAGTAGTTAGCCACATGCTGGAAGTGCACCTTGTGAGTGAGCAGTTCCTCCCTGAGCTGGGCCTGCTCCTGCTGCACACGGCTGAGTTCCTCCTGCTGGCTCTGGAGGCGCAGGAGCAGGTCCAGAGGTCGGCTGCCGTTACACTCCACCGCTGACATGTCCGCGCTGGCTCGCCCCAGCCGCCCGGACAGCAACGGCCTCTTATTCCGACCAGAATTGCGCCCAAAGTCAAAAGTGAATGAGCCGATGGAATCTGAAACAAAATTCAGAATGTTAGAACTAAGCATTTCTCTAAAAACACGTCAATAAATCTGATTCTGTTTTGCAGTTTCTTAACTAAATACATAACATTACAGTCAGAAAATAATAGGAAAAAGTAGGATCACTTGTCACAGAGCCGTGGGAACATATTTTAGTTAGGGGGTGCTGAAGGATACATATTTCCTGTTTATCAAAATTGCTTGCAATGCGTAAACTACCCACTAGGGGCTGCTGCAGCACTCTCAGCACCCTGGGTTCCCAAGGGCTTGTCACATGAGTAATTTGGGACATCAAGGACTATGCTCTTCTCACTGGACTGTGCAAGGTTGTCGTGTTTGGCTCAACAACAATAATCTGGACAGGGCCTGTTCAACGGTCTTTCATATAGCAGAAAAGACAAGGTTATCTCTGTCAGGACAGTTAGGAAACTGAACTCTCACCTTTCCTTTCTATGCTGCCCTTATTACATGTGCTTTACATGTGGTAGATCCGACAATAAAGCTAATTGAACAGAACTGATTAAAACAACTTTCTGCCTTTTGCTTTAAACACTCTCTTCCTTGGTTGTTTTCTTATGTTAATCTTTTTAATTTTCAAGAGAAGTGAGCATAAGGCTATGTTTCAGACAGTGCATCATAATTTGTATGTTTGCTCGTAAACACGGCATTGTAATTATTTTAAGAAAGAAGGAGCGATATCTGTGCAAGGGGACAGAGTACGTACGTCTGTGGGCCTCGATGTGTTTGGGATCGGACAGCTCTTTGGGCGGATGGTCGAGCAGCTCCCACTCCTCCACTGCGTTACTGTTGGACGTGTAGAAGACGCTCCTCCTGCTCTCTGCTCCTCGACCGGGCCGCAGAGAAGACATGGAGTTCCTGAGAGAACAGAAACCAGATGCTACTTTGTACCAATCTAAAGAGCAAGGACAGACGTGGGGGGAAGCCAGCTGCTACTGTAAAAGGGCAACAGAAAAGGTCTTGCCCTTTTCCTGCTTTTGAATTGTTTCTAAAATAATTCAAAGGCAGAGTAGAACATTATAAGTTGCATAAACATTTCATATCTTGGTGTTAGACTGCACAATTTACTGCAATCAAATCAAATAGCAATGAATGGTAGCAGTTATCAAATTGTAAAAATTGCAATTATTTAGGCCAGTGGTTCTCAAACCTTTCACACAAAGTATGGCTAATAAAATATTTGACAAAACGGGAAAAATGCCAAACTTAAATGCATTAGTAAAGCATAAATTAAAATATCTCCAGTTAAAATTATTAATAAAATTGCAGATGATTGAGTACCACCTGGAGAAGCTCAAGTACCATTAGTGGTATATACAGTGAGAACCAGATGTTTACAAACACTTCCTAAAAAGACACATTTGTATTTTTTGTCACTGCCTGACATGAAACCAGACATAACTCTTTTTTTTAGGTCAATTAGAAATTAAAAAAAAATATTTCTATTTGTCAAATTCCAGAAGAATGAGAGATAGAATTTTCTACACATTTTTAAATTCCTTTTTACAAAGGAATTTGTAAGATTACTATACCTTTAAAGGGGCTAGATGCAAGTTAGCCATTTTATACTCACTACTGCCACCTCAGGTCATACATGTAACTGCACCTTCTATATTAAGCGCGTGCATGACGGCAATTCAGACCCGAAGTGACACCTTTTTGAGTGCAGGATTTTAGAGGCAGTTGTGGTGAACAGGTCTGGGCTCATTCTACACCTTAGGACATTGTTGGAATATTTTGGGGGAGGAACTGAGATAATTTTACCATTTTTAAACCCTGTATAGTCCCTTTAAACAATTTGGGAAAGCCCAGATGATGACTTTCTTGCTCATCCTTGGGTGCAATACCTAGACACTTGAAGGTTCATTAGTTAAAACAATGATGGAAATTAATCAGAAAGAAAGCGGGTTCTGTGTCCCAGAGATGAGCTGTGGTCTGAAATGTGAATATCAACCCAAGAACAAATGCACTCTGGTAAGAGTTTGTCATCATCCAGTGTGAAACAAGTACTGTACAACATGGGCTGAGAGGGTACTCTGCCAGGAAGAAGCCCTTACTCCAAAAGAATCATCAAAAAGAAAAATAGCCAATATTTCTTTTTGGCTATAATGACATGTTTGGGGGAAGAGGGAGGAATCTTGCAAGCCTGAGAACACCATCCCAACTGTGAAATTACAGGGGTGGCAGCATCATGCTGTGGGGTTGTTTTGTTGTGGGAGGGACTGGTGCACTTCACAAAATAGATGACATCATAAAGTGTCATAAAATGTGGAAATATCAAGACATCAGCCAGGAAGCCAAAGCTTGGGCGCAGATGAGTCTTCTAAATGGAGCAAACGGCCAATACTGGTTACAAAGTGGCTTAATGTTTTGAAGTGTTCATCACAAAGTCCTGATCTCAATCCAGTTGAAGAGTGGGCAGAGCTGAAAAGGCATGTGTATGCAAGATGGCCTAAACATTGGCTCAGTTACACCAGTGCTGTTTGGAGGAATGGACCAGAATTCCTGCCAACTATTGTGAGAAGCTTGTAGAAGGATATCCAAAACCCAAAATATATAGTTAAAAGGCAATGGCTACCAAATATTAATGAAATGTATGTAAACTTTAGATTTTGTAAAGAGTCATTAAAAAAAAAAAAATGTATAGAAAATTTGACAAAAATATATATTTTTTTAAATTCTAATTGACCAAAGCAAAATAAAAGTAAAAGTTCATTCTGGTTTCATGTCTGACAGTGAGAAAAATGTATGTAAACATTTGGTTCTCACATACTATAGTTTGAGAGCCACTGATTTACAAAATACATGTTTCTGGGGGAAAAATAAAAGAATAATCTCACTTGGAATGTGATTCTTATTACTATCTCCTCTGAAATGTTTATACCTGAACTGGTTTCAAATGTGTACTGTGAACTGAATTGATTCTTTAAAAAGTTAATTGCAATCACAATACTTATATTTTTCTAACGCAGTGCTGCCTCACTTCTCTGTGTGCAACAGAAAGAAAGACTCTGAACTAACACTTGCTTAAATAAGGCAAACCACAACTCAGTGCAGCTGTTGACACTTCTCTTTGGTCAGGCTTTCCATAATGCTATGTGTGTTTTAGGTGATTTAAAATAATCCCGTCACTTTTAACCTCATTTATATGTGGCTTAACAGACTCTGCAGGTGGAAGACTAAGAAAAGCACTACAACGAAAAGACTGCTGAAACTGAAACTGGCTAATACACATAAATAGACAAGCAAGGGTTTTATCTTTTAGAAATAATGACTACCTAGTAACTGTCTTTCCATTGTCTAGATATGACAAGATATCAGTGTACAGTAGATTCTCGGACATCCAGAAAAAAAGTTGCCTCACAGAGCAGCTTTCAAAGGAATCATATTGTGCAAAATAGACTTTCTTGAGCTTTTTAGCATGTTACTTGGAGAAATAGTTTCCTTTGTTCAAAAAAGCTTTGGGAAATTTCTTCTACTGAAAGATATGCATTTTATGCGTTTTCAAAGTCCATAAACCATCCTCAGGTCTGTTCTACACACACACTGCATTACTCACAGCGTTAATGATTTGTTAGCATGCCAAGGGAGTAGTGTTTACTCATCTAGTGTCTTACACAGACATGAAACAAACGTGTAATAACAATACTGAGATGCTCAAAACCAGGTTTCGAAGCCACAATCCTGCATATGTAATAATGGCTGTACCTGAGTTCAGTGCCGAAGTTTCGGAGTGTGTTGAGTGGGTTGGCAGGTGCCCCAGTGGGACCCCTCGATGTAGGACTGTCCACGCCCACGCTGCTGTCCGCCTCGGCCTCCATGGCAAAGTCACTGCGCACCTTCTCCATACTGTCACTGAACGGGTCAAAAACTATACCACCTGAAAATATTTTAAAAGGTTTCAGAAGTTTATTACATTACAACCAAGAACCAAAACTAAGGCTGAACAAGATAACATGTGAAACAATACCAGCTACCCACAAAGCAAGTAACAGTGCATATTTGCCAATGCTAAAATTGAGGCTCCTTGTAATATGGATATTACATCAGCCAATATTGCTATAATGATAATTTGCTGAAATGTTGCGCAGCCCTAGTTTAAAAACTTTAAAACAGTACAGATGCAGTGATGTGGTACATACCAATGTCTTTAGCCACGAGACCTGAAGGAGGGTGGGTGGTGATTGGAGAGCTCCAGCTATCTCTCTGGCCGGACCCGCGGGTGTTACTGTACTCCCAGCGCTTCTGCTGCAACTGCTGAAGCCAGTAATGCATCACCTGCCTGCTCGGAGCCTGAGGAAAACACAACAGAATCTCACACAAACTGAAGGGTCACTTCTTCAGCCAAAATACCAACATTTTAAAAGAAATACCAAATACCTGTCCAGTTTCTATACAGTATGTAACTATTTAAAACAGCCACAGTAGGACGACAAACAATACAAGAGGTATTTCTTTGATGCATCATAAAAGAAAGTTGAGGTGCTTCAGTTTCATTCTGACGGAGAACCATTAGGACCATCTGGTGCCAACATGGCACAAAGAAGGAGGCAGAGAGAAAGCTTGAGGCTGGCACCTGTCTGTAGACCCACAGTCATGTGAGGGTCATGTGACTAGAGTCTGTAATGTGTCAGTGGCCTATGTCATGAGAATTTGTGAACTCATGTGCATTTTAATCAGAGCTAAAATTGTACCACCGGACAATGGCCTGGCATTGTCAGCCAGCTAAACTCAACACCCAAGCCATTGACAAAAAAAACCCCAAAAAACCCCCAAATACTCAGATTATTTCCTCATCTGGTAACATGTTTTTGTTATGTTATACATTAAACACAACATACACAAGCTGTCAGTTGTGTCAAATTGTCTGACTCCCATTGGCTCATTTGGATACGTGTTATACAGAGATGTTATGAAGAAACATAAATCTAGGCATGAGGATATGGACTTTATGGATTTGTTATGAAAATACCACGTGACAGTACAATTTACAATCTGGAAAGAATAGCAAACCGTTGCAGCAGCACAAACACCACGGCCAAAGAAGGGTTAATGCCAGAAAGCTCAGAGTGCATTGAGCAGAACTCTGAACTGAAATGGCCTGATTTAAGATCTACTTTTCCAGACAGTTTACAGCGGCGGAAGTGCACTGTTTGTGACTGAATTTGTCACATTGAGAGAGCGTGAGTCAGTGTCTGCAGTGAGGTTTGGTGTTTGGGCTGAAGTTTACCTTGAGCAGAAACTCTTTCCCAGCGGTTCTGATCTCGAACTGGCCCTCCTCTCCCTCCAGGTCGTAGCTGAAACAGGCGTCGCTAATGTCGATGTTTCCGAGAGGGAGAGCGTCCTGCGGAGTCTTAAAATAATACATGTAACACTTTCTGGGGTCATAGACGAACCAGCGCGGCTTGTACCCCCGGAGGGGCCCTTTGCCAGACAGCTTGTTGAGGTACCCGCAGAGTTTGGAGACCTGCTCCTTCCCCCCCTCCGCGTCGGACACTTCCAGAGACCTGGAGGCCACCATCCGCGAAGATGTGCACGGGCCCGCCTCGCCGCCATCCTCCTCTTCGTGCATCGTTGCTGAAGTTACTTCTTGCAGAGCAGCGGCTGCATGGATGTGTACAAGAACTTACGGATGTCCACGCCTGTTTCCATCCGCATGACTGCCACTGCTCCGCGCGGGGAACCATGGGAAATGTAGTCACGTCACAGTGACAACATTGCTGGCCGCTAGGTGGCAGTTTTGACTTTGTGATACAATGTAAGACATCTTTTAGCAACTCATTAACCAATTTGCAGTGCAGTTTAAGCAGTTCTATATGCAAAATATGTCAGGGGTCTATTCAAATTCTAATTCATTGCATTTTCAGGTAGATCTAATTTTATTTAAAATATGTACTAGTAGTATTGCATTATGACCTGCACTGGAAAAAAATAAACAACACTTCTAATGATCTATCCATAATAATTGCATGATTTCATTTATTTGTTGACAGATTACAGTAAAAAACACAAAAACATGAATAACACCAGCTGTATGTGTCAGACTAAACTGACCAAGAAAGGACAAACTGTACATGTGCTCAGCCTTGCTGTTGAGGAAGTATAAAAATAGCACAGCACAGTCTCACACAGGTTGTTGTGACCTATGCACAGCTATAACTGGAAACACAACACAAGCCCCGTCCATCCATCTATCTAGTTTGTGTCTGTTGAACTCTCAGGTGCTCAACCTAATCCATTTATAACTATTGATATTTCTATATAATATTAGAAGTAGTCCTACATTTTTATGCAGACTGTGTTTAGTTTAGTTTATTGGTTTATTTGGTAGAGACAGTGCATGTTAATGAACAAGCCACACCACCTTAGGCTAATTTCCATTCCGCCATCCCCCATGCACACTCTCAATCATCCTGGCCTATTGTACATGTTTTTAGTGGTAGGGGAAACCGGAGTACCAGGAGGAAAACTACACAGACACGGGGAGAACATGCAAACTCCACACAGAAAATGTGTCGAACCCAGACCTTGGTGGGAATCAAACCCAGACCTTCTAGCTGTGAAGCACAAGCACTAACCGCTGTACTACCGTGCCACCTGTGCTTTACAGGTGCTCGACTCGTCATTTAATTAGAATATCATGAAAAAGTGCATTCACTTCTGTTCAACTTAAACTGTGAAACTAATACATGATAGACTCATTCCATGCAATATGAGATATAGCCTTTATTTGTTATCATTTTGATTATAATGGCTCACAGCTTGTAAAACCCCCAAATTAAACATCTTATGGACTGTAAGCCATAATCATCAAAATTATAACAAATAAAGGCTTGACATATGTCACTTTGCATGTAATGAGTCTACATCAAGTATTAGTTTCACATTTTAAGTTGAATTGCAGAAATAAATGAACTTTTTCACTATAGCACCTGTATTTGAGCAGTAATCTGATTCCATGCAACATAAGATACAATCAAGATTATTGCACAAACCTGAACTTGTATGAATGTTCAAACCCAGCACAACAATGATGGGTCAACAGAGCTGCAGTTTAGTTTCTCATATCTTCGTAATGTGTCCATAGCATTGTCTACAGTTACACAGGGTCTACCTTGTTTGTTTGTTTGTTTGTTTGTTTGTTTGTTTGTTTGTTTGTATATGATTTTAATATGGGGCTGTTTCCTATTAAAATAGATTGATTTCTGAACTCTGACCCCACAATACAGTAATGACCTCCGATTAAGTGATTCATCCCTATATAAACGGGTAATT
Source organism: Gobius niger (assembly GCF_951799975.1). Taxonomy (NCBI): domain Eukaryota; kingdom Metazoa; phylum Chordata; class Actinopteri; order Gobiiformes; family Gobiidae; genus Gobius; species Gobius niger. Next base: position 10,198,940 of record NC_136863.1, read on the forward strand.
TTGATTTCTCACAGCTTCCATCCTAATTTTGTCACTTCAGATGTTGCTGTTTGTGAAGCCGATGGAACAAAGTGACGCGCAGTCTCTGTGTGGTAAACATCTCCACTTGTGCACAGCTAACCACTCTGCTGCTGCATCTCAGTTTCCACTCTCTTCAGGAAATGCTCGTCTTGCTCGGCAGTTGCTACCTTTGTGCAAACCTTGTTGCTCTGATGTGCTAAAAGTTCTGCTGCTTTCCAGGCTGCTGGAAAAATCCAAATGTCATGCCTGATTTAGTGCCGTAACTCTCAGAATCTTTGCTTCAAGGTGAGAGAAGACATCTCAGAGACAGAGGCATTTGGTAAAGTCTGCTGAAATGATGCAAGAGCCAGATGAGTTTATCTCCAGCATAGGTGAGCAGTGCGGAGGAGAAGAGGGGTAAGCCGCATTCACAACATAGTCATTTTTTATAGTTTATTTTCCCGTCAGAAATCACAGAGAGCCACAGCAGACTGTACAGACAACACAAGTCCAACCTGAAGGAGAGGAAACACAACAGCTCGCACTGTCTGAGGAGTTGCTTACAATTCTGTTTCAAGGTAAGCTTCATGCAACCAGAAATGAAAGTAACCCAAGTCTGAAGTCACTCTTTGGATTTGCATTTAATGACCAGTGTTGGGGAGAATACTTTGAAATAGTATTTAGTTACTGAATACTTGCTTTAACATGTGTTTTGTAATGTATTCCGTTACTTTGTCTAATCAGAGTACTGTGTTCTGAATACTTTGAATACTTTTATAATACTTTCACTTTGATTGTCATTATATGTATGTATAAATATGGCGTATAATTACAAAAATTAAGACTACGATAAAGGGAACACCTGTTATAAACTCACTTACCATTAATTTGGAACTCAAAAACTCTCTTGGCAAATGTACAGGAGCAGCAGATACAGCACCATGTAACACATGTGCAGTGTTTGTATGAACTGTGGTGTTTTAGATCTTTATTTTATTAGGAGTAAAAATAGTTCAGCATTACAGGTTCTTTATTTATAATGTTGTGCATATGGAGCTAAAATTTAATGATTGATACTGGGATGTATTCCCTTGATATTTGGAAAGTGAAATGAAAGTGTAACTATAACAGAATAAATGAGTGTTCTAAATACATAATCTTAATACATGTATTTAGTTACTTCCCAACACTATTAATGACCCGCTATCAGAATTCCCTGATACTTCGTATAATAGTGTTGAAAGCTCAATTAAACCTGAATCATTGCGTTAATAGCGTTAATTTGGATTTTTCTGTTTTGACGACTGTGAATAGTCTTTCAAATGTTACTACCCTCATATTGTGTTGTTAGGCACATTCTAGGATTATCTCTTAATAAAATAAAAGCCTATATATGGTTATGTTGATTAATCTGTTTAGTAAAGCAACAACGTGATATAAAAAGGCACAGAATATATGAGAATTGTTGAAATCTCATATGGGCTTGTTTGCAGTGTTAGATAATGTCAAGCCATTGATTATTTATTGTATTATTTATTGCAGTGTGTGAGTTTGTCTAACCAAAGGCCAAAAAGGGACACTGACCTATTTATAACTGTTCAAAAATATATATGCAAATATGTGCGCACGAGGAAGAGGAGCTGACCTGTTGTGAATGTGTGTGTTTTGAACAGAAGCGGACAGACATGGAGCAGAGAGGAGTCACGATGAACCCCTCGCCTGAACTCGCCAACACCACCACCGCCGCCGCTGCTGCTGCTGAGGGGGGCCTGAGAGAGCTCACCTCCTCCTGGTTCATTCAGACACAGGCCTCACTCATCAGCCACAACGGACTCTTCCCAAACTGGTTCCATGGGTTTATCTCTAGGAAGTGAGTGCATTTGGGTCAATTTCATCTTTTTATTTAAAAAGCTAAATGGGAATTGTGTTTTGGTGCATTTGCGGGAGTCGCGTTTTGGGATTGGGGGGACCTGGGTTGTCTCCAGTTGTGCTCGCTGGGCTTCATGTAAAAAATGTTTGAGAAATACTTGGTTAGATTAACAACAACAAATATTATAATTTGATTACAGTTTGTGTAAAATTAGTTGTTACTTTTTGGCCTTTAAGAGACATACAAAGTTCACATCAGTGATCAATACCAAAACACTAAAGATACAAGAATATCGATCCTGATGCTTAAATATTGATAGTTTTAGTGCTTTAAGCTAATATTTAACAAGATAGATATTTAACATAAACATACTCTTATGGTCTCTTAAGTTATAATAATAGCCACCAGTATAATACCATTATTATAATACCTCTGCATTGTACCAGCTATAGCTCAAATAGTTTTCCCTCATTCACAGAGATGCTGAAGACATTCTGACGGATCAACAACTTGGCTCTTTCCTCATCCGTCTCAGTGACAAAGCGCTGGGTTACATTCTCTCCTACAGGTGAGTTGAGTCATAGCACAATTACCAAATGTTGCCCCCTTGCTGAAATGTACATTATTATTTGTTCTTGTCTCAATGGTGCTTCAGAGGCAGGGACCGGTGTCGACATTTTGTGATCAACCAAAGTGAATCGGGACTGTTCATTGTCCAGGGGGACAGTGTTGGACACAACACTGTCTCTGAGCTGATTGGATACTTCAAGGAAAAACCCATCGAGCCATTCGGGGAATATCTGACTACTTCCTGTTTTGGGGTGAGTCAACTGTTCACACAGCACATGTTTTTGTGCAACACTAGCGCTGCTCTTCCCTGCTGGGGATGAAGATAGCATGAAAAAATAAAAGCAGAATATAACTAGGTATAATATGAGCCGATGAATAAAAGGTAACTGATTTCCAGATTTACATGCATGATCTATTCCACTATGTAACTTTATGCAAATCTGCCTCTAGCACTGACAGCCCTGTGGAAAACCTTTCCAGTGATGATCTGGACAAAAGCATTTCTATTTTGTCCATTACTGAATAACATTTACTTTTTTCTTACATATTGCCTTTCTAAAAGAACCATCAAAAGTTGTTAATGACTTGTGTGCATTGTTTTCCAGCCTCAAAATGAAGATCTGTATGACACAATTCAGGTCAGTCCTAAAGTGAGACCAGTCGCCACAGTCCACGCTCTGAAGGCGAAAAAACAACAAAGCAGCCAAGGATCAGATCAAGTGCTTTTAAGGAACAGAAGGAAGAATAGGACTGAGGTGGGAAGAGTTCATGCAGAGCCTTCATACATTTCATAACATTTTTATCTTTTGCATTGAACATGAAATTTTGTCAGCAGGCAGTACCAGCTCTTCCCAGAAGGAGCCGACACTTAGAAAGTGGTTCGACCTCTGAGAACCCAGACATGGTTTGTTATGCCCAGGTCAGAACCAAAAAGCTTCGAGAGCGTCAAGTGAATGGAGCGGCTCTTGAAAACTCCTCCAGACCCTCATCTGTGTACTCTGAGGTGGATCTCTTGGACAGCCGCAGTCGCTCCATGCCCCTCCTCCTGAGCAGCAGTGAGGAACAGAGCTATAGGCTCAGTGTGACCCCCCCACTGCCAAGCAGAGACACCCCCAGCCCGGAGCCTTCACACAGGGGGCCCTGCAGGGCTCCCAGCCCGGAGCCCACACATGGGCGCCCCCTTAGTGTACTCAGCTTGGACTTTTACCGTCTGGCATCACAACAAAGTCCAGACTCTGGGACCAGAGCAGAAGATGGAGGGGTGTATGCAGAGGTCCCTGGGGAACGCTGCCCCCCAGAGGACAACACCTATGAGCAGATCCCAGTTGACACCAATCCCTATGAGCCGGTGGGCCTCCTAAGGGCAAAACATGAGCCCTCTGCCCGGGGTGTTAAGGTAAGTTACTATCTGTCACGAAGTAGAGCTGGTGCCATATCAGTTTCACTGGACATGTCCAGTGTCTCTAAATACCTCCACACTCCTACTACGTTTTTTCTTTTCCAGAACGGCAAATGGAAGCGACTTTTTCCTGACGTCAAAAAGAAACGGTGATATCAGTCCTCTTAATAACACTATGTTCTGCTCTGTGAGTGTACGGTCTTCAGTCCTGCTTTACAGCAAAGGTCAATTTGCTGATTATAAATGCATTAAAATGTGACTTATTTTAATCACCGGTGTTTGTCTGAATCTGTTATGTGTAAAGTAGCATTTGGCCACAATGATTGTCCAGAATGTCATTGTCAGCAAAAACACAGCAAACAGATAGCGAACTGTCACCTTTGGAGATTGTACTACCATTTAAACAATAATGATGGTGGTCCTGGTATCTGTATCGCACCGCTCTCAGTTTGAAATTAAAGTGTCTTGATGGTTCTGATGAGGGGCCTATAAATAAGTGATGGTGTTAATAAAAACAAAGATAATTGCCCATTCAAAGGCATGGCCTGTGTGTGTCTGATGCTAGAATAAAGATATCAGGTCCCTTGAAGGGGGTGATTCCACCGGCTCTAAAAGCATGTTCATAAATATGTTCTATCACTTCCAGCTGAGATGAGGAGCAGCTGGAGAATGCTGAGGCGGCACATTCTTTACACAGGCATCTGCTTCTGCGCACATATTCATCATGTTTAATGTGCAGCCAATGGTCATGGCTTATGAGTTAAGGGTAATAGTTCTCCGGCATGGTCACAGCACTGATCATGACTGACCTGCAAAGCTCAAAGCATCTGCTAATCAGAGATACTAAAATGTTTTGGGACAAGGGACCCAAAACATCCAGCAGATCCCAAAGATTGCCTTATCGGCAAACAAACATTTAAGGAAGGAAGGTATTTATTTGTATAGCGCTTTTCACAGACAGGGTCACAAAGCTCTTAACATGAACCAATTTTACATTCACTCCACATATATATACTGTATGTGTAGCCACAGCTGCCCTTTGGGACAGATAGAAACACAGCTGCATTCATCTGCTCTGTCCACCACCATTCATTCATTCACTCACACACACATCATTCATCCTGGTACATGTTTTAAGTGATAGTGGAAACCTTCACCACCAGGCCACTCATACAAATAAATTCCTTATTTTTTAATTATTATTATTAATTCACCGACAGAAACAAACACAGTCTCCACATATCCACATAAAATAACAACTGCATGACAAAAAAGCAAACAAAGAATGAGATAACAATCATAAACTTGTTACTTTCCTTCCTATAAAGATGTAAGTCAGATCAGTGGCTCTCAAACTTCATAAATCACCCTATAAAATAAGATAAGGGTTTAATTAAGTACTACCAGGTCTAGATCAGGATCAAAATAGGACATATCCAAGTCTAAAATGTGTCTAGCCTTGACAAAGCTATGTCTAAACTGGACATTCATAAACATATTTGCTGTGTGTTTCCCAAAGGAGCTACTATTTGTAATTTGACTCAGTGACTCAATTTGACTCACACAAAATCAACAAACATGTGAGGATTTTTTTTTATTTTATTTTTAATTCATGAATCAATACTACAAAAATATCCAATAACAGATCATGTGACAACACTGTTTTGCCATGTACTAAAACTTGGAGAAAGAAAATGTACTAACAAACAGCGAATTAATCATAAGTCTTATAAACAGGACAGAGACAATATGTATATGTGTCATCATACCGTATATTGCTTATTTTCAACACACAAACATTTCTAAGCCCTTGTGGTCATGTCTTGTTGATTGAATTCTTCTCTCATACACAAAGTGGTTCAAGTTCAAGAGTTTTTATTGCAGCATATGTGATAATGGCGTCTTGGGCCAGTACAGACAGGAGGTAGCAGGTCATCAAAAAGTCTTTAGATTCTTATGTGGAAAGTGCTACAAAATACAATTTCAAAATTAGTAAAAACCATAAGATGTGTATGTAGTTAGTGCAGGCGTAGAGGTGCATTACCTGAGGAAGTCCGGAGCTCTGGAGATCATGTTCTCGAAGTCGCCGTAGGAAAGTTTGTTGTCTCCATCCAGGTCGGCCTCCTCGATGGTCTTCTCACACACCAGGTCCACCTCCTCAGGCGTCAGCTCCTCCTTGGTCAGCTTGTTCAGCACCTTCTCCAGATCCTCTTTGCACAAGTAATTATCCACATTGTAATCTGTAAAATGGAATTTAACAATGTTAGATGGTTTTATGCAATGTTATCTTACTTAAAGGTAATGTAGCCTATGTGTCTTGAAAGGACCACTAGTAATTAAGATATTAGCAGCAGAAATGGAAAACTTCTTGGTCCCGTGATACCCTAACATGAGATTTGGATCTTATCACATCGCGAGTCACTACTTGCAGATTCTATAGGAGTTGCATGATGTGCTTACCATAAATTTTGAAGGCATATATTGCTTTGAGTTCCCTTGGAGCTGTTTCGCTGAGCACGGAGAACATGTCCACAAACTCATTAAAGCTCAGATTCCCGGCGCCATCTTCAGAGAACGACTCAACGATCCTATTGCGAAATGGATTTTCCTGCAGATGAAAAGGATAGAATGTGAGATTTTGTGAATGAATTCAGTTTTAACCGTTTGAACTGTAAAGTTTATAGTTCTCAATAGTAAAAAGAACAAAAAATGCAGCAGAAAAGATTTAAATTTTAGCAATTACAAGGGATTGCTGCGTTATAAACACAATAAAGATAAAGGTTTTAATTTTAGTGTGTGCCTCCACAAATATATCTAATACAAAAAAATGTTGACTGCTAAAGCCTTTTGAATGAAATAAATATTTCATATGTACATGAGTGTAATTCTTCATACAGTTAAAAAATACCCAGTAACACTGTAGTGCTGTGTGACGTACGTTGAGCTCAGGCATATTGACTATCAAGGCCAAAGGGATTTTACAGTCAGGGTCATTCGTGTAGTCCATCGGAACCAAGTGTGGAGCCAACTCATGGTATCGGCCATGCAGCCTGCAGTCAAAATGATAAGACAACATTTTACATGAATGTGACAATTATAAACATCCTCATCATTATTTTACATCCCCTGAAACAAGAGTTTTGTTGGGTCATATGTTGTCTTGTATGTATCTATGGTCAGGTCATATTGTCTGCCGAGCATTTTCAAATACTGTACTTCCATTTTGCACTTCCTTATTCCTACGCTATTGCGAAAAGAGAAAACAGGACTAGATAGAAATAAGTCCTGCTTTAGCACCATCTATATCTGACACTTCTTCTGTTGAAGGATGTTGAAATGTGACCTTACATTTCAGAGAAAAAGAACACCATTGCGTAACTTTACTTCGAGCAGATTACTCAACTCTCTTCTGTTGGATTTAGGCGTCAGAATGTGCTGGAACGTGACGTCACTAAGGTCTACCCGGTGTCAGCAAAGGACTGTGAGGTTATTGTTGATAGATAGGGTCGGTTGGTCCTATGTTGAAGCTATAACTGTGATAAACAATCAAATTGAAGTTGTGTACGCTATAAATTGAAATGATATTTTTGTAAGCTCTCAGTTATACAGGAATTTTCATTGCAGACAAATGTTATTAGGTTTACTTGGTAGTTTTTTTTATAAAGATGGGTGGTATCATTGCTTACTGGATCCATGGACATATACATATATTCAGCCAACAGCCCAAGTATCAAGTACAGATTATGACTCAAGGACCTTTGTCTATGGTCAGTTTCATGATTGAATTTCAGAATTCAAACAAAACCTCCAAACAACAATATTAGATTGAATAATAACTAGTCTGAAAGACAATGATTTGACCATTTAATTGTGGAACGAAGACTACAAACTCTTAGATACAGTATTCAAAATATTTGAAGAATGACATTTAACAACAGATTCTACCAAGAAATTCTGATCCACCCTCCTCCACAATAATAAAGAGCAAATAACATGGTTAAATTGATCAGAATATGGTTAACACAAGTATATATAAAAAAATGCAAACAGTCTTACAAAGTATTGCCACTTTGCTGGTGTAAATCTATTATTAAAGGAACATAGCATTTCCCCCATCAATATCAATAATAATATTTTTTATGGGCTGTTAAGAAAGTTTACAAAGTGAACATAACCTATTAACAGTAAACACTGAAAACTGTAACTTACCTAAGGATTTCTTTACGAGTAAAGAATGTGCAGTCCTGGAAAAAAAAAAACACAAACAAAGGTAACATTACTGGATATTCACAATCCCCCCCCCCCTTTTTTTTTTTTTTTTTTTGGCAAATGAGGCAAATAAAATAAGCATGTTATTTATTTATTTTTTATTTCTGGTTATTCAGTTTTATTTGCAAAAGTCATAACAAGTGTTGTTTTCTAATGGTCTTTTATAAAGATAGTTATTTAAAATATCTATTTGTCAACTCAAATTACGGAGATCTATATTCAGGTCATTTAAAGCAGATAGATAATTTTTTCTGTAATGTACTTGCAGTTTAATGTAAAACATATGCGACTGTCTCACAGTAACATGAGTATAAAGAGTGTTTATCAAAAACTGGTGTAATCTGAAGAAGTACAACACATCGATGTTCGATTTTGGACAAGTTGGTGTATTGCAGAGGTAAGAAAGTCAACCCCATTCATTTCAAACACAGGGACTGGAGATTGGTTTTAGGTTACAGGAACGAGCACTTGAGAAGCCTCCTGAGAGTAGAGTTTCATTGTGCATCAACTCCCCATTAAAATTAAAGTCACACCTTATCATTTTGTAACACTATGCTACATACAATGCATTATTTTACCCCCTAACTATGTCATAAACACACTAGTCTCTAGTTTATTACCATAATTGATACTGAAGATACCATTTGACTTTTACGTTATTTTTTTTGTAAGTTGTTTAATTTGCTATTGTTTCAAGAGACCATTTAAACACTCTTAGGCATACATATTTAAGTGAGATACAGGTTATGCAAAATGTAAAATAGCATGCTGATTTTGTTGGATAAATATTACTGTATAATATCCGTATAATAATATATTAGAAAATTTACAAAGACACATACCTGGTAGGCATCCAGCTGCTCATCTGTGAATATGGTCTGCTTGTTTCCCATCCTGGTTCTGGAGCTTTAGGTTTACATTCACATCATTGAATGTCCACAGCCTCCCCTTATGTGAAGGCATTTAGGGTCCAGAGCAAACAGACCCTGTCAGAAACCACTGATCTTAAGCCTGGAGCAGAACATTGTAAAATCCATGGTGATGAAGCCCCAAAACATGACAATAGTGCGGGGTCCTTCCTTTGGTGTGTTGGGTCTTGGAGCCTGTGAGGGTATGTGTGCACTGCAAGCGGAGATCTGCTCTTTAAGCAGCAGCTGAACAAACCAGAAGGAGAGGAAATAAATAATTAATGAGTTTGAACCGAGAGGGCGGTGGAGAGTGTAATCTCAAATTGTCATTAGCCTATTTAAACCCTAATATAGTAGATGGGAGCATAAATTGGAGCTTAGTAGCTCTATGGTGCTTAAGGTATATATAAAAAAAGGGTTTAGCCTATGTCATCTTTAAAGTTGATCATTGTATGCTGAGTGAATGCTGCTTCTACTGGAATAATAAATTAAAGAATTGATGAATAGCCTAACTCAGCCCTGCCCTATAGATCCAATGATTGCCAAACAATATGAATTCAATATGAATTCAATCTATTCAAAGAGTAGCCTATGAAATGATTTTCCACATGGATTTTTCCTCATGAATTTTAATTTATAAAAACAGTAGGCTAATGGGTATAATGATTATAATCAAACAAATAGACATAAAAATAACGTCAAACTTAAAGCCACACTGCGTAACATTTCACCCAATAAATAGAGAAAAAAAATGCAAGCATTTATTATATTAAAGATATTTTCAATATTGAAAAATACCCCATAACAATAACCAAGCAAACATGTATCTTTGCTATGAGCAGAAGACCTGACAGTAACTTTACTTGGAACAGGACGTCTCCAACTCTTCTCCACGGAGATGTTGACTAAACTTGGCAGCCAAATATGACATTTAAATAAGTTGGGTTCTCATCCAAATTCTTTCTTTGATTACCCAGATCAATTTGTTGTTGTGTGTGTTGTTCTCAAACGATCACATGGCATAGACTCATTTGTGACTCCGAACCTGTTGAATAGAAACTTCTAAACATTTTCTCCATCCTGCTGCTCCTGCTGCCCTCTGCTGTTCGGCCCGTGTGTGTCCTCTCCTTCACCTGCCCTCACCCTCTCCCCCTCGGGCTGATTCTTTCAGCTGATCCGCTGCAGAGGAGGCAGAAGTCTATAATCCACCTGCAGTGCAGTCCGCGGCACAGCTGGTCCTGCCGCCATCCTGGACATAATACAAAAAACAAAACCGCCACCTTTGCACCTTAATCTGAATGTTATAACAGGAGCAGTAGTTAGTAGAAGCCATTGTTGCCTGCCATGGAGCACAAGCGCGAGAGAGAGCATGGTAAGTTTGGATGGATGGGTTGTTGCTATGGGCTGTTGCTAGGTTGTAACATTAGCATAGGCTATGCTAGGAGGTTGATGTTAGCTTCTGCTAAAATGTGTTTATAGCGGAATTAAAAGAGATTTGTTTCCCGATCACTGAGAGAAAATGAAAAGGTTACAGACTTGCCAAAACATGCTATGTTTTACAAGATGCCCATACGCTCCAAGCTATGGAACAGGTTGCTAGTCATGTTAGCCATATAATCACTTCTGTTCGAGTTGATTATGTTTCTTCTCATGAACAACATAACACAGTTACTTTATGGACTGCAATGTGTCAGGTAAATTAAAGGAAATCAACAAGCCTGTTAAATTTGTTGTGCAAGTACATTTCTGCCAGTATAATGCTGTATATAATAATCACACAATGCCAGAAATAGTTGCTCTCATTCTTGTGAAGTAACCCGGTCCACAGATGTGAAGGCAAAGGCACGGCCAGGGTTTAAAGTCACTATCACATCAGATTATATTTTTTTCATGCGGGATTAGAGTTCTTTTTCGCATCCCATCATGCACAGCGCAAACAATGCCTCCAGCGCTTTCTCTCTCATGTCCTGACTCACTGTGTTGCATTATAATGACCACTCTGCAGTTGGGTGGAAAATTGAATCTCTCCTTTATTATGCTTCAGCCCAGATACTATTCTTGCCTTTTTCTCCTCAGATGGAGACCACGAAAGGGTAACTCCTATGCTCCTCAAATCTCGCACAGGGGAATTTGACTTGGAATCAATACTGTTTCTTAAGTTGAGAAATCACGGTAAGCATAACAAGCTTTGTATTTTTTTGGCTACGACTGTATATTATTATGTGGCTTTTACTATTACAGGAATCCATGATCTTGGATGCATTGGGGAATGTATAAATCTCGAAAGACTGGACCTGTCTGGAAATAATATCACAAATTTAGCTTGTTTAACCTCTCTTCGGTTACTTGCTGTTTTGAACTTGTCTGCAAACCGGATTTCTAACTTAGGTGAGCTTTTATGTCTATTACAGGCAGCATTTATTGCACAAACAAAAACAAAACAAAATGTGTAAACGGTAACTCTATTTGCAGAACCACTTCGCAATCTTGAGTCTTTACAGACCTTAAACTTGGCTGGTAATGTTTTAAACAGGTATGGCATTACATGATGAGCAATATATATGCCCAGATTGAATACACGGTTACTAACATTATGTTTTGAAACAGCTTTGAATGCCTTTACGCCCTTCAATCTCTGAAAAAACTTGAAAGTATTCGCCTTAAAGACAACACATATAATTACACCAACCCAGGTATGTTCGCTCTTCTTTTGGCAGTTGCGACGATGCGTTAACATCGACTAACAAACCCTGTTTTTTCAGTCTGCAGAAACCCTTCCTACAGAGTGCATGTTTTAGAAATGTTTCCTAACATCAAGGTGCTAGACGGTAGGTATTTATTTTTGCTTTACTTCTGTTTTTTTGTGTGCAAATTTTGGTTAGTGTGAAGTTGTATTTGTAGGTGAAAGAGTGGTTGGACGTGGAAGTGATTTGTACCAATTATGCAAAGACATTGATGATACGATTAAAGGTGCAGTATCTCATAACACCTTAACTGTTTGTTTGTGCTGGATAATGACTTCATTTTGCTTTCTGCAGCTGGTTCATACAAAAACGGACAGCTGATTGAGCACTCCGACTGCAAGCCATGGGTAGAAGACAGTTACTGGGAAATCAAGAGGTCTAACAACGCCATAGTGGATGAAGCCTATAAACAATTCAGCGGTGCGCTTCTCTGAACACTGATTTATCCTTAGCTTACACTCTTGCACTATGTAAAACTATTTTTTTTTCTACAGACGTTCTTCATGAATGCAGGCTGCTAAACAACAGAGCCACACATGTAATTTCTCAGACTGAGAGGTCCATGAGCCTGAAGAGGCAGTCCAAGCAGTACGCCATATAAGCTGTATTTTTTTTTAAACAATTTTAGCTGCTTTTTGTTCCATGATTCTTCTGCCTCATGGTGTGCGTACGGTTGGTTTCAGCTTTATCCTTAAGTGTCATTGACGGCACACATGCCCTCTGCTACAGCCTCAGCCATTTGTTTTCTATGCACTATCTATTAACGAAATATACTGGGAGCAACCTATGTGGTTTGGACCTTTGCCCACTTTCTGCTACAACTGGAGCCTGTGTTTCTAACATCTTCTACTAGTCAGTGAAAGCATCTAGAAAACGTTTTATAACATGCAGTCATTCCAAACCTGCTTCGCCATGCTGGATCGTTGTTTATTTATTTGTTATATTGCAACCATTTATAGAGGTTGGTTGAGCCGCGAAGGTACAGCATCTACAGTATTCTTTGGTGTTAAATGGTTGGTTACAAACATGTACTGTATACCTGCAAAATGTAGAACTTTACATAAATAAATGAATAAATCTTCACACACTTGAAGTATTTTTTGTGCACTCATATCTAAAAACCGAGTTAGTTTTAAAGGAACAGGCCACCATTTTTATATACGGAGATGTTGCCTGAGCTTAGACGAGTTGATGTGTACCTGTCTGGTGTTTGTGCGTGCTCTCAGTCACGCAAAAAGTTGTTGTTGTTAGCATTTAGCCTCTCTTAATGTATTCCTATAGCTTCAAATAGGGGTGAAGTTGGAAGCTACCACGCTCCTCCACGGACACGCACAAAGACCAGACAGGCACGAATCAACTCGTCTAAGCTCAGGTAAGAACATATCACAGTATGGAAGAACTGTGTGCCCTCAGTCACACAAAAAGACCAAAGATGTTGTTAGCATTCAGCCTCTCCTAATGTATTCCTATAGCTCCAAACGGAGTGAAGTCAGAAGTGACCAAGGTCTTCCACGGACATGCACAAAGACCAGACAGGTGCGTTTTTGTCTATTGTCCTTTGTCAATTTGTCTAAGCTCAGTTAATATCTCAGTATGCAATAACTATTCCTTTAGGTTAAAAGCAATGCTATCCTATTTTATAAATGTCTGATGATGGCAGAAAGTGTATGAATCAACAAGAAAACAAAACAACAAAAACAGGATCCAACTTATTGTAATTATTGCACTTGCAAGTCAATTTGAGAAAAAAACTGAACTTGATATAGTCTGTTTTAGGTGTATTTTAGAATAATAAGTAATTGCTCACTGAAGAGATGGGGACCTCAGAACCTCCTTCTGAAGAGCAGTCCTGTAGGTCAAAACCAGTCATATATGTGTATCAAGGTTATTCTAGAAGCTGCAGGAGGATCTTAGCGGAGCAGCCGTCCCGTCCCGCCCCGCCCCCAGATTCCGCTCCTTTTCCGGCTGCGCGTGGACCACCTCGAGCCTCCAGAACGTTCCACATGAACCCGGGACTATAAGAAACAACCGGCTTCCCCTTCTCTGCTCCATTACTGCCCGAGCAACGTGACAGAGGCGAACGCGTCCTTCCAAGTAAGTAGAGTGACAATCCTGGAAAGTAACTACGCGTGACTCTTCTGGCAACTGTGTAACTTTACTTTACGTTTCGGGCTTTCTTTTGGGCTCGTGTCAACCATTACTTGTTACAATGTTTTGTTTTTACTTTGATGTGGAAAGCAGGCATTGCGACGTAGTATTTTATCTAAACTGATTGGCTGCAGCTGAACCACGTTTGCGTCACTGTGCCCAAGGATTCTCAGTTAAACATGACTCTCTCAAAACTGTGACTAAATTCATGCTGACATCTGTTTCAGAGCAAAATGGTTCATGAAACCGGCTTCTACGACCTCTTGGGCGTCAGTCCCAGCTCCTCTCCGGACGAAATCAAGAAAGCTTACAGAAAACTAGCCCTGAAATACCACCCTGACAAGAATCCCAATGAGGGGGAAAGGGTAAGTTACACCATAGAAACCACACACTGTTACATAAGGTTTAAGTTTAGCTGGTGGAGAGTGGACCGCGAGAACTTTCTGGAATGTGTCAGTAAGCTGTATGTCCCCGTAAAGAAGGACGGCGACAGCGCCCCCTGCCGTTCAATCATAGCAATAACATAAGAACGCCCAGGTCAGGTAATATTAATGTGAACTATGACTGCTGTTTTGGCGAGTAGGGGAAAGCTGCAGACCCGGAGCCGAGACAGATCCACCCTCTGCTGGATAAGGCGGATCTAGACCGATCAGCTTTTAGGAAGGTTGATTGATGTCATGGGTCTCCAACCTTTTTTACCCAGCGAGCTACTTTTACACAACAAGAATATCGAAGAGCTGCTTAAAACACTTGTGTAAAATGGCACTTAGCTGGACTTCACCCTGAAGAATTAGTAGCAAATATAGTATTTCAAAGAAAATGGCTTGAGTTTAGTCCTTATACTTTACAATTTTGACCCAACTGTTTGCAGATTGTGTTCAGCAAGTTCAGAACAAACAAAAACTGCTTCTAAAATTTGAGTTATCATGCGTATAGAGATTTAAAAGTCTTTGGTGAGCTACCTAGAAAGGCCTGGTGAGCTACTGGTAGCTCCCGAGCTACTGGTTGGAGATCCCTGATGTTGATTTACTTCATGCACGTGAGTGGTTAGTAGGCTAGTTATTTACATTTTTTCATGAAGACAAAACAAACTTCTTATGAAGAAATTTGGAAAGTGTAATTAGATGCTTATGTTGATTGATAAAGATAGCATAACTTCGAACAGCATGGTTGTTGTTTTTGTTCCTAAACAATCCTAATCTTAACCTAACCCTAACCTAACCCTAATCTTAACCTAGCCCTAACAACCCTAACCTAATCTTAACCTGACCCTAACAACCCTAACCTAACCCTAGTCTTAATTGTTAAACCTAAATTATTAACAAATAATACCGTCGTGGATCTGCTCCTACCAGCAGAGGGCAAACGTATCACGGCGGATCCGCCTCACCCTTGTGGATCTGTCTCGGCTCCGGGTCTGCAGATTTCTATTATTGGTTTTGGCTGTAATCTGATTAGAAAAACAGGCTGCTGTCTAGTATGACATTATGAAGGTAAACAGCTTGTGTTTCTCTCCACAGTTCAAGCTAATATCCCAGGCGTATGAAGTACTGTCCGATCCAAAGAGGAGGGATCTGTATGATCAGGGAGGCGAGCAAGCCATCAAAGAGGGCGGCATGAATGGAGGACAGTCTCCTATGGACATTTTCAACATGTTTTTCGGTGGTGGTAGCCGAATGCAGAGAGAGAGAAGAGGTACGGTAGTTTTTTGTTACTAACACGCAACACAATACTGGAGCTGTAGCTAATTAAATGTTATCTCTTCTAGGAAAGAATGTAGTTCATCAGCTTGCAGTTACATTAGCTGAGCTGTACAATGGTTCCACCAGAAAGCTTGCCCTCCAGAAGAATGTCATTTGTGAAAAATGTGAAGGTAAGTTTATCCGGCCACACTGTAGGCTTTAACTTTTATATTTACTTGTCTTTTATTAACCTGTTACTATCTTCTTGCGCAGGTTATGGTGGAAAGAAAGGTGCCTTGGAGAAGTGTGCAACGTGTAAAGGAAGAGGAGTCCAGATCAGAGTTCAGCAGATTGGCCCTGGCATGATTCAACAGGTTCAGAGCATGTGCACAGACTGTCAGGGGCAGGGGGAGAAATTCAACTCCAAGGACCGCTGCAAGAAATGCAACGGCCGCAAAGTGGAGCGCGTAAAGAAGATTCTCGAGGTCCACATTGACAAAGGTACTTCTCACTCTGCTCATGTTCTGTTTATTCAGTTTTGTATTTTTCCACGTATTCATATAAACTCTTAATCTGTGCGAAGGTATGAAAGATGGACAGAAAATCACATTCCACGGTGAGGGCGACCAGGAGCCTGGGCTTGAGGCTGGAGATGTCCTCATTGTATTGGATCAAAAAGACCATGAGCTTTACCAACGACGGGGAGACGATTTGATCACAAACATGGATATCAAAATTGTAGAAGCTCTCTGCGGTTTCAGGAAGACCATCACAACACTGGACAACAGGACGCTTATTGTCAGCTCATTACCAGGTAACCCAAAGTTTAAAAAATAATTAATATGACATACATAATACCTGTTAATTCATGTGTTATTAATGCTTTATTATGTTAACAGGGCAAGTCATCAAACCCAATGACATCAAGTGTATTGACAATGAAGGAATGCCCGTTTACAAAGATCCATGTGAAAAAGGACAGCTGTTTGTCAATTTCCAGGTATGAACTTCTTTTTATTAATAATCTTATAATAATCCCTTCTACAGTGGTTCAGAAAGTCGCCAGACCTCCTCATTATGCCTCTTTTATGATGTAGCTGTAAGATACTGAATTGATGCAAAATACTCTACTTACTCTCAGAAATGAAAAAATGGTTTAAGAAAATATTTAAAATGATAAGTGACAGACACAGTTAAAGGCACTATACCTGATTTTCTATAGGGGAATGAAATTAGGTTTTGTCCTCCTATAGTATATTGTAAACTTTGCATAAAACATTTGTATCAATTTTATGATGGTGTAGGCTAGTTTTCTTCAATTTCTTTAACGGTGACCCTGAAAAGTGACCCTGCAAGTGGTGAAGTGTGCCTATAAACTTGTTCCTGTGAAGAACTGGGATGCTACCATTGTTAGGAAAGTTTGGACTGCGTTTGAACCACAACTAACATTTTAATTTAGTAGCTTCCTCCTCCTTCATTGTTCGAAAAAAAGAAGTAGTAAAAAGGTATAAAGCCTTTAAATGTAGTTCCATTCATTGCCCATGAAACAAAAATGAAAAGCCTTTAAAGACTTTGGGATTGTGATTATGTGGTTTTCTAGGATTAACTGCACATTTCGTAACGATACACTAAAATATGAAGTTCTTAATTCCTGACCCCGCTGTATTTATCAGACCACAGAGCAAAGTAAATGGCAGTAATTGTCCCCTTCTTCATCACATTACTACAAAGCCTTTACAGAATGTGTCGGTGTAATCTGACGCCCAGCGCCGTTTTCTTAATCGCACTATTGTTTGCAGATCGAATTTCCAGAGAAGGACTGGCTCCCCGAACACCTCATGTACCAGCTGGAGAGACTGCTGCCTCCTCGAGAAGACGTGATGCTCACTGACGACATGGAGGAGGTGGACCTTGGTGACGTGGACGGGCAGGCGCAGCAGAGGAAGCAGCAGGGAAAGCAGCAGGGAGAGGCCTACGACGAGGACGAGGGCAGCCCGCAAACAGGGGTGCAGTGCCAGACCCAGTGAACTGTGACTCCAACAACTGTCTGTATTTGTATGTTACTCTCACCGTTTGCAGCTGTGTTTATTTAAATCTGTGAATTGTGTGTCAGGTTATGCTTTCTGTGAAGGTAAATTGATATTTTTGGTAATTTTCAATAAAACATTTCACATTTTCAAATAGTCTGCATTTTGTCTATCTGCAGCAGTGGTTCAACTTCTCAACCTTCAAGAATAATCATTTTGGCCATGTTATAGTATTTAAAACCGTGTCGATGAGGCACATTAATTGGTCTTAGCTTTTGCACTTGGCAGTAAAGAAAATGGAGATCTTGGAGACGAGTGAGGAATCCTATTAAAATACTGAAGGGGTAGAAATATTAAATCTAACTGTCATGCATGTAAGTACATTTTAAGAGATTTTTTTAAGAGATTTTCACCTCTTTTGTAGTGTCAGCTCCAGAACAAAATGACTCATGAGGATGACTCTGCATCAGTGTTAATTTTAACATATTTTATTTTACTTGTAGTCTTAGTCTTTTGACTAAAATGTAATTTAATTTTAGTCAAGATTTAGTCAAAAAAACCTTTTCAATTTTAGTCTAGTTTTAGTCGACTAAAATTGCATGTCAATTTAGTCGACTAAAATTAAGACAAATTTAGTCGACTTTGCATTTATAATATTCATTATAATCATATTTAATCAAGGTCCTCGACTTCATGGAGCTGCTCCACATGAACAAAGCTCAGAGCTGTTCATTTGGCTGTGAATTAACATGATCTGAGGTTCTTTCAGACGGTCAATAGAAGTTTGGCTGATTTTAGTCTCCTTTTCATTTTTATTTAGTCTTATTTTAGTCGACTAAAATATCTGGACATTTTAGTCAGTTTTAGTCTCATGAGAAACTTTTAATTTAGTTTTAGTCCAATTTTAGCCGTCAATAATATCACTTTGACTAAAATTAAGACTAAATATTTTAGTCGACGAAATTAACACTGCTCTGCATCATGCAGAAATCCTATAGTGGATATGCACATTATACTATTCTATTTTACTGAACTAGCTGCTGTAAGTGTTTGTGTAATGTAGGAACCTCAGCATTGCAAGTCCAAGATACATTTCTCTTTAACCAAACCTAAATCTAAATAGAAACGGAATTGAGTGACAAATCAGAGAATAACATCAAGAATAACATTGCAGACATAACCACTCAATTTTCTATTGCTATGTTATCACATGCATAACCTCTATTAAAGTACACTGCGATGCTACACAATGAGCCACAGTTCTGAAAGAATCTTTTTTAATGTTGTGCTTTGTTAGTTTTTTCCCCCCGGGACAGTGTACGGGCGCAAAATGATGCAACACAACTAAGGGTTTTTTCTTTTTTTCTTTGTCTAGCCTTTATTTAAATGAGGCTGGTCTATTCGACCCCTGCAGAAACAGGGCTGCCTTTATCAAGGTTCTAGGACAAAGATTTATTCACTTCATGTACGCAACATTGTACTTTTAATAACCTCTTTTATGTGTTTAGGAAGAAAATGAGACTGTACTCTGACTTTGTAATGACATTGGTGGCCTGTAGGTGGTGCTCATGACATAAGTAATGGAGTGGGTATACAGTTTATTGTACCATTTTATTGCTGTGGTTTATGTTAACCCTACATGCAAGCTGAATACTCGCAATATTTGTGAGTTGACAGTCCTAAACAATCATCAATCTGGCTTTTGACAGGTCAGTTAAATGTACGGTATTGAGACAGGACTGGCAGACAGACACTATTTTATTTGTAGTGGGCCGACAATGACTCAAATGTAAGGGTAGAAGGGTATTTTCCCTCCTCAGACAGTCAGTCTTGGTGTCCTTGAGCAAAACATCTCGCCCAGCCGGGCCCTCATTCCACAGCACCTTTAATTGAACATTTCCCATCCCTTCAAACTTTGATTCACCATCACAAACACAGATACTCTACAATTTTAGAATAATAATGAGTGTAAATATGTAGTTTTGATATGGGACTTCAAATCACAAATTTGCAAGTTTCACAATATTATTATGGACTTTTACAATATCAAGTGGCTCCTGGATTTACTTTAGAAATAGAATAACAAATAAAACATGAAAGCATAGACCTCTTTTGAAATATGGCCATTTAACATTTATTTGGCCTTTCTTTACTGTGACCCACGAAAACAATTTCCTATTATTGAATCCAATCAGTCGAAAAAGGCCACACCGTCTTTGCTCTGCCCGATCCCGTCAGATCTCGGAAGCTAAGCAGGGAAGGACTTGGTCGATACTTGGATGGAAGACCGTTTGGGAACACCAGGAAGCCTGGGGTGAATGTAGTGTTTAGGTGAGTGAGTTGTTGGTGGAGGTCGGAGGGGCCAATGGCTGTCTGTCAGTCTACCCCTGGGCAGCTGTGGCTAGATTACAACCACCAAGTGTGGAGAGAATGAACAATGTAACATGTCTTTGAGTGTCCAGAAAAGGCTGGATTAATTTCAGTGCCCGCCCACTTTCACATCCTGTGGGAGCTAAAGTCACCAATCCAGCCTTGAAACAGCTGCATTATTTGTTGCAAAAAGTCGACTTTGAATCAGATTACTGTCATGAGAGTGTGCAGTGGCATTTAGATCTTGTTCATTATTAACTGAAGTACAAAAAGTCACTTCTGCATTTAATCCTTTTCTTGTCCCTTCTCTTCTGTTTGCTCTTCTTTAGTCACCGCAGCACCCCCCTCTGCAGGTGCACCACCACCTGCTTCTCTGATGTCTGTATCACTGCTGGCAGCTCTGGGCTCGCTCACTGTGGGCTTAGCTTTTCTGTCACTCGCATTGAAGCTCCGTGACCTGTAATACGGCAGAAATCTATCATCGTCTACAGCCAGGTAGTCGCTTGAATCCGATTTGTGCCTCCTGGCTGGAGATTTAATCTGCTCTGCTTTAAATTCTGCTGGTTGAAAATACGTGATGCCTTTTTCAACACTTTCTTGTTTTTCAGTCTTTTCACACGTGGCTTGAAACTGCTGCGCTAGATTTCTCACTGTCGACACTTTGGGCATTTGGCCGTAGACGCTCGGATGCAATTGGTATTCTAAGTTCGCCGGCCACTGGTTCGGTGTTTGGCCGACCTGCTCCTGTAACGCTTTGTAGTCTGCTTGCATGTTGTCGACAGGCTCTTGAGGACTGTAGATGATGCTACTCATAGTTCTCTTCTTTGTAACGGGGAAAGCGCTCTCAGGAGGATCATATCTCAGAGACTTAGTCCTTTGTGGAGGGGCGCTGACCACCACATCAGACGTTGTACATGTTTCCAGGGGCTCGTCTGGCTCATCCGGGGGGCTGATGATGATTGTGCTCATAGACCTCCGTTTAGTCAGCGGCGAGGTAGCTGGTTCTTCTGCGGGATAGTGTCGCAAAGATTTGGTCCGTTTTGGAGGCGACGAAGGCTGCAGTCTGTTCTTATCCATGAGCTTGTCCAGGATCTGCGTACTTCCTCGTAAACTCCTTGCCACTGTCTCCTGACTTGAGCTTTCGGACAAAGGCCTCTGCTCACACGGCGATATGAGAATGTCCACGCAAGAGCTGGGCCGCGATCGCTCGATGCCGCACACGTCTAGGCTGTCTTTATTCAGGCCCGCATGACTAAGACTAAGACTCTTTTGTGTCTCCAGACGACCTTTGGCGCTCTCGTCCCCCTCTTTCGGCCTCTGAGAGAACTCCTCCATGTCCATGTGGAAGCGGTACAGGCTGTATCCGTCGGCGCTGTTGATGCTGCCCTGCCGCATGAGTGAGGAGGGGTCGCACACAGAGGAGTTGCGGGAGTAAGTTCTTGTCAGCTCCAGCTTGTCCACTCCGGCGAGCTTCTCCAGAGCCGTGGCCATCCTCCCGTGGATCTCCTCCAGCTGGGCCAGACGCAGGTCCACAGTCTGCAGCGAGGCCTTCATCGTGTTCTCCCTCTCATTCACCTCCTCCAGACGCATGGACATGTTCTCCACTCTGCCAGGGGGGGAAAGGTCAAGGGTCAGGGCCATGTGAGATCAGGGGATAACATTGTGCAGAGACTCACCGTTCTGAAGTGACTTTGATGCGCTCATCACTCGACGACTGCTGCTCATCCTCTTTCTCCCTGAAGTACTCCTCCACACACTGCTCTTCAAACTCATACAGGCTCTTGAGCTCTTCTGGATTCAGCCTCAGCTCTAAGGCAAGGAAACAGAGATGACAGGAGGATTAAGTGTTAGACTGTATTATACTAGATTGTCTGTGCTTCCAGCTTCCAACACATTGTCTTATTTGTGCATTTTCTTTTTTTTTGTTAGATCCAGAAATCATCAACAGAGACAGGCCTGCAAGGTCCAGGAAATGAAACCAGGACTTTTTTGTCATGAGGCAGGAGCGCTAATCATATAGGCCCTATTCATGGTCACGTCACTTCCCCCTGGGCAGAGCAGGCACACAAGTTGCATGCTCACAGACATGCGGCTTCAAACCATAGACAAACTCATTAGTTTGTCTATGGTTTGAGGCAAAACAGCCACGGAAAAAAACAACTTATTTGATTCTGTACATACAGTTTTGAATGCCCGCTATGTGGTTATTACAATGAAACTTGCTTTCCATCCATCCATCCATCCATCCATCCATCCATCCATCTTCTTCCACTTGTCCGTTGCCAGGTCGTGGGGGCAGATGTTGGCGCTTCCCAAATCACATTGCACCAGCCCCTATAGCTCCTCCTGCAGGTGGTGGGACCTGTTTGCCATGGGAGACCCTACCAGGGGCACCAAGCCCCCAACAACAGAGCTCCCAGGATAATTCAGGTACTCAAACCCCTCGACCATGTTAAGGTGGCGGTTCCAGGAGTGGGCTTTCCAACATGTAATTTTAAAATATTGAGCTATTTGCCAGAGAACTACTGAATCCTCCATATGCCTCTCTTACCACCCGCCTTCACCGAGTGCATTTTCTCCAGTTCAGCTTTACCCTAATCTAAAAACTTCTTGACTGAAGAGCAACAGTGTAATGTCTCATTTGAAAGCTAAGACCTGCAAAAGTGAGTACAAAACTTTGTCGTGTTTTGGTCTCTTCTTTGCCATGATTTTATAGATTTTTGCTACTTTTTCATTGCTTTTTTGTGGCTTTTTGTGTCACTTTTTTGTCATGTTTTCGTCACGTTTTTGTTGCTACTGTATTATGAGGAGAAAATGTGCTTGGTTCAGGTGGGGGTTAAGAGGTTAACCCCCACCTGTAACATGCAGCTACAGTGCAGGCATGAAAGGGTTTACCGGTCTTAAAGGTGTGCACAATGTCAGCTGTGGCCTTGCTGTACATTTCTTGTACGGAGTGTAATGGAATCAGTGTCAGTCAAAATCCAGCACAAATCATAATCCCGCACATGGTAATATATCAGTCATTAGAACAGCTGAAAAGTCTTGACAAGAAATGGCTTTTTATTAAAATCATAAAATAAATGTGGACTCACTGAGACCCCGGTCCTTCTCGTCTAGCTCCCCCTCCTGTTTCTTCTTGGCGCAGCGCTTGAACAGGCGGCTCTGGAGGATGTAGAGGTGGCTGAAGATGATGAGGGGAGGGGGCAGGATGGGCCGGTCGTGGAACGTCATGATCAGCTGGTACCTCTGGAACTTCCACACCTGGTTTGAGATGGACTTCACCTCGAAGAACGTGTTGCTGAGGGATGCACAGTTTACACAGTTTATGAAATTGTGTTTTTTATTATTATTGTCATGTAGTTTTAAACGAAGAGTCGACTATTTAGCGCTATGCCTTCACACTTTTTTAGGTTGGTTGTTTTACGAAAGTAACATTAAGCTATACAAACAGCCTCACATTACCGGTAGCTTGTCAATTTCTAGTTGTAAGCTCCTGGGTCTAGGGCCATTTCAGTGTTGTGAAAAACAGAGGGAACTATTCATCTTTATGTATTTATTTGAGAGGATAAATCCCCTCAAGGTACGCCATCTTGTTTTTAAAAGAGTCCTCAATCTCCCACATAAAGTATTGTAGTTGTCATGATCCTTGATCCTTGCTACCAACATGAAGAAAATATTTTTGTAGTTTACGAAACAACAG
Source organism: Gobius niger (assembly GCF_951799975.1). Lineage (NCBI taxonomy): Eukaryota > Metazoa > Chordata > Actinopteri > Gobiiformes > Gobiidae > Gobius > Gobius niger. The sequence goes on from NC_136863.1 coordinate 10,222,627, forward strand.
GAGGGTGAGTGCATCAGTGGATCCAAAAAAGTAAAAATAATCTGGTGCTCTTCTAGAACAAAAGCAACATTATTTTGAGTCCAAAGATGTTCCAGCAGACAATAAATAGTCTGTGTCATTCTGATGATACACTGAAAGTCCCCAGGGCTTACCCAGATGAAGACTGGAGAAGAGCCTCTATTTCTGTTAACATGTTCGAGTTTATTTTATGTATCCTTCATCCTTTGAAATATAACAATTATTGCACAAAAAGCTATTTTCAAATTTCATATATCAAGGATGCCCTGTGTCAGTTCACGTAAATGGTACAGACTCTAGCCACTGTTTCGGGCCTGCAAAGTGAACTTACTTGAAGACAGCGATGAGCAGGTTGACCAGCAGGATGTTAGCCACCAGCAGGTAACAGGCCATGATGGCAGGAGTGAGCCAGGCGCCAGGGATGCACGGGGGCAGCTTCTTCCCATCCTCATCATACAGATGCTCACCACAGGGGGCTGCCAACAGGACAACAAGTTAGCCTGCGTGTTTTTTTCCTCCATTTATCAAAACTTTTGGAGGTTGTGTCTGATAAACGACGACTCACGATTGATTTCCATGGCATAGACTTGAAAGAATTCCCAGAGACGCAACAGAAAACAGAAGAATGTACAGATATTTAACAACACTGATGTAGGCCATTGCATTATCAATGTCATTCAGAGCTGGTGCACTGTGGCTTATAAAGATTCAATCATTTAGTTTGGTCTTAATTTGTATTTTAGTAGTCACAGGGTTTCAATTCATCAAATGTAATACTGTAGTTTGTTATTTCACAAGAGGTAAAAATCTAATTCCTTTATAGGCAACAGTGAACATGTAACAACAACATGCAATTATTATCATTTACAATTTGTCATATTAAAGTAATAATATGCAGGACTTCATGTTCTCCAATTTAAATAGGAGAAAAGATCATACACAGGCTACATTTACATGGTCAGAAAAATCTGATAACTGGAGAAATCAGATAATAATAATCAAATTTGATGCGTTTATATTCACTTCAGAAATCTGAGAATCCAAAACTCCGGGTTCTACTTCTCCCAGTGCAGATTTGGATTTTTAGAGCAACTGAAATTCTTCCCTGCCCCTCCCTCCAGTCAGGCTCACCTGCAGAACCAGGTGGAGAATGATTGGATTTCAAACTCCATGTGGCAGCAGCTTCTTGTGCTTGGTGGATATGGCACAGGTTTAGTAGCTCAAAAGGTCTGGGGTTTAAACTCAGTCGGCTATGTCTTATTTTCTTTAGTAATTGTAGTTTGCCCATGCTGCTGTGTGCGCTCGAATCATTTCGAACTTCACAACGGTCTGGGGACCATGGCCAAACTTTTTACATGGATTTGGGGACCAATCACAGAACGAGGAAGGACGGCAAGACGATGACGAAGTTTGTTTAAAAAAAAAAAAGAAGTTTATTTACGGCAGCAGACGCGACGCCATGTTTCAATCAAGTTTTAGACAGTGTTCTAAATAGTTTAGCCTAAGATTTATAGCGTGTACGTCATATGTCATCTGTACAATTGATACGATTGGCTATGGCTACTCTAGACACATTATAGACATTCCCAATTAACGGCTATAGACAATCATAAACCACACCTCTCCTACAGGAAAATGAATTGGTGGTCCCCAGACTAAATATAACTTATGATATTTAGTCTGGCGATAGCAAAGTAAAGTAAAATACAAATAGCACAAACTGTGCTTCAACTTCTACTATAAATGTAAGGGTGAAGACAAGTGAGCTATGATTTAAACAGTAAATAATCATAGCTGGGACTCGAACTCACAACGCTGAGGATGGAGTAATATTCTGCCATATGTGCATCAGCCTTCACCGCTGATGCACATATGGCATCAGCGGTTAAGGCTGATGCACATATAGTTAAAATCTTTTAATATTTGTCTTCATGCCGTTGGCCTCTTTGTTGTATTCCTGGTTAGTTTCAATATATTCAGATTATATGATGATCAGATCATGTATATCAGATTATGCTGTTTATATGTCACATCAATAATCTGAGAACTCCAGAAATCAGATTATGATCAGAGTTTTGGTCTCCATGTAAACGTAGCCAGTGTAATACAGCATCCTGCTTATTAAACCTTTTATGGTGAATGAAGTCAGTTTTCAATATTAGTTTTGAAGAATGATGTTACAATGCCTCTAAATCTGCCCCTGGTCATGCATTAGTTCCATTGTTTTGGTTAGATTTGTTAACTTTCACACCACATTGTTAAAATGTCAGAATTTCCAGGTTGAATAGAGTTGGCATGGAGTCGTTAATATAATTAGTACAAGAGGCACAGGCTTCAAATGCTTTGTTTAGCCATGAAAGTAGTAGTAGTGTTTCTTTTGAGATGGCAGATGATCACAGTTTTAGTGCTGTATTTTACCCATTCACGGTCAATTTGACAGATTACTATGACAAACCAACACATGGAAATGACAAAAATTGTGCAACACTGATCATCTGCCCAGAATCAGGAAACCGAATCTTACTATGAATTCTAGTCTTACGGTCTATCGAGTCGGCAAAAACCTCCCCATAGATCATCCAGTACGGCATGTAGAAGATATTGCGGGCCAGACGCCATGTTGGCTCCTCGTCAGGGTGAAGGATGGCTTGGCGCGCCACTCCGAAGCTCATGAGTACGACCAGCATGATAACCACAAAGTACATCATGTCTATCATCTGTAAGAGAAAAATATCAGATTCTCTAAGCATTCAGGACATTCTTTTTATAGTCCGGTTCACTATGTGTAGATTTCCACTGTTGTGGGATTTTCCCGGAGTATGAAAACTATGAAAACTATAGGAAAATCTATTTTTGGAAACATGGTATAAGCAATGAGAAAAACAATGTTTCCATTTGCCCTTGTCATTTGGTAAAATTGTGCAATTATACAATTTTTCCATCCAGAATAAATGGGGAGTTCTGGTCATCGCTACGGCAACTCCATGAAACATATGACAAGGGTTTCATTTACTTTTTTGGAATGGAATTTTCTGCCAAATTTTGTGAATTTCTGCGAAACTATTTTTTTTACTCCCCATACAAATGTTATTATCACTGTTATCACCCCAATAAAAAGCTATCAATTTAAACGATAATCCAATAAATTAAAATATATTATTGTAAAAATGTTTTAAGGATAATCTACACAAACAATGCATTTAAACTCTCAACCCCCACCTGAACCAAGCACATTTTGGCATTATCCAAATTTAAAAGCTTCTTGAAAAAAAGCCTCAAAATAGCGATGGAAAGAAGGATGAAAACAAAATAGAAAAGCCCCCCCCAAAAAAGACAAAACCGTGACAAAAAAGAAAAGAAGAAAGAAGAAAAGAAAAAAAGCACAAAAAATGTGACTAAAACACAACAAAAAATGATAAAAACATGTGACTTAACAGTCGTGAAAAAGCGACAAAAACATGGCAAAAGTGTGATGAAAAAGCAACAAAAATCAACAAGAGGGACACGCAAGGGTGACAAAAAGGTGACAAAAATGCAATGAAAAAGTGACCAAACACAACAAAAAAGGCTACGAAAACACAACAAAAGTGCTGACAAAATGCAACAAAATAGTGATGACAAAAAAAAGTTACGATCCATTGTGTCGGTCTTAGCTTTCAAATGAGGCATTACACTGACCAATAGTCTGTAAGCTCCAGTCAAGAAGCTTTTAGATTTGGGCCAAACTGAACTGGAGAACATGCGCTCGGTTAAGGCAGGGGGTAAGAGGTTAAATACAGAGTTTCGTTTTGAATTTGCGTACATTTCCCCAGTGTTTCCCTTACCATTTTGCCGATCATCATGACGTACGGCCCCAGGTACTTGTTGACACCAAAGATGTCCAGCACTCGGATGTACCAGAAGATAATGTCAATGCAGTAGATGACCCTGCCGTAGCCCATGTACGGCTCCGGCTGGAGGCGCAGCATCAGCCCCAGGAGGAACGTGCAGATGGCCACCAGGTCAGTGATGTTCCAGTACTCCTCCATCCACACGCTCACCTTCTGCTTCAGCTTCCCCGGCTCCGACATCAAAATCTGGGGATCAATACACAAACATCTGTCCAGAGCTGGTGCTTCAAAGGCAGCTCGCTTGTTTTAGAGACTGCATTTCGATCTCTCTTGCTGAATCATAGTTGCCTGATAAAATACTGGATTTGTTACACTCAAAATGGCACCTTGAACATACTCACCTGTCGGACCTTTTCACTGCCAAGTGTGAGGATGTATGCTATAACAGTCCATTCTTGAAGAGAAGGCCACCGCTCCATTTTTACCAGAATAATATAGTTGTATAACATCAAGTAACCCAGATAGCAAATCTGGCAAAATGACACAAATGTTAGTGTTGTCAGAGAAAGAGGAAAAACAGTTTGCTTAGTTTATGAAAGAGGAAACGTACAGTGTTGAACCAGAATTTGGTAAAGGGTGCGTCATAGAACTCAAAGTATCTTCTGCCAATAGGAATTTTACGGACTTTGGTGCTGCCCTCCTCCTCATCTCCTCTTCGGGATGTGGAATCAGCGGCTTCCTGACACAACAAATAGTCTTATAAAAATGTTCATCATAACCAATGAAAAAAACAACAATCTTGTAATTATCTCACGCAAACCTTGCTGGATTTTGTATCATCATCTTTCCCGTCTTCATTCTCTGCAGCTGCATGATACGCCTCGTCTCCGATTCGGAAATCCAGCAGCAATATTAGCGGAGGAAATATAATTCCCAAAATAACCTGGAAAAAATGAAGGACTTATGAGATACAGTCGAGGTGACTACCTCAAGCTCTACATAGTTTTGTTGTTACTTGTCCGCTAATGCTAATGGTTTAACAGGAAAACAAATACAGAAAGTCTCCTCAAGAAGGACCAATTGACTAGTGAAGTATGTTTCACATTTGGGGTAGCCTATTTCTGTGTCGAAATGTTAGTTTGTCTTTACTGATACCTTTAGTCCAGGGTTCTTTCCGATTCGAAGGCAGCCCATCCACATGTCGGTCAGCAACATCTGGCTGCAGGTGTGAGCGATGAAGTCTCTCTGTTTGGCTGCGACGGCCAGCTTCAGACAGGTGGAGTTACTCCAGTTCACCAGCTCGTACGTCAGCAGCTTCATGGCCACCTGCTCATCGTGTTTGTACGACTGGTCCAGCAGCTCGTACGCCAGCTGCCCAAACTCCCTGTGCACAGCAACAACATAACAGACACTTTCACTCAGTTAGCACTTGTGAGCGGTTTCCTCTGGGTGCTACGGTTTACCCTACCACTAAAAGCAAGAATATATGTGAATGTGTACGTGGTTGGTGGTGGTTGAAGGAAGCAGCTGAATGGTAGCCAAGGGTCCGGTCTACCCCGTGGCTGCCAATCTGCTGGTGGTTGTGGCTGCTGTCATGACTCGCCACCAGTAAGTATGGAGTGAATGAATCATGCATGGCCTTGTGAGCCGACTTTGAGTATCAGGAAAAGCCCTAAATAAGACTAATGCATTATTAATTATTATTACTTTTAAATCTTTTAACTGTAACATTTCATTTGCCTCTCTAAAACTAATTGGAGGTTTTTTGATTCACACATCTGATGAAGTGTACATGCTTAAAATAAAATTGTGCACCAGGATCCAGCACACGTCTGATCACCCTGTCCTTCGCGAGTCTGATTCCATGATTCTTATCTGTGCAGCTAGTTTGCTTTCAAACGCCATTTGGCTTTTAGACTCATACTTCTGACACTTTCATATTATGCTACCAGCATTGACTTTGACCATCTATCTGTTGGCATCATGTTGCTAAGGTCTGACTTAGTATTAAATGCAATTAATGTATTAATTGCATGTGGAAATGCAATTAACAAATCAAGTTTGTTGATTGCTTTTTCACATGTACCATCCCCCACTGCAGAGGGTAACAGACACCCAGTCCAAAAGGCTTGCACCCCTAAAGAGCCTGTTACCTGGAGTTGTTCTCGAGGTCCTGGGAGATGTCGTCCACCAGCTCGCTCTCAGAACACTCATGGGCCATCGCTTTGTACAGTTTGCAGGCCACCAGAGCTTTGGCCATGGCCTCCTCCCCACGCTGCCACAGGAACAGTGCCATCTTCTGCCTCTTCATCAGCACGGCCCACAACATCAGCTCATGGAAGGGGAACTTGAAGCGACACACCTCCGGGTCATCTACATCAATCTCCACCTCCTCCTCTTTCTTCTTCTTTGTCTTTTTCTTCCCCTTTCCTCGTGGTTCATCATCCTACAACAGTGTATGCATTAAAGCAATTACTTTGTATCCAAAGAGTTTGATAATAATACTTTACCTCCATTCCTAAAAGCTTGAGTGCTTTGGGCTGTGAAAGACGTAAATAAAAGTTAATGTTTTTGAACAGATGAAATGATGATTAATGACAAAAGTTCTTTTGGCGCACCCTCTTCAGACCATACAGGTTGTTGTAAAGGTTGCGAAAGGCCTTCCGTGTGTAGTTGCTCCTGTAAGCTCCTCCCATAAGGTTCTCCAGCACCAACCCAATGTCAATCACAGTAATTTGATAATCGGGAGGAAGGTTTCCCTGAAAAGAACAGAAAAAAAGAAAAAGACACATCATTTGTTGTATTGTTTCACATTCCTTTTTCAGAAGCAGTTCCTTCCTTTGACAGTCATTGCAAAAATACACCAAAGAAGAAATTAGAAAAGCTTTCTCACCTTTTTAACATCTCGAACCACGCCATTCAGTGTGTTAGCAGGGCCCAGTTTCTAGAGATTACAGAAATGTTTTAGCAGCATGACCACACTGTATATTTGTTTGTAAATGTTTGCCTACTGTGTTGTAGAGCTCCTCCAGTCTGGGGATGGTCAGGAAGTGGTGAATGTTCACTCCATGTTCCAGAAGAAGCTTTACAAAGTCAACTCTGTCCAGAACCAGGGCATCCATCATGGCCTGCTCCAGAGAGTTCACCTGGATGAGAGAAGGGATTTTAGTGAATGATGGGATATGATTTAGTCAAGTGTTGGTCCTATGGTGTTATGCAATAAGAGATCAGACAGTAATGAGTTATTTATTGGCTTGGAACATAAAAACCCATTATAATAATACATTTTGAGCTCATTGGAGACACCACAGCTGATTCTCAGGACAAAATGGCTCTGACTGAGTGTGTGACAGTTTAGTTGTGGTATGGAGTGAAGCAGGGGATCTCCTGACATACCCAGCGGATGAGCTCCAGTTTGCGAGGGTCCGTCTCTTCCGGTGGCTCTGGTTTGGCCTTCCCTTTTCCTTTGCCCTTTTTGGCCCGGGCCTTGTTGCGGGGCGCGGCGGCAGGACTCCTCTGTTTGTCTTGGGTGGCAGACCCAGCGGCAGTGTTGGCCATGGCACCTGCAGGCTACACAAGCACACATTGAGGTTTGGGGGATTTAAGATTTAACATGAACAATTATCAAATATCATACTAGGAGAAGCTAAACTTAAACATTTTGATTGACCAGTTAGAACATATTTACATGATAAAGACACACAAGCCTGACTCAAAAACCCACGTCAACTTCCAGAGCAAACAGAGCAAAGGGTAAACATTTAATCACACAATGCAGATTTGACCTGACATTGGTGCATGCACTCACTGCACTCAGTCGACCTGCATTTGCCAAAATTACCAAAATTCCTCTATCTTAAAATTGCTCACCGGTAGATGATGTCCATAAACAAAAATCTGATTCCGAGCAATATCAACTCTGTTCCAGGCCAGAGCCAAGCTGAGCTGGTCTGGGGCTGATGCGTTTGTGCCTGGTGCAGCGAAACAGTGGTTAGTATTTCATTATTATTTCAACCTCAATTTGTGTAACATGTAGAAGAGCTGATGTGTAAAGCTCAGGTATATCAGGTGTACCTTTTAACAATGCTGTCAGAATAGCCATTTCGATGTCTTCCTGTCCCTCTGAGCCCATTCGAAACACTGTAATCTTTAGAGCGTGAAAAAACAACAACAGTAGTCCTGTAAGATTAGGATACTATGGATGAAGCTCAGACAATCATGCCCATCCCTGTGTATGGGCCAATGTGCAGTTCAGGAGAACCTGCTACAGTTGGAGGATGGAGGAACAAACAGTCCACCAGAAGGCACACAAGGGAATCCATTAGACAAGTGGTGAGAATGGGAACTTCACACAAAAAGTCTCACATAGAAACGCGGCGTGTCCAGACTCCTTTCACTGGAGTGGGTCATGGGTGGCACAAGTTTCAGTGCTTGATCTTAGGGTTTTGCTGAATTGAACATTTACATTTAACAATTCTAGTGAACTTAATTTTATGCTTTTGCCATCTTCAAGGTATGGCCAACATGCTTCTCTTCGTCTCATGTTACATTTCTGTATACTAAACGGTACAGTCTCGATTTGTGCTTGCATTGGCCAGCTGTTCGACGTGGATGCACTTAGGATGAGGAGATTATGTGCAGACAGACAGCAATTCAGCTTCACCTGAGTTTAACCCTGTCCTGAAATTTACCCTGCTCAAATCAGCTGTACCACGACTGGCACAGCTTTCAGTGCCAGCGTAAAGCACACCCAAAGTACCATCTAAGTGTATCTCAGTTTGTTAGAGCATTAGGGGGTCTAACACTTATAACTGGAGCCCGTATCATAGATAAGGCTGAGAGAAACCATACTAAGGATTACCATGCTATCCTCCATCTGTGGCCATGCTTACAGTCAGTGGATACAGTAAGAGCCAGCTCTTAACGGGGCTAAGACCGCTCTTTCCCACCTAAATGTACAGCGGTAACATTACAGGGTATTACAGCCTACTAATCATAGCAAATATGGAAGACCTACTCCACTTTATGCCTCATGTTCTTGGCCTAACACTACAACACTTGTAAGGATTAATGAGAAAGATCTGTCTAAATGAGCATATATTGATAATAAATAAAGACTTTACCACTCCAGGCATACAGGCCAGCACTTAACAGCTGAGCAGACGCCCTGGTGAGGGAGTAATGCGTGGATTATGTGACACTGCACACATAGGCAAGAAGGAAATGACGAGGAGGTGCCATGGATTATTTTTATTCAATATGTTAATGGGAAACACACAAGGGATGAGCGGATGGAAGAGATGACCACGGACACCAGTGCTGCACAAGTCAAGCTTTATTGGTGGCAATATAGATACAAGGAAATCACAATGAAATGATAATGAATGGCATGGATAGATTTGATACATTGTCCGACTCACCAGCTCTCTTTTCTTCATACACTCTAAAACCATCAGCAGAATCTGTTGGGACTGACTTTTGCTATAATTGAAGGTTTTCTGAATGGTCACCAGGAGTTGGTCTCTGACGTCATCGCTGATCAGGCTGAAAGAATAAATGTCAATGTCAGGGTCATTTTAATGCAGGGTGTCATGTTTGCACATAGGAGGTGCTCACAGTTATCTGAAGACTTTATTCATTTTACTTAAGAGATAATTGCATAACTTCAAATCATTGGTGCGCTGTTTCGATCCAGTACACCAAAATAAAAGCACCATCCTATTCATTAGTTCAGCAGTTCATTAGTTCAACTTTCTTTCTGCCTAACTATTAACAGACAAAACACTTCAAATGTGTGTATGTAATTATATTCTTGTAATGTTGCAAGTACCTGCTGAACTAATCAATGTGACGAGCTGTGTGCTTTTATTTTGGCGTGCTGGATCGAAACAGGAAGTGGGCGCCGTTGTTATGCAGGCTTAAGTGATGCATTGAATTATGTGTCGTCTGGTTTAGGCATGGTTTACAGCTGCAATTTAGACAAAATGGAGTCCAATTTATGTATTTTTTGGACAATTTTGAGACGAGTGTTATAGATTTAATGATTCTATATTGATCGTGACCTTGTGAAAGATCAGTGACTTCATAAAGTGGCGCTTAGTGTGGAGTGTTTGAGAGCATAATTCTGAAGAGCAGTGGGCCTGATCTTACCCTCCTTCCTCTGAGAACTTGTGAGCAAAGGAGAGGATGTCTGAGGCGCGTCCGCTGCCGTCACACACCACCACGGGGATGGGCGGCTCGTCACGAAGGCTCTCCAGAGCGATGGAGATCACGTTAGGCCCCCCCTCCACGATCAGACACACCAGAGGCACCCCCTGCCCCAGGCCTGCAGCAAAACAAAGTCAGAGGTTAGCTGTAGAACACACAGTTTTTCAGCCTTTTTATAGTCATCGTTATATAGAAGCTGCACAAAGTTCATTTCTGCTTTTCTAGATCTCTCAAGGTCTTTTTCTTCTGGTTAGTGGGTGTAGTCAAAACAAACTTTAAGTTGAAATGCACACAAGCGCCACCATCTTATAATGTACACAGAACATGGGCCTTGTTCAGAGCGATGATCTGGAGTCAGGTGCGACAGCTGGGCTTCCCTTTGCTGTCCCTGCCTTCTCTGAGCCCCAGGCATAGGATGACAAAGGGAAGCCCACGAGTCACAGGAGGAGCGCCATCAACTTCCAACACAGGGTAAAATAAAATCACAAAGCAGGAGTTCCCACAATCCACTTACGAGTGTTGATCTTCTGCAGGGAGATGTGCTTCTCCAGCAGGCGCCGCAGTTTGACCTCCGAGCCGTACTTCCCGCAGGTGCCGTTGTCCGTCAGTATGAAGTGGGAGTGGCTATTGTTAAGCACTGCTAGCTTACTGAGCGGGTTCGCCATGGTCTGATAGGGTCTTGTAACCTGATCAAAGAAAAACAATTGCGTGTGAATAATGTGTTGTTGTTTTCAAGGAGAAAGCGGTGATGAACAAAGATCCTTACATCTTTCCCCAGGAGGTCCTCTTTGTTTTCCAGAATGCCCCACGGAGCGATTCCTATGGCACAGACCTTCCCTCGGGACTTAGAGGAGTGGTCTTTCAAAGCCTCTCCCACGTGGCGGATCACACCTGGGTTCAAAAGCAGCAGCGTTACCAATGCAACTTTAGCAATTACTGTAGTTAGTTGATGATAGTTATGGTTTGGTCATGATTTAGTACTTCATATTTCTTGTTGAAACAGAATTTATTGAAAAAAGATCATACTGAGTTGAAATGGTTTGGAATCATAGCCTAAATATGTTGCACATTGTCACAATAATCAAGGCTTTAATTGAACTTCCTGCGTGAATGTGTTAAAGTGGCTGCAAAGGTCAAAGAGGCCATAGGCACAGATTGAAAGCCACGCTTCCATTGCAGAATGTGGCGGAATTTTGCATCAAAGCAAGTGTGCAGCAGTGTTGAGAATAAACGTGACTAATAATATGACTAATGCGTTCACATTAACATTACATTTCTGGGAATGTAGGTCATTTACCACGCAAATAAGCTACAAGGTGCATGTTGGGCCAAAAGCAATAGAAATACTGCATTTGCGTTAATTAAAATGCCCCAAATCTCTCCCAGGAAATTAGACAAAGGTGTTACGCAATCACAATTTAGATAATGCGCTCATGGCACGCTCAGCTGAAAGGCGTCAGGTACCCGTGTTTACGCCGCCGGTGAAGATCCAAGCTCCCGTGGTGACCGCCGCTTTGATCAGGCCCTTCCCGAAGACCTGCTTGAGTTTGGGCTGCAGGTCGAAGTTCTGCAGACCTCCGTGGACGGAGATGAGCAGCGTGGGGAGCTCCAGCTGCCAGTCTTTCACCATCAGGTGGAGGAGGTTGTCCGGTTTGGTGTCGAAGGAACAGCGGATGTACTGGAGAACGAGCAGAGCAGAGAGGCGGTGTTGATGTTGGCAACAGATTTTAAAGGTTGGGTATGTTGGACTGTTGTAATTATACATAAATATACGTATACATAAATAACAAAAACATGACTATTTATGTCCCCAGTTATGTGGTACATCTTCAAATGAAATAATAACTGTACTTTGTGAGGTTAATTTAATCATATTAGAAAAAATGCTTTGGTTTGCTAGATCCTATGGGTGAAACTAACACATTATGCAACTTTTTATATGGAAAAAGAAAGTGCTATGCTGACCACTCATACAACCTCTGGGTCACTACAAGGTCAAATATGCACAATATCAACTTTTTTTTCCATATAAAAAGTTGCATAGTGCACCTTTAAGGCAACCCTGGCTGCATACCTTTATTTTTTCAGTGAATGAATGGTCAAAAACAGCTAAACTTTGATTGAGAGCAATGGTGCACAGTCTGAATACTTATGCCACTTTTAGGTTATGGTTTTAATTTTCTTATGTTTTATAATAGGGTATAGTAGAATATAATTTTACCAATAGAAGATACATTTATAAGTTTTCCACATCTTCCACATCACCTGATTCATTTATTGGGTCTGATATTGGGTCTAAAATCTTTCCCAACTCATGTAGTATCTATTTTTGGAGAAGTACATGAGGTCAGTGAGAGAGCACCAGCACTGACCAGGGCCTTGTTGACGAAGCCCCCGCCCTGGAACTCGATCATGCCGTAGGCATCGGTGGGGTAGGTGCGCGTGTGCTTCACTGTGGTCCATTTGTCTTTGGTCGGGTCAATCGAAGCCGCCTGAAGCTCCTCCAGCGCAGTGGCTCCGGGAGGAATGGCCACGTGCTGTGCGCTGAGCTGACCGCACGCACATCTAGTACGATCAAGACAGTAACAGCCACAGGAGAACAACAAAACACTTAATTACTGGCAAAAAACAACATGGCAGCACACGCAGTGGAAATCGAGTATTTCAGGGCAAATATATGGTATTCTCTAGTGTTTTAAAGGTACTTTGCTATTTAAAATATGTAAATATGCAGAAGATTAAACATCAGAATAAAAGTCAAAAAACACCAGTGGCACATTCAGTTCCAGTCCTTCATAATGACGCACATCTATTTCTTTCAATAGTTTCCCAAATTTGTGTGTACTTGTTTCTTTTTTTTTACTTGAAAGTGAACACTATCATGGTTTTACTTCAGTAGAAAGTCTGATACTTAAGTAAATGTGTTGCTTTGTACAATATATTTACAAAAAGGGCAAGAAGTCATGCGAAAGTGCATCATGGTGGCAATAACCGAGTTCGACATTTTCAATGACAACTTTTTGCAGACTTTTCAAAAATAACTCAAGATAAAAATAACACATAATACAATACATTAACATTGAGTCCACACAACCTCAATCAAAACAGGACCAAACATTTTTAAATCTTTGTTTTATTCTACTTTATCATATTCGTTTTTGTCTATATTTGTATTATTATTGTTTAGCAAAATCACTGTGGTGAGTCCTGCGGGAGTTGGGAATTACCTGAGCGGATCCTTGGTGGGAAATATCTGAACACATTCCCTCTTGCAGAATGTCCTCTCGACCCAAGCTCTCTGCAACTGTAAAGAGAGATCACAAAATGCAACAAAGTTCATCACGACTGCAGAGGCAGGTGATTTTGTCGAGTGTTTGTTCACAATTTTCCAAAACAACATCGGAAAAACGCGTAGGCCACCTTTCCCTGTCGTGCCCTGTGTGCGTCAAGTCACACCAAACCAGAGCCCCACACAGGAAACAGTTAACGCTAATCTAATAACTAAATGGTAAAGAATGTTGATTTGGATCTTGTGACTGTAGCGAGCGAGAGGGAAAGGCGGAGGCTGTATCTAAATCGCAAATCTGTATCGAGATAATTGAGCAGCCGTGACGAGCCTGAAAAGATTCTCTCATACAAAAAAAGTGATCGAAGTTACACTGAATTAACTTCTTATAAAGGAAATAGGCACCAGAACTCCTATATAAAATCATACTGTAAAGATAGGCCTTTCTGAGTGGAGTTTGCATGTTCTCCTGGAGTTTGAGTCCTTTGGGTATCACTAAAAACGTGCACAGTAGGATCCAAGCTGACTTCTGAGTAAAAGATTCTGAATCTCAATGGGACACTGGTTAAATATCAACATCACCTTCACACTACTTCTATCAATTCACGCCACAAAATATACACATTAACAATAGTAATTTCAACTTCTATCAATCTAAACTACATATTTATACAATTTTAGCAGCTCATCTTACTCCCCACTTGACTCACCCCAAGTATATGTGAGTTTCTTCTTCTTCAAGATCTCAATCAGAACTTCTGGCCTCATCATTGCTCGGTAAAGAATAGACTCTGCAGCTGGTCCGTCTCAGCGAAGTGTGCCTCGCGCCTCCTCAGCCCCCTTCTGAGACGCCCCACTTCAAACTCTCCACTTTAATATGAGGAGCATGTGAGCAGCTCTTTGTTGGGCCCGGGTCCCATGACTTGCAGTGGAAGGTAATCCTTTTGGGAGTCCCATGACCCTCTCCAGCCCACAGGGTATTTTCATCCGCCTCTTGAACAGCTCGCAAAAAAGAAAATCGACTTTGATAAGTGGCCCCCTAATCTGACGTTTGTTGTAACTTCTTTTTGTGGGGTGGCAGTCTCCCCTTGCACTGCCCACCGCTGCCACTTTGATTTCAAGACCATTAGCATAATTGGGAGAATTGGGTGAAGGCATTCTTTCCGACTGGAGCTTTGTCAAGACATTACTGATCTCCTGTGGGGGGCAAAGCGCAGTGGATGCGATGTTTCTACGCACAGACTGGGCTCAACAAATTCTCCAGTTTGTAGACGTCGTCCTTTGAGAAGACAGACACGAGGAAATGTCTTTGTGGGGAAGGTTGCGCCCAAAACTGTTTTTACACAAAGCTTAAATTGACTTTGCACCAGGAAAAGGCAGTGAGTTTGCGTTCAAAAGTAGAAAGACAAGACAAGAGCCCCCCTCCCTCCCCTGCCCGTCAAACGCTTTGTTGAACTCTCCTTTTTTGGTGTAGACAGCAACGAACTGAATGGATCAACCTTGTCTCGAGCTGAATTTTCAGTTCATTTCACGAAACTTAATGTCCACTTAAGAAGCGCTTGGAAAACTGTGAAATAATAGACACATTCAGCAACACAAGCTCATAAAACGAAGCTTAAGAGATCAATACAGACATTCAACCAAGCATATTATTGCTCATGCATACAAATGTTTGCTTTCAGGCTGCCATAACATGCATTTGTGCGGTCAGGAATGGACGGCATGAAATCTCCGTGAACAGCCATAGAATATGTGCTCAGAGCAAGAACAGACACTAGATAAAAGTGTAGCAAAAATGTGGTTAAAAAAGGCTTAGCGGCGTTTGAATAAACTACATGTGTTAATTGCAAGTGCAAACACAACCAAGAACACATAGGCTTCATTCAGGAACATGCGTGGACTAAAGCCAAATTAATGTGTTTGTATTGGTTCATCGAGGACCTCCAACCCTATTACAAACTACAGTGTTTTCAGTTAAAATGTTTGTTTCAAAGAGATATTCTACAGCACAAATCTATGTAAAAATGAATGTAAGACGACCTCGCTTTGTTAGAATTCAGTCTGTTTCAGAAGCTGGGGGGACCCCCTGTGTAGTTTCAGTGACCTAAGTTCGGGGTCCTGACCTCAAGGTTGGGAATCACTGCACTGAACTGTTTCAGGAATGTCACTGCAGTGAGGAGAAAAGAGTCCAACCAAACCACTAGACTTTAGTCACTGTAATGTTGATGTAGTATTCATCTGTAAGTTAAAAGCTATATTATTTTGCTTAGAAACACTGAGAGATGGAGCATATGGCAAAAAGTAAAGCTAAAAGTTAGTGTGGAAGATTTGGCCTTGATTTGAGTTGGTATGCACAATTACGAATAGTGGTTGTTCAATCTAATTCCTAACTTTCCTGACACATTTCTACAGCCCATTTCTTCACATGGTTGAGTTTATAAGGCAGTTCATAATAATGGATAAAAAGGCTTTAAAGTTAGATTTTTCTCCATAAACAAAATCTGATTACGCTAATCAATCTTAAGAAGGGCTGGATACCTTTACTTTTTTTTTCCGATGCCGATGCTTTAACGTTGTCTGTCATCTAGAACCAGAAAACGGAGCAATAATGTGTGGAAGATCTGCAAATTTACAATATCGGGTACATCTCCTATGTCAAGAAGTGTGTGAAAAATGGTGAATAATTTGGGAAAAAATAGGGGGAAATGGTGTCAAAAAATAAGGAGAAATAGTGTAAAAATGAAAAAAAGGGGGGCAAAAATAGGGAAAAATTGGGGGTAAATTACAAAAATATTAGTAATACAAAATTGGCAAAAAATTAGGGAAAAAATTGGGGAAATTAGATAAAATTGGGGTACATTAAGAAAATAAAAATGGGGGAAAATCGGGCAAAAAAAAATGAAAAAAGGGGGGAAAAGTGATTTTTTCGATACCAGTAGCACCTAAACCTTTTTTCTGAATTCAAGCACTTTACATCCACTTTTGGTTTTCAGCATTAGATAAGTCTAAGGACACCAGCCCCCCAGACCCTCTTCGCCCCCCCCTCACACCCAAATGCACCTCACATGTCCTGCACTGGGGGGCTGTCCTGCAGAAACACAACACATGCACATTAAACAATAATTGGTGAAGCCGTTTTTGTCTTGTGAGTATAAAGCTCTCCTTGTCCCGAGGGTTCGGCCATCACGAGTGCGGCATGTCGCTGATTAGAGCGCGGCAGTCACAAGACCCGCATTAACCGCTGCTGTTTGTCTGAGGCTTCCTTCCGGTCACAATCAGACGCATCACTTCGACAACTGTTTTTATTATTGCTACTTTTTGGATCAACGTTTGGACTTTTACATACTATGACAGTCTGAATTATCTCGCCTTGACCTCATCTCACTCAGTCTCTTGAGTCACAATATTACATTCTGTATAAGGCAAAGGATATGGTACGTTATACCTTTCAAAGCTTTCTGTGTCATTTTTGTGAAGCACTTGGTGACTTCTCTTGCTTGCGAAAGGTGCAGTCATGTTTTTGCTAGTGTATCGTACTGGTAAACTGAGAGGATTTGATAATTAAGGAGTGATTTGTCATAAGGAACGTTTCTACCGCACTAAAGAAAAGCACAGGCAATATGAATGGCTCTTATCTGATTACACAAATAAACTCTTCAACCGCAACAAGGATTTTGAGGTGTTGTCTAAAGACCAGTGTTATTATGAGCCTCTGGGAGATTTAACCATAAACCATTATAAATCTGCTGCAGACTTGCACTAAAGGTTTAAAAAGGGCCTCATGATCCCGTCCTAGAGTCAGGTGATTGTCAAAGCCAGTGCCTCAACAAAAATTGGCTTAAAATAGGCTCAAACATCAGCTGAGAGCCTGATGTTTAATCTGACGATGAAACCAGGACTGTGAGATTAAATGAAGTGATGGTGCAAATAGAAAATCGCAAAGGTTGGGATTATGATAAGGCCTTTTTTCTTTTCTGAAACAAAAAAAGGTCCTTGTTTCTGTGGGTTTTCCTTATGTATAAAAGATGTCTCTCAAACCCATAAGTATTTAAAGCCACACTGCGCAACATTTTGGATCATCAAGTTCCCAGAAAAACAAACATGCTCCTTCTGACCAGCTAGAAAATGCTATTTTTACAATGGGAAATCAAAGAATGGATTTAGGGGAATCCATTAAATAATTCATCTACATCTCACATTTGGCTGCCTTTAATCAAAGTTTCCATGGAGACGAGCTGGCGACGTCCCTGCTCCGAGTGAAGTTATGGTGCTTTCCAGGCAACTGGTAAGTAGTCCATTTCAGACATCGCACTTGGAAAAATGCCTTGGAACGTCCTTGAAATGGTAATTACAACTTATAAGACCTCCAGACTGCTCCGAGTTCAGATACGAGACAAAGGCAGTAATGGCGGCCCCCAGTGGAGGAGTGTAGCTAATGATAAAACTGTAACAAAACCACAACATCGGTCGAGTGACCTTTTGGTCTATATAATGTTATGTTTTGAATTAACTCATAACTGGGGTGGAGAAACATTCCTATAATGTTAGCATCGTATTAGCTAATTGTTGTAGCATTAGCCGTTTTGTTTACCTTTTTTTCCAAACTATAAGTCGTACCTTTTTCAAAAAAAGTTTGGCTGGGGGTGCGACTTATACTCAAGTGCGACTTATATATCAAAATATATAATTTTACTTTTGTTATCTTCACACTGACAGCCGCTAGAGGGCACTCTAGGCCTGTGCATCAGTATCTGCTACTCCTGTACGGCTGTACAATGACATATAAAGCACTTACTTACTTACTGTACCAGTGAAAATAAAAAAAACAGCAAAGTTTGGAGTGAGTGAGAAACTTGGAGGTCTAACTGCAATGAAGAAAATGGCACGTTAGCGCAGCGGTTAGTGCTCGTGCTTCACAGCTAGAAGGTCCGGGTTCGATTCCCACCTGGACGGGGCCTTTCTGTGTGGGGTTCTCCCCGTGTCTGCGTAGGTTTCCTCTGGGTGCTCCGGTTTCCCCTACCACTTAAAACATGTACAAAAGGCCTGGATGAATGAGAGTGTGTTTGAGAGTGCGCATGGGACGAAAAGGCTAATCGCGAGCTAAAAGCTAGAGCCACAGAGGAACGAGTTTGCAAATGGGTGCTTGAACAACGTGCTGCCGGGAGAGGCTTGTCAACGGTGCAGTTACGCCTCCAGGCCCAGATAGTGGCCAAGGCTGGTGCGACTTATACTCCGGAGCGACTTATAGTCAGGAAAATACGATACGACTATATTCAGCTGGAACGCTCTGAGGTTGTAAGCTGTAATTTGTGGGGAAAATACCAGTAACAAGTTGCCTGGAACACACCATTACAGTCAGGTCTTAGGAGAGATGAGCCGCTCACAGCAAAAACATCGTCATTTTTAGAGTTTTTCTAAAAATAAAAATATCTGTAATAAAATGCATGCTCATACTTTATGCTATGTTTAACATGTGCACAGTGAACTGAATCTTGAGAGTTGAAAACATAGATCTCAAATAATAAGAGTCTTATGAATCAATGCAGGTGCTCATGTCTTGATGTGGACGTGTTGTCAGAAAAACTGAAATAACATATTTTATCTCCCAAAATGTAACTACTGTACTGTTGTGTCTTCTTTAGTTAAATGTTTGTAAAGATTGTATGAATTGTGCTCTACAAATAACTTCTTGCCCATTGTTCACAGCAAAACCCTGATTTGAGTCGAGACACATAAGCCACACTGAACCCGGAGCGACTCTGGGGCCACATTAATGATGCGAAAGGAGAGAAAGCGCTGGTTTATATTTAGAGTGCATCAGGTCTTATTAAAAGTGTGGCACGTTTGGCTGAGAGCTTCACTGATTGCTCCTCGGTAAAAGCCCATATCAGCAGGCCGTGGATTATATAAAGAATATTAATCTCGCATTTGTGCACTCATGTCCCCTCCCTCTCATGTAAGAATCCTGCCCGGGGACTTACATATGTACGAGCACCTCAAAATGTTGTACAAGTTGGACTAGTTGTGAGCGGGACGGGGGGGGGGGACATAGTGGGACGGGCTCCAGTAATTACTGCTGTGGTGGTAATCTAACTCATCGCCTTAGTGATGCAGGCGGAAAACGTTTAGCGCCTTTTAAAATGACGATGATCCCTGTGAAACATACATCAAATTACTTATGTCTTTACCCAGACCAAATGAGTGGCAAGAACGGTCGCCTGAAAGTTGTAGAAAGAATATCGGCAGGACAGCAGATGGCTAAACCACCGGATATAATTACAGAGGCGAGTGGAGAGGCCGCAATATTCACTCATGTAAGATAACGCTATCATTTCTATCAAGTAAAAGGGAAAATCTGGCATCCAAAGAATCATACAGGTAAGAATGTAAATGGCTTTAAATACAAAGTACGAGTGCGTGTTAAAATATAATGGCTGGCTTTTGCCAAATATGATTGATAGATTCAAGGCAAATGATCATGTTGCCCAAATCTGCAGAGAAGTGAGGAAATGCGGCATTTTGAGAACTTGCTATAAGAGGGTTAGATCGTAAAATATTCTTAGTTTTAACGCAAATTGTAACAGAGAGTTACTGGTATCCAGCAAACAGATAGTGCTCATGCAAAGAGGCAGTTCAACTCGACATAAAATGATCAAGAAACTCATCATGAGCAAGAAGAGAAATAGAAAAAGCCTCTGTTCCTCACATAAAAGGTTCTTTTTGCAAATACATTTCTGGACTTTATCTGTTTATATTTGTAGTTTAAAGGCCCTATAACAGATTTTTTTTTTTTTTTTGCAAACAATGAAAGGGGAAGCCACTAATTAAAATGTTAGCTGTGGTCCAAACTCATTCATAACTTTCCAAATTTATTTACAGGGACAAGTTTATAGGATTATTTAACAACTTGCAGGGTCACTTTTCAGGGTCACTTTCACAAAAATACTAGAAAATAGCCTGAAAGTTTATAAAATTGATGCAAATGTTTTACAATTTGATGCACAGTGTTTTCCCAACAAATGTATGAGTTTACAATACACTAAAGCAGGGTAAAATACATTTCCTTCCATTTCTAAAAGTAAAATCAGGCATAGCTCCTTTAAATGTTTAAATGTTTTTCCTTTGTTTGTTTCATTTTATGGGGTTGCAGCTAACATAAATACAACAGTGTGTCGTACAACTATAACTTATCGTTAAAAACAAAAGAAACAAATTTCGAATATCTTTCAAGATTCATCATTTTACTGTCTTACACTTGAGTTGCTAAACTAAAGGCGCTCACGTCTGTGTGCACATCGGTTACTTTTGCACTCGAAGAACGGCTGGAATGTGTTAATCACATGAGAGCAGCCTCCACAAAGGCAGAAGCGCTGGCTGAGCAC
The DNA here is from genome assembly GCF_951799975.1 of Gobius niger. Taxonomy (NCBI): domain Eukaryota; kingdom Metazoa; phylum Chordata; class Actinopteri; order Gobiiformes; family Gobiidae; genus Gobius; species Gobius niger. The sequence goes on from NC_136863.1 coordinate 10,243,350, forward strand.
TGGGCCATTAGAAGGATTAAGAGGAGCACGTGCAGCACCGCTCACTCTGCCCTGACACCTTCCATATCACAGAGAGCGGGAGCATGGTCTACAATAATAATTTAAATACTGAGATATGTTCTTACATTAGCCTAGACGAGTTGATATGTAGCTGTCTGGTCTTTACGCGTGCCCTCAGTCACGTAAACAGAGCACAGGCGGCGTTAGCATTTAGCCTCTCCTCTTCTCATCTATGGATCCAAACGGAGGAGAAGTTAGAAGCGACCAAGCTCTTCCACGTTTTCTCTATTTAGATATGCTTACATGAAGTTGTACATGATCCAATTATAGTCACACAAAATTAAACATGTCGATTTTCTAAGTGGACAAAAAGTATATATCACTACGCCTATACTATTATATAGCAAGGCCTAGTAATATTACTACGCCTTGCAATATAGTTCCCCTTTTTATCTGCTTAGAAAATGTATATGTTTAGTTTTTGTGTGACTATAATTAGATCGTGTACAGGCTCATGTAACCATATTTAAATAGGGAAAACGTGGAAGAGCTTGGTCGCTTCTAACATCACCTCCATTTGGATCCATAGATGAGAAGAGGAGAGGCTTTATGCTAACACCGTCTGTGCTCTGTTTACGTGACTGAGGACACGCGTAAAGACCAGACAGCTACATATCAACTCGTCTAAGCTAATGTAAGAACATTTCTCAGTATTTAAAAACAGTGGCCTAGTCCTTTAAAGTTTGGGGAACTTTAAAAACTCATAAAGTGTGCACTCAATAGTCATTAAGGTGTAGTAATGGGATTTATCGCTCTTAATGGAAGCCAATTCTTTTGAGCTTTGTGCATAAGACTGGCTTTTTTTGGGGACAAATTAATAATATTCCAACCCGTGCTTTCCCAAATTCAATAATAATAAAAAAAAAGCTTTGAGTAAAGGGAATTTACCACATGGGATATCTAACTAGGCTTGGAACGCTGTTACTGTATATATCTGTACTTTAAATTATTATCTTTTACTATCTGAAAATAGGTCTAAAAGAAATACAGTAGATCAAAAGAAAATCATAGTTTCTGAGAACTAATCCCAGATATGCATATGTTGTAGTTAAAGTAATCCAAACTTATGCCTGTTTTGCATTTTATTCAAAAATATGTCACAGCTGCTCTGCCAAAAAGTTCTTAGTGTAAAAGCTTTCATGTGTGTTTGCTTGACTGTTTCTTGAGTTAATTCTTGAGTTAATTTGGGCAAAACTGCTCAAAGACCTGAAAGAAAGTGTCAGGAACGCCACATTACTGTTCCACACAGCTCCAATAACATCTTGTTTCAAAAGGATGCTGTTAAACCATTTGCCCGCCAACAAGAGAGATGCCAGTTCAATCCTTGCCTGTTCTTAAGCAAGACACTTTCCACACATTGTCTATTGTCACAAGAAATAGATGACTGCAAAACTAGTCAATGTACTCTAACAAACACTATTTCTATCTGGTCTTTTTAGGTTTTCCCAGCTTTTAGTGTGTGATGTTTGTAAAATGAAATAAGTCCCTAGTTTTATGAGAGAGAAAAGTACAAAGTCGTTGATAAAGTGCGGTGACGCAGAGTGTTACCTTCTGAGAGCCTGACGTGGAGCGCTTGAGTGACGAGCGTTTGGGTCCTTTAGGGTCCATCACCTCCCCTCAGATCTGCGCAGTGTCCAAGCAGGAGATCCTCGGAGGTTGCTGGTCGGAAGGAAGGAACATCGAGAGGTTGGCGGTGCGACTCCCTGGTACGTGCAGCAGCTCATGTGAAAGTCAGAAGTGATGCCGCACTTATCACGCGGACCCTCTGCCTCTGTGCCGCTGAGCCTGGCTGCCTCCGCTTCATAATCAGGCTTAACGCCGCGGCAGCGTGTCTAATGGACGGAGATTTCATAAATGGTTATTGGAGTTAAATCTACTCACTTTGCCGTCACAGCAGAGAGCAGTGTAACACCTCAGACCAGGAACTAAACCTCAGGACAGAAGGGAAATGGCTGTATTACATAAGGATCCTTCTTAGAAAATGTTCATACAGTGTAAAGTTGCTGGTATAAATAAAGGTTGATGAGAGATTCTATGTGATGAAGATGCTCTCGTGGCAAATAGTCTCCAGCAGGCCCAACAGACTAGTTTTAGTATAGAGGTAAACCCAACACTTGAATGCAATTTTGATGTATTATACAATAACAAATAAAGCAGTAATAAGAAGGTATTTCACAAAAAAATACTTAAGTACCATTAAACTGATGTGCACTTGTACACATACACAAGGCAGAGAGGAGACAGAAGCAGCACAAGGAAATCACAGAAAACTGCTGCATGAAAACATCAATAAGCTATTAATAAACTATTCTATGATTTATTGATATTGAAACTTGAACTCCTGTAACTGCTGAGAGACAAAGGGCCACATTCATAGAGCGAAAGGCGGAAACGAGAATGCACTGGTTTATAGTTAGAGCAAATAAGGTCTTAATTGTTTGTACTGTTATTTACCTCCAGTGCCATCATATCTTCAAATCTATGGTGATCAGGAGAAGACACAGGTAAATCCCCATCAACACTGAGAAGCTGTATCAGAGCACTTGAAAGTCACTCAGATTATCTGCTATTCTGCATCAATATAACAATAATATGCTGTGAATTATATAAAACATACATGCATTAGTTTACATATAATTAATTATAATCAACATATTTTGGCATGACTCAAATCAGAGTTTAAGAGTTTGCATTACAGTACTTTTAATTTTTTCATATTGCAAGCTGTTTGACCGTCCTTCGCGTTGAAGACAACGAAGTGAGGTAATGTAAAATCTTAATTGGAGTCATAATAGTCTGAAGAGATAGGAGCATTTATAACATAGAATGTAATATACCCGGCCAGTGAAAATCAGTCTACTTACCCTAAGATATTTTTTACTGCCCACTGACTCCCTCTAGTGAAACAATTATTGTACTGCAGCTTCATTCTGCTTAAGACCAGTATAATACAGATTATTTATAAGTGATAATAAATATGGTGACAATGTTGTGGGCACACTTTCCAGGCAGATGAGATTTAACATTTTAACATTTTGTCCAGGTGAAAGTGACTTCACAATATAAATGTAGAACATGAAGTTGTGTGTGAGCGTATAAAAGCACAAGCAAACACTTTATTTTACAATGCCCTTGACACATTGCATTTGTACTTTTTTAGTACAATGTAATGTGCTATAACAGTGTGTAATAACTTGTACCAAAGGGTTACACAATGGAATAATAAGTATTTGTAGATTGGAGGCACATAATATAATAAGACATAAGACCAACCCTAAGCGTCTTATATCTAATTACATTATGTACCTCCAAAGGACTAATACGCGTGTATGTATCACATAGGTATAAGTTATTACAGATTGTTACAAAGCAGATTACATAGTACAAATTTACTACGATGTATCAAGGTAGTGTAAAATAAAGTGACTGAAAAGCCAACAAAAAACAATACAATAACCTGTGCAAATTTTCCATATTCACAGAAACTGCAAAATGATGTGTAAAAGTAGGCCTATAAGACAATAGTTGAAACTTATTGACTCTAGGAATACTCTATTCTGAAAATAATATAATGTAGGCCTCATTTTAGACACGTTTCAAGCCTTCATTAAACGTTACTCTCATTGACCTGTAGAGGGCGCCCCGTACTCACATATGCTACTGTACTCACCCTTTGTGGAGACGACTGCAAATTGAAAACATATCAAATATATTTGCTTTTTACGTTATTTGAATGAAGAAAATGTATCCTACATTGGTTTGTATGCTAACAATGCTTGTGAGGAAATAGAATACTAAAATCAACTGTCTGAAGTATCTTGGTAAACAATGCATTTCCCCCTAACCGATGGTAGGCCTAATCTGCTTGTACATTTAATTTCAACAATCACTTTTTTCAGACGCTTTGGTTTGTCTTATTTCATCAGTCATCAGTGAAGCCATAAACCACGCCGGCCACGAGCAACAGGTGGAAAACGTGGCTCGTGGTAGGTCACATGACTGCCGTGGTGCTGATCCAGAGACCTCATCCATTGCGCCATCCAAGCGGCACGTGGATATAGGTATGCTGTTGTTTTTACACTTATTCAAAGTTTTGGTGGCTCAATCTCAGCTTCAAGGTCAAGGTCAAGGTCAAGTTTATGTCTATAGCACATTTACAACAACCCCGGCTGCCCAAAGTGCTTCACAACACAAACAGATGATAAAAACTATGAATACAAATACAAACAAGGCATAATAAACTTTACGTCAAAATCAATTAAACAAAAATACAATGGAGAAAGTTGAACATATTAAAAGGCCTGTGTAAAGAGGTGGGTTTTAAGGGAGGACTTAAAACTGCTTAGAGTCGGGGCCAAACGGATGCTGAGGGGCAGACCGTTCCACAGTCGGGGGGCAGCAGCGGAAAAAGCTCTGTCTCCTCTGGTTTTCATGTGCGTTTTGGGCACATCCAGAAGGAGCAGGTCAGCTGAGCGAAGTGCTCTGGACGGGGCATGGACAGAGAGTAGCTCAGACAGATACAGAGGTGCCAAGCCATTTAAACATTTGAAACAATGCTTCAGCATGTGCCCTGGCATAAACCAAGGTTGGCAAAAGTTTTTTTTCTGGAATCTGATTGTCCATTCAGGTGCACTGACACTGGCAACCAGAGGGGCTGAGGCAGTTTCTGGATCAGCTACTTCAACTCAATTTCACTCCTGAGCAGATAGGTTAAACAAACAAAACACAAAACAATTAAATAAAACCCTATTGTATTAAAAAGTAGTGATATTGTACTAATATGTTGTAATGTTAGATTAATTGTCCCCTATTGTTCAAGTGAATAGTCAACAAGAACAAAACACAGAAAAAGCATAACCACCCTAGTGAAAAGTCAGGACATGCCCCTGAAGGACTTGTCATGTGCCCTCGGGCAGTGAGCGACACTTTCTTTCCGGTTCTGGTGCACAGGTGTGTGAATACAATGTGAATGAGTGGTTCATATACTGTAGGCCTGTGTATTGTGGTACTTTTATTCACCTGCCAGGACCCATACCGCAGTGGCTCAACGAGAGAAAGGGGAAAAGCGTTGTGTTTGTCTTGTGTCGCCATAGAAATATGCCACACCTCACCTGAGACTCACCTGAGCGTTGGGTGCTTTCTGTGTACAGACACATGACACAATATTTTACATGTGCGTGTGGGCGCGAGGCGTAATGTGAGGCAGGAGGCAGACAGACGCGTGTAGGCAGGTCACGCTAGGACATGTTCTCTCTGCTCATGAGTTCCAACTAAAAAAAGAAAGAAAAGAAAATAACCTCATTAAATCTGACACAGTAAATCATCATTTGTTGCTATAAAACCACCTAAAGGTCTACAGTCATTTTGCAAAGATGACTAACCTGTCACTGTGAAACGTCCAACTAAAGACGGTTAAGTTCAGGTATTTTGTTGTGTCATTGGGAAGTTGCAACAATTACAACTCAGACTGGGTGGTGTTAGGCAGAGGTGGAACAGGTGTCCCACCCGGGAGAATTCCTATTGAAATATTTCAAAACAAGTACAGATTATAACTCCATTCATCCATCCTTCTTCATCGGCTTTATCCGGGGTTGGGTCGCAGAGGCAGTCGTCTGAGCAAAGATGCCTAGACTTTCTTTCCACGCACACTTCCTTCAGCTTATCCAGGGGGATCGTGAGGCATTTGTTTTCAGTGTAGAAATGCATCCACTTGAACTGCCTTTTTCTAAATCCGCTTTAACAATCTATTGGAGAGGAACAAAAACTTTGAATATGAGATACTCTCTGACTATAAATGTGTACTTGAAAATCATGTTGTCATGTAGTATTGAATATAGTATTAAAGGTACTGAGGCCCAAAAGGCACCTTTCAAAACAGACAGTGTCAAAATTGCACAATTGCTTGTTTCAACAAGCTAAGATCAATTCTTTGCACAGGTGCAGTTCTGCTAAACAGTGAAACGCTTGATAACATCAAGGGCAGGGGTGTCCAAACAATGGTCCAGGAACCAAATGTGTCTCTGGTGCGAGACAGATTTGACACAAACACTCCAAGCCAGAATTAAGTGCAGAAAAGACTAAATACACGAATATCTACAACCAGCCTTTGAAATCATGTCATCAGTTTGTAGCCCTTACTGTTCTCTTCAAATGTTTTTCAGTAAAAACCCTCAAAACAAAACAGTTTGGACACCTCTGAGGGACTAGTTTACTCCATTTTTTAATGCTTGACCTACTCTACAATATGAAGGGGTGAAGTATTTTGTTAGATCCCTTTCTGTGTATTTGGACTGGACTCTGAGCCCTCTGAGGAAACAGTAGATGAGGCTTTGTGCTCAGCTGCAAAAACTTCACATTCTCCATTCCTTCAAACAAACACATGTTGGATCTATGCTCTGAGCCTCTTCCTGTCACACTCTGGCCGACCTTTGAAACAGCTAACACAAGCAAAGCACCACCTCACAGGGAAGTGATCTGGGAACTGGACTCTGCAGTCGAGGGCGTTTCTTGCTATAAGCCGCCTCAGCAAGTAACAACCTGGATATTTAACTTACTTTGATACTTATTGTAAGATTGTCAGTTAGTCTTTCTTAATATATTATAGCAAATTCCTGACCTTAAACCAGAACATCTTGCACAAGCCTTTTCCCTTCAAAGCTAAAAAAGCAACTGTTTGAATGATCACTTGAAAACAGATTTTTTAAATAGAAGATTGTAAGATCCAACAGTCTTGCGGTCATGGCACTGTGAAAGCAAAAATAGGTGTCTGTGTATATGTGTTTAACTACTTCATAGTGATCGGAGATGTTGTTGAGGCAGATTTCCACCAGTCAGTCCAAGGGCAGCTGTGGCTCCAGCAATAGCCCACCACCAAAGACAGAGCAGATTCAGTTTGGACATGACAGTGTATCAACAGTTTATTGTTATGGTAACACAATAATATCAATATCATGTTGTGAAATAACTCCCTGAGGTCTTGCACTCATTTTGACTGACATTTACACACTTTTAGCTAACACGGCCTGAAACAAAAACACATGGCAACTTAAAAATGTGCAAAGTAAAGTTCTGTTTTATAATGTGCTTGCTCATGATTTGTGTTAAAATATAATGCAATACAGTGTTCAGTATTACAAGAAATACTGTTATCGCAATACATAAGGCGGTTCTCGGAAGCCCCGGATCCCGCCATGTTTTGATGTCGCAGTGAGACTCTCTTGGCCCGCGTCAGTGTCACATCAGTTAGGCAGCTGTAGATTGTGTGCGTAGAGGGTGTAGCTGCAGTAGAGGAGCTCAGAGCAGGATTACTGTTATGAGCCAAACATAGTCAATATTCTGGTGCCACATGTGAGAGGCTTAACCCAGAGCAGTGCCACCGCTGGGTCACACACGGCCTCCGGTGAGAGCACTGACCGCAATTCAACTTTTTCTGTAAAATCTTTTAGAAATGATCATATAGTCAAAGTTGTCCGTATTTGTGAACTTGGGTGTCATGAGCACGCGCCAGGGCTGTTTTAGGAGCAGTTTCCAAGGACATCCTCAGGTCAATCAACCCGGTCCAGTTGACGACTTTGAAAAGTGGGTGCATTGTCCTGCATCCGCACTGTCAAACATGCTCGAGTGGGAGAAGTGCACTCTGACGACATTGTGGGTGAAGTCAAGCTTTGCGTTATGGGGCCAAGCACTCTACCTGTCTCCCCTGATTCATAAAACGTATTTATGGAAGGCTACTCTTTCTAGACCGGTTTCACTCATTCATTTTCCTCCAAGCCTTGAGTGATTTGCATGTTGTTAAGCAGTGGTTCTCAGGTGTTGTAGCTTCGGGACCAAAGCTGGCCAGCCAGACTACATGCTTTTCCAATCCTTTAAAAAAGCCATCTTTGCAATAAAGACAACAAGAAATATTGGACTTAAAATTGCCATCTTCTGCCAAATCAACAGGCAAATTACTGCACTGTTTTAATTACAGGTGAGAGAAGGTATAAAGTTCATTCTAAATGATTTGAGAGTCTTTTGCATTTGAGAGCCACGTCACAAATTTGCACCAATGATTGGAGTGATACAAAGCTTAGCGGATTTGGGATTGGCTGCAGGCAAACGACCAGACTCTCCTGCTTTTGAACAGGCTATTCAAGAAACACCTTGAACCTAACTAAACATTTTGCACTTTGACCTGTTACCATGACATACAGGTTCATCAAACAGTCTTGTTAATTCAGGCATTAATCATAAACATCACAAATCAACTGATCAAAATCATTTTCGTGAAAGGCCTTCAACTCTCTGAAAATGGTCCCGTTCCAACAGATCACATTCACACAAAGACTTCTAGGAAAACCTTCATTGATAAGTGTAAGCATCATGTGGTAAACACTGAAAGAACATTTAATCACATTTTATCAGCTGTCCAATACTGACCCAGCACAAGGTTAAAACAACAGGCCTGCACGGGTCGAGTCAGAGAGAACTGGATTGTGGGAACGAGTGCAAATACTGTGGACCTGGACAAATAACATGTTATGCAGCTGAACTTTCCTCAACACTCAATAAGGAGGTGTTGCTTTAAGTAATAACCTGCTGCAAGGTTATTGACTTAACAATGCACTTAATTTAAATAAAAAGAAAACAGGATTCACATAATTGAGAACAGTGTCCGTCTTTGTGGACATATATAGTCTGTACATTCTGGAAGAAAGTCTGGTTCAGAATTTGGATTTGGATTTTGGAACTGGATTTGTCCTTTCTACCCTGATTTAATGTATAGTCTAGGTTTATCCTGGCTTAGTCTCAGTGAAGTCTTTACCTTCAGACTGGGTCTCCTTAGTCCTTTTAGTAATCTTGATTTAAACCTGGTGTAGTCCAAATAGGCTGTTGTTTCAGTGCTTTGGCTTATCAGGTGTCTCTCAAGGTCATCTGCCATTTAAAACTTTATTCTTTTTAATTAATCATGTACAGTATGCTTTTGTAATGTTTTCAAGTTAGACGCTTGTTCTGGTTTGGTTCACACCCAGCGTTTCCATCATTTAGTAAACTTTAGATCTATTCTAGACCGTTTTAGACATGGTATAGCTCAGATTTGACCTTGACCATGGCCTGGGGTAACTTGGAAGGTAAATTTACTTTATTAAGTAGTACTTAGTTTGAAAAGTTTAAAAACCACTGGTATAGGCTAAACAAAATTAGTCAGAGCAGTTTACTTTAAAGCACAGTAATAACTGGAAATAGCTTGGTAACTGGGATAACAAGGAATACTGCATTTTGTATTAGAAATTACTAACAAGGATTTCTTGTGATTGACAGACCCTATACTGGGGTTAGGGCTAGAATTTTCAATGTAAATACTATAATTACTATGTTTTGAGCGCCATCCTTTGTCCATCCTTCTACCATACAGCACTGTACTGTAAAGTAAAGTGCTATCATTACAGCCTGTAAGTTTCCCCGTGCGTGAGAACCAAAAAGCAGAGGATTTATGGTTTCACTTCATACTCAAAGTCATATGAGTCAGTGTAAATACTGGGTGAGGCCATGGTTCCCCCTCGGCCACGTGACGTGCAGTGAACGCCTGCTATATGCTTTTGACCTATATACACCACCAGTGCCATGTCAGGCTGAGCGCGACCCAGAGACAGGAGACACCCAGGGAACACATAGCAACACATAGCTCTGTGCTCCTCCCGCTCGCCCGCCTCCCTGTCTGAATGACTGCCTCCTCCCCGCGCTTTCAAGACTAGGGGGAAGGGAGTCCTAAGAGGTTAACATATGGCTTATTGTGCACTGTAGACATGATAGCTTTCAGCTCAACAGGACAAGGCCAGGGGCGTACTTTGTGACACCCAAAAAGTTTGCACGTCTAAACTATTTCACTATTTCACCGCCATGATGTGGGAATAAGGCCACAATATGCTAGATTTACTCAAGTGCATAATGTTTTGAACTAACTGCATCCTTTAGGGCAGTTTTATCACATAGTATACATATTTCTCATGTTCTTGATACTGCAGTGGGAGGAAAAAGTGAGTACACCGCTAGGAATTTCTTACGTTTCTGCCTAAATTTATCATACAATGTGGTCTGATCTTTACTAAAGGGGGGGTATTATGAAAAAATCGACTTTTTCAAGCTTTACATCATGGTATTATGTCAATCCCTCATTAAAAACATGCCTGAAGTGTTGCCTTGGCACATTCACGCATTTTTGAGTAATCTGTAAAAACTCTGATGGCAGCCATTTTAGGGATAGGTTTGCCTGAGTCCTCCTAGGAACGCCCCCACCTCCTGGAGACGCCTCCGAGCTTTCGTCACCAGCCGAGTAACCAATCACTGTTCCTCAGCAGAACCCCCTCCCCACTGATGCCACAGACAGCGTGTGGAGGGGGCGTGTCGGAAAGTTTCAAAGGTTCTTAAAGAGACAGAGGCCTATTTCAAGACATTTGCTACAGTCATTTTGAGAGAGCAATTTTATACAAGGCAGTTTTTCCAGATTTACAGACCAACAGAAGGTTTCGTCATCATTGTAGTGTGCTATAGACTGGTGCTATGTGATTGAAAAAAGCATAAAACCCCCTCTTTAAAATCACAAGAATGAGTAAACAGTGTCTGCTTAAACTAATACCACCCAAACATTTACATTTGATCATATTTTTATTGGCCATAACATGTAAACATTCACAGGAGAGTGTGGAATAAGTAGGTACACCCCCTGAATCTGCTGAACTGCAGCAGTTTTGTTAAGAGAAATGGTCCAAGTTTCCCCTTATCGTTGTGCACGCCTAATCTGCAACTACAGGAAACGTTTGGATGACGTTACTGCTTCCAAAAAACAGCTATTTAATACAAGTGTTCACTTACATATTCCAAGCTTTGATGAATGTCTCAAGTTTTTCTGCAAAATATCTGGTCAAACTTGTGAATTCATTTTTCCATTGATGATAGCAAGCTGTCCAGGCTCAGAAGCAACAAAACGTCTCCACACCATGATTCTTTCTGCACTATTCAGCTTTGGTTTGTGAAAGAGGGCTTGGATGCTCCACAGCACTACTGGCAAAATATTCTATGGACTGATGAAACCAATGTAGAATAGTTTGGGCGGAACACACAGCATCATGTGTGGAGGAAAAATGGAACAGCACGCCAACATCAAAACCCTGTCCCCCCTGTGAAGTATGGAGCAGAATCATGGTGTGGGGCTGTTTTGTTTCCTCAGGGCCTGGACATCCTGCTATCATCAATAGAAAATAAATTCACAAGTTTAACTATATTTTGCGGAAAAACCTGGGACATTCACAAGAGTAATAAGTAAGTGAACCCTTGTAGTAAATAGCTGTTTTTTGGCAGACGTTTCCTGCAGTTGCAGATTAGACGTGCACAACAATCTTGAACCATTCCTCTTTACAAAACTGGGTTCACTTACTTTTTCCTCCCTGTCCTGTGAATGTTTACATGTTATGGCCATTAAAATTATGATCAATGTAAATGTTTGGGTGGTATTAGATGAAGCAGACACTGTTAAATCATTCTTATGATTTTGATGAAGATCAGACCACATTTATTGACCAATTTATGCAGAAATATGAGAAATTCCAAACGGTGTACTCACCATTTCCTCCCACTGTATTTTAGAGCAACAAAAAATAATCATAAATTTGATTTAAAAATATATATATAATTATAATAATAGTATGCCCACTGTCTGCAACTGGCTTTATGTTCATAAGATAGATAGGTAGACTAAATTTGGAAATGTCAGCATTATTTTATGTTGTCATTGTTGGATTATATCACTATTAAAAGACAAATCAGACGTTATCACGTAAAAACAATAATAATAGGGTACACAGATTGTATTTTCAACAATATTTAGTCCTACGTTTACCCTAGTAATTATTTGGGTCACTTCTATTTACTTCTAGGCTACTTGAGCAGTAATTGTATCGTCACTGTTAGGCTACTTACATGGTCTAACAGCGTTCATTGTCTCATTCTGCGGCGTGCGTAAAACTTGTTGCAGTGCCAGTTCCATTGACTATTTGTCATTATCAAGTGTTTTTGCCCAGAGGGGAACGTGGCGCTGGCACAGTTTGCGTGTCTTCTTGAAAAGCGGTCCACCACAGTTTGGTGACGCAAGGGGTGCTATTAATATCTCAGGGAACGGGATGTTCTCACTTCAGCTCTGGGGTCATTCGAGGACAAACAAGTCAGAGAGCGAGAACTCGGACAGGACGTGTCATTATAGGAAACACGGCGGGTTTGGAGAAACACATGCGGAAGTTTGGACACAAGGCAACTTTTTTTGCACGTGTCTTTCAACCCACCCCCACTCCAGTCACTCACCGCGCGCTCCCCCTCTCCACCGCGCTTGTCTTGTATGCACTGCAGCCTCGCCCTCTCGTGAACTCGCTGACTCCTGCGCGCACCGAGGTCTGAGGGTCAAACAGGCATGATGTAATTCAAGTGTTTGCAAAATGTGGGTTAATATGTTTTGTGCCATATTGTCGTGTCGGGGGTTTTCGGACGCACGTTTTGAGCTGTAGAGGCGCTGTAACCTCAACTGCAAAACGGGACATTTATGTTGATTTTTAAGTTAGATCTTCACTCTGACATGAAGCAGCAGACCAAATGACGGTATCAAAAGACTGAGAATCTGTGAAGAGATACTTAAATGTTGTATCCAAACCTGACCCAAAAACTTACTGGTGCCTCCATGATTCTTGACCTTTGATGTGAAGCCTAAATAAGCCTCCTATCAGAAAGAAATGATTACACAAGCACATCCCTGCCATATCACCCAGGTTATAACATCATTCTTTGTGTGAAATGTGATGGACCTATACGGTTCATGAGCTCCATGCTGCTACTGTTTGCGGTCAGGTTAAAGGTGAACTTATAACATTTAGATTTTGATTATTACAAATTTAAGCATGTGGAAACTCTTGAATTAGTATTGCTGTTGTTTACATTGTTGTGCCTTCAAAGTTGTGAAACATTCTTATCATCTCATCCCTGTGAAGAATTGGGTTGTTAGAAATGCATTAGGAGAGGAATAAATTTTGGACAATAATTGACAATTTCCCTTTCTTTTATTGGTCTTAAATCATATATTTGTAACGACGCCTCCATTACTAATATTTACATTGCAATCGTGAAAGCCTACCTTCACCCCTTTATGACACAGCAGCGTTTTCTCTCCTCTGTAAATGAATGACTTACTTTGAGCTACTGCTTCCCTCTTTCAGTAAACTGAGAGCTGCTAATAATTCACTGTATTCTGGTGTCTCTCTAAACACTGCATGGGTGTTCTGGAAACCGTATACAGCCCCTTCTGGGTCTAATTGGTTACTTTGCCTGGCCTTGATTTCAAAAGACCTGGATATGTCCCTTCTGACACAGTTGAGTGAAATACAGGCCTCTTGAGGAGTTACTGGGGCAAACCGCCCTAGAGCTGCCCCCTTCGCGGATCCAGGCTTCTGTGTCACGGTCCTCTTCTCCACTCTTAAGTGCCTCCCTTGAATGGTAGTGTGTAAGTTTTAATGCAGTGCCTGTGGACTGGCCCCAGCGTCACCAGTCCAGTTCTGATCAATAGACTGTGAATAGAAGCTCTCCTGACCTGCAAAAGGAAGCAAAAACATGAGCCTCTTTCTTCTTTTCAGTTGCATTGTGTGATGGACAAAGGCTGGCTTCTCTGTGAGCTGCACAAAGATGGCACTGCAGTTTACGACAGCCCCAGCCTCGGGTTAACACTGACAGGAGTTTAGCCTGACCTTATGCACTAATTTATGCATACATGACAGTATGGAATGAATGAACAGAGCAAGCAGTTATCACAAGTGGTTTGTTGAAAGTTCGGCTGCAGAGTGGAGCTGGATGGGTTCTGGGCAGCTCTCTGTTCTCTGGTGCGGGGGGCGCAGCAAAGCGGGGGCTGGTAAAAAGGCAGTGTTTTGAATGGATAGCCTGGGGCTCCACAGAGCACAGAGAATTCAAGGCCGGGCACTAGCACCCCCTCCATCAGCCACCAGCAACACCATCAGCCCAACCGTTGGCATCAGTATTAGCCCCACATCAGCACCATCGTCTACTCACCCATCAGCTCTAAAAACAGCCCCATTATCGCCGATATTGTACATCCATTTTCTTCTGCCTCATGTTATGGCATTTTAGTATTAGTATTTAGTTAGTTAGATAGGTGACCACACCAGATAGGTGGCGTCCTGTCTTGGGTCCCCTGCTGGGCCTTTGACTAAACCAGGTAGAGAGACCGGCCTTTCCTGGACCCCAGACGAGGCCCTCGCACCTTTAGACAAAGGTCCCAAATGGCCCATCTCCCCAACAGCAAAAGATCTCCTTCTGCCTCCAAACGCCACCATGATTTCATTACCATGCAAAGTGCCTTGTGGTGGCTGCATTAACATCTCCAACTGTATTACCATTTCTCTGTGTTTCTGGGCTTCCCTTTGTTGTGTATGACCCCTGTCCATGCTGCTCTGTCTGTGGCACTCACCTATAAAGGTAGTGCCAGGGCTGAGCAGAGTAGAGCTTAAACATAACTCTACCTGCGTTATGGGTAACTTCTCCGCGATGCATTGTGTAATAAACTTCACATGTTGACTAGACAAACTTCTCTTAAGCTTTATTAAGTAAGAAAATCCACAACAATTTTGGCGTTGTTGGCAAGTCTTTAGCTATAATTTGTTTTCGGCGTGGAGACGACGGTGCGTTTTGGCCAACCTGGGAAGACCAGCCTCAGTACCTCAGCTAGCTTTTGAGACGAAGGAGGGCACGCGTTCGTCTCCCGCAGGACAAGTTTTGGCTAACACAGGACCTTAAAAGAACCTGCTTGTGGTGAGTTTTGTTGTCTTTTCAAATGTGTAAGCCCAGGGCAGCGCTTGAGTGTACACGTTTTTTATTTTTTTCATTTTCGTATTTTAAGGTATTTCTGTTCATTGCCATTTGTGTAGCCGGCCCGGTCCGATCCATAGAACGCGAGACAGAAGGCAGCGGCTACGTGTGGTTAGCGCGATTTGTCTGTAAGAGACAATGGGGGATTTCAGGAGTCCCATTATAATGGCATTAGAAAAACGGGTGGGTTTGGCTTGAAAAACAGCTGAACAAAGGCAAAACCAGTAACAAAAAAAAAAGAAAAAAAAAGCGTGCAGAAAGAGATTGCACGTCTAGAACATTTGTGGTTAGAAATGTTTTTCAGTACTTTGTTTATTTGCGTAGAGTGTGTAAGACTTATCTGGCGGCTGCGCGTTAGTGATTGCTTTGAAAAGCAGCCTGAACTCTTTGCGTCTCAGCCGGCCCGTTCGATCCAAAAACGCGCGCCTGTTATGGTTGTAACAGGGGGGGATCCGAACGCCCGAAAGCGGGGAAGAGCAGGTAAAATGAAACTAAGCGGGCTAGAAACCCCTGAGTCTTTGAGAAAGAAAATGGGGAAAAGTCAATGTAGAGATACTAAAAACAAAAAACAAAAAATGTGCAAAAAGAAAAGAGATTTCACGTCCAGAACGTTTGACCATGATGTTATTAGACACAAAGGTATAGGTCCCACAGTGAAATATTTAAGCCTCTTTCTTTTAGTTGGATTCCTTTGTGATTAGAAATGTTTTTATTTTTTGGACAATTATGAGGTAATGTGAACATTTTGTTAGACGAAAACAATGTTAACTGTAATGTGGAACTGTTATTGCCAACCTATAAGTAAGTAGTAAATAAAACAAACAAAAAAACCATACAAAATAAATGAAATAAAATGGGAAAGTTAAGAGAGCAATGACTGCAGAACTTTAATATGGACAGATAATGTTCCATAACAAATTTAATACTTTACTATTTTGAACGCAATGTGTAAAAGAGCAGCATACTGGCAGATTTTGCTTTTTGTCTTTCACAGATGTTTCTTTCTTCTGGAGCTAGCTCAAACTGGACGGTCTTCTCCACGCCTGAACTGTGCCTGAAACTCCACTCAAATAGCCCTGAAGACAAAGACAAACTCGTAAGTGCCTGCCTGCTACAACAACTCCAGCCACAGCACACTGGACACGTGGCTCGTCCACACTGCATCAACCAGCTCTTCAGCAGAAGAGTCTGGAACACTTTGGAAGACCAAAGTGTAACACTGCATGGACACCGGACACAGCCATGAGAGCTGGGTAAAGGACTGTGGCCGAAGAACAGGCAAAGCGAGAGATGGACAAATATGCATTATTATCCTCAGTGGAGGACGCTGGCAGTGAAGCCAACTCGAAGTGGGCTTTTATACGGACATTACATCACTGGGCAGTTGGAGGTGGAGAAGACCAGAAAGGATGAGACGACTTAGAAAGGATCCACATGGTGTGAGTAGAGCGAGATGCTGCATCGCAGTAAAACGCAGTCTTTTGTTTTGTTTTATTTTGCTGCGTCTTTGGGTTGATCAAAATAGAAAAACACTTCCACTATTTGCCGTACATTAAGAGGTACAGGCGGTTTTACATAATGTGATTTGATGTCAGCTATGCCCCATTTTGTCTATTCACCAGGTTTGCATTAGGGAAAAAATAGATAGATAAGAAAAAAAATTGGAGAGAAACCTTCACCAAAAAGATGGGAAGGGATGAAATTTTATCCAAACAGACATCTTTTTCATAATCTGATGGACAGATGCCAAAATGTATGCTGAGGATCGCCTCAACTCAGAATGATTAAAGGATTAAAACTTTTATTGGCAGCCAAGAGCTGATCTTCTAGACTGAATTAGACAAAGGCCTAAAATGTTCTTTCTACATAATGCAAAAAACACAGGTTGCATTACTACAAATATTTGTCACGTGAACCAGGTGAAATCAAAATGGGACTAATCATCTTCAAAACAAAACAACGTATTGTATAATGTGGTTTCACATTTTCTTTGTGCAAATCTTATGTCACGTCGGTAACTCAGGTCTTCGTCTTACTTCTTTTTGTTGTTGTTAAGATATCAGCTAACTTCTGATGCTTTTGAGTTTACCTTTTTTGTGTACTTTGGGGTTGTTTTTTCTCTGATTTTTTCTCTTTATTTTTAAGTCCCCCATGATGAAGTACATGGATGCATCCCTACAAGAAAGACAATCAGGCTTTCAAAATAAGAGCGCTCACCAAATTCTGTGCAAACAATGTGAAAATCCAGCCCAAAGGAAATAGAAATTTTCCAACAGATTCCGTGGGATGAAAAAAAAAAAAAAAAAAACATGATGAAGGCCTCATCACACAAAACTTGACTTTTTTTACCTGACCTGACGACTATCTGCGCAAGCGACTTCTGTGTTGTGTTTTGTGTCTTTGTCGGTTGCTGTGTGCGTGCGTGTGTCTGTTTGTTTTGTCATGCATCTCTGGTACTGATTACAGGCGTAGATGCGACCTGTAATATGAACATGATGACAAAATTCTTCCAACAGGCTGAGCCTCGTATATAATAACCACTAACCACTAACAAACCTGAAACTAACAACTTTTTGTTCTATAGCAGGTGGAGACCAGCTGCAGACAAACGCTTTGACACATAATACGTGTCAAAAGGGGGGATATTGGGTGTTGGTTGAATAAGAAGATATTTTAATGCTGTCAGAAAGTAAATTGTTGTGTCACAAGATCTGCCTCACAGAATGAATGGAGCCCGCCGAGGGGACGACATGGATCCACGCCAACCACTGCTAGGGGATGCTGCCACAGATGACCCCAGAACGCTGACACCGAGTGTGGGGACGGAGCAGGCACAACCGCGGCTCCCGACGCTGAAGGGGTGGGCTGTTGTGCGACCTCCGACGCTGGAACCGGCCAACAACAACAACAACAACAACAACAACAACGAGAGACACCCCCGAGAAGAACACAACGCTCCGACTCCCACGTGTCCAACTCTCCTGCCCAAGGCCATATCTTTGACCCCCGAGACTCGGCCCAAACGAGTGTGGGGAAGGCCCCAAAGAGAGTCTCGTCGCCCAAAAAGAAACCAGACCTCGCCAGGACCAGTGATGCTCTGCACACGCTCAGAGAGAGCGGCGCCCCTGAGAACAAGCCGTGAACATTTGCCTTGCACAGGAAAGACTGCTGAACTCCCGCATAGCATGCCTCGGACAGATAAGGCTGGCATTGACTCTTGCACTATATGCAGGCCTCACACATTCTACAGGTTTCTTGCTAATTTTGCCTTTGGCTGAAGGTTTACGGTGACACAATGTTTGCAGCTATAATGTGTTCCTTTTATTGACAAATGTGTTTCTTCTCTCGTGAACTTGTCCCTTATTGAAGAGTCTGTACTTGGGTGACGGCATTTTGCCCATCAAACAACTCCTGTTTTACTTTGTGTCAATGTTTCTCCCGAACACAAGTTTGACGGTGGTGTGATTTCAATGTCTCTGATGCTTAACTGAATGTGATTTATACAAAAACTGGATTTTGTAATCATCAAGGGAAAGGAGTGTTATGGCATTTTAGTATTAGTATTTAGTTAGTTAGATAGGTGACCACACCAGATAGGTGGCGTCCTGTCTTGGGTCCCCTGCTGGGCCTTTGACTAAACCAGGTAGAGAGACCGGCCTTTCCTGGACCCCAGACGAGGCCCTCGCACCTTTAGACAAAGGTCCCAAATGGCCCATCTCCCCAACAGCAAAAGATCTCCTTCTGCCTCCAAACGCCACCATGATTTCATTACCATGCAAAGTGCCTTGTGGTGGCTGCATTAACATCTCCAACTGTATTACCATTTCTCTGTGTTTCTGGGCTTCCCTTTGTTGTGTATGACCCCTGTCCATGCTGCTCTGTCTGTGGCACTCACCTATAAAGGTAGTGCCAGGGCTGAGCAGAGTAGAGCTTAAACATAACTCTACCTGCGTTATGGGTAACTTCTCCGCGATGCATTGTGTAATAAACTTCACATGTTGACTAGACAAACTTCTCTTAAGCTTTATTAAGTAAGAAAATCCACAACACTCATCAGTCGGGTTAGTGAGGGAACAGTCTCAGCAAAGATGTCCAGACTCTCTGATCCCGAGGCTTTTTCAGGCCAACTGAGAGTCATAGTCCCTCCAGCATGTCCCAGGTTTTCTCCAGGGCCTCCTTCCGGGTTGTCCACGTCCAGGAGGCATCCAAAATATAAACTTGAACCACCTCCACTGATGCCTTTAGATATGAAGGAGCAGCAGCTGTACCCTGAGATAGTGAGAAAATAGTGTTCAGGCGTCAGTCCTGAGCTGCTGCGGCTGCCCCGCGCTGCCCCTGTTTGCCAACCTGACCCACATGACCTCGGAGGACGGGGAAATTGTAGCATCCAGAAGAAACTTGGCTGGCTGCCCTCTGTCTCCTCTGAAACGGTGCAGCACCTGCTGGGTTTGTCTCTGTTTCAGAGCGTGGTGTCCTGCACTGGTCAGCTCCCCCACCTCCTCCTTCCTCTTCCTCCTGCAGCTCCCTCCACTCCACAACAGTCTTTCATCATCTCCTCGTTCAACAGGACATCATCTACAAACAGCAGCTATGAGATCCTGTGGTTCGGGATCCCTTCCAGTCGTCAGATCACGTCACTGGAGGGGGCCCCGCGCATGGGCTGGATCCAAGCCATGAGACATCCTCTGGTCGGCTCTGTCCCAGGCACTCAACAGCTAAAACCATGATCTGGTGGGTTTGATTGTCACAAAGATGTTCTTGGGAAATATTGGTGTCTGAAAAAGTGAAAAATGGTTTGCATGGCAATTGGAGTTCCCACAAACATTTTAACATATTTACACCATGTTCTTTATCAAACATGACAATCTCTAAATGTTGATATCTGCCCAAAATAGTCCAATTGAACGGCTTAAACATACAGTATAGTTGCAGATAGATTTAACCGACTGGATGACTGAGAATTTGGACCGTTTTATCTACTAGATCTGAACCAAGAACCAGTATTACTCACACAGTAACAGGCTTATTGATGCGTTAACATAAATGTTTTTGTGTCCCATTAAAGATATCCCGATTCTTGCTGTACCACAAAAGTGTAATATTAAAAGTCAGTAATATCACAAACTTTAAACGTGACTTTGCATTGATTCTGTAAATGCTGTACACAGGTTCCTTCTGTTTGTCCAATTACACACGAAACAGTGTACTCATGTTTTTTTTTTACCACTATATTGTACAATACATTCTGGATACAGTTACATTACATTGTTACAGGCTTGAGTATGCAACATAAAAGTATGTTCTGCCAATCAATGTGTTATGCTACAAGTGTTTAATGAGGTTGTTATGTCACGGTACTAACTGGAATAGCCAGTTCCCCATTCTACAATAACATGTAGTTTGGACTTGTTTACGGCTCGTGGCTGACTCATTGACCCGTTGAAGCTGCACGTGGCCCTTCAGTCTCACATGTTACAGCACTGCACGGTTCAACACTATTGTTTACTTCACTGACTATTTCTACTGCAGATGTTACTGCTAGGGTTACAACCTGCCCCTCTGTTGGCTGTACTGCTCAGCCATTTCAGCCTTTGTCCCCCTGACCCACCCATTTAGATAATGTCCCATATTTTCAAGGTTGCCACGAGGTCACCTGTAAGAGATTGTTAGATTTACTGTGATGATTCTTTTTTGGAGATTAGATCTGGGAGTATTTTGTGATTAATTACTATCATTATGTGTGTTTCAGGGCTAAAGAAGCACATTAATTGATTCTACAACAGTCTCATATTAGTTTTATCATCACAAATCCGTCCCATCATGCCCTACTTTTAATACGGTTTTGAGGTAGTCACTGTAAGTGCGACTACTTCTACTGCTACTACTACTCATTAACTGTTTTTTCTAAGTCTACAACGTCTTCTCCTTTTCAAAGGTGAGAGACTTGCCGTTTATAAGCCACAGTATGACATTTTTGCTTATAAACTTTAACATAATAAAATCCGATGGCTATAAAGGAAATACTGGCTTTCGTCTTACGTAGATGGCTCTTTCAAAAGCAGGAGATGCAAAATAGATGATAAATTGAAATTGATTTTAATGCCTAATTTCATTTTTGTTTCTGTATACACAATAGGGTGTATACTCAGGCTGAACAGTGGAAGCCTTCATGTTCAGATGCAGCTATTCATAAAGGTAAGTAAGTCTCTAGTTAAAGAGTAACTAGTTAAAGTGGAAATACACCCTTGTTTCTAGTCACACCATAGCCCAGTGGTTCCCAATCTTTTTAACTTAATAACTCGAGGATCCTGCCAAACTTTTAACAAATTGAGCAACTAATCAAAGATTATTCAGTATTTAGTAGAGTGTCTGTGTAGGCTCTCAGTCGCACAGAAGTTGTCCATCCTCGGGCGGCATGGTAGCACAGCGGTTAGCACTTGTGCTTCACAGCTTTCACAGCTAGAAGGTCCTGGGTTCGATTTCCACCTGGACGAGACGAGTTTACATGTTCTCCCCGTGTCTGCGTAGCTTTCCTACTGGTACTCCGGTTTCCCCTACTGCTAAAAACATGTACAATAGGCCAGGATGAATGAGAGTGTGTTTGAGAGTGCGCATGGGGGTCGACGGATGGAAATTAGCCCAAGGCTACAATCTGATGTGGCTTGTTGACATGCATGAGACACATGTATGTTCATCAATATGCACTGTCCCGACCAAATAAACCAATAAATGAAAAAATCCTCAATGAAGGTTGAGTCATCTTCTGTACTCTGTAGTTGGACGTTTTGCCCCTCATTCCTCATTCGCTTCGTTAGCGACAATGAAGTTTGTAGCTCCTGCTAGATTCTACACTTCAGCAGAGTACAGATGACGACTCAAGACCCTTCATTTAGCAGAGTATTATGTTTAAAATAAAGCTAAAATACTCTCAAAGTCAAATCTTTTATGGAAAAAACATCATTAAAACTAACTTGTTTTTGAAAATAATGTTGAAATTTTACTCAGTTTCACCTGTTGTTTACTCAGTTTCAACTACCATATTTTACCCCATCTCAGAGCTTGGTTGTGGTGATGGGACGGCTCGCAGAGGGTGCCAGAAAATTCCACTTATTTTCAAATGCAAAACTTGACAGGTATGTGCCTTAGCCTACTCTACAATTAAAGTACAGTTTGTCCACAACAGTCCGTTTTCATTTTTCTTCATTGTGTTACTGCTGTAAACACTATTATCATTGCTACTAATACTGGAGCGTGTGATTGTGTAGTTAACAGAAATGCCATTACTAAAGGCCATCCAAAGGTGCATAAACAATAGGTTTAAAAACATGAGCTAACGTGAGTAGAGTCAGTGCTTTGCTGGATATGTTTACACCTGTCGATGACTAATGGAGTTTCTTTTTTTTTAAGGCAGGTGAAACTCCATCTTGTACAGTCAGTGTTAGTCATGAGCCTTGCTGCCGCCTGCCACTGTGGATGAGTAAGCTTTGTAAAGAAACAACAGAAGATGGATGTCTGGTAACGATGGATTCACAAGTACTGGTTGAACGGTCACATGTCATTCGTTTGTTAATCGCTGCCCCTCTTCTGGCCTGTGTTGTGTTAATGTGTTAGCTACAGATAATATGCGTGACATTTCCAGAAGGGGCATAAAGCTAAGTGCTTTATGGCTCGCTTTGTTCTGATAAGATATCCTTCGTTTTCATTTTGAGAGCTCACAGAGTTCAGATAAACAGAAAGCATGTTCACGTGTTGGTGTGATTTATTGAGAGAGATCATCGGTCACAGATGTTACGGCTGGTTTACACCTCAGTCAGACATGGATTACATTTTTAGATTTTGGGCTTGTTGGGCCTGTTTTAGTCCAAACTTTATTCCAAAAAACAAATATTGGGTCACTTCCCCAATCGTTTTGTAAAGCAGTGTCTCCCATGGAGGGATAAGCAAGCCAAAAAAAACAGTGACAGTGACAAGGAATACGTTTTGAACATCATTTGTGTGAATTTGTGTGAATTTAAGTGAGTCAGCTCTATTTTGAACACAATGACTGGCTTAATGTGTTTTACTGTTGTTTTAGTTGAGCACTGTCTAAATAATCGTCAGCACCTATGAGGTAAGGGGTGCAAAATGGCAGGTCCAAGGGGTTTGCATGACAACAACACTTGGGAACCACTGGTGTAAGGTATGTGAATACAGCTACAGGAAACATTTCAGTTGAAAGCTGATTGCAGACTGTTGGTATTAGTCTAAGTGCTGCTGAGGTATGTCACACACAATGTTAATGTTCCCCATTTGGCATTTTGGATTCAAACGTTGAGCTCAGCCTCCAAACAAGAGTTCTCCAGAGACCAGGCTTTCTTTTGCAAAATCGCAGAGAAGAAGCCAAAGGAATGGCTGTGAGTGTTCAAGAATCCCATGTCATTGGCACACGGGGCAGCTGGAACCGACTGCTGAACAGAGGGTCCTCATAATTACACTGTGCCAAGGGACACCAATTCTGTGAAGCTTTTGGAAGAAAGGGGATTTACCACCAAATTTGCTCTAGCATTTAGAAAAATCAACAAATCACCACAAAACAAGCAAGACTGTCCTGTTCAGCAGAAGTGGATGAATCAGTAACAAAGTCAATTTACTTTAAACAGATTTGTCGGATGGGATTACTCTGTTCTTTGAAGTGTTTTCTACAGCTAATACTTCAGTACTTTCACTTAAGTGACATTTGATTGAGCAACTTTTGCTTTTATTGGAGTAACGTGATCAGTTGTATTTGTGCTTTTACTTAAGTCATGAAATCAATTGCTAGGTCAATAGAGCCCACAAAACTTCAATTTAAAGTTATGTAACCCCTGACAGCAGATAGTTTAGATTTCTTTCTAAAAAATATGCTGCGCAAAATGATAAAGCAATGCAATATTCAACCGTGGCATTATGAGGTAAATGTCAATTTACCGATGGTCTCACCCCACTCTTTGCCCTCTTCCACGCTGAATCATCTAATCCCGTGATTCTGAAACTTTTCACACCGAGTACCAGCTCATGAAATATTTGCCCTCCTACCACCAGGCCTGGATCAAGATGAAATCAGGACTAAGCCGAGTGTGAAAATGGTCTAAATTATATCTTACATCAAACCACTCGACAAAAACACTTACTAAAGCATAACTGAAAAAACAGCTCATTATCACTACAGCAGTGGCCTCTCGGAGCTTTCCAGATATTTATAATGTGATCGAAGACAAATGGTTTGACAGTCAATAATGGAACAGATATCCAACAGTGAAACACACGAACAAATGCATGACATCATTGTCAACAGGCTACGGGTTCTACAGGGTTCCTCAACAAAAACTGCTCGAGGTTCACAAACTTTGCTTTTCAACGGATCCGGGGTCTAGACATTTGCAGTCATTGCTCGGTGTAACATGGTTTATTTGGAGGAAAAAAGGAAAAAATCTGATCATACTCAAACAAATCTATATTTGTTGAAATGTTGTATTAATCTATGCTGTATGTGCAATTAATCTCGTGTTTATTGCAAAAGGCAACAATACATATATACATTTTGCTCCAAAATAGCACTTATTTCTCCAACCTTTGGATTTGAGACAGTATTGCAATGTATTCAGTTTGGCTTGTTGACTGACATATGTCCTTTGACTGATAAATCAAAAGTCAAGGACTTGGGGTCCTTATCAAAGTCTCTAGAGATCTGGACCACCAGTTGGGGACCTGGGGTTCCCTATCCTACACATCAAAAACATCCACAAAAAAATATCTGGATTGAAATCATGAAACTCTAAACACACTTTAGTACACTAAATTCTGTTACGATACACAGTCTGTTCTTGTGATATAGTTTATCAGTTTCTATTGACATTGCATTTCCTGCACTGATGTTATACGAGCCTCTAGCTCTGCAGGCTTAACATGGTAGGTCTCCAGCCACTGTCAACCATAAACCGCTGTGGGAAATTGTCAAAGAGAGCCTCTGAGCAGACGTGCACCAGCAGACACCAGCAGTGAACACAGCGTTTTGTGCTGAAAGAATATGTAAAATACCAGAGCCAGATGGCCCCTGAATGCCGCACGGCCTTACTCACTCTCCACACTGGAACGTTCTGTGTGGGCTTTGTGCATCAGCTCAAAATGGCCGTTCATTCATTCATTCACTCGCTCACTCACTTAGGAGAGCATCAGCTGCCCATCCTGAGCTGTCATTTCTATATGCACCATATTGGTCAGGGCTCAAAGGCACTTCACAAGTTCAAGTTTACAGGAACAGAAACATGCAGAACAAAATGTCTTATACTGACCTGTGCACAATATATGAAAGGACAAGTTCAGCATGGATTTGTTTTCCAATCTCCCCCTGCCTAGATTCCACTATCTCCAACTAATGCTGTACATTACTTCCATGATACTTTTCTAGATAAAGATGGCACCTCACAGAGGCTGGTTGTATGGTTAAATGATTTTATCTTCAAGAAAAGCGGAACAGTGTACTTCTAATTAAACTTCTAAATTAAATACTGTGTGTACCGAGTGGTATTTTGTTGATTTTTAATTTTTATGTTCTACTTTTCTCATCAGGGATTATGTGTAAATCAAATATGTTCATGCAGTCTTCTCTGACCTCTATTATTTGGCAGGTAAAATGTTGATTCTGAACCCCTGCTTCAGACATAAATATAACACACACATACACAAGCTTATCTGATAATGATGATTCAGGATTCTTATTTGATATGTGCTAAAATGTGTCTTCACACTGCTGTCTTGGGTGTCACTAATCATCACCTAGTCTATTGTTGAAAAATGAATGAAACGACATGAATACATTTAATCGTCATTGATGTATTTGTAACCGAGGTTGAAATTCAAGTGCAGGGTAAAACATGAGTAGCAGGTGTTCATTGGACAACTTATTTTGGAATAAAGCTCGAGTCTACATGGAGTCCTCAGATGCCCCCATAGCACATGGGCACTGCTTGGTACAGCCGGAACGTTTCTACAATCTTGACATTTTGATTATTGAGCAACTGAAATACGATTTAATGTTTTATTTGTTATGGAGAGGTAACGTCTATCCACACAGGGATGTTTGATATCGGCGTTTTCCTTTGGGTCATTTCAGGTCATCTCCATTGTTCAACCGAATTTCGCGCGCGTCACAGTGTGTGTCCTTATAAGCCCCCTTTATGAGGGATACAGGTGGGTATGGTCCCGAAATGAGGTATAGGTTAGTTATGTGTCCGTAGTCGGTGACACAATCGCTAATGCGTCCTTAAACGCGATTAGACTGGGTGGCGCACTTGAAATTGGGAAAAAGTACAGTGTGTACCCTCGCCTTCGGAGCATCCCTGGGTCCTGGTCGCTCGTGAATGTCACTGCAGTGCATGTGCACCGCGCGGAGAGCTTCATCATCATCTGAATGCACGGTGGCAACCTGCGGTGAAACTTTTCAAGTCAAGTCTAGTGTGGAGCAGAGAGCATTTGGGGACAGGCTGTAGCCAATGAGCGAGCGCGCACTGTGACGCTGCGCACCGGCGGCAGCAGCGGCACGCCCCCAGCATGGATACAGAGAGCAGGAACAGGCGCTCCAGAGACACGCTCACGGTTCTGTGCTGGAGTGTTGGAGCAGCGATGGCACTTCACACATCCGAGCCGGGAATTAACGCTTGCAGACACTTTGTAGTGGAATAAGAAGAGTTACTTTGCGTCCGTTATCCGCGGGAAGGAGGTGTGCGCGGGTTTGTGTAAGAGGCGTTTCTCTCACAGGATGTGGGTGATACTGGAGGCCGGTGGGTAAGATCATAAACTCAGATGAGAACCACCTCCTCCTCCTTCAGCTGTGCTCGCTACACAAAGGGAACCACGGAAAACAACTTTTCAGCGCCACAACTGTTTCATTCTGAATGTCACTCATAAGAAGCGGAAGGGGCTGTTTCAAAGACAAAATGGATCACTTTGCTGCAGAGTGCCTTGTCTCCATGTCCCACCGCGCAGTTGTCCACGCTCCTAAAGGGAACCGAGAGATTAAGCCTGAGATCCCGTGCTCGCCAAAGCCCGGGGAGGACCTCAAAGAGCCTCTGGTGAGAGACAACTCTTCTCTTTTCGTCGTGGCGAGAATCCTGGCGGATTTTAACCAACAACAGACTCCCACCAACAATGTTGCGATCGAACAGGCTAAAATGATGAAGGATGACAGCATGGACCTTAAGCGAGATGATGATGGAAACTGTGCCACACCTACCACCATCTCCGACCCCGCGCTCAAACAAAGAGGCAAAAGGAGCCGAGGGCGCAGTGAGCACGAAACGCCTCAGAAAAAGCACAAATGCCACTATTCAGGGTGCGAAAAAGTTTATGGCAAATCATCCCACCTCAAAGCCCACCTAAGGACACACACAGGTCAGTGAGTGGCTGCGACGAATGTTGTTGTTGTAACTTTGTGCATCTGGTATGACAGGATTCCTTTTAGGAGCAGGTTTGTGGTTTATTTTCAGTCTGTTAAAACTGTAAAAACACACAGTCTCCTATTCTTAGGGGGAGGCGGGGGATGTCGAGTCGGTCGGTCAAGGATACACCCCAACCAAAACACGCAAGGGCAGAGTGTGTGCTCCACATCGCCGCGGTTCTTATGTGCGCTTGCTGCTCCTGATTAGTCGTGCAAACTTTTAGAAATGTCCTTTTAATCTAGGGGGAGGGCGAGAGGCGAAACGTGCCACTCCCACTCAAATCGAGCTTTGTCGGGGCGTTAACCACTCGCGCAACCCCCCGTGCGTCTTGCCCTGAGAACAGGCTGCAGTGCGCGTTTCCACATTTCCTGTCTTCTTAAATGCGTTTGTTTACATCTCCACTATAGTGTCATCATCAAACGTGATCGCATAGAACCACAGTGGCAATGCGGTGCGTAAAGAGAGCGAAAACCCGCCATCCTTGGAGCCATTCAACGCGCGTATGTCCACGTCTGGCTGTGCGCATTCCGCCGCTGGACACGCAAATGACATGACAGCGCGCGTATATGGTGGAAGTATTGGTATAGAGTGGTGCCCGCCTGCCCACAGCCCTTTGTTGTGATGTGCCACACCCCCGCGAGACGCACACTGCCAGCTGATCTGGCCAGCAACAGACTGAGCTAGCAGAGCCTCGACGCACTGGCTTGTACTGCAGGTTTCCCCTCCACTATGCAGTCAGGGCTAAAACACACCCTCGCTTTGAAAGGGTTAGCTCAGGCCAGGGGGAAGTGCTCGATTTAGACATTATGGATATATATATACCACATGCATCACCAGTGAATACCAAAGTGCCATGCGTGCCAGGCTTGCATACTGTGAATGTGCAGATGAGGTGCATTAATATTAACAAGTGGGAGGTTGCAGTAGAAATGGCATCTGGCTTAAAACCTGCAAAATCATTGATATATGATGGAAAACAAACACACGTATGTATAGATTATTTAATACAATGAAAACACTTGCAGTAGGAGCGCCGTGTATTATTATTTTTTTAGTTCACAGCCAGACAGACAGCCTTAGAGGCAATAAATGGAAATTTTGATTGGGTAAGTCTCAAAAGACTGTGGTTAAATGGTGCTGTTGCCTTGTCCCTGCAGAGAGCTCAGGTTCCCTTTGTGCTTTTGTGATCGACTCCTGCGTTGTCTGACTAGGAGAACACACTGTACCGACTCCACTGCTCCCACATATTAGTCATCTTGACAAAACGGCTTTGCCAAATTTGAAGCAACATTTTCTTCCACACCCCACTCCTTCTCCCTGTGCCCCCACCCACCGCCCCGTTGCATATTGGGACACTTTTATTGCTCCGTGTCTCCCCCCCTCTTGTCTATATAGCCTTTGTGCCTGCTTCATGACTGGGCTGTGTCCCATGAGGTCTTGGTGGTGATGGTTTGAATCGAATGGCACCAGAATGTGGGTCATCTAAGTTCAAGCGCTCAGTCTCAGCCAACCTTGCAGCATCCCGACCCCTCTCAGTGTGGGCTTCCTCTCAGCCAGCACTAGTCGAGTGAAGAGAGCGCAGATCGCAGCCACCCTCCAACAGAATAGACAGGGAGCAGTGTCCTCACATGACTTCCGAAATGCCCTGCTATTTCCCTTTATTTTGTGCCATGTGTTCGCCTTAGATGAATTATGAACGATGGCCAAAGTCTTTTCAGGCAGCAGAGGCGAGATTTGTGTGGTTACTCAAGGTGGTGGTGGTGTTCAGATTTAAACATATTAATAGATAAAATGCCCCCATCTCTGTGCAAGCCAATAGAAAAAGCTGTGATATAATGCATTACAAATATTAGGCTTCATTACTGAGCACTCAAGAAGTATTGCTTGAAATAAATGAATGCCTGTGAATTAGCGCGGCAGATTTTGTGGTCAATATGCAGGATCTATTAATGTAAAGAATCTTAATTATGAATTAGTCATTACCTTTATTTGTAGCAGGGATTACTAGGTCCACTATTGCCATGTTTTGCTGAATGTCTCTGAGATATAGTTGACCCAATGCTACGTGACAATCTTGTTTTGTGCTTGAAAATGGATTCTATTGCATTACACAGACTTGCTGCTTTCACGTTCTGCATTTTGAAATCAAACTTCCTTATACTGGAGTTCCTTGAGGTCAAACCCATGTACCCATTTCCCCCCCTCCTCTATTCTCCTGGGGCCTGATTTTCTAGCTGCACACGTGCAAAATAAATTCAAAAGTAGTGCAAAAACCAGGTGCAGTTGAGATTTTTGTAATGAAGGCCACAGGACAAGCTCATTTTTATATAAGATTTGCCCCTTTAATGACATAAGCAGTTTCTGATGATAAATCAGGTGCAACGTCCAAAGGAACAGCATGTGCTAATTTTAAGTAGTACTTGCGATTGCCGTTGTGCCTCAGTCACACAGTGCAGATTGTGAGTTTGATGGGCGGAGAACCAATGCTAGCGTAGCCTTTGTCTGCTCCTGTGCTGCTCCCATCTGTCTCACATGCGGTCTGTAAACTTATACCCCCTTCACCAACAATGCATGTTATTAGTTAATAAACCAAACTGAACTAATTCCTGATGCAGAAAACTACATCTATGTTTGAAACGCCTAACCTTGAGCTCTCTGTGTGGAGTCTGGATGTTCTCTTTGTTATAGTTTTTTTTTTTTTTTAGAAGCACACTCAATGCGTGAATGTGTCTCTAGCCCTTTGACTTAAGCCCCTCCAAAGCTATAGAATGAACAGTGGCAGTATATTTCAAAGACAAAGAGCATAATGGGATTGTTTACAGTTGGTTTGACATTTTGTCTCCAGCCTTTTGTGTTGGACCAGGGGTCCCTCTAAAGCCTGAGATGGACCTAGCACATTATGTTCCACATTAAATGAATGAAGTGGCGTCACCTGGATGACCTGCTAACTGACACACACAGTTTATCAAGCTTCTATTTCCAGCCAAACCATGTTTAATGACATGTTTCTGGCATGATGTATGTTTCACTGGGCAAAGCGAGCTGCAGGCTCTAGTGTAGGTCCTGTCTGTGTGCCAGCCTGTGCACAGAGCGCTAGTGTTGGGCAGATTCCAGTGGAGAGATGGGTTTCCTGGTGACTGTGGCACAGACTCCACCCTCACACACAGAGGTCAGTGTGTACCTGCTACACACGGCACTGGCTCAACCCTGCCTCCTATAACAATCTGTGAAGCAGGAGCATGTGAAGCTTTACATGATGGGATCTGAGGAAGCAGCCATGCATGAATGGTGCTCACTGTACTGACGTGGGTTTAGTGGCCCACAGGGCTTATGTATTCTTTAGCTGCGCTTGGACAGAGGTATAAAGAGCGTTCTGTTACAGCCCTCCATACACACTGGGACATAGGTACAGAGAAGAGATGCAGACCAGTGCGGTGGTAGCATTGACCTCCATTTCTCAGAGAGGAATGTGCTTTACAAAGAGACTGTCCGTACAGTGAGGGTGGGGGTGGGTCAACATACAGGATATTCACTGTCAATGCCCTCCATTGATGTAGGTCATTTATTCAGCTGCGTCTGCAGCTAATCTGATTAACGTTCAGAGGGCTAAGAGCTCCTCTACAGCCCTGGTCCAGTGTGTGTACACAGCACCTCATCATCACCAGCAAATGTTCTGATGTGCCTTAGCTGTTGTCTGTACTGTGTGAGGTGTGTCCCGTTCTATGTGTGATAAATCAGGCTGTGGCTCACAGGGGTGTGGCCCTCACTGAGATGAGGAGTATTCTGCAGGGAGGAAACACATCTTTGTTTTTCTGCTTTGCTTCAGTTCCTCTCGGGTTCAGCTGTGCAGGAGAAACCAGTGTCGGTTACTCATGAGCACCATTGGCCTGTTGTGTGTGATGCTTGGAGGGCTGTTGCATGGGTCAGACTGTGCTTATAGTTCACAGCTGCTATGATTATGTCAAACTGCACATCAAGACTGCAGGTCATCTTAGCACACACTACTTTGACTTAATGAACCAAAATGGATGAAGTAATCAATCCAGCGCAGCCCCTCTCCTCTATAGGGTTAAAAAAAGGCTAATGTATGGTAAGTGCATCTCATGGTCAATGGGAACAAGTCGAGAGCTTGGGCTGTAGAAACGTCAGTGAATGACTTTGTTCACACTCTGTCAGCACAATGGAACAGCCCATGTCAATAGAACAGAACGATTATTTGTTATTGTGGTGAGGTTTCTGCTGGGAATCGCACTTCCATGTCGTAAGTGTATTGCTAATAGAATGAGTATCTCTAATGCATGGCCATATTAGTCACATACTTATACATCTAAAATACAGCAGGTCGTTTAAACAAAGCATAAATTCAAGGTGAAGCCTGAAGTCAGTTGTTTGCGTCATACAGAAAGGTGAAGTGGGCTCTGGTGCAGGTCGCGGTCTGTGATGCTCAATGACATGAATGAGTTTGTCTGAAAAAAAAGTTTTCTTTCTGCGAAATGCAAATACATATTTCCTGTTTCATTGTGTTCACACTCCGTAGCGATAGAAAAACAAAGGTATCTGCAGCGTGGAAAACTCACCCGAAATGTCCTCTTGATGGGAACGTACCGGTTTTCTAAGTTGTAGTAGAGTGAGATCCAATTTTGCCTCTTGCAGTATATTGTATTTGTGACATTTGTGGAAATGGCAGCTGCGTTTCTTTTTTAGCAATCGTAAACGGGAAGTATTGCCAATGCTACAAATAGTACCGTACTGCTATGCCCCCAGAACAGTGTGAAGTGTGCTTTTAGCTTCATCACCGAGAAGAATCAGATATAAAGCTGAAAACCCAGAGACGCCAGACCAGAGGGGTGAAAGGCACTGTTCTCCCCAGTCCCACGGCGAGCAGGGGCCTCAAAAAGCCTGTTCAGAGCTTAAAATAACACTGAAAACTTGTGGTATGGGCCCACCTTGCTGGTTTGCATTCAGGGCTGATACCTATAAGCAAAATATGTGAACTTCGAAGGCAATTTGAGCACGTTACAACATAAAGGAGCATCCTTGGAATTCTCATCATCTCATGACATCAGTCGGTAGAACAAGTCTGTTTTTCACGAATCAGCAACATCTTAACATAACCGTAGCATTACACAAACTCTTTAAGGTTGCAGAGTTGTCGCACGAGGAGCATGAATGTGATCCATGCCCGAGGACACGCCAGGAATGCCGTCTTCTCAGTTGACTCTCAGGTTCGTGTTAGGCTCGATAACACTGGAGCTGTTTTTTTTTGCAGTCACAGAGAGAACCAGCCCCAAAGCGCATATATATATATATACAGTGGATGAAGTTGTGAATGGGATAAAGATGTGGGGAGGACAGCAGTTACTGACCCGGTGACCCTGGATGGAACACTTACATAAGAGTGAGCACCTGTGACATAATCGCGGAGCCTTGGAGGGGTTGCGCCCGACGAGGTGCAGTTTCGCGTGCGTGATGTAACTGACTTTAGGGGAACTGGGTCACTGTGTTCAGAAGAGCCCCACCCCACCCCCCACCTGCTGCCGCTGCTGCACGCTCTGAGAAAGACTCTCCGCTACGCGCCGGACAACAGGGACATGATGATCCGAACGGGACTAGAGTCACCATCGATCTGCAGCTACACTAAAGTTTCACTAACGGTTTCTTTTGTTTCATCCACCTGATGTCACGAGGTGGTGCTTGTTCTAAAAACTGAACTCTACTCATTTCAGTGCTCAAATTTTCTCCACCTCCAGTCATTCCTTGTTAATATTTGGTGGCATGCTATGGTTTAAGCCCCATTAATGCGGTTTCACTCCCCTTTATGCCAGCAGAATGAGCCCAGGAATTGTGTATGCTCAGAAATTACGACTTTCTTTGAACTGTTTTTCCACACATACAGTACAAATTACATACAAATTTCCCATCAAAATACACCTTAAGCCTAGAGTTTTAGCACAGATGGGAAATAAGCTGAATAATTTGCTGAGATGTGGTGACATGGTCTTGGACACCTGATGCGTTCACTGTAGCTGGCGGTTCCTCTGGTTCCACTCAAATATTCATGTCGGTGGATCCCTGACACAGATGAGCTGAACTGCAACTGCCACACGATTTGGCTGTTCTCCAGGAAGGCATGTGCCACAAAGTCTTTGTCGGCTGTGCTCCTAAAACCTTCCCTTTACTTCACAGCACAGAAACAGCGTGGTAACATGTGGTAATAGTCTGCATCTATGTATTGTATGCTTTAAAGTTAGTCTTCCTGCTATGCGTGAATCTTAAAGGAACCATTTCAAAGTCTAAAATTAAGTTATTTGTTGGCGGAAGTGTTTCCAGAAATAGCGTGAGACCCAAATACCGGGGGGGGGGGGTGCGTGCGGCAGGTGATGTTTGCGTTCGCTGCGCCAGGTTGACAGGAGACTGGCTGTCTAGACTTGCTGTGTCTGTCTGCATGTTTTGTAAGCCTACAGTAAGTAAAGTGGGAGGGGTTGGAGACTTTATGGCATCAGGTAGCGATGAGCGTTGTTGCACGATAAACAGTTTCCATTGAGACTGCGGGAAACCACGGTACAATAGCAACGGGTTATGTGCTACTTTGTCATGCGATATGCAAACATCTGTGTGTGTCTCTTTTGAAATGGAAATGCGTTAGATCTCTAGCAACCTTGAACAAAAAACACAGTGACTTTCAATGAGCAAATGTTCAGTTTTATATTTTATTTTGTCATTTTTATTATCTAATCCCATTTATCTCTTTTTGATCAAAAATGGAACAGAACATATACTGCACTGAAAAGGTTCTATGCAGTATAATGATGTCGTCATCGCAATGTTCAGGACAGTTTTTGAATATCACGTTTTTTTTGCCTATGCTCCAGCGATAGGCATATGGTACCAGGCACCATTAACAAATGCAAAATATCCCAACGAGCATATGCCCAGTTTCCACATCAAAATGGAATAAACCTCTAGATTTATATAGCGCCATGTGGCTTTTATTGCCTGGTGACATGCTACGCAGACTCACTCACTGCAGAGTCCTTTTTCGGGGGGGATTTTCCATAAAAACCCAATCGGTTCCTTTTACGTCGTCATGCCAACGGTGTAGCAAACAAATCTCGGTGGTGAGATTGCAAATTCAAGAGTGGATGCAGAATATGAGTTTTGAACAATGTCCCGTTGAAAGCATTGTGACGGCTCCTCGGCGCGTCGACAGACAGCACAGGCTTGTTCAGCTGGTGTCTGACATGTCTGTTAGCTATGCACACGTGTGAACGCTTGATGACTCGTACTCTTGTAAACACCTAATGATATTGTTGCATGGAACTGTTCCATCCTGGGCCTCGGCTTTGTTAGTTTATCGTGCAAATGCTGCTGGTATGATCGTAAGTGTATAGTACATCCCTTATATCCAAAGTACACCCTGATGCTGTTTTCTTGTGTAGCAGGAACAAACTCGTGAAATGTGAGCAGAGCCATAAAAAGGGGTGTAACCTGGATGTTCTGTTCTTAAAGGCTCTGAATGACTACAAACTATTGGTTTCACTTTAACAGACATTCGGTAAATTACTACAAAAATCTGTGTTACTATGGTAACTGTGGTCTTTTCATTGCTACCTCCTACAGTAAAGAGGAAATACCACCAAAAATCCAAAACAAAAGTGAAATAAATCTAACTCTGCAGTGCTGAGAGCACAAAGGAGCTCCATGTACACTCTCGTGCCCATTGTACAGTAATAGCACTTCAATTAAATGTTTATGATTTCCTCAGTCAATGGATGGTTTGAAATACAGTTGTGTCCTTTTTCTTCTAACCGTGTTCTTCTTGTGGTTGGCAGGTGAGCGGCCTTTCCCCTGCACGTGGCCAGACTGCAGTAAGAAGTTCGCCCGCTCCGATGAACTGGCCCGGCACTACCGCACCCACACCGGGGAGAAGAAGTTCGGCTGCCCACTCTGCGACAAGAGGTTCATGCGCAGTGACCACCTGATGAAGCACGCGCGCCGCCACTCCGACTTCCACCCCGCCATGCTCAAACGCAACCACAGCACCCGGCCCAGCTCGGTCAGCGACTACAGCCGCTCGGACGCATCCAGCCCCGCCCTTAGCCCCGCCCTCAGCCCCGCCCACAGCCACACCCTCAGCCCTGCCAGCTCGCCTTAAACTCACACTCGCACTTTCTGCCTCGCGACGACAGAGGCCTGTTCCTTCATAACACTTGTGTTGCACAGTACTCGCCAACCCCCCCCTGCTATTCCTGCACTTGCTGTGGTGTACCGTTCTGTACATAACTGCTTATGGTAGTGCAATGTCCTGTGTGATATTTAAAGAGGGCGACATCTCTCTCAGACGGCAATATCAGCCGAATTTCCACTGTTCAGTACGGGTCACATTCCAATGTCGAAAAGAGTCGCTGTGGAGAATTACGCAGCGCTGCTTTAAACATCCCTTTGATCTGTGGTCACGAATGAAAAGGTGGAGCTAAACATTTCAATGTGTTGATCAAATCACACACACAAGGATAAGTCAAATAGGAAGAATCAAGAGTGAGCGGCAACGACAAGTGAAATACACAGATGATTTAATTATTTTGAAATGAAACAAATCTGTTTACGAGCAGAAGCAGTTTGCAGTAGTGAACGTAGGCGCCGATTTATGTTATTCCCTGTGGGTGCCCCGTTGAGCCACCGACCCGACAAACCCCCCCAGTGCACTGTTTACTCTCAGCTTAGACATTTCAAAATTAGCCTAAAATCATGAATTGCAATTGTCAACCAAAAGCAAGATTTAAACTTCCGATGTACTCGCAATATGGTATTATACACGTAAAGAAAAGTTTGAGGAGTATCAGTCTCAAACTCATGATCAACGGCATTTAAGTCAGACCCTCATGTCTGCACCGCCGCCACACTCCGACTAATGTGATGGCTAGACTTACGCCCGGACGTGAAAAGAGGAATAGAAAGGTGGCTGTCGTGATGATCTTGTTGTTCATTGGGGGTTTTTGTGATCAAAGGTTTGGGTGGGTGCTTGATCCCCGCGGCACCCACAGGATCGGCGCCTATGGTAGTAAAGACCTTGCTTTGGGGCATAAATCCATGATTTGTCTGTAACGATGGGGGAGCTGTTAATCTCTCAGAACCAAAACCACAGCTTGCTGTACCGTACCTCCAGTGGAAGTGAGGCTGCTGTCTGCTTTAGCCTGTGTAGTTTCTGCCTCTGATCACAGTGAGAGGTCCAGTGTACATTAACATGAAGCACACAGAGTCTTATCATTGTCCATGATGGCTTGTATTGTGTTTTAACAGGGGAGGAGAGGGGCACACACACCTCAGGACAGACAGTTTTGTAAACCACACTTGTTAATCAGATTCACACTGACTGCACAATAGACTGATCACTTTACATAGTCGGCGTGACCGTCGCCCCACTCAGGGAAGGCTTTAGCTTGAAAGAATGATCCACACCCAGTACATTTAGCCTTACACTCGTTTGCACTCTTCTGTTTGTTTGCTTGAACTCATTCTCACAAATTACGTTCAATCATCCTGATGTTTCTCGGGGTTTGATGTCTGTACTCTGTAATCTTGAATATGTGTCTTTCCGATTATGAGCAACATGAGCTCTGAAACAAACTAGTGCCCAGTGCCTGCACTGTGGCATTGTTGACTGAAATAATCATTTTGATGGAAAAGGTCAAGACTTAAAGCAGCTGTTGATGCTTTCATTTAGCCATAAAAGTACAACTTGTCTCAATCATTCAACCCAATGAAAAAGAGTATCTTTGAAGCACATGGAAAATGTACCAAAGACCGGAGTGACTGAAAGAATATGAGCGGCCTCACACCGGGCTGTGACGTATGAACGTGGTCAGAACAAAGCAGACATCTGCAGTAAGACAGTGCTCTGATAAAGTAGACTTATCAGGGCCAAAGCAGCACACAGGAGTGGCTCCCCATCCTCTCCCCTAACTGTGAGCTGCGGGTGGAACAGGACCTGTAATTAGAGGGTTTATCCAACCTCAAATGCAAGGCTGAGAGAATGTAGAGTGTACTACCTAGACAATGCGAGCCGTCTGAGGGGGATGTTCCCACTTCTGCTGGCGTCAGATTTCACTATGCCAAGGATAATGTAGCTCCAAATGACAACACTGTTAGCTTTAAGCGTGAAACAGCTGCTTTAAACTTGCCTCTTCCACCAGGGGCTTTACACTGTTGTACAAACGTAAAGGCAAATGAACATATCCAGCACTCAGTCATCCTGTGAGAACGCTCCCTTGTGTTTCTACACACACATGCCTCAATAAGTCCACAGTCAAACTTCAGTGGAAATAGCCTCCACTATCCAAACTGATGTTGCCCCCCTTTCTGTGCTATGCCTGTGTTTCCCAGAATGCATCAGCTCTATGCCCCGATACACTTTCCTTTATGTGGTTAGATTTGACCATAAACACAGGCATGTGCTCCACCTCCAGTCTCTGCAGTTCTGCTTTAATGCATATCAACTACTTGATGAATAGTCGGGGCTTGACGGTGGAGAGCAGGTGGAAGTTCATGAATGGTGGGCCTTGTGCACCACGTTCCACCACAGACATCTCTCTTTATAGAAGAGTCTCCTCAGTCACATCTCCAAGAACAGCCCCTTTTAGATCAATGCAGTGGTTTGCCATGAAGCCAAGTCCTCACTAAACAGTTTCCTGCTTGCAGGATGACACTTTGAATGCCACAGAGCGGAGCTCTCAGTTTAGAGAGGCTCACATTTAGCCTGTCTAAAAAGACTTTTCATTTGGACTCTATCTAGTGCTGCTGTGCAGCCTGTTTATGAGCTGTCTCATTAGTTTCTGATTTGTATAAATGACAGTAGTTTAGCCTGGTAGATGTAATCATTGCTAGTTGGTATTGCACAGTTAGCTCAGGGCCACAAGTGCACATGGATTTACCCAGACACAGGAGAGAGTGCGTGTTCACTGCGGGACAGTGGACAGCATCACCTCAACTCATTTAGATATCAGTCTCCAGCATTTACAGAGGGCCGTATGTGTCCTGACCAACACTTCAGTCTGAACTGGTCCCACTCCCCAAATGTACTTGAATCCTTCACAAATGGCCACATACACATTCTGTCCTGTTTTCATGGTCTATGTTACAGGAGACTGTACAGTGCTCAGTTCATGTGTAGCTGACTCCTGATGTATGTGTCTTTAATGTCCGTCTGAACTTCTGTATTCCTCTATTATTATTTACAAACTGCTCACACTCTCTGTGTTTCATTTGAAGTCATGTTTCAGTCCCATTGAGGGCTCACCCTGTAAAGCTTCTCTCTGATGTCAGGACACTGCTGTGTCAGCGCCTTGGGCTTTTCCGGGGACACTGCTCTGCCACAAACATCTTCATTTTTTATGTTCATTAAGATTAATTCATAACTTTGTGAATTAAATGTACAGTTGTTAGCATTTTGTTTTTTGATATTGGTTTGAAACGTGTAATTTTGAAAAGTCATACCTCTAATTATATGATTTTTTTTGTTCTTAAACCATGATGTAGCGTTGTCCAGACTGTAGCCGAAGCGTGTGATAGAATGACTTGAATCGAGTGACACTGGGCTGCCACATCATGTCCTGCAGAAACGCTCAGGACCCCATTTTATATGGTTTTGTTTAAAGATGTAATACTATTACATTTAACCAGTTTGACCAGAGAAAAAACAGTGTATATACTGTAAGTCAATACTTTGCTAATTGTAAAGCCTTGCTGATTTTCTAAAACTAACCCGCTGAAATGGAAACACCACATTCACCCCGTATGTGTTGAGAGATCCCGGCCTGTGATGCTCGTGTGCCAAACTCACACACAGCAACCACACGATGCTGAACGCCCACCTTTAACATGTACAGTTTTCTATGAAGCATGATGTACAGGTTTAAGACTGCCTATGGAAAGTGCAGATCTCAACATTTCTATCTGTAAGCATTGGGTTGTGTTGTTTGATTTAATTTGTGCTGTAAATCCGGCCCATGTATGGCTTCGATTGCCCCCATCATTCCAAAGGACAAATCAAGCATTTGCCTCTTTACTAATGTGCTGCTTCCGTTGGTCAGCAGTAGTGCTATTGTCGTACCGTGAGGTTCTGTAGTGAGTCGTGGTACCCCCCCTACAGTTCTATGCTTCCCTTGGCCAGTCGCTCCTCGTCCCTGTAGGCGTTTAAGCTAATTCAAATGACCAGCGTACATGCAATATTCAACAAACACAGCTTCATTCAGTTTGTAAAATACTCGTCGGTAACACAATGGCTACAACACATTTGTAAAGCATTAGTATCTTCATTTATAAAACATTTACAAAGCATTCCTAATCATGTGTTCATAATTTATAAGCACTTACATAGATGCTGTGGTCCGAGTAATAACTTGAATCCTGATTTCTGTGCTTATAAATCATTCATAAACAATTAGGAATGCTGTGTGAATGTTTTATGTGTCAGAATATTTGTTTTTTTTTACAAATGTCCATGTAAAGTGTTACCGAAATGTTTAGAAGAAAGGGCGAGAAAGATTTTGGGCAATGATCGGAGCTCCACGCCTGGCTCGCCACGATGCTACCAAAGTTTTGAAAAGGGGGGAAGGTGAATGTTTCAAGAATGCAGATAGTCGACGTGTTGTTACGGACCTTTTTCCTCGCCGGACGGTGTAAAAATGATGTGTGTGTTTTAGGTGGGCCTAGCCTGGTCCTTTGCCGAGTGGCTCTTATATTGTACTAAGCTTACTGGAGTGGTTCTGCTTTAGCCAGTTACTGTGCAGCGAATGTGGGTTCGAAGTGTGGGGTGACCGCCGTGGTGTTTGTTTCCTTTGAATGCTCCTATTCATCATGAATCTGACAAAAATGTAAAGTTTGAAACCAAAAATGTTAAAACACCCTAGATCCGGGAGGGCATTCCACATACAAATATATATTATGAAACAAAAAGCTTCTACATATGGATGCCCTCTCTGTGTGTGTGGGAGGGGCTACGTATCCATGGCTACACTAATTACTTTCTTACTTCAAGCAAAACGTAAAAATCCCAATGTGCTTAGACAATAGGTTGCGTTCACGTGACATCGCAACATTCTAAAGAGCCTATAGTTTAAAATTGAGGTGGAGGGCAACTGAAAATTCCATGGTGGTAACTATGGTAACTGGCGAACTACAGATTTCTTTGTCTTTGTTTTTGGTTAATATCTCAGTCATTACTGGAAGAATCCACATGAAACAAAAACTGTCACACAGTTCATTGTCTTCCCGGTCAGCGCATATAAACCAAAAACATGAGC
Source organism: Gobius niger (assembly GCF_951799975.1). Classification (NCBI taxonomy): domain Eukaryota; kingdom Metazoa; phylum Chordata; class Actinopteri; order Gobiiformes; family Gobiidae; genus Gobius; species Gobius niger. Next base: position 10,284,061 of record NC_136863.1, read on the forward strand.
ATGATGTTGTCCATTAGAAATGACTTTCAGACATAAAAAATAATGTGATTTCTTCCATAGAGTTGTATTGGCCCCTGCCCTCCACCTGACATTATGACATAATCACATTCTAAATCAAGAACGCAACCTAATGGGGGGAAACATTTAAAAGGAGATAATCTATTCATTTAGTCCAGGGGTGTCCAAACTCTTCACTCTTCATGGAAGGCTGCGTCATGTGGTCAATGCAGTAAAAATGAGATTTAGCCTTTGCTCTTTCCTTTGGGACTATAACGCCTCCTCTTTGTCTCGATGCAATGTGGGTTTTTTGACGATATAATTGATGAAATAGTGCAAGTTCAACAAGAAGCCATACAGGGCCACCCAAACTGGTCTGAGGGCCGCATTTTGGGCACCCCCTGATTTAGTCTAAACTGAGACATACTGTATTGGCAAGGCCATTGCCCCAACAAAAAGCACTTGTCCAGCTTTTTAATCCTTTTTCCTGGAGGTGGTCACCCGAGCTCTAGCGGACCCATTAGCTTCGGTTTGTAGCTGTTTTGCGTGTATCTGATTGTACTGCTCTCTCCGTACCTCTGTCTCTGCCCATCACCATCAGTTGCCTGTGTGTATGACCATTGGTGCTCTCCGAGGCGCCAGTTTAACTCATATGTAAATAAATACTCCTCTCTCAGCTTTGGCCAGTACATCCACACGGACCTCAATAACCTTCAGGTATCAAAGACTTTTTCCCATTGTTCTTCAAGCCAAAATCACTACTACGTCTACAAAAGTATTACAGTTGTATAGAGCCGGTTACTTCACATGTACAGGCTATATGTGCTGGTCTTAGCTGCTCTGCTGTACCTTTTTATTAATGGCATTATTTTTTACATGTTAGAACGATATATATGGTGAACATGTCCTATGCAAATATAAAAATAACAGATTGTTGGATAATGTATGTTGTCTTAACTTGTATGCATGGAATAGTGAAGTTTACATTTGTAAATAAATTCATAAAATAAGTGGATATCGTGAGTGTGTGTCTTTATTATGAATGAAAAGGATTTTACGAGGAGTTAAGCTTCTTCGGTCAATTGACCTCTTAACCCCCACCTGAATTGAACACATTTTCTCCAGTTTGGCTTTGCCCAAATCTAAAAGCTGCTTGAAAAAACTAGCAACACATATGAATGGATGAAAATGCAATAAAAAAGGGACAAAAACATGAAAAAGGGACAAAGAATAACAGTGACAAAAATGTGTTGAAAAAGTCACAAAAATGTAACAAAAATGTGACAGAAAAGTGACAAAACACAACAAAAAAGCAACCAAAGAATAACAGTAAAGTGACAAAAAAGCGTTGAAAATGTGACAAAAACGTGACAGAAATGCCATAAAAGAGCAACAGAAAAGTGACAAAAATGTGACAAAACTGCAAGGAAAAAAATCTTTTTAAATTAGTTTTGTAGGTCTTAGCTTTCAAATGAGGCTTTACATTGGTCTATAGAGTGCGACCTTTTAGATTTGTGTAAAGCTGAACTGGAGCAAATGCACTTGGTTCCGCCTTAACCAAGTGCAAGGTTAAAAGGCTCTGTGTCCATTTTCATGGTTAAAACGTGTTCCTATAACTTTCCCAAAATCTCGCATATAGCATTTAGATTTAGAAATAAAAAACACATTCTTGCACACTGTTGAAAGCATCGGTGCCTATTGAAATGGAATATCTCGGCATCTACGTGTCTGACTTCTTAAACAAAGGGAACTATGGAGAGGCCATTTCCTGTCGCTCTGTGTCACAAACATTTCTCTGGGAGGTCAAGGGGTCGGGAGAATGACCTATTATTAAAGCCATCCAGACAATATCGTGATGTAACGTGTACGCGCTGTTCCCTGGATGTGCTGCTGAAAATATTTACAGTGGTGCAAGGATGGGGGTCATGATGGGGCTGAAGGGAACTCCTTATTTACGTTGAGTCAAAAATAATAAACAGCAAATTTGAGTGGGTTTATCAAACTTATCATATATGAGCAGTAAAGTATGTGGTCTGGGTGCACAGTACACCTCATAGCAGGAAGGTTGTAGGAGCTGAGATGAGACGACCCATCACTGTTTCTCACAGAGAGGTATTTCTCATCAATAAAAGATACTTGAATGTATTATTTCTCATTAGTGAAAACAGTGTTGCTTTTAATTGAGATCAGATAGAGATCTTGGAGGGTACATGTGTTCCCAGACTGTGTAGCTTTCCTCTGGGTGGTCCCTAAAAACGTGCAATAATATCCCCCTCTGTAATAAGACGGTCTGAACCTTAGTGGGACTTTCCCAGTTACATAAAATAAACCAAACAAAGAGGACATGGATCTCATTCTTGTGACCCATACCACTCAATCCTCATTCAATTCTACAGCTATATAAAGATACAAAGAATAAACACATTGTGGCTTTGAAAATCAAGGACAGTGAACCAACAATAAGGGAGAAGAAAGTTCCTTTTGCAAATCCACACAAAGCCTTTTGCCGGGTGCAAGGAAGAGTGTTTTCCACATCTTGATGCCATCATTTCAGGTGGAGGATGGATTTTTAAAGTAACTCCATGGGGGATTCACAATGAAATAAGTAAATAGAAAATTAATTGAAGTTCAACTTAATCATCTTTTGAGATTGGGTCCAAAAACTTGCCTCATCTTGCGGCTTAAAGTTCTTTCAGCTGCAACAATTGCTCTGTGACTCAGTAATGCCACCACAAATGAATGAATGAATAAATATAGTCTTAATAAAGACATAGGGAAACCTTCTCTGTTCTTGTACATAAAAGTTATCTTCCCTTTCAGGTAGAATTGGACCATGTTCACATACTGTATATTCCTTTTTGCTCTATTTGACTTAAGTATAATTTGTCTACCTTGTACTTTTCTGTGCTATTGCCTGAAATAAATGAAAAATGAATGAAGCTTTCAGGCAGTTTTTGCTTCAAGTGGATAGGTTCGGTAATGACAGAGATATTAACCATAATATTTAAATCTATCATTCTCTCCACCTCAAATGAAACAATAGTTGCTCAATAATCTGAACAGCCTAACTGGTTATTTCACATGTGCTGAGGAAAGGGGCGGTCTGATGAGGAGGAGGAGGACATTTGAAGTGGTCACGAGACTGAAGTCTGTGCCACACTTGTGCCCACACACGCTCTCCTCCTCGCAGAATCGTGCTGTGTCGTGCTGACCGTGTGTTGGTGGCAGACTTCTGAGTAGTCACCAAGACGTGTAGTCTGGGTGAACCGGTGAGTAAGCGAGCGAATCTCCCACAGTGAGGCCGTGCGTGGTGCCAGACTGGCCACGTTTGAGCTATTTTACACCAATGCTTTTCGAACTTTCACAGCTCCATTATCACCAGGGCTAAACTCTGTCTGTAGCAAGACTGAAAGAGGTCCAAACAGAGGTTAAAATCAGGCAAACCTGTTAGTTCTAATTGCCCTGAAACATCTAAAGAACCTTTGAGAACACAGCTATGATCTTACGTAAACATTTATCAAAAATATAACGCCAGGTCCTGTTGAACAATTCCTCTGTGTTGGTGACTTCCAACCATTTTTGTCTTGGGGACCTTGAGCGATATCCTAAGGTCCCCCCCACCTCAAGTCTGTGCTGATAATATAGAAAATATTCACTAAAACTACAGTGTTGTGCATTTATATTAAGCTAAAATAATCTATACATTTTATTTAAGTACCCTGGCCTATGGTATGACTAACTTTTTGATTATAAGAATTTTGTAAAAACCTGGTACAAAGCATTAGCAACAAAATAAATATTACAATACAGTGTACCTGGTGGGTGGCTCTCACTGAATTTCTGAGCATTATTATTCAGATTTGGTTCCAGATGATTAATAACAAGACATTTTATGATACTATTAATCAGGCATTGTTTTACTACTGACAGTGAAATGATCTGAATACAAGCTCTTGTCAAGAGACTCATGAGCAACACTGACCCCAGAACACACAATCAACGGTATATGGTATAACTTAGGGTCGACTTCAGCAACATCGCCCATCAAGTAAAGAAGAGGGATCATTTTGGGCTTTAGAATAACTTTTTGAGCTGATATACAATTGTCATTTTTCATGCTGAAGACAAACAGTGGGGGGAAAATGTATGTGAATGCTTTGGAATTTCTCACATTTCTGCTTAAATTGGTCATAAAACGTGATCTGATCTTCATCAAAATCATAAGAATGAGTAAACAGTGTCTGCTTAAACTAATACCACCAAGACATTTACATTTTAATAGATTTTTATTGGCTATAGCATGTAAACAGTCACAGGACGGGGAGGAAAAAGTAAGTACACCGCCTGAATCTCGCTGAACTGCAGAAGTTTTGTAAAGAGGAATGATCAGCCAGCTATTTAATACAGGGGTTCACTTACTTATTCCACGCTGTTGGGAATGTCTCAGGTTTTTCTGTAAAACATCTTGATGAATAATAATAAATGAAGGAGGGCCATCCATGAAGCTGCCTTAGAACGACCCATGGCTCACAGCACATAACGTTTTACAGAAGGAATAACTTAAGTCCAATGTTCCTGGACCAAGTCGCCAATTTTATGATTGAAAACACTAAAGGGCTTGATGAATAAGTAGGCATCTAATTGCTCATGACATTTTGCTTTTTGTCTTTGAAATCGTCCAAGTGGCTTAAATTTCTGTGGTGTCTTTGGCAGGGGCACATCCTGTTGGTGTCTGGAGCGCTTACAAGTTTGTCTTTGTATCATGTGTTTTAATGTCTGACTAGTTTTTCTCAGCGAGACAGATTTACCCACAGGTACAAATAAAGCAACCTAACCTAACCTAACCTTGTGAATTTTTTTTTTTTTATATGATGGCAAGTTATCCAGGCCCTGAGGCAACAAAACAGCCCCACACCATGATTTTCCCTGCACCATACTTCAAAGCTTTCACAAACATTTTCCTCTCACTGAAGCTGTAAAATGTTTTTGCTCTTTGTAACTACTTTTTACAAAAACTTGAAATGACTTAAATATGTCGTAAATATATTGCTGTCTTGCTAATCTCAGCTCAAACCTTAGGAGACTTCCAGTAGCCTCTTCACATAAAGGTGACGGAAAAGGAAAAAACGACACAGACACATGATGTTTGTAACAATAAACTATTTTTTTTCTCCATATTTACATTTGTACCTAATGTGCAAATTAATCATTTAAAGTGTAAACTCTTAAAGGAATACAAAATGATATATTACAGTCCTGACATGAGTCCATGGATTGATCGGTCACAAAGGGGGGGAACAGGAGGACAGTGCGGAGAGACAGAAGCGAACCCAGGGGCAGTGCACATCCTTGGCCGGGACACACAACGAGACAACATGGTACATCCAGCAACACGGACTACGCTTCTCACACCAGATCTGCAGTCGGCTCAGAAACCACCAATCAGTTCAGCTTTTAATATGCGGCATTCGGATATTGATTCTTTAAAGGCCCTGTACTTAAGAGACATGTTTATGAGCTCTGCTTTCAGGGAGTAATGTTTACTTTAGCTTCCATCCGCTAATTGAGAAATGGTTCTTTTGTCACGGAAAGTCTTTATTTTTACAAACAGCTTTAGTATTTTGAGAAACTTAAAAGAACTTGATTATAAATAATAAAGTATATGAACATAAATAATGACATAAATAAAATGTATTTTGTTATTTATTCCTTCATTTACTCATTTCAAATGAAGGCCTTTATAGTCCTCCATATTGTATCAGACTGCTACATATTAAAAATTGATCTAAGTATTTTCTGAGCCCACTGCAGTAGGACACCGGGCGCTGGCCCTGACTGGGTAAAGCGCTGTGGTCACAAAGGCTGTAGGTGCTTGTAGCAGCAAATATCTCTCTAGAGCAGTGGTTCCCAAAGCGAGCACAGACATGGGGGACCCAAGATCCTTCATATTATAAAAAGATATGAGAACACTTTATTTTACACTACCCTTGAAACATTGAACCTGCCACATTAAGTACGTATGTAATGTGCTATGTAACACTGGGTAATAACTTGTACTTACAGGTTACATAAACAATGGAATAATGTGTATTAGTACTTTGGTGGTACATAATGTAATAAGACATAAGACCCAAACTCTAAACCTAACCTTAAGGATCTTATTACATTATGTACCTCCAAAGAACTAATACACATTATTCCATTGTGTATGTACTGCATAGGTACAAGTAATTACACATTGTTACATAGCACATACAGTATCACTAGACCAAATTTAATGAATTTTTGCAAGATATTATATCTATTTTTCTTTAGATTTTAGAGTGGGGCCCCCAAATTGTTTGCGAGGTGATTTTGAGGGTACCGGCCTGAAAAGTTTGGGAACCACTGCTCTAGAACAGGGAAGAGAGACAGGCTCACACGGGACAGTGATTCAAGGTGCTACTCACCACGAGGGAATCACCACCAGACACTACTCAGACCACTATGGGGTACTCACACGGTTCTCAGCCTTTGTATATGTTGTGTTTGCAAAATCGAGGATTGACGGACAGAATTGCATGTTCGATACATCACCAAATTTGCAGTATTGTAATATTTGGGGGTAAAATACATGTGGCAAGAGGACAATATATATCGCGAAATCACTGAGCTCTTCGCTATCTGGAGAACCAAGCGAGTACCCGTATAACAAGGGAGGACATTCGGACTGGCTACCCCACGTGAGAGCAATATGACTCTAATTGAACATTGAAAATGCTTGCACATCAAATTCTCATAATCCCGTGCTTCAATTTAGTTTACAAAATCACACTGTGACAATTTTTTTTGTGACAAATTACAAGACACGGCTGACCTACAGAAGTTACAGTACCGGTGCATAGACAGAAACTGGGAGCGGGTGTAGCAAAAACCACCAATTTATTGCTTTAGTCTAATATTAATCTCCCATTGAGATTCTTTATGATTGCAAAACAACTACAAATTGTCCACAGAGATGTTGAAGATCTAAGCAGAGGTATTGCATCGGAACGGACCCCCTCAAAATGAAAATACACAACTTCCCCCCCTCCCCCCGACTTCATTAGATCACATCACAGAGAAATAACTTTTACTCTAAAACAAGTAAAAGACTAAATGAGACAAAAAACACAGAGGAGCACACGTTTGGCCAAAGCTGATCACTGTGTAAAGTTCGGCTTCCACCGTCTCCGACAGGGACAGGGACACAAGGGCATTCTTCATCAGAACAGAAACGTTATCCTACAGTCATCACGCCCGTCTGGCAGCTGGAGCCTGGGCCAGCCAGACACACGCATTTTATTTACTTACTTTGTTCATTATTAATACATTTTTTCACGTACATTATGTTTGGTATGATTGTAGTACGACTTTCTAATTTCTTTTTTCCTTTTTCCTTTTTAATTTGTCCTTTATTGGTTTGTTCATCGAGTTTTGTTTCAGTCGGTTATTCTCACGCGGGCGCTGAATTACAAAACATGTTCGTAACATACATTTGCAAAATACAGACATTTAAAAGTTGTTTGGAAATATTGTTTTTAGTGCCCCTAAGCGCTAGACATGTGTGGGCATCTACAGGACAGTGTGTACACGCGCCTCTGTCTCACTAACAAATAATCATATATAATTATTTTTATTCAGGGCTTTAAACCTTTGGGCTCCTCTGCTATGGTATTATAACATCAACAATATCTCAGTACAAATACTGTTATTGGCAACATGAAGATGCTTCATAGTGAAGTAAATTTAAAGAATGGTTAAGAGTTTACACTGCAAAAAGTAATTAACAAGATTAGTTTAAATATAAATAATAATCCAAATTTGAGTTGTTTTGACTGGTGAACATGTATTTGGGCCTTTGACCGAGATTATTTCACTTGTTCTGAGATGTTTCTGACTCATTTCAATATCGTATTTTCCGGACTATAAGTCACCCTTTTTTTCATAGTTTGGCTGGGGGTGCGACTTATACTCAGGTGCGACTTATATATCAACAACGGTGGCGCAGTTGGTAGAGCTGGTCGTCTTGTGATCGGAAGGTCGTGGGTTTCGAAACCCAGCCCCCGCAAAATGCACACGGTCGTTGAGACCTTGGGCAAGACACTTCACCTTACTTGTGAATGAGAGTGTGAATGAGTGACTGGTTCCTTATTGTAAAGCGCTTTGGGCCTGATAAAGGTAGAAAGGCGCTATGTAAATTGAGTCCATTTACCATATATAATCCCACAATGTTTTTTTCACATTGACAGCTGCTAGAGGGCACTCATGGCTTTTGTATCAGTATCTGCTATTCTTGTACCACTGAAGATTTAAAAAAAGAGTAATCGACCAGCAGAAAGACAGTTTGGAGCGAGAAACTTGTGAGGGACTGGCAAAAAGCCATCTAAAACTAGATGGCCAAAGCCAGAGGAAAGAGTTTGCAAATGGGTGCTTGAACCACGTGCTGCCGGGAGAGGCTTGTCAACGGTGCAGTTATGCCAGCATGCCCAGGTAGTTGGCAAGGCTGGTGTGACTTATACTCCGGAGCAACTTATATACATTTTTTCTTCTTCATTTAGCATTTTTTGGCTGGTGCGAGCGACTCATAGTCCGGAAAATACGTTTCGTCTTCAATTCAGGTCATTTTCTTTGCGAATGGGGTAAGAAAAGTCTTATCCCATTGGTTATTTTATTTCTTAGTTCAAGCCAGATGACCTCAAAACTACTTTTAAATGTCATTAAAAGAGCAAACTTGGTCAGATCAGACAAAAAGTCGAAATGAGTGAAAACCGCTCAAAACAAGATACATTTCCTCCAATGCTTGATATTTACTTTTTGCAGTGTATGAATTAACTAGAGCCCTTCCTGGTGCCTATCTAGTGTTGAAACCAAGCGCTTTCTATCTGCTCAGAAGGAGGTGATGTCCTCATACAGACTAGTCTTGCTGTGCGTGAATAAACACAAACTAATTCAGGTATTGAGCAAACATGTTTAAAAGGTTTGTATAAAATATAGTATAAAAAGGGAGCTTGGTAGTAAGTATGGTAGTAAGTGAACAGACAAGCTTAGTGTGTGATTGGCTGGCCAGGCTGCGAGTGTCGGTGATGGCTATGCGAGCCTCTCCCTCTCCCGGCGCCTCAGCTCCTCCCTGTAGCAGTAGGAGCAGTAGTTGTCCGTCTCGGGGCGGCCGTAGAAGGAGCAGTTCTCCCTTTTGCAGCGGCGTTGTTGAAAGCAGTACAGGGGGCTCCCGGTGCCGCGCACTTTGTTCTTGTCTTGGTTGAGCCAAGTGTGGGAGGTGTTGTCCTCATCGGCGAACTCCAGACAGTCCTGAATGTCCCCCGCGTCGAAGCCGTTTGTGTAGGTGTGGGACAGCCCGTAGGACAGCGTCTCCATGGTGTTAACAGTGCGGATCCCCGACAAGCGAGCGGGGCTGTAGCTTTGGGAGGACAGAGAGCGGTTCTGTTGGGGGTAGGTGGCGCACGTCTTGAGCGTACCCACCAACGGCTTGTAGGGCTCGTCGTGGAAGATGGATGATTGTAGGTTGACATCTTGTAAGTGTATGACGCTGTGCCGCTGGATGGGGGGAGTATGGCTGTAGTGAGCTGACACGGGGATGGGCCCTAGTTTTTTAGCACCAATACTTGGGGAGGAGTAAGGTGCCGGGGCAGGGTGCGTGACGTGATGGGGGACTATAGGCGGGGTGAGAGGAGGGACCGTGGCGAGGGCAGTGGCTGGGATCGGACTGTTCCTGCCCTGGGTCTTTAGCGCCAGAGCCGGCTGTGTGGAGTAGGTGCTGTGGGGCAGGACGGGGGAGCAGCTTTCTGGAGGTGAGCTGTCCGAACGCTCCCTCTGGAAGACGCTCTCGTGCTCGGGCTTCTTACCCGCCGGTTCGCTGGTGGTCGGGGGCTTCCTCTCGGCCTCCTTCCTCTTCTGCTCCTGCTCCTGGCTGAAGCGTTCTTGGGCGTTGGTCAGGTAGTAGCTGATCATCTCCTCGTGGAACTGGTGCCGGTGGCTGGTGAGGAGGAGCGCGGCGAAGATGAATTTGCGCTCTCCCTGCATGGCCGCCCGCAGTATGTTGAGGCTGAGCTTGACGTCCGTGCTGTACTTCCAGTTGTCCAGGCTCTTGTCCCCGGAGCTCCGCCCGGAACTGTCCTGTCTGTCCGTGGGGGAAGAGCTCGAGGGCCGGTCTGTCGGGGAGGGGCTTGTAGCCTTCTCTGATGATGTGGAGCTCGCCGACTGGCCGGACTCATCTTTGCTTCCTTTACTTGACTTAGACTCCTTTTTCTTAGACGTTTTTTCCGCTCCGTTCTCACCGTTGCGACCTGAGGATAAACTGGATTTGTTCATTTTGCCGTGCACGAGCCCCCCCAGACCTCCCATGTTCTTCTTCAGCTTGATTCCCAATGTTTTGCTGAAGCTGCCCAGTTTGTTGGCTACCGAGTCGGTGCGGCTCTTGTCTTTCTCTTTGCGCTGCTTGTCCTTCTCTTTGGTGGGTTTGACCATGTTGATGTTGGAATTGCTGCCCACAGACTCTCGGTCAGATTCCATGGACTCAGCCAGAGACTGGACGTCCTCACCGGCGGAGGCCGTGGGTGACTCTGGCTGGGCCAGCGGAGCCTGTAGAAATCCAAATATGAATTAAAGAGTGTTTCTTAAATAGGCTGTGGATTGTAGCCAAGCCTTCTGAGGTGGTCATGTCTTTTTACTACAAAGTCAAGTAAACCCACGAGAGATATTAACATAACTGTCTTAAATAAGGGGTCGCCATATATATGTTTCAAAATACCGTGCAACACTATTATTATTATAATAAAATTAGATGATGGGTTATCTTTACTGCAGACCGAACAAAACCAAACTGATCTGATAAAAAGAACATTATTGTATATTTCATAAAACAGGATATGCTGGTAGAATTATTTAAAGGGGCTAGAAGAAGTTCAAAAATGTAAAAATTATGCATTTTCCTCCCCCTACTTGTTCCAGCAATGTCCTAATGTGTGGTGAACCCAAACCTGTTCACCACAACTGCCTCTAAAATCCTGCACTGTCACTCAAAAAAGTGTTAATTCCGGTCCAAAGTGCCGTCCTACACAAGCTTAATATAGAAACTGCAGTTACGCACAAGACCTGAGGTGGCAGTAGCGAGTATAAAATGTCAACTTCCATCTAGTCCCTTTAAGTTCTCCAGTTGAAGTATCCAATGTTGTGATCATGAAAATGACATTATTTTTTTTTCCAGATTGAGAATGTCATAGATTTACACAATGTTACTTTAAAACCTTTAAAAATAAGTTACACATTACAGTTATAACAATATAATAGCTATGATGAGCAATTCCTATTAAAGCTCATGTACATGACAAAGGGAGAGGAATAAGCCCCAACTTGTTTCTAGCTGTCACAAACTTCTGGGCATATTGATTATTCATGTGCAGGAATGTTGATGTACATTTGACAATTTTTTCTGCATGAGTTAATTACAAACATCCACCACACAACCAGTGCTTTTTACGTGTCTTAATCAATTACAATATAGCAGTGGCTTTTAAAACATACTTTACAAGACCAACAATACATTTACTCTATTTTCAAGGCAAGCAAATATGTAAAGGAGCTTTACAGCGTAATGTCATTTAGGCCTTTCAATTCTCACTTGGATTGCTGACCACAATAACTTCCCTCCATAGCACAGATGAAGATGTAAAGCATGTGGTTGACATAACAATGACTATGGAGCTTTTCGCAGCTGAATGATCCATGACTAAACTAACACATGTGTGTGGAAAGTTACCCTGGTTTCTGAGGGAATCCGAATCCACGTTACATTCATGTAGTTGTGCAGCAGGTTTAGTTTGGCTTCCAGAGACAGGATGAGTCTGCGCACAAACACAAGGTCAGTTACCAACAGGCAACTGTTAATCAGTCATGAAGCGAACAATTGTATGAGTCATCTTTGAGTGGTTGACTTAAAAAAAATAGCAAGATATGAGTGTATATTTCACCAATATTTCAAGGCGACCAAACTATCCCACCAAGTAAAGATGTAAAGATCCATGCCATCGTGCAACCTTTCACAGAGACACATTTAACTTTATACATAAAGAAGAGGAGCATTACTAGACGGCTAGAATATAAAGTCCAATGATCAAAATCAATCAAGATTGTAATTATAATAGTAAGTTTAGTGTCCCTATCAAAGCTCACACCAAACCTACGTCCTTGCACAATATGGTATTGTTATTTAATGCATACAAACAATAATTGTCAAAATAAATACTTACTTTTAAAGCATCCTGCATTTAACATATTATGATATGAATGTCCTTTTATAGCTATCAGATATGTTAGTGCAGTGGGTGTGGGTTTTGCATCAGTTGCTTGGTTCTGTATCCATAATGTAACTATATTATAAGATCTATGAATGAGAGAAAAACATGTGTTTGTTAGATGAAATAGCTACACACAAACCGTATGTTTGCTTGCATGGGTAAATAAATTAATGCAACTGGTGGAAATGCTAAAAATATAAATTTCACATCGCATGTTTATACTTGCACGATCCTAAGAATTTGCATTCATTGGTTTTAGTCACATGCCTTATTCCTGTTATGGACTACATTTTGAAGACTGTAGATTGAGCAGTAATACTATATATATATATATATATATATATATATATATATATATATATATATATATATATATATATATATATATATATATATATATATATATATATATATATATACTATAATAATGATATATATATATATATATATATATATATATATATATATATATATGTATGTATATACTGTATATTTTGAAATGTTTGCTATAGCAGCAGTTCTGTTCTTAAATTCTTAAAAGCCACGGATCGTCCATTATAAAAATGCTCACATGATTTAAGTACCCATGCGTATGTGGAGTTTGACGTAATCTGACAGAGAACATAAGCCATGCTCAGAATGCAGTCAGTGGAGATGTCGTAACTCTCTTTCACAGCCCTGAGTATATGGTTATTCAGTCATGTGCCGTATTGGCCTTACTTGGCGAGCTTGGCATTATCATTGTCGTCCCTCCCCCACTCCCAGTCTTTCCCAGGGTCAACGGCAAAATGGAGCGCCAGCAGCTTGTGTTCGGAGTCGGTCAGAGGGATAACAGCTGGAACAAGAGCAGATTATCATCACATGGTTAGTTTTGTCAAGTTACTTCTTCGTTTGAAATGAATACAGTAAATCCATAGCTCGGTTAAGCACTCAAATTAGACTTCTTTCATTGACAATCTTCACTGAATTGTAAAGAAGCTTAAGACATTTTTCTATGGCCTGGAATTTCTGGGTTAGAGGCAGTTGGGAACGCTTTGTCCTACCCTTGTCTGAGTGAACAGGACACACGCACCAACCACTTTACCAGTGAACTGCTTTACAATACATACTCGGACTGATAAAGCAATTAAATCTAAATCACACTTTGGTTTCTGCTATTTAGGTAGTACAAAATGCAGGTCGAGGATATATCGGGTCGATATTTGGGTATTTTACAATATGGCTGCCACAACAATATCTCCGAAACCGAAAGTGATAGAGACTTCTCGTTGTGAAAATGAGCTTCCTTCAAAATGCCTTCTAAACATGAATGTTCTCAATAAATCCACCCTCTATGTCTAATAAATCGTCCACTGCTGTCACAGGCAACACTGACACATTTTACAGTTTAGAAGCATCATACACGATTATAGACAAAAAATCTGCAGTGCATATCGACATCGGCCATTTAGAATCGACTTCGGCCTGAGAAAAAGCCATGTCGATTGACCTCTAGTACGGAATCAAAACCATAAACCATAAATATCCACTCAATGCATGTCATTTTTGTGTTTTTTTTTCAGATTTCAGTCTTAATTTCATTCTCAACATTAAAGCAGAACTAAGTATCTCATGCCCCTAGAGGCCATAAGCGCAAGGTGCAGGTGTCGTAGCATGTTGCGTTTTTTTACTCATTAATTGTCCAAGAGAGTAAATACTACGCTGACAGAAAAGAAGAAGGGAAAGAGGGATATTGTACATCCAATTACACAATGGAGATTTTTTTTCACTCAAACTTGGCTGTAAATACTGTTTAAGTGGCGCTAGCCCACAGTTAGATTTGCCTGTTAGCGCCTCCGACTCGTAGGCAGCAAAGTTGCAATTGTGGTGACCCTCCACTCATCCCATTAACACTTGTATTACCCCCAGAGGGACTACAGAAAGGATTCATTAAGGTAAACAAGTTAGTACTGCTTTAATTTCAAACGTTAATACTAGTCCAGACCTGTTCAAAATGGCCGCTGTGAACTGAATCTAGTCTCTGAAACATAAATGGCAAATCCAAATCCAAAATCGATGCGTCTAGTAAAAACTATGGTAATGTCTTTGTATTTCAGTTTTGGAGACTTTCAGACCTCAACGTTTTAGCAACAGGAACCTTTCTCCAGAGTGCATTTGCATGATAGTGGAATATCCTGATTAGTACATTTCCTAGCATATTTCCTAAAATAACAACACGAATCAGCAGGATGCTTCTTGTTTTTCATGTTTAAAACTCTTTTCAGTTCACAATCGCTTTTCCTCTGTGACAGCATTTGACAACAGATACACATTTTAAAATAGCTAACATTTATATACACCCTTCTTTGCACATATTTTTCAAGGTTGACGATAATAGTCAAGGGCAGACAATAATTGCATCTAAATATAAGCAACAGTCGTCATGAATCATCCGTCAGCCTGTGAGTGCTCAGTGATAAATGCCTCTCTCCAACGGTTGTCACTCACAGTCAGTCAGCAGCTGGGAGAAGATTGCAGCTCCATGCTCTACGGCTGCTAAGGATTTTAGTCATTTTTTACTAATGCAAACTTAGCAGCTCAGTGCTACATGAGTCACACCACGTTATAGTGCCTCAAAGTAAAGCCAACCGCGGCTTTTGAAGGTTCACCCTTCACTTTTATTGGCTAAATTCCCCTGTCACTCATTCGGGACCCGACAAGACTAACCAAGAGGAGGAGGAGTTGAGAAAAAGAGTCTGTGGTTGAGCATAGAGCTGCATTTAAAGGAAAGGCCATTGAATAATCATGTGATTATAGCAGTAAAGTAGCATACCGTCATATTAGGCCTTACTGTCACTACCACTACAACAGCAACTGCTACTTCCCCTAGTAATAATATACAAACCTATCTGGATTCTGCAATGTAAAATCATGCCTCAAGTTTTTCCCCTCATATTTTTCCCTATAAGAAAATACTGCTGTATGTAAAGTCATCATGTGCCCTTTTGAGCCACTTACTCTGATGAGATAAGCTGTCTTTAACAGAGACGAGAAACAAGCCCAACCACAGTTTTGTGGTTTCAGCCGCGTTAGTGCAAGATAGTCTGCTCAGAAGGGAGTAGGGACGGTCTGCTGTGATTTAAGATAGATCTATGAGTTGGTTTGTCTGAAAATATGAGTAACCGTAACCCAAACCCCAAGTAAAGTGCTTTGTGACCATGTCTGTGAAAGGCGCTACACATAAAGTCCTTTTCCTTTCCTAAAGTTAACCATATCCCTGTTCCTGACTCTACTTTGTGTCATGAAATCTTACGTTTTTACAGCAGACTATGTAGCTAGATAGTCTGCTCGCGAAGGACCACAGCCGTGTGCCGATGGTGGCCTTTAAATTATGTCAGTTTTGTTTCAAAGGACACATGATGGTCGGCCAAAGTCAACCTAATGAGTCTAAGACATAGTCAAGGCCATGACAAAAGACAATTAACCAAACATTGGGCTTTTGCATCAACTGCTCTTTCAATCTGTTATATCTGGGATGCCTTCCTGATGAGCTGACTGCAGATGAAGTTTACCTTTTGATAATCTTTGTGGCATCAGCCAAGAAGGCCATAACACAATGTTGGTTAAAGAAACAGCCACCCACACTGAATCTTTTTACATCTATTGTAGAAAATATAAAACTTATGAAACTTGTTTATGTTCATAAATAAAAAGTTAAAAATAAAACAATAGACATTTAACCCAACAGATAGTGGGACAGAGTTGTTTATACTGGTACTCACTATACAATAGAGCAGGTCTCCTCCCCCTTTTATTTTACCCCGCGGGATACTTTTACGTAACAAAAATGAGAGAGAATCCTTATGCTTCGAAGACTCTTGGGTAACTATGCAACTTAGGTGGAGTTTACCCTGGAGAGTTTATAAATGAGGTGATATTTCAACATAATTATAGAAGATGAGTTCAGGATTCAAGATAGAAGATCTCTTAATTTATCCCAAAACAAATCTGTCTTGGACACACAGGCTGCCACTTGAGTTTCCTCTTAAAACTTCACTATGTTCACCTAAGTATTTGCAATACAGTATATCAAACAGGTTGAGAGCTACAGCTTGTTAGAACAAAGATGAGTGAAACCATTAACAATACAAACTCCTCCCTACTAGATTAGTCTGAATACATACAGCTGTAGAGGTGAAACGTCCTCAATGTTACAACAACCCAGTACAGAAGACAGCTCGAGAACCTTTGTCCACGATGGAAACTTCTTTATGACTGAGAGGTTACATAAACTAAGCAAACCAGAGCACTTTTGGGGTCGATGTAAGAAGCTGACATTTATGTGGAGAAATTGTTCTGCGACAAAAATGGATACAAAAATGTCTTCATAAAATAGGAAATCTTAATAGACCAGATACAGAAAGGTACGCAGATCTGCCCTCATTTACAACCAATGCCATAAATACATTAACCGTTGACCTTATTTATTTTATTTATTGGTTTATTTGGTCGGGACAGTGCATGTTAACGAACATACATGGGTCTTTCATGTGTAACCTTGAGGTTACACATGAAATTAATTAGTGTTATTACTATTGATTACTCTATTAGACTAGCTGGAGTTCTTTAAATAAAACTCCAGTGTGTATTGGTTTCCTCTCCGGATGAACAGATGGACACAGGGTTCTTGTCTCCTGAACAGCTCACAGCACATGCTCCTGAACGTCCTGATCCCATCTCAGCAGCACACAGTGTACCGGCCTGAGCTGCACTGTCTGAACTGCTCTGATGTAGCAAGGGCTGAGGCGCCACCTTCTGGACGAAAGCAAGCTCTACCACTGCACGGTATTTAGCTTACACAACATTGTGCTGCAATATTGTTGGTAGATGCGCCACATGTTGTACTGGGGCCTTTTAGGCGGCTCATCTGCAATTTCAGACTTTATTCATGTTAATTAGAGATAATCTTTGCTTTTGAAATGCATTTAGGTGAAGTGTTTTAGTGATTTATTCATGGTTCACACCCAGTTTAGTCCAATTCAGGTCTATTTTGACTATGCTCAGACCCAGACTAAGCCTGCTGGTACTTAGGTCTACTGATTTACGAGGTGGGACTTGGTGTAAAAAGTTTGAAGAGCACCATTAACATTTTTTATGCACATTTGCACATTTTGCAAGTTTTAATACTCTGATTGGCCTCACAGACCGCAAGAAAAGATTAGTCAAAGCAGGGTGACCAGATCTTGTGGAAATTAAGGCAGTTAAGCTGCTTTTTGAGAGTTCACACGAGTAAAAAAAATGTCTGCGTGTTGGAGCAGGTAAAATGTGTGATTTATAGCCTAATGCCTGGGTGTCAATTCAGCTCCCACGCCAGGTCGCGGGCCACATGTAATGTAAACAGGAAAATACTTTTTTGCAATAAATAATAATAAGATGTGATTTGGTCAAAGCCTAATCAATAACAACAGCTTACACTTGTATTGCACTTTACAAGCCTGTGTTACAAGTTTCTCAAAGTGCTACATTTTGGTAATTATTCATTCACTCCACACTTGGTGGTCATAAGCTGTTATTGAAGCCACAGCCGCCAAGGGGGCAGACTGTCAGTTTACCACATGGCTATAATATGCTGTTCATATCCTGATCTATTATTATATCAGTGCCCTCTGCTGGACACGGGTGAAAATCTTTCCTTTTTTTAAATTTTAAGCTGCCCCCTAGTGGCTGGAATAAGCACTCTGGTTATTCTTTAAAAATTCACAACTCCACACAGGAATGGGCTTTTTGGGACATACTCTGGAATTTATGCTCTACAGGGCAAGGGCCGGATTAAATCATCTGGCGGACCGCCTGTTTGACATCCCTGGCCTAATGGTTAGTAAAAAAAATCACTTGACTAGCAAATCCTCAAATCCAAAACCATATATGAAACTCTTTCCATGACAGAGAAGGAAGGGAGCGAGTCTGGAGCTGGAGCGCAGTAACTTAAAACTAGTAAAATGCCCAATAAATTACAACTGCACTGAATGTTAAAATGTTCTGATACTCTTGGAAGTGTTTGGCCTCTGATTTCTAGCAGCCATGTGTCAAAGGAAGTCAAGTAGAGACAACAGGTGCCACAAACTGCCTTGTGACATGCAGTCATAAGTATACTGCACGCACATATGTCAGTCACATACATGTTCATGTCTGTAGATGGAAAATGATCAATGGTCTCAACCTATATAGTGCTTTTACCCATAGAACTTTACATCAAGGAACCACTCACCCATGCACGCTCTCATTCATACTCCAACATACAGACACTGTGCAACCCTGTAAGATTACAAAGGAGCTTACCTTGCTCTCGCTGCTGGTCCCTCTGCTCCATAGACACCAGGGCGGAGAAGTGGGCCTGATCGTAGGCCAGGACCAGGGGGGAGCAGTGGCAGCGGCTGGGGGGCACCTCCAGGGGCAGATACAGCCCTCCAAACGGGATGGGAGCAAATGCTGGGGCAGAGGACATTCAGGTTATTGTTGGAAAAAAGGTTAGGGATAGTTAGAGATATAAACACAATTTTAACAACTGAGCAGGTAAGACTACAAATCATTGGGTTTAGTTTAAGATCAACATGTAAAATGAGAGGCCCACAGTTTGAAGGATTGGATACAGCCAACTCAGTTCACAATGTCCCAGCACAAACAAGACTTAAAATATATTGCAATTATAGTCTTCATACACTTCAAACAGAGGAAAACAAACAATTCAGCTTGAGAGTAATGAAGACTGGGCTAAAAACTGCAAAGGGCTGCCTAAACTGTACACTTAGTTACACTTAGGGCCTGATTCACTACGCCAGGTACTAACTAGCGTGCAGCGTCTAATTTACTTTAGAAATTGTTCATATTATTGAGAGACAAAAATCACAATTGCACCTGTTTTTGCACCACTTTATTTTTCACATGTGCTTGTAAATAAGGCCCTGTTTATTCTGTAAAAAAGAATCATTATTTGTTGTTTTTGTGAGCAAGCTGAAGGAATGCCGTCTGCACTAGGGCCTGAAAATGTCTGAAGCCTGACATTGGGTCGCATTTTTTTAACGCCACCTGCTGTTCATACTTTGTAAAGCTGGTATGGAATGGCAGGTGTTATATATATAGTATGGACTCACATTGTACAAGTATGTGCGGTGCTTCTAATTACTGTCACTCTAAATATATGCTGGTACCTTCCCCTCCTGAGTCGCGGAGCATGGTGTCGGCCACCACCACGATGGGCCTGCGCAGCACATGGGCCAGCACAAACACATGGAACTCCTCCAGGCTCTCGTACACCGGGTCCTCCGAGTTATCCACCCTGAGCGAGACAACAGCCTTACAACAGGGCAGAGGCAAATTCAGCAAAGCCAGAGCTGAGGCAGGCAATTTGCCATGCAGGCTGCAAACTAACTCTTAGGCCAAAGGTAGGCAATGTCAGGCCTGTGAGCCAAATCCAGCTCCAAAAATTACACCCAAGAGCGACTTCAAGGTCTATTAATGTCAATTTCTAGAACAATCGGCCCACCACCAGGCAAACTTACATACCCAATCTTGTCTAACCCCTCTCTTGGTGCGTGTATTGCAGGGGGAAATAAATCTGTTGGAGTCTGTGTGCCCTGTTATGGGGGTTCTTACGAGGTAATCTCTAAGGATGAATTATGAGAGCGAATGGTCCCTTCCCTCGCTGGCCCTGGAAGTAGCTGAGACTAACCCCAATGTTACAAGGATAACCTCCTGCAACCACAACGCCTAATGTGAGAAGCGAAAGCAAATATACTAACATTGAACTGCCTTCTGTACTTAAGTCTGTTTGAGAGCGAAAGTGGAAACAGCGAGGTGCAGTACGTGTGTGTAGGAGGATCAGAAACAAGCGAATCTCACAGACACTTCGAGCACAGGCGAAGAAACGGGCTGAGGCCAAACCGAACCGAGAATTAAACAAGAACGCAAAAACATTAAACACTGTGCGATACTACCACTAAAAACACAGAGGCCAGATATGTTTGTGCGAGCTCAGAATTAACTCCTTACACTAGCAAGCACTTCAAATAATATAGTTTGCAACTGTGACCTTCACAAACCGTGAAACAGACACTGAAATGTATTTTGTAATTCTACACTGAATAATCTAAAACGTCAGGAATGAAGAAAAAATACTTCCTGAGCCTAGTGTACATTCATCTATTTAACTCTCATTGAATTTCATGCGACAGAGCAGTGATGAATCGGTTTGGTTGTACTCTGAGTTGCACATTACAGTAATGGGATATGTGTACACTGTAGGCGGCTGCCTGCTCGTATGACGCTCAGTCTCACCCTCCGCTGGTGTTGCCGTTCTTGCTGAGGTGAGTGCGTGGCTCGCTGGAGGCCAGCTTCAGTAACTCGTTCCACTCTCTCTCCCACTCCTCTTCAGTGTACACCAGCCCTGACTGTGCTCACAGAAGCATACAAGGTAATCTTAGTCACAGAAATAACGACATGCTGATCTTTCATCACTCAAGAACATCGATGGAATTGTTTATTGGTATGACAACGGCCCAAACTTCATAACATTTAAAACCTGTGGATAGAGGTGATCAATGTAAGGTACCACATGTTACTGACCTCCTTGTTCTGTTGCGTCTGCTGCCACCGCCACCTTCTCTTGAGGGCGTCCCGCTCAGCTCCGCTCTTCATCATGGTGTACAGAGACTTCCTCAGCATCAGGTCTCTGTCGTGGAACCCCCACATCCCTGAAACACACAGCGTCAGTCAGTGCCCTGCTGGACACAACATGAACAGGCTGCAGGAAAGTTGGCGCTCTCATTAAAACGCCCTGGTCGACTGTCGGATCACATTATGTGAGCTTCAGTGAGAGCCCAGGGAAGGTCTGAAGGTCTGCTGTCTCGTGGGACACAGAGCATGAATATATAATCTCAAAACCCTGCAGTGAACAACTCAAAGCATACTCATGGTAAGCACTCAAGTCTGTGTAGATTTAAGGCAGAGAATAGATGCTACAGATATAAAGTGGTTTAGGCAATTAGCATGCAACAGAATAGAATGGGGAAGAACGATGCAGCCACTTCCACTGTTTGGTTTTCCTTGCTTGAGTGTGGAGTGTTACAGACTTAACCAGTGGTCCCCAAATCTTTTTCTCTCAGTGAGTCATATTTGGCATGTGACCCTTATGGTTGCTTGAGTGTGGTATGGATGAGAGCTCACCCAGAGAGGCAGCATGCAAGAGGCAATTCCCATCTCCAGTTGTGGCCAGCGGAAGTAACTTCTTACAGCTCGTGCACATGGTGGACCACCAGTTCAAACGACCTGCTCAAAAGAAAAGGAATTAAACATTTCAAACACTAAAACAAAAGAATGGGCCAGATAAATGGGTCAAAATTAGCAAATCGCAAAAGCAGCTATAATACAATGCCCTCTGAGGAGAACGAAATATTCCGTCTCCATAGGGTCTTATTAAAGCTGCTTATACAGCTGCTGGGTCACTACAAGGTCAAATACACACAAATATCAACTTTCATAATGCAATAATACTCCGCTAACACACGTCCTTGTATTGATTCTTGAACAAGTTTAGTGGTTAAAGGCCCTGTGTCTGATCATAAACTAGCAGGCCTAGTTGTTGTTGTTCACATCAATGTGTCAGTATTGAGGAGAATTGGGATGGTGGAAATGCATTAGAATGAGTTTGAACCACAATAGTAAATGCTCCCTCCATCATTGTTTGTGAAAAGAAAAAAGAAAATCAGATGTAGGGCCTTAAGTATTTCTCTCAAATGTTCTGCTGTGTTCATGATGTGCACTATGAACTGCATCGTACTCAGAAAAATTGTAACTGGATATTTTTTCAATAATCGTTTGGCCCAAGTGCGTGTAGCTGCTTTTACGCACAAAGCCTCTCCTTCTCACTTACAGTTTCGAAGTATATGTATCTGATTACGTGCGTTTCAGATGGCGGAGGGATAGTGGAGTATTGACCTGCTTGCTCCAGTGCCATCATGGTGGACTGCTCGATCAGGTCCCTCTCGATGAAGCTGCGGAAGTCCTCGCTGTACACGCTCAGGTCCGGCAGCTGGAAGGTGTAGATGGGCATGTCCAGAGGGAACTGCTCACTGGTGCACTCTGACGCCACCTGCAGGCGGGCCAGGGACACGATGGCCGAGCTGGCGTGGGAGATGCCCCGGGACAGGCGCTTCTCTGTGAAAAAGAAACAAATAGTGAGCTGGGTCTGCCTAATAATGCGCCACCTAGTAACATCACAGATTATGAACAAAAACTGTTGTTGATATTGATTAATGGTTGTTCTTTACTTCACAGCACAGTAAAAACAGAATGGAAATCAGATCAATGAGGGATAATGCATTTACAGTCCTATTTCATGTAATTACCCTAACCACACTTCTAATTATCAAGACTATTGTTAGTAGGGCCCACAAAGATAAACATAAACATAACAAATCATACAGAACACACATAAAAAACAAAAATCCTTACACTTCGGTGAAACAAAGTGTGACCCATAATTGTTAAAAACATATAAATTGCCAAATTTTTGAGATTTCTTCTTGTTTTTGTTCAACTAACACCACTCTCTTACCCCATGATAATTCTGGACTGCTCAGATGTCCCCTTTAAAAGCCAGATCAGCACTTATGTTTATTTAAACTAAGTTGAATGTTGCTCCAGTGTGATAAAGTAAATAGAGACCAGGCTATGGCACTGTGCCTGTACTCTTATGCTCAACTCAACCACAACGTTCACAGATCAAACAACATGAATAATTGAACATAGACAACCAATGCTTTTAATGAAGGTAGTTGCTCTATTATCTGTATTTGTGTGTATCTGGACATGGAAATGTGTTTTGAACATTTTATTGCTGCGTTCAAAATAGCTTATATACTGCAACCATTGCAGGCGTGGGATTTAAGCCTATTGTACGCCCACGTCCATATTCAAAGTAGAAACAACTCCATGCCTCTGTTTGGCTGACACCCCCTGAGTGCTGCCTGTACCTTGTGCACTGTCCTCCTGCTTGTGTGTGCTGGTCCGCTCGCTCTTGCTGACGTGAGTGGGGGTGTCCCGGCTCTCCTGGGGGGACTTGTAGTAGCGCCCTTCATTGAAGGCCTGGGGCAGGTTGGCAGTGTGGACCTGCCTGAGCTCCTCATAGTCATTCAGGGCTGCGCTGAGGTCCCAGTTTTTCCCTGAGCAAAATAAAATGAATTAATTTTCATGAAGACATTTTTTTTGATACAGGTTTTAGGTTTGCAGTAACACTAAGATGCCTCTGAACAAAACAACATCAGAAACAGGCACTAAATAAAATAATAAATACAGAGTTTGATAGCAGTTTGTGATGACTGAAAGAGCTAAGAAATACTATGTACAAATATATAATTTCGGAACTATTATTTGGTTTAATGTAGAATAGGTACTCATGTACTCATCCTTAATGTAGACTGATACATGAGTGAGTTTAGAAAAGTCTTTTAAAGACTTGCATTCTAACTCAACAAAAAAACGTCCACAGTCAGATGGTGATTCCTGGAAATGTGCAGTGCTGCAGTGAGACAATGTCTGGTTAATCTCATTAATGTTGATGTTCTTATGAACATTGTCCATAAATGCTTCCAGTGCATGCATCTGAATGGACGAGTGTAACGAGAGAGTCCAGATAATGGACAGTTAATGGACCCATAGTGAGACACCAGAAGAGCATCACTTTAGTCTTCATATGTTGATAATGGATGGAGCCTGTAGGTCCTGTATGAGTGTCCTGACCATGTGGTTAGTGTGGGCCTTTACCCTCCAGCAGGTCTCTGGCCAGACCTGGCTCTGCCCCTGTGGACCGGACGAAGTCTGACAGGACTGCGTCCATGTCCAGGGTCATGTGATCATGAGTCATGTGACCATGAGTCATGTGACCATGTGTCATGTGACCATGTGTGAGCGCCGGCCAGGGCGCAGCGGAGGCCTTGGTGGATGCCAGCCTTCACGTTCTCATCTGCAACAAAGCAAAGGAGGAAATGTATAATTAAGAAACACAGAATTACAACAACCATGAATGTATACAATTAATGAAGAACAACAAACACACATAGTATACATAAACTAAAAAACAAAACAAAAATCACTTGTTTATAATCAGTGACTCAAGAGCAGCCAAAACAGAGCACACTGTGCCCAACACAGTCCAAACAGGACCTGCCAAACTGGCAGACACCCTGCTCTGAGCATCACATTAAATTCAACCTAAAAATAAATTCATCCTTAATAATTCACAGTATATCTGTGAATCTGACTTATTTTCCCCCAGAATGCTGGTATTAAAGTGAACATATATTGGTTTTCTGACAGTTGTCTTAAGACAACATGACTATGATTTACATGATGATGCTACTTTAAGATTTTAGCGATCACAACTGCTGCCTTGTTGTGTAATAAACAACACCCGGTTTGAGACGTGCTCCTCCTCCGGCCTGTGGAATGAATGAGCTCTTGCATGTGTTCCATTCCAGTGGAGGCTGAGTGGGAGACGCCGCGGCTCAGCACATTGTCAGAGGAAAACAACACCCACTGGTTTAGATCTAAACACAGGACGACAGTCAGCCTCAGCGCGGGCCTGCACTTTCAGGTCAGTCGACAGCTGAGATCTACGTCCTTCCAGTCCATAAACACAGCAATCCTTTCTGCATCATTTCAATAAACACATTTCATTTGTTACAACGAAAAACAATGACAAAACTATTGACACATATTAAACTGCCCCACGATTTGTCTTTCATTATCCTAGTGGTGTGTTTTTGTGGATAAAAGCAAAAACATTCTTGACAAGATCCTTTGAGAAAAAGCCACTGATAAAACATAAAGAGCAGGTCAACGCCCAATGTGTCCATGAGATTGATAAAAAAAACATTGTCATATAGCACATATTCTGATAAATGACGTAACCAGACACGTTTAATGCACCAGTGAATGAAGAGAATCGTCATGTCATTGTAACTTCTCACATGTACCAGAGAGTTTTCCTCATTATGAATGTAGACCAACACAGTAGTGGAAGTTTTACTGACCCAGTTACACTCAGTCATGATGTGGTACGTGCACTATAGTTTGCACAGGACAAATAGGAGAAAAAACTGTCGTAATGCAAAATCAAACCTACTGTCTGTATTTCGTCTGAGTGTTGTTGTCGTGAGGCCATCTGAAGACCACAGCACTGTCCGGACCAGGGCTGGGCTAGTCCATGACCTCAGCAGACAGGACCACACTGGGGACTGACAGAACCCTGCAACACACACAAAGCGGACACGCAATCAGATTAAAATGACATATATTTAAAAAAGAATCATATTTTCCTACTGTACTACTACATGGAAAAGAGAGATAGGTTATTACAGTACATTTTTGTAAGAGCTGTTTTGAAAAGACTTACGTTGTGCGAATCTGACTTTGCTGACTGAGCTTTTAACCATGTTCTATTGCTGGACTTGTGTTTTGTTTCATTCCTGCACATCTGAGTTATTCTGCGTATTCAGCTCGTCTGCTTCTCAAGAGGCCAAATAAAAAGCACTTGTGTGGTGATCCGGCGCTCCTCTGTGTTTTGAAGTCAAGACAACTTCAACGACGACTTATCCAGGTCATTTATGCACACAGATAGTTTATCCGATCCGATTGGGACCGTGTATGTTTATGAACTAGGGATGTTCGTGGTTATTCAGTTCATGGATTAAAAGAAACACTATCAATAATCGTATAAAAGGGTAATGAAGGGGAAACCAAAGCACCCAGAGCAAACCTACGCAGACAACGGGAGAACATGCAAACAACACAGAGAAGCTGCTGTTGTTTTCATGATCTTATAGACGAGGGTTGCGGAGGGAAGGCCTGTCCTGTGCAGATTCATCATGTTATTCCTAAGAGACAGAGCAGCAGAGGCAGCTGGAGTTTCCGTTGAGGGTGTCCTCCCAGAGCAGCCCCGGAGACTGTTACTGCACTGTACGCCCACAGCTATATTCAGGTCACAAACTCACACTCTCCATACGAAGACGACGGCGAGCAGAAAACTCAGCTCGCTTTGGAGAAGAGAGAATTAGCCATAAGGAACAGCGAAAGGTCTGCCTTCCAGATAACTAACTTAAATTGTTTCGCGTTTGCTGTGAACAATTGCTTTCATTCACTCGAGACCAGAGAAATGATTTGAATTTATTAAAAACTGTACCGGGCAATATATCGTCTACGAGATAAGATAATATTGAAATAGTTGTTTGGAAGGTATGCAAATGTACAATATTGAGTGCATCGCCAATGTCAAGAAATGTGAAGACAAACAATTCAGGAAAAACATGGCAAAAAATTGTAAAAATTGTAAAATAAAATGGGGGAAAAATGTTAAAAATAGGAGGAAAAAAATTGAAAAAATAGGAAATAAATTGGGGAAAAACATTTGAATCAACAAAGTGATTTTTCTGTCTCTTTTCTGATGGTTTGCAAACATGACAAAAACAATGACCTATTTCAGAAAGCACTTTTTTTTACACTATAACCACCAGCTTGTGCCTCTGATCTTGGTAACATTGTGTAACATTGTGTAACATCGTGTAACATTGTGTAAACATTGAGTACAAATGAACACACTTTGACCTAAACAAGGCACATGGAGCCAAAGATGTGGCTACACTTAGGCCAATGTCTTGCCGAGAAAGTGTTTCTAAGATGAAGACGATAATGACAAAGGATGGATTAATTGTGCTTTAGCTCCTCAAAGCTCTTTACTCAAATCCATTATTCACCACGTTTATGCTTATGTAATAAACACATGAGGATGATGTTGAACAAAAGACACAGTTATCATGATTGTGTGCGATGTTACTTTGCACTGTCGAGCACCACTGACACTGTGCTAATCTTCTGCTGCAGCAATGCACTATGGGAATTACGGCATAATATTTTAGCATCCATAACACACACAAAAAAGAAAATAAACTGATGAAACTGGGAGTTTACATAACATAACAATTACAATAAATCTAATTTCGATTTTGGAAGCTTCAATCAACATTTCGCGAAGTATATTGGTTTCCACGGTGAGTCATTTTCACACGAGACCCGAGACATGAGGCGGAGGTAGGCAACGCTCATACTTGCAAGTGATTATTTTAGCAGCAACTCATTATTAGGCAATTATGTTTGCTCAGATGGAACAGTTTTCATTTATTTCAACATGTCTTCAGTATTCAGTAATCAGGGATTCAAAGTGATGCCTCATAAATAATATACTCAAAATTATGCTTTTACAGTAGCATTTGTAACAAGGACACATTTCAGTGTACAGTTTCATAATGCAACATAACAAAACAATTTTAGGGAAATATTTTTCTGTGAGGCAACTCCTTATATTGGGCTATACAAAACAATTGATGTTTTAACGACTCAGTTCATATTATGCATCAAAAAAATCATGATCAGTTTGAAAGAGACTGAAATATGAACAGCTCAAGTCACTACAAAAGTCAAATGTATTTGTAGGGATGAAAACTGCAGTATGTATTTTTATACATGATAAGACTCAGAGAAAACAGGATATTTTTAAGACAATATATTAATACAATGAAAGTTTTAACTAATCGCAACTCAATCTGCAGTTTTGATGGGACACTGTTCAAAGTTGCACAGTTGGGGTCATTTACCAAGCCTTTGCTCAGTGCAACATGTGTGGTATATGTGTAAAAGTAGATCAGCAAGCACACACATAGCACACTCTCATTTACCTATCAGATTTGGGGCCCTAATTCTGCAATACAGGATATTTCAAATGGTAAATTAGGTGCAATATGCCCAAAAAGTAGCACTCGCTATTTAGTACCTGCCCTGGTGATGTTGAGATGGCGTGATAGCAGGTGGTAACAATACGGCTACTACACCAGCTCCTCTTTTAACAATGGCTTGTTCAGAGGCTGTGTCTTGTGGGCAGCGGCTTGTCATTCAGCATCAGTCGGTCCACATCAGTGCGATCTTTGCCCCACAGTCAGTCGCCGAGCCTGACCCCCTGCGCCTCACCTGTCCACATGAAGCCCTGCTAACGGCACAGGGAGCAGGCCACACTCCCCCCCAAACATTCTGTGGTCAGCTCTGGTGCCTGGTATATTCACGGCACGATGACTTTAATGCTTGTGTTTGCTCTTTCAATGCAATTCCCATCAAACTGTGTGATGTTTGACCATGTCTGTGTTCAATATGGGAACGCACACACTCTGTCTGCAACCATAAAGCGACTGAGCCTGTTTAGTCAAGGCTTAACTTTCTGGTGTCAAGTGTAGGCTGCGATCTTCATCTCGATTAGGTTCATTTCAATAGCAGTTCAGCAATGCAATTACACTGTATCATGAATAACTTAAGCGTATCCTAGATTCGTCCCTCACTGACAGATGTTCTCTCTGTGACAACTGTGTGCACACATCTACAAACACGTCCCAGTGAAGTGCATGGGAATTGAAATGAAATATCACAACAAAGGCCTATTTACTCTGCATTACACACGCAGCATGAAAGACTGAGTTACACAAACAAGCCCATGTAAAGGCAACTGTGCAGGCTTTCATTAACCATCTATTTTGAATGGGGGGCACAATCGAGCAACCCCTGGCCACTGACTGAAAAAAAAACAAAAAAAAAAAACAAGTGCAACTGCAAGATCATTTTTTATCCTGGGACCAGTGCCCTTCTTTAGCCAGGCAACTTAACGCACTGGTTTCAGGACAGGCTGGGCAGACAGGGATGAGTGAAGGCCTTGTCCACTCGTTTGGGAGGTAAGAGTATAGCTAAATGAGGCCAGCACCGACACAAATGTATGGAAAAGAAATGGAGCAGGGCTGTGCTAGTTTCGCGATGTTGAGGCTTAATTTAACACAAAAGGACTCCGCTGCCTTCAGATCAATTAAAGCCGGGTACATGTTTCACACAGGATGATGAGTGGCCTAATTCGGAAGATCATAAAGACACATAGCCACCGGTTTATTGTCTGGGGCAGGCTTGATATCTTTTGAATAGGCTATTTCTTTTTCCCCAATGATGATCAGATGTGTTATCCAGGCTAGTGGGGCTCCTACGGTCTGTGACTAAGCATGTACATTTAAATTCTCCATCCATGTCTCCTGCCCGGGACCGACTGACGCTGATGGAGCCCGCACTATAACGCCTCGGCGCGTGGCCTCCTTCACTTCGGCCTCATCTCGGAATCAAAGGTATCCGCTCGTAAAAGTGTATTTGGATCCATCGAGGCACGTACTCGCATAAAAGGCAGGTGCACCTGTCTGCGGGAGCGCTCTATTGTGTCTCTCTCATCCGGGACACGAGCCGCTCAGTCGGTGTGCGCACGGGGGGGAGGATAAAAGGCGCGTGTCGGTTCCTTACCGTGCTGTGTCCGGTCATGCTGCCATCGTCCGTGGGGGGGGGGAAGCTTCTGCCCGTGTCCCGTTAATTCCTGTCGGGCTGTCTGGCGCTGCTCAGCCCCATGTCAGGTCTCTCTCCGCTGCAGCAGAACCTCTCCCCGCCTCCTCCGCCGCCGTCTGACGTCATGCACACGCATCGCACGCACCTGCTGCGCATCACCGCCAGAGGGCGCCGCACATGGGCGAAACAGGTAGTTAACCCACTTTGAGACTCTTCATTCATGTGTTGCCAAATCAAAGTTCTCCGTAGATCCCGCGTGAGCTTTAATTTGACGTGTTTTGCCAAGACATTGATGAATAAGTTAATTATTTCAGGCCAGTAACTTAGAAATAGTCAAAAGTTTATTGCTGGTGTGCGGAAAGAGGTGCACGCATTAAAAATAATAAAAAATAAATAAATTAAACATTTATATTTTTTATTATTATTAAAGCAAAAATACAAACTCTGTGCACGCTCATTTATTTTATTTTACTAGTATTATTAATCATCAGTGTAATATCTCTTTTCCTTCTTTTTTTATTAAAGCAAAAATACACACTCGTATGTGCACGCTCACTGCCGTGTGTAAACTGAGCTGGCCACTTGCTGGTCTGGAGTCAGTGAGCTTCCAAGCCCCAGACTGCTCCTCCACCTCCCCAGCGCGTACACCTGTGCCAGCACGGAGTCCACCTGCCGCGTCTCCGAAGGCAGGCCGGGTCAGAAGAACTCTCCTCCGGACACAGTCATGGGTTTCTCTGCGCACACCTCGCTGTACCTGTTGTTGGGATTTGTGGTTTGTAAATCGTCGTCATTAGTTTGTCCAAGTGGGCAGTTTTTACTGAGAGACCAGTGCGTCCTCTGCCATCCAACCTGCTCCGAGTGCAGCGGACACGAGCTTTTCCAGTGCACTGTCTGCGGAGTTGGTGAGTAAAAACTTCCTATTTGTATGATCGACTGCTGTAAAAGACTGGTGAAGTTGTTGATTCAAACAAACACGTAGTTTCTTGATACTTTTTTGGGTAGTTAATTAAGTAAACCTCTTATTTTAAGGGGATTGAGTTTGGCAATTGTTCAACTATGAATATCCAACCAGTACATTGCAATAACATTAGTATACAGGCTAATGTTCTACTTCATGGCCCAAAAGCTTATGTATTAAAGGAACAGCCCTCTGCAGGTTAGATATTTTTGAAGAATGACTTTGAGTCAGCTTCATAAAGGCAGCAGTGTGGTGGATGAGAAACACTGGGTTTGGGTGTAATCTGATCATTTCCAATGGAGCCTTTGTTAACTAAAGGACAGGAGGAAATATGGCCCTAGGCTGCACAACCTGCTGCATTTCTCTGAGTTTCACCAACTAACCATAAGCATTGAGTTAGAGAGCTTAATGCATAAGTTACCAAGGAAAGAGTGAGCAATGAGATCAAGGAATAATGATTATGGCTTTACTTTACTGGGCTTCACTTTATTCACTCCCCAAGTGTTTTGTCCAAGAACATAATGGCCATATAAGAACTGTAATGTGATGAAATGTGAATCAGTAGCTCAATTATTTCTTTTTGCAATAGGATACAGTGGTGTGGATGTTTTCATATTGCCCACATCATCTGTGTGAACAATCATGGCATATAAGTGTAGCGTTACTGTGCCTTTAAAGCATCGACAGACAGTTCTAACAGTGTGTTGATGTTCTCTCAGATGAGGATGGTGTGGAGCGGTTCTTATACATGGGTCGCTGTGTGCCTCACTGCCCCCGGGGCCTGTACCCCGACAGAGGAGTGTCTGCTTGCCTGCATTGTCTCAACAACTGTGAGCTGTGCACCGACGCCAGTATCTGTGCCAAGTGCCAGGACAACTTCAAGCTACACAATGGACGCTGCCAAACAGCCTCCTGTGACATAGGTACTGCACACCTGCAGTGATTCAGCTTCACAGATGACCTGCCCCAAAGATTTGAGTAGATTGTCTGTGGGGTCTTTGCACAAAACCTGCAAACCCTGAGCTTAGACCTCAAACAAGTTCTTGGAAATGGATGTTTTATCTCAGCCTTTAATCAGTGTTATTTCAGGACAAAATACTGTAGGTTTGTAACTCTTGCAGTGGTTCTTGGTCAGAATAATTTGATGTTTCTGCGTTCATGTGCCAGGCCAAGTTCATGACCCAGACACCGGGGAGTGTGTGGGCTGTGAAGTCGGCTGTAAAACATGCGCCACAGGTCAGTCTTTCAACTCAACAAAATCAAAGTGTAAATCGTGTTAAAGCTCAGAACATTACTTTACATAAACATTTTAAACTTGTCATTATCTACATTCTTCACACACAGAAAATCGAGCCATCTGCGTCAGCTGCACTGCAGGCTACTTTCTGTAAGTGTTACCCTCTATTATTGAATAGTATTGTAATATTGTATGCATCATTGTCATCATCATCTTTTCTTTTACTCTCACATTGATCGTTGTGTTCATTGCCTGGCCTCTCCTCGGTTTGTTTATTTGTTTATTTTATAAAGTAGAGGATATGTCGGACCAGGATAATATTATTTGAATATTCACAAATTATGACACTTTTATATTCAAATATACTTTTATATTCAAAATGCATGCTTTTGCTTGCTGTGAAATGTTAGTGCAAAATTAATGAACCGCTTCCATGATTATCATGCTTCCCTTGATAATCCCACTGTGATTTTTATTGATTGTAATTCCCTGTAACGTTCCTTTAATCTTACACCTAAGTCTTACTCACACATATTTACAATTATGCTGTTTACACCGGAGCATTAGAACGCCGTAGGAATATTCCTTTGGGTTTGATTAAAAAGTTGATGGATGAAGATGATGGATGTTTGGTATTTGCTGACATTTATCTCCTAATTTGTGCAAAACGAATAATTCAATGCTAATTTTTTCCTCATTATTTACCCTCCTTTTCCACTTAAAACTGATGTTTGCAGGAATGTCTGCAGTCACTCTAGTGTTTACAGAGGGTCTTTAACATACCTCTGACCCCTGATGCGTTTACTGTCTCCAGGAGAAACGCAGATCGCTATGATGGGTGACAAATGCAGTTTGGCTCTTGCAGCTGTATTATTCGCTTTAAATTATTGCTTTAAATGTTATATCACTATCGCCTTGCGGATTGTTTACCCATGTTACAGGTTATTGGTGGAGAGTCGTCCACCATGGATGAAGTCAACTGAAGCGAATGCTCTTGTGACCTGAAGGTTTTTTAGTTTTCTCTGGTTGATGATGCACCCATGTTAGTGCAGATAGACATGTTTTTGATTAAGAAAGCATTTTGTTTCCGATTTGAACATACTGTATTGAAATGGTTTATCAAAATATCGCAATAATATGGAATATGGCATTGTATTCCTCATATCTTACAGCCAAAGTCATAATACAAAGGGAAAAGGTAGATTCATTCAGTTTTATCTCTGTGGCTGCTGAGGTCGCCTGTCTCTGCTGGGCGTGTCCTGTGTGCTCCAGTGAGGACAATGCAGTAGGGAGTGCTGTGGAGCAGTGCATGCTGGGATATTAATGTGCCTTTTCCAGGTTCAATACAAATACTCACTTTGATGTTTTCAACCACAGAGTGTCACTAATTCGTTTTTTGTTGTTGTTGTTGTTGCATTCATCTTTCAAATAATCTTTGCCGAGGCCCATACAGGAGTCGATGCCTCTGAGCGCCTCACATTCCTTTAAACCTTATCAAACGCTTTTCTATTCAGTACCAAGTATAAATACTGTGCCAGGCACGTCCTGAGACAATGCCAGAGTTATTTGGAAATCCCAGCACAAAAAATGAACAAAACTACTCCACACTTTTGCTCAAATATATTCAACTTTATTTGTCTGTTCTGTTCCATGGTTCAGTCAAGATCAATTATAATTCTTGTAGTGCATTGAAGTTCAATTTTTTCTTGAGTTAGATCTATGTACACCCACTTTAGTCATAATTTAGGATTTTATGACTTGTTTTTGGTCTAATCCGTTGGTAGTTGGTGGGAAAATTTGAGAATCTCTGATATAGATAGTCATTTGTGCATTTGAATATCAAAAACATGTCCCGGTGCCAGTATCAGAGACAAGAGATTGAAAAATGTTACATGGCACCATGCGCTACTGCCAAACGGTTAGCCTCCATTTGGGCATTAATAAAGATTAGGGGGGTTTTCACTGTGCGACGAACACAGGATTTTGGCTGCAGCTGCACTTGGATAACCCACATTCTGACACGTGATCTGAAAGATGGAAATAAACAACAATAAGCTGTAAATCTTATACAATGGGCCTTAACTGGTGTACGAAGAACCTTTGATCCGACAAAAAATACTACTCGACAGCTTTCACACATTTCTCATTCATGTTATAATGTCGAACAATGTGCTTCAAGTTCAACGGTAGAGATTATTTGAATCGAGTCACAGACATGAGTAAATGCTGCTTGTAGTTTCAGGCTCAAGTGTCGGAGGCACTGTCCCCAGCGCACCTACACGGACACTGAGAGGAGGATGTGTGTGAACTGTCCCACTCCCTGCTCTGACTGCAGCAGCAGCAGCCTGTGCTTGGCCTGCCAGACAGGATACTTCCTCAACGGTAATGCTACATCAATTATCTACATGGCACCACTAAAGTTGTAGCTGAGTGTGAATTATTTGTTTTTCTGTAAATACATTTCTATCAATTACACAGTAAGTAATAAAAGCACGATTGTTCAGTTGTTTGGTAACTCTGCTCTAAGTCACGCACAGGAAATATGCAAATGACACTTAATGCAAATAGACAGGGAGAAGAATGTGTTTCGCACAGGCAGAGTGCACTGATATGATGAAGTCACAGGGATTGGAGTGATACTGCTCAACAGAATGGATTCTCCGTCGAAGCTCTTCTTCACATAGACTGGGTTTGTTTAAAGTTACCATAGTGATGCCCTGGGAATTGGAAACTGAGTTGCTCCTGCAGTTTGCCCCAAACCCCCTTCTTCCTCAGTGATGTTTATTTAGTGAATCTGCTGCATGACACACTATGAGTGTTGTGTTATCCTCATCAGTACATATCTACTTTAAACCTCTGTGATATATGAACACATCCTCTGTTGTCTTTCAGGAGGAAACTGTGTGAAGCAGTGCCCTGTGCAGACCTTCAAAGACAAAAGCGGATGGCGCTGTCAGCCCTGTCACTCCTCCTGTCAATCCTGTTGGGGCCCAGGGCCCTCAGACTGTGACCAGTGCCATGGAGGGGCCTCTCCTGTTGGGGGGCAGTGTCCAGGGGTCAGCTGTCCTCTCGGACAGTACTTTGATGGTCAGTACATGCTAGACTTTTATGTAAAGGTATAATCACTCTCTATTCCATTGAAAGTGTGTTCTAATTATTAATTCAGTGGTTCTGAAACTTTTAATCCCAAGTACCGCCTCATAAATGACTAGGATGTACAGGTGTACTACAAGAAGAAGATCAGAACTAAATCCAAAATAAACTAAGACTAAAATTGTCCAAAGCCAGAACCAAATGAAAACTAAAGGGGTTCAAAGCCATAGGACAATTTTAAAGCACTTTATTTAAAGAAAAAATAAATATGTATATCTATCTATGCAGATAATGTGTTGTCAAAGCAAATGGGAGAAAACAGAAGAAAGCCCTGAGCATCAAAAGGAGCTACACTTTTAGAAACATTATTGTGCTGTGAAACAATATAACACACTTTATCTCTATTGAAAAGCTTTAGTGCCCTCTGCTGGACCACATGGGAAAAGAGCGAACCAGAACAGATTTTCAGCTGATGTTATTGTTCCCCCACACCGGACAGACAATGTTTCTTCTTGTGTTTTCAGTGAGAGCTGGTGCATGTTCAGTCTGTGATATTTCCTGCATGACCTGTTTTGGCTCCACGTCCCTGGACTGCTCCACCTGCTACAGAGGTAAACCTGATTTATTAGTGAGTGATAGTTTCATTATTTTTTATAACGCTAAAGTAATTTTGTGTCAGGGCTCTTCTTGGACCAGGACGGCTCTTGTGTGGACAAGTGCCCCTCTGGCTCCTTCCCTAATCCAGTCATCGGCCTTTGTGAGAACTGCTCTCCCAACTGTCAGGTCTGTGACGGCTCCACAGATAACTGCGTCAGCTGCTCCAAACATGGGCATACCCCCTTCCTCCACCAGGGCAAGTGCTGGTCTGAATGCCCTGAGTAAGTCTTTGGTCTTTTTGTAATGCACATCCAATATTAGTGATATAAATGTCTGCTTTCGTTTAGGAAAGTTTCTGTCCCAAAAATCTTTCAAAGTAGCAATTCATGATTTTTTGACTCCTAAATCAAGCCATGTTGATGTGAAGTTGAGAGTGCGAATACAGATACATTTATCAAATCATCAACTTTTTATTTTTTAATTAGCCTATCAATTACAGGTTATAGTTATAGTTGCAATTAGTTAATCAAGAAGATCAATTATTTAGTCACTCCTTTATTCAACATCTCCTGTGGTTTTATCATGTATAAAACCTGCAAACTCTGTAGTGTAGGCCATATTCTTGCATTAATTTTGGGAGTTCATATTTCAGCGTTTTTGCAAATGTTGATGATCTTGGACCTGCAATTGCAGCCCTACATTCTTCTTTCCCAATTTCTTAGGCGTAAGATCAACATTTTCAATGAACACAATCATTTTCTCTGCTGATATTTGTCAAGAATACCTGCAAACACGGAGGGAGTCTATCTTTCCCTTTTAGACCAAGCCTGTTCTGTTTCAGTGGTTTCTTTGAGTCTGAGGAGGGCGCGTGTGACCCCTGTGCGCGCCCCTGTCAGACGTGTGATGGGGGCAGCTCACAGTGCCTGTCCTGCTCAGAGGGGTACTTTTTGGAGGACAGGGCATGCAGACTGAACTGCTCGGAGAGGATGTTCCCCGACGAGGATGGGATGTGTAAACACTGCCCCGCCCACTGCGACGTCTGCTCCGACCTGCACACTTGCTTCAGTAAGTTACGGGTCACCGCTTCCAGATAATGATGTCTCCAAAGATGCGGTTTGCCATTCCCTGTATAACTGTATTACACAGGAATGTATAAGGGCTCTTGTTCTGTTTCAGAGTGCAGTTTCCTCTACCTGATGCTGAACGGAGTGTGCAGAGCCAGGTGTCCTGAGGGCTACTTCGAGGACATGGAGGAGGGTCGCTGTGGACCGTGTCACCCCACATGTGGCTCTTGCTCCGGGCCCTTGGGGGACGACTGCGACACCTGCTCCTCTGTCAGCCCTATGCTTTACAAAGGCACCTGTTTCAGAGAGTGCCCCGCTGGAACATACTACCAGACTACTGCCAACGAGTGTCAAGGTGCAACAACATCGAAGCTCCAGCAAATCTTTGTATACAATACCCTTTACTGTAAAACGTATATTCGATGTGTGCAGAGTGTCATCAGACCTGTGCGAGCTGCCGGGGCCCCGAGCCTCACCACTGCACTGAATGTGAGCGGGGGCTGGTGCTGGATCCCAGCTCCCTCCTGTGTGGTGTGACCGGGGACGCTCAATGCCCTGAAGGGACGTACCTGCACCACAACCAGTTCACCTGCTCCAGCTGCCACCGCGGCTGCCTCTCGTGTGAGGGGCCCCAGCTCTGCTCCACCTGCGCTGCCCCCCACTACCTGCACAGTGAGAATACTGCAGTTTTTACATTTTTACCGAACACAGTGACAGGGATTTTAGCTGAAGATTACAAATGTTAGTGCCATTCCACTCCATAAAGACGGCAATTAATTACAACAACAAGAATCTATTCCCTTCCAGATTTGCTAAAAATAAATTGTAATGATTGAAATAATAATGAGAGTTAAGCCACTCTCATGAAGATTGGTAGTGGGGGAGTCTGGACTAGTGGCAGAATGTGTAAAACTGATACCATACCATACCAACTTTATTTATAAAGCACTTTAAAAACTGTACAGTTGGCCAAAGTGCCGCACACAGAAACAGATACAAATATTTACAGTAAAAAATATGAGGTAAAAAGTACAACACAACAGCAGCAACATCAATTTGCGTTAAACGCCAGAGAAAAAAGGTGCGTTTTTAGGAGAGATTTAAAAACAGGAAGGGACTGGGCCTGTCTAATCTCTAATGGCAGCTGGTTCCACAGCCGCGGGCCAGCAACAGAGAAGGCCCGATCTCCCCGAAGTTTGCGCTTGGTTTTTGGGACAACCAGTTGCAGCTGATCCGCTGACCTGAGAGCACGAGAGGGGGCGTAAGGCTGAATCAGGTCAGACAGATAGGAGGGGGCGAGGCCATTCAGACTTTTAAAAGTAAAGAGAAGAATTTTGAAATCAACTCTAAATCTGACTGGGAGCCAATGGAGAGAAGCTAAAACCGGTGAGATATGGTCATGTTTCCGTGTCCCTGTTAAAAGCCGAGCTGCAGCGTTCTGAACGAGCTGCAGTCGAGAGAGCGCCCCCTGGCTCACACCAGCATAAAGGCCGTTACAGTAATCCAATCTGGTCGTTACAAAGGCATGTATTACAGTCTCAAAATGCTGCCTTGATAAAATGGACTTCAATTTCGCCAGTTTTCTCTAGTGGAAAAAACTGGACTTAACGACTGCGTTGATTTGTTTCTCAAATTTGAGTTCGGGATCCACTCTTACACTCAAATTGGAAACAACCGGCTTGACAAAATCCGACAAAAAGCCAAGGTCAGGAGGGGTGCAATTTGGGCCACTAGGGTCAAAAACCATGACTTCAGTTTTGTCCTGATTTAGGCATAAAAAGTTAAGGGCCATCCATGCTTTGAAATCGCTGATGCAGTCGAAAAGGGGCCTGGCAGCATGTGGATCACCCTTCTTTAAAGGCATATAGATTTGACTGTCATCAGCATAACAGTGAAAAGTCATGC
The DNA here is from genome assembly GCF_951799975.1 of Gobius niger. Classification (NCBI taxonomy): domain Eukaryota; kingdom Metazoa; phylum Chordata; class Actinopteri; order Gobiiformes; family Gobiidae; genus Gobius; species Gobius niger. Next base: position 10,322,689 of record NC_136863.1, read on the forward strand.
CATGTTTTCTCAGAATGGAACCAAGTGGGAGCATGTACAAGGAAAACAATAAAGGGCCAAGTATTGATCCTTGTGGTACCCCACATGACAAAGGGGCCTGAGAGGAAACGCATGCACCGAAATTTACACGGAAGCATCTGTCAGTCAAATATGACTTGAACCACTGCAAGGCTGAGCCACGAATTCCCACCCAGTGTTCAAGCCGTGAGAGGAGAATTGCGTGGTCCACTGTATCAAATGCAGCCGTCAGATGCCTCCTGCTTCCTGAAAAATATAAGCTCAGGGAATTTTGTTGATTATATTTAGGTGAATGTGTTCTTTCAGATAGTACGTGTGTTCCTGAATGTCCTCTCGGGACGTACAGCTCCACACAGGATGTTGCTGGACAACAGCTGGGCTTCTGTCTGCCCTGTGACCCCGTCTGCTCCTCCTGCACTCAAGCATCGGCTAAAGACTGCCAGACCTGTGCTCCGGGATACCTGCGCCTCCTGCACCTCTGCGTCAGCCACTGTCCCACAGGGTGAGAGGGAAACTGTGCTTTTAAAGTCAAAAATGAACTTATACAAATATAATACTATATTGCACATTTAACTGTTGCATCTTAATGGATTCATAGAGTTACTAAAGAGTAAGCAGCCAAAAGGAATAATAAAAGTCTTATTGCAGCTGTATATTAACACACATATGTCCACAGGTACTACAATGAAAGCTCTCGGTGTGTGAAGTGCCATCACTCCTGCGTCATGTGCTCCGGGCCTGGTCCAGACTCTTGCCGGGTCTGTGCCCCCCCTCTGCTGGAGATACAAGGAACTAACCTGTGTGTGGAGCGCTGCCCTCAACGCTTCTACCAGAGCGAACAAGTGTGCAAGCAATGCCACATCAGCTGCCAGACCTGCTCAGGTATGTGGCATGACATAGGATTATTATGCTGAAATCTATGTGTGGAAAACAAATCTGAATCGACAAGTGATTCAGATGATGCATTTAATATAAAGACTGGCCTTACAGAGCTTCTTTGTGTTTGCAGATGCCTCGCCTCAGTCCTGCCTGACATGTGATCATGGAAGCACTCTGAAGGACAAAATCTGCTTCCCTCGCTGTGAAGGGGGGACACATTACTCAGATCAGGTGTGTAAAAGGCATCATAATATACACTTCAGAGCTCAGATGAAATGGTTCTTTGGAGAATCCATTGAAAGTTTATAATAAGAGAAATGAGAAGATTGTTTCAACTACTCTGACTAAAAGAAGCCATCAAACAGAATAGCTTATGATGAATATGAAAATGTGCAGTGAAAGGGAATATAATATCTTGTAGAGAAGTGGTTTTAATCTGATCGATCGTGATTTAATAGTGGACCGAATATACAGTGGGTTGTGGATAAACATCAATAAGTCAATGTTGAAATTTGCATTATTATTTGAGTCGTGACTTGGACATATACATACATATTGTGTTTGCTCACTGCAGGAGAGCTGCGAGCCATGCCACAGCTCCTGCCAGTACTGCTTCGGTCCCAGCCCGCAGCAGTGTGTGACCTGCCCCGTCCACTCCGGCCTGCACGCCGTGGAGGACCGCTGCGCCCCCTGCTGCCATAACAGCGGCAACACCACGGGCTGCTGTGTGTGTGACAGACGCACAGGTAAATAAGCCAAACCCAGTACATCAAGTTTAAACAAACAGGGAATGAGGAGGATGCAGATGTTTGTACTATCGCTGTTCCAAAAAGCATCATGCACCATATCGCTGTCAAAGTAGCTGTCATTGTTGTTTAGATAAGATGAACTTGGGCTGTAGTGTCTCACAATGATGTAATTTAATGCATATATATCAATGTATGTATGTTTTATGTTCTTCTAATGCAAGTTTCTCCACCCTTTTAACCTGGTGAGCTACTTTTACATTACAAAATCATCAAAGAGCTACTAATACTTAAGAGTTAAAGACATTAACCCCCAAAAATGACTTGAATTTTCTCCTTGTATTTGACTTTCTTTGGCTAATTGGCTTTCAGATGCTGTTAAAAACACACACAGTATTGCATTATAAGTTTTGGAATTATAATGTATCCTGCCGCCAATTCCCAATGCAGAAGTAAAATGATAATACATGTCAATCTAAGGAAAGTGGGTGAATTTCCTGTTAGCAAGATTGTTATGAGTGGTCTAAACCTGTCATGCAATGTAAGTAACACCAAGCCTGTTCCCCTCCAGCCCTGTGTGTGGAGGCTCCGCTGCCCAGGCTGGGTGCAGACCAGGGGGAGGCAGACTTAAGCTCGGCCTCCAGGGCTCTGAAGCACACCTCAGCTGCCCTGCCTCTGTGCCTGCTCCTCGCCCTGCTCCTGGTCTGTGGAGGGGTAATGCTGTACCGGGCTCACTCCAGGAGGAAAATGTGCTGGAGACATACTAGCTATGAGAGGCTGAGCGGGAGCACCACCACCGCCATGCCCCACGGAGTCCCAGAGCCGGACAGCGGAGACGAGGTGGATGTGATCTACACCAGCCGAGGAGGCTGCGTGTACAGGCGCTACAGCTTCATCCATGAGCCAGAGGAACTTTAGACTCATTTCCCATATTGGATGAACATATTTCCTTTTCTCTTTTTCATTTTTTGTGTATTTTTATGTTACAGTGAATGTTTTGGCCTGTTCCCCTCAGTTCGACATACCAGTTCAAAAGTGCTCCAGTAACAACTCATTTACCACTTCTTTTAATTTAGGATTCTTTTATACAGATGTGCAATGAACGTTGAAACACAAGAAGCAGCACAACAGCAGAGGATGGATAGTAATTGCAAGCGTACTGTACAGAAAACTGGGAACTGATTAAAGCATGCCTTTTTCTTTACTATTTAATTTCTGAGAATCAGACTGGATATAGATCTTCAAGACACTTTCACTATCTATGCTACGTTTATATATGATATATTTAAAATGATATTAATGTAATCTTTCACACATGTGCCTATGAAAATTAGAATAAAATAATTAATTTAAGTTATAAAATAAATCAGAAATTTGTATCAGTTTGCTGATGCTCATTTAGCAGAACGATGTTCCGTCCTCCGCGTTGTGAGTTCAAGTCCCGGCTAATTTGCTGAATGTCTTTCCCCAAAAAATCCTTAGAACAAACGATAAAGCTAATTTTGAGATCACTACAATTGCTAAAGAAAGTGCCACACATTAAAGTGGGCTTGAACCCTGCACCTTCTGACTTACTCGACCTGTGCAGTGACCACTGAACTGTCATGCAACAGAACCAAATGTCGAAGATGCAATATCCTTGGAGTGAATGTAAATGCCTCAGATGTGATTTTTGGTTTATCTGATTACACCAGTTATCTGATTTTATTGACCATGGTGAAAATAGCCACTGTCAGTGCAATTTTTTAAGGTTTTCAGTTTGAGGAGTATAAGGATATCTCTAAGTCAATGTTGTGATGTCTAACATTTATCAATGATCTTAGAACATAGATCAATCATGGACTCTCTGAAATGATTCTGCAGTCCTGTATTATGCATGATATGAGCTGCTGTACATTGCTATTTCCCCATCATAGGGTTGTGAGGCGCTGGGGGGGGGCATTTAATAAAAAAAATGTTTTTGGTACAAACAACACATTTGTGAACTGAGCTAAAAAAAAAAAAGAAAAACAATCATCCATTTAAATCCACAGATTTTCTTTTGTGTCTTTAATATTAATGAAGTGACCATTAGTTTTTACAGGGGGGGCGGGGGGGTCTGGGTTGTTTGCAGAATTTTAGTGGCTTAAAAGATTGTATTCTGCACATTTACTAATTAAATGTGTGTGAGCTGTCATAACCAAAATAATGACTCATGACTTCAACATAATTTCACTGAAGTAGAACTAAAATGTTCCAAAAAGTAGGGTTACCTCATGAAGTTACTCAATTACATGCACGACCCCTGGTCTTCTTAAGCTTGTTCAGGCATGAAAGGATTAGTGAGAGCTGAATAAGGACTAAAAAATGTGAGTTACATCTACTTTGCTTCATTGTCAATACTTGTCTGACTGCGCTGACTAATTTAAAAACGTTACAAAACAGAGGGAATCAATTCAGTTTGTACTAACTGCAGATATATTGAAACTGCAATGTTGTATGGTTGCCGTATGGTTTGTTATATTTTGCAGATACTTTTACCAGTGATCTTTTGTTTTTGTGGAGCGCACTTTGGTCTGCCAAGTGTAGTTGTAAAGTGCTATAGATATAAACTCGATTGATTCATTGATTACACGGCATCACTAAAAGTCCTACCTTTCGACAAGGATAATCTGTGTAGAGTCAAACACCCTCTTTTGAAAATTAACTTCTTAAAAAAAGCAAACTGCGCCATCAGAGAGTGAAAGACAGACTTTACTTGAGTAAAAGCACATGGAGTTGTCTCTCCGAGTGTTCCCTCCACAGGGGAGAGTGCAGTTCCAGTGAGGGTTCAAAAATAACTTCTTGTCCCAAACATGTTCCAACAGGACACCAATAGTGAACTGTGAAAGTGTGCTTCATGAAAATGTCTCAAAAGGCTTAAAATCATCATAAAATATATTAAATTTTCTCCTATGTCGTCTCTTGTAGATAAATAGACATTTGCAAAGCAGAACATGCATCCACCAGTAACAGTGTCTTGAAGAAAGTGTGAGTAACAGGGAGACATCCAAAAATATTCAACATGATTCCAGCAGAAAAAGGATTAAGATCGGTAGAGCCAGCGATCTGGGGGCGATCTCCCAGTGAAACAGGCAACAGTGTTCCAGTCATGTGTCTCTTAAGCTGAGAGTATAGACATTCTTCATGTAGTGCTCCTCGTTCTGCAGTACAGCCTCACTCAGGAGTTGCAGCAGTCGCAACCTCCACTTTGCCGTGCATCTCCTGGTCCACTCTGCAACAATTCAAACGATTCAATTATTACGGCAAACTACAATAATAACAAAAAGGACGTTTCTACTACATTTATTCAGGGTTTGGTCATCTATTAGCTATACCCAAACTAGAGCAGCTCACAGTCAAAGTGGGGATACATGTACAGAATAATCTACTGTAACACTGTTTCTTTTCATTTAAAATAATAGTATTATCATTGTGGAACAAGTCACAATTAAAGGAACAGGCCACATACTGAGATATGTTCTTACCTGAGCTTAGACGAGTTGATACTTACCTGTCTGGTGTTTATGTGTGCCCTCAGTCATGCAAAACGGCCAAAGAAGTTGTTAGCATTTGGCCTCTAACCGCATATTCCTATAGCTTCAAACGAGGGTGAAGTTGGAAGCTACCAAGCTCTTCCACGGGCACGCACATACGTATCAACTCGTCTAAGCTCAGGTAAGAACATATCACAGTACGGAAGAACTGTGTGCCCTCAGTCACGCAAAAAGACCAAAGATGTTGTTAGCATTTGGCCTCTCCCAGTATATTCCTATAGCTCCAAACGGGGCGAAGTTAGAAGTGACAAAGCTGTTCCACGGGCACGCACAAAGACCAGACAGGTACGCATCAACTCGTATAAGCTCAGGTAAGAACATCTCAGTATGAAAAAACGGTGGCCTGTTCCTGATAAGATGAAATCAGAAATATAACATCCCTAATAGGAAGTTATCACCTGACCTTTCAGCAAACACAGCCACATCTCACACAGCATTTGCGTTAATATCAACTGCAGGCATTTAATGAGTAGCAAGTGTTAGTATCTCTATAACATAAAATGCTGCTCATATTGTTTTAAGCATTCAAGTGAAAGTGTGCCGTAAGCAAAGTGTGCCGTTAGCAAACGAGTGCCAGCCAAGTGGAGAGGAAATGAGTGTGCTTTCGTGAAGCCACTACACTCTATGGATTCCCAACACACCAGTGACAAAGCATTCATTTAGTAGCCTGGCCAGCCAAGTCAAATCTATGACTCAATTGAAAAGCAGGGAATGGCTGGCAAAGTTAGAGTCTTTAAAATGAACAACGTTGTTACAAATGTTTCACACATTTGTAGGAGCGTGTGTAGATCCTACTGAAGTGAGAAAGTGCTCTGTGCATCCATTTGTTAGTCAAACATTTAGACGCTCGTAAATCCAGGAAAAGTGCTTATACCTTTTACGACTTTTCTTATTTTTTTCCTGGTCAAACCTTAAGGAGGAGGCAGTAAGAGGAAGTTAAAGCGAAGATATACAGGCGCAAGAAAAAAGTATGTGAACCGTCCACATTTTTCCAATTCACAGCAAAAAAGAAAAGAAAATGTGGCTCCAATAATAAACTGATTGTTCATTAGTAATATACAAATGTGTTCAATAAATGCAAGAAGGGTCACAAGCTAAGAGTGATTTTAAGGCACATTACATCTGGTATTACCCTTGACATAGATAAACGTCAATCAGATAGAACATGACAGGAATGTAGACACAAACTTTCAACATTCACTATTTCTCTTGCCACATATATAACTAGAGTCACAAAGATATTATACATATATGTTTTTGCTAGTCTGGCGAAAATGCCTCCAGAACAAAGACACCAGTTTGATAAAAGAGAGAAGAAAACGCAGCCATAACAAATCAAGAGCTTTCATGTACCTTATTATTATAACACACAGGTCAATTATCTTTGCATGTTTTCTCACAAAACATCAGCAGTAATACTTACTCTTTGATACAATCTGGAATAGACACATATTCCATTGGAACCAGTTCTGCCAGATCCGACAGGCTGAAGACAAACTGAATTTTCTGAGTAAATTTGGTGCTGCAAAAAGAAAGTCAGGGATGAACAACTTCTCACAGATGAATTACATCTTGAAATAATCATAAGTATATCGACATACCTTATAAAAGGCTTTGTCAGGGCCAGCAGTGTGCGGATAAACCATGATGGATGCACTATTATCAGAGACTTTAAGTTCTTTCTTAACCTGAAATACAAGGTGGCTTTGTCTTATTACTTCGATAATCTTAAAGGGCTGCAGTATTTTTCCTCTGCTAATCAATCCTTCGCTATTAAAATTAACTCACCTCCTATCGATCTGCTGATAGCACTTCCTGAGCCAGCCAACAGTCGGCATCTTTTTCCGTGACGTGGCTCCATTCAAATAAACTATCATGTAATTCTCAGCCACCAGAAGCTCCAGCGTGCCAATGACATATCTACGAGAGAGACACGTTTTGAAACTCATTTTAAAATTTAAGACAGAGAGACTAACTTTGATGATGTGATACTTACTTGAATAAATTGTCCATGATATATCTGTAGTTGGGTTGATTGCTTTCAGGCATAAAGCACACCGCAAATACGATGACCGCGTTCAGACCGTCGCCATAGTAACCTGGATAATAGACAGAATATGTGTTACTGGCTGGGTTTTCCTTGATATCAGTTATATTTTCTTTGTCCAGCTTTAATGAGAGCATTTGTGGTCATAACACAAGGCCTCATGAAGGGAAAAGCACAGACCTCCGTGGCTGATGACCCTCTTGTAGGGCTCGATGGCCTTCATGTCCACCTTGTGCTCCTGATCCCCGATGCGGAAGAGCCTCCACCTGCGCCCCTCCTCTCTCTCCTCTGAGGCCGTTAGCTGCTGCACAGAGTCCACTCCCTTCTCCAGCAGCTCCGTGGCTTTGGGCTTGGGCAGGTCGTCTGGCAGAGTAGAGCACAAGTTCACATCCTGCACTCTGGAGGACTGTGCATTTTCACGTCATGCAGGCGAGGTGCAGGGAATCAGGAACTGTCCGATTATTGTCGGAGTAATCAGAATACAGGTGAATCGACTGCATATTAATTAAAGGAAGAGGCCACCGTTTTTACATATTTGAGATTTTTTTTTTTGAGACATTTCATTTCCTTTATCGTCTTTTATGTACCACGGTGAACAATTTACTGTATGCCTGGAATATTGGAATAACATTTTCATGCAATAAAGGGCATTGGCCATCCATTTCATTCATTGATAAGTGAGTGAGAGTGTGTGGATGGCTAAATAATTTAGATATTTAAAAAAACAAAACATCAACAACATGCACAAAAGTGAATAAATTGTCTGGGCACATTTGTCAGGAGTCCACTGGGATAAAAGGGCGGGCACATAGATTTCTGTGGTGCAGGGGTTGATTGGTTGGGCAGCTCTTCGACACATCTTACCACAAGAAGAAACCTGCAGCCTGTTTCAGGCCCAGAACATATCGTCCAAGACAAAATGATGGCAGCAGTGTAAAAAAAAGACACAAAAACACCTATTTATTCTCACATTGTTGTGACCCTATGAACAAAGGTTAGTAAGAGACAAGAAAACAAGAATCTTAACTGTGAGAGCATAACATTAAATGGCTATTTATCGTATTGGGTCATGCTGTATGCTTGGACCATCTCTGTAGCACAGCCATAACTTTAGCTCTCAGGCACACTGTATGTTTTGGCATGCATATCAGTATGACGAACAACGGATTTATCCCTCTTCATGTGGATGCATAGCCAGACTTCAATGGTCAGACTGGAACAACGTCATGAGTTCATGTCTCCAGGTCCCACACTGATGGTAAATATACTTCTACTGTATATGACATCCAGACTCTTGCCTATTTTTCATCTATTCTCACGAACATCATTGTTATTTCTATAATAGTTCTTTCTATAGTCCAGCAACAGTTACCTATATGATTTAACAAGAATTAACAAAAATAGAAGATTTTCATGAAGGAGGTCTTGTTAAATTCCTGTTTGATTCCTATTAACAACTACTGTGGTTTTAATACACGCTCATTTAATTTATATCTATAATCCTTGCGTACAAAATGTCTGCTATTAACTTCTATGTTGGATGATTCAATACAACCCAAACATATTTAACTGAGGGTCATCGCATGGATCACTGAAACATATCGATCTGTCTTAAGCAAAATGGTCTCCATAAATACAGCCATCTCTAAGGCATAAGGGTTAGTTGACAGTTCTTTGCTTTAGTTCTTTCCTGTACATAAACCGTATCACGTTGCTGAGGTGATGAAAGGCGTACCTTCCCACTCGAACTCGTTGCTGTTGTCTGAGGGCGTGTCGATGGCGTCCAGGTCCAGCTCTGTGCTCTCGTCCAGTTCGTCAGAGAGGATGGAGCCCTCGCTGCGGTCCAGGGTCAGGCTGATGTCTGGGGCTGCCAGCTTCTTCCTCAGCTTCGTCCCCGGGTCGAACTCATAACCTGCGGGACATACAGAGGGGCAGAAAGTTTGATTACATTTTTAATTTGTTAAAGAAGTATAAGAGACTGAATCAAAAGGTACTTCTCAAAATATATATAAAACCAAATCAAATTTCACAGCCTGCTTTTTAACGTTAGGAACAGCGGATGCTCCGTACCATGATCGCCCTCCCCTGAAGTTCCAGCAAAGAGCTCATCTTCAAGCTCCTCCTCTGGAAGCGGACTGAAATGACAAACATATGCAAGTACTATTAGTCGTTCACTGTGTTAATAAAATGAGCAAAAATAAATAAGTAATTAACACAGTACTGTGGAAAGTCCTCATCCTGCCACTCCTCCTTCAGCTCCACTCCTTCCATCCGTAAACGTGCCTCTGTTGTGGAGATGGACTCTTGGCGCTCCAGACTGCAGAACAAACATGTCACGCACTATGTTCAAGACTCCAACCGTAAGGTCAACTAATAATAACTAACAAATATAATAAGATTAAATCAGATCAGAATTTTGCACAGATCATCAGTCTGTGTCAAGTCAATTATACCATAGAAGTTTTCATCTGTCGGCGAGAGCTTGTGACTTGTAAATCGGCAAGAGTCAAGGAGCTTAAGAAAAGCTGCACTTTCCAAGTACATTTTTGAAAAAATGTAACCGTGTATTTGTAGGTTTGATCAGAAATTAAGCATTTATCAAGCTGCCTTTGAACTTCTCGCTGGAGACGAGGTATCTCCCGTGTCCCATAACCACAGAAGAGGAAAAGAATGAATATTAGTAATATGCTCGATTACTTTAAAAAAATCTGTAGCAATACTTGGCGTTACTTTTGATCTTTACAGTAAACAATACCTTGTAGCAAATACTGTTGACGATAAACATGTCACATTCCATAACACAGTACGACTGTGAAAAAGGGCTGGTTTGAATGTATGGTTCACCACTGCATTATTTCTCTTAGTTTTACCAACACATACTTCACTTTTACTGGATATGAGAGTCTGCAACATGCCGTTTGAGGTCATTTGCATAGTAATATATCAGAGATGATTATCACTACTACACTGTATAATGCGTTTATAACAAAGGTAAACCCTAATGATTTAGGGTTTACCTTTGGTTTGTGTACACAAGGTGTTTAATCACCTCCTCTGGCACACTTTGAAATCAGAAACATTTTACTCTGTGCTGGTAATGATATCAATATCTGTACAGTATAGAGAGGCCTTTGATGGGGTAATCCAGCTCAGCTGTACTTTTGCACCTGACTGGAGGCTCACATTTTCTGAACATTTTCTAAGATATTAGTCAAGCTGCATACTTATGTATACAACTAATCCTCAAAGTATTTCAAAGTCAGTGCTAAAGCTGAGCTTTCTCTGTTGCATTATTGATTCACATGCAGAAATGATAGGAGAGTAGGATACGAGCTAAACAAAACAAAGTAGAGCCGGTTTTCCTTCATACATATGTACAGAATGGCACACATGATGGGGTCGAGTTTGGCTGGTGTTTGCAATAAACGACCTGTCAAACAAGTTTAAAAATAGAAAACTCGAGAACAGTCACTAAACTGGTTCATGTGGGCTTAGCTGAAAACAACATTCTTCATCTTTCTGAACGTACAGTGTTTTACAAACAGAAACAGATCAAGCTCATAAGAACATGAAGTCTTTTCACCTTCCCGCGGGCACAGGGTTCGTTGGAGAAAGTTTGACCGGGGTTGAGCGCCTTCTCTCCGCAGTCTGCTCACAGCTCGGCCCTGTGTCTTGTGTTTGGTTTAAACTTAGCCCATTATCAGCTGTGGATACGTCGCCACTCTGTGATTCTTCCAGGTCGTCGTCTCCTTCTCCGGACACTCCAGAGGTGGACGGGCTGGACGGGTGAGCGTTTCCCCACTCTGCTGCTGCTGTCCTGGGTGTGACTGCTGCATCGGAGTCGCTATTGTTCACAGCCCTATCAGTTGTCGGTCCTCCCTTCAGCACTGCTTCACTCTCAATTACATCCGATGCCATGGGTTGGCCCGTGCTTCAATGTTTAGACTGAAAGATCTTCCGAAAAACCCGTTTGGTGAAAACCTATCCCCGAGAAAGCTGCATACTAAAAGTTCCACCCAAGTTTGTGGTTAACTCTGAGCTCTGCTGGCAGATCACTTGGACTGACGAACGTCATAACAACGAATTAATTCAATGGCTTCTTTAAAAAGTTATTGCACATTTCCAAAGTGCGTCACGGCGCCTGCTTCGAAGTCGAAGCCCCTAAAGTGTGCTAGCTCTGCATAAGCACAGCTCAGTTTCCTTCCTTCCTCTGTGGAGAATGCTACCGTCACGCTACAAGCGCCCATTAGCATTAGCTAACACTTACACAAACTTTGTACAAACTTCACCGCATTTTTTATGGAAATGTTAGGATTACGTGTCCGAAAAGTTAAAGCATTGGACACTAGATCACCATTAAAGCACTAAGCACAGATATTTACACCACAGTCAAAGTTTTACAGCACGGTGGAGTTTGTTGTTCGCTGGACTGTTTCTGATTTAATTTGCTTCCGGTGTGCTACAGCCTCGCCGCCGGCAGAGGGCGCTGCAGGCCCATGCTACGCACAGCATGAGGGCATACGTTTTTAACAGATATAATAATAATAATAATAATAATAATAATAATAATAATAATAATAATAATAATAATAATAATAATAATAATAATAATAATAATAATAATAATACTAATAATAATAATAATAGATACATGGAGGCATACATACATGCACGTTTTTTATTGAGCGATGGAAGATACAGTGTATAGTGTTTTCAGGAGAAACTAAATTAGAGCAATTTATTGTGGAGGTGGGTCCCATTGCTTCACTTTGCCACTGCTCAAAGCAGTACACGGGCGTGAAACGTGCATATCATTAATTTGCTTGAACAATTCGAATGTGCAGGAGAGATTGTGAGAACGAGAACAAGTTGGGGTCAAAACTACAAATTTCATAGTTTGAACAGGAACAGTCATTCCCAGCTTTTAAGTATTTCACATTTTCCGTTTCAGCCTATATATTCAGTCCAAGTTGAAGCAAAATGTCGGTTTATTCATAGAGCCTATAGAAAATAAATGTTATATAAATGAAACTAGTAGTAGTACTAGTTTAGTTATTTATTTGTCCAGTCATTAAAAAGTCTAAAACTCAACTGCCTCTTTTTGCCACTAGATGGCAGCAAATCTCTAGGGGAAGCACAATTTATCCGCGTTTGAAAATCTAGTACTTTTCTCTTGCCCTAATTCATATCATTAATCTCCCAATAAAATGACTCCTCTCAAACTTATCTTCTTCTTATCATGAGATGTTTGCTTATAAACTATTACTATTCGGACAAATGTACATTTTAATTTTAATGTTAGAATATTTTATGTTCATCAAGGAAATCACAATTTTGACTATATTTTTTTATGAAGTTCTTATTATTTATTTTAATTTGCATGAATTTGTATTGCTGTTGTGCTGCTGTTATCCTCTTGGTACGATGACAAAGAAATAACGTATTAGTGTGTAACGTAATGTGTTCATCCTCACCTTCACAGATCAGTTATTTAGATCCAGAAGAAAGACTGCATTTCTTTTTTTAAAGGGTCACATAAACTATCCCAGTATATTTGTGCGTTCATGTAAAGTGTGATACAGATTCCAGGGCCAATTCCTGGGCACATGCTCAGAGCTCACATGATCCTCCTGCTTCTGTGAGGCACAGTCATTAGCAAGATCCTCCGACTATTTCCATATTTCCATATGTGGGCTCCGGGAAGTGTTTAGGCACTGCGAGTATATCACTAATGAGAAAAGACAAAAAGGAAGGCAGCCGTCTGCATGTTTTATGTGCTCTCTTTCTGCCTGTTGATGAATAATTATTCATGATTGCAAAGCCTAAAAGGGAGGCAGGGAGACGCAACCACAAAGAAACTGGTGAAAAATTTAAAGAGGAAGTTAAATGAATATTTAAGGCAAGATGAAATATTTAATGGAAACAAATGAGCCAAACATTTAAAGGGCATGATGAATACGAGCCCGTGCTTAAAAAGGTCTGATCATTTGACTCGGCTCATAGCTCTCAAACACAAGTGAGAGCTCAAACAGAAGTCACAATTAAACTGGTAAAAAGCATGGGTTCTTCTATTTTAATAATCAGTAACAGTATCATAGTGACGTCAGCAACAAAATAAAAAAAAACTCTGGGATTTCAATAAATGGTGATACATTTTGGACTCAACATTTTCTAAATCCTATGGGCTTCTAAACCAGCCTAAATGATGTACAATGTGTTTTACATTGCCATATGCCCAAATAATGTTTTATATAATATGGAGGCCACAAAGAGCAGAGCAATAAATCACCAAATTATCATGATAACATTATCAGTTGACAAAATATCACAAGAAACCACGAGCTATACTGTATAATGCTAAACCTCTGAGCTCATCTGACTGTGATTTAAACATATTTTTATTAACGCAGCCAAAAACTAAAATGCATGGCAACTTAAAGTCATGATTTTCCTAATTTAGTATCATTTTAGCCTTGTTTTGTTTCTAATTTGCATTTTCTCATTCTGTACTTTCTTATTTTGATGCAGTTTGATGTAAAACACAAAAAGCTTACTCTGTCTTTTAATTGAACAGAAATTAGTAAGAGCGATTTAGCAAAATTTAGCAATCATTTTCCCTACATATTGTGCAGGTCAGTCATGCTTTCCTGACCTATGACGCTCAAAGAAAGCATAAAGGAACCCAGCTCCAGCGCGTATCATCATTCACAGTAAATGAAAGCAGCTATTATTTCCATTTCCCATGGGGCAATCTGCTGAATAAGGTAAACGTATCAATCACAACCTCAAATTTGATCAACGTCCTGTAAGGCGGCAACATAACAAAACTGGTTTGTTCATTTGTTTTCTAAATGTGCGAATAATTAAATCAGCAAACAAATAATTATTCAAGTCGATGAGAACAATTATCTCAAAGACGCCTCTGAGACCGCGGCGAGCACACACAATGAATTAATGATCCACATGAGCAGGAGTGAGTGAGCCGCGGCACAGACGCCCGAGCCCGAGCCATCAGTCACACACATGACGAGGGCGCTTTGTTATTGACACGGCGTTTGTCCAGAGGTGAGGAGAGTACACAAACCCAAATATTTACTCCAAAATAATACTCAAGTCAAGTTGAAGAAAATACAAATAAAATAAAAACATCCTGGTGTGAACATTTGAGCACTGAGTAACCTTTTTAGTGCAAACATCTGATTTATGTCTGAGAAGAGCTGATGTAATAGCTTAAACAAAACTTATAATAACACAGATATTTAGAATTTGTCATAAGAATACAGAGCAAGAATTGGATGGGAATAAAAGATTGTATTACTTGAAATAAGATATGATAAGATAGAACTTTATTGATCTCACAATGGGGAAATTCACAGCTCTCAAGAAACACTCAGGGGGTGCAAATAGTCGGGGAAATGTGCAATCAAAGGAGAAGAGGATAATGTGCAATAATAGTAAAGAGGTTTATCTTATGTAAATGAATCACAGAAAACGGAACCACTTTAGAAGAAGTCCATGGTACTTGGTACAGTGGTAATTAGTAATTATGTGGTACATCTTAAGTAATAACAGTGGTACTTCGAGGTACATACAGTGGTTATTAATAGATAAAAAGGCCAGTTAATCCATGCTACTTACAGTGGTAATTACTAATAATAATGTGGTACATCGATGGTGCTTATTGTGGTAATTCAAGGATACTACAACAGAAATTTTTATAGGTAGTAAATGTAGTACTTCTAGATACATTCAGTGGTAATTTCTAGAAGATTTGTATGATTTAGTCAGCATTGTTTGATAAAACAAAGTAAAATAGTAATAGTAAGTAATATAAAGGAAAGCTTTATTAGTATCTGGAATAAGTAACACAAAAGACCGTAGCAATACAGAGCTTACCATTTCAAAACAGTTTCAAGCACAAGGAAAACACTGTCATCAAAATAAAGAGACTCATGTGTCATTAAAATGATTCTTTTTTTTAATTATTATTATTATTATTAAGTCATCATAATCATAAGCAACAATATCAGTTCAATTCTAAGTACCCATTTCTTACCTGTATATATCTAGTACTGTTATTACATAAAAACGACCCCTTGAAGTATTACTACTGCAGTGCACTATGAAGTACCAGTGAAATCACCTACACATATCACAGTAAGTACCTGGTAATTACCTCTATGTACCAGGGATGTACCACAGTAAATACCTAGGAGTTACCGGGCCGTATTCTAAAGTGTTTACTCCAAAATAATATTACACAAGAACAAAGCACAACGTACTGTGAGATAAAACTCGGCCAAGACGTTTCTACTGTTCAGGAATGAGTGTTCACCAATTTTAAGATGTTTGTGATGTTGCTTATCAAAAACACATATGGAGTTGTGTGTGTGTGTTCCCCTTTTTAGGAGGATTTAGAATGAAGTGGTTCATTAAGTGGTTCCCGTCATTTCTGGTCCTGAGCCATGAACTTTATCTCAGCCATGTGATTATTACAAGAGCAAAGATGTTTTATTATCATAGTCCTGATCACTACAACTCAAAGTCAATCATGAACAATGCAATATCAGCAATCATATTTGATGCAATAGTAGATTTTGTTTGCTGGTCCAAAAGTCAGGGGATTGATCCTTTATCTTTGTTGTTGCGTCGTTGTGCAAAACACTTCACCCACTGTGCCTCCAGTGTCTGTCAGAGGTTGCATTTTAAGGGTTTGGATAAATAAAAAGCACGTTTTTTAGATCAGTGACGAGTCAAAATCAAAATGTCACAACAATGAAACACCATGCCAAATCCTCACAATAAGATGGCAGCCTCTACATGTTTTCCCTCTCTAATAAACCAGTGTATAATCTCATTGACTTACCACCATTGCTGTTGCTGAAACATTTGTGTGTCTGTTATTGCAGGTGTTGAAACTGTGCGCTCACACACCAGCTGTGCCTCTGTTGAATCCGCCGTAATCTTAATACCCATAATGAATGTGAACAGTCTCCTTTTCTGCACAAATATTGGCTGTAGGAGAATGTTTTAAAATGCCGCGTTGAACCCGGTCAGAGGTCCCGACCTTTTAATCATCCTGGTATGAAGAAGGCCTTCCCCACTGTCAGACCATTGCGGCCAGTACCTCCCGATAATCCTTTTACATGCATATTTCATGTATTAACACACGCTTGTACCTGGCCTTTCTTCTTAACCTGATCCGTGGCGCGCTCCCCCCCCATATGGCCTATCCTTTGATAAATATGCTTTCAGCCCGGGCTAATTAATGCATTCCGCTGTGGTTGCCTTCACTTGTCAGCCACTCTTTAACCTCGCAGCACACGCGCAGACTTTTCCTCATGAAATTACAGCTCCTTCGAGACGCCGCGGCGCACACGCAGCTGAGCCGGCCGGCGACTGCTCGGGATTCAGGAGGGCCTGGAAGAGAATAAAGCTGATGGATTCCATGAGTAAAATATACCAAGCAGACAGAAAAAAAGCTCCTGAATTTATGAGTGGTGGAGAAGAATTGCATAAAGTAATGTCCCTTTACGTCACATATTGTGCAAAGAGTGTGTGGATGATAATTCTCGTTTAATAAAAAGGAGCTTTGACTGTTGTTGTATCTTCTGGGAAAGACTGTTCAACCGTTTGTGGATGCAAATAGGGGACAATGGATGCAAATAAGGCCATGGTTACAATCCGGCGTGTCATGTTTACTTGCACATGTCCATTGGTATAACATCCTGACCAAAAAGAAGGATGGCAGAGACACATTAGCAAAGCAGTCAGCAGGAGGGTCCCAGATACGATTTCCAGACCTTTCGGATAGAGTTGAATAGCTCTTCCTTCAGCTATAAGTCAGAAGCTACAGCTCAGGATCTGGAGAAGGGTCCTCCCAGGTGAGGAAGGATGAAAGATATGACCTTTTTCATAAACTAAGGAGTATAACATATTACTGAAACAAAATATGGGAATATATTAGTCATTACAATTCAAGTAACTCGAGTTCCAAGTGCATTCAAATGTATGAACACAAAAAAATGCCCCCAAATAAAATGCAGCATGCCAGATCAAGTTGGAGGTTGGTGTATAAGATGTGCAGTCTGTAGTTAACCTCTTACCCTCCGCCTTGACCGAGTGCATTTTCTCCAGTTCAGCTTTACCCAAATCTAAAATCTTCTCGACAGGAGCTTACAGCCAGTGTAACGCCTCATTTGAAAGCTAAAACCTACAAAACTGATCTAAACGGATCTTTTTTCCTTGCGCTGTTGCCGTGTTGCTGTTGGTTTGTTCACGTTCTTTTCCATCTCATTTTTGCCACTTTTTTGTTGCAATTTTTATGGCTTTTTTTTGCCTCTTCTGTTTCTTTTTTGCTACTTTTTTGTTGCTTTTTAATCCTTGTTTAGATTTGGGTTCAGGTGGGGGTTAAGAGGTTAATGAGAGAATGGGGATAATGAAGGAAGAGGGAATTGTTGACTGCACTTTTGCATTATTTCTATGCATAAACCTGACAGAAGAAGAAGAAGAAGAAGAAGAAGAAGAAGAAGAAGAAGAAGAAGAAGAAGAAGAAGAAGAAGGAGAAGGAGAAGGAGAAGGAGAAGGAGAAGGAGAAGGAGAAGGAGAAGGAGAAGAAGAAGAAGAAGAAGAAGAAGAAGAAAGAGTCAGATCCATTTGTACAATACACAACTTGTGAACAATTTCCTTTCGGTGAAGAAATTCCTATCTTTCGAAATATTTCATTGACCTCACAAGTTTTCTTCAGGGCAAAAAATAAACAATTAATTAATTAAAAAAAGATGAACAGATTTTGTGAATGCATCAGGTGAAAGGCTTTCGGGACAATCCACAATCCATTGTGAACCTGCGTGTTAAATGGTCCCCTGTCTGAGGCCAATATTAGCAGACAGTTTTTTACTTTTGTTTGGCAAAAAAGTACTTCGACAAAACACTCCTGCAGCAGCACTGTGAGACTGACAGCGGAGTTGTTAAATCAAAGCCTCTTCAGTCCGTGTGAAGCACTTTGAAGCACGCTTTTAATTTAGCGTGTCATCCTCCCGCACTCAACGTCAGCCGACTCCAGCGCCCGGCAAAACTTATAATTGCTCTCTCTGTCACTATTTTCATGATAAATGTTTAACTTACCTCCTCAAAACAATAAATAATATGCACAGCTTCTTCTGTCTGACTTTGCCCCTCTGAGGAATTTACTCACTAGCAGCTAACTACAAATCTTGTTATTTAAAAAAGATGAAATGCTCTTCCCTGCCATGTAATTCTGCGCTCTGTGTTTCGAGAATCTGACCTAAAAAGGTTGATCAAAGCTGGTCGGAACGCCACAGCCCGCAGCAACTAATAAATTGGTCCATTCCGTGTTTTCCACTGACAAATTATTCTCCAGAGCCTTCACTTTCTCAGTGGCAACTCAATTAACCAGAGACAGAGATGTACATTCATGTTTTATAGACATTTCAATATTTTATTATTTCACTCGGTATTGGCGCGGCCTCTTTTATGTCACAGCAAATGCTAACTGTTTGCTAACTCTCACATAAAGCAATAGTTGTTTAGGTGTGTGCAGCACTGAGATTCCTCCAGGCTGCGACACTGAGCCAAGTGGAGTATAGGGCCCCTTTAAAGTGCATGTTTAAAAGCTTTTCTCGCTATTCGGCTGCGGGCAAACTGCCGACACAGGGAACAAGGGACGTTCTTTTGTTCTAATTGTGAAGTATTTGAACTGATGAGAATGTGAGCCTACGGTATAGGAGGGATGAAACAGGTTGAACCACAGCAGTTCAGAAAGGATTTGGAGAGTTGTGGACACCACTGCATTTTCTGTGTAGATATATAAATATGATATAGATGCTCAGTTTGGTGGTTCTCCTTCCCATTATACAGGAACACATACAAAAAAAATGTTCTCTTTCAGTGCATATATAGACAATATAAACTTTTCCTGTTCTTTACAAAGACGTGTGGGATCACGGGTGATTTCTTGGAATTCCCGATGGCCGTGATTGACAAGTATATTAACGTCTAAACCCCCGTCTGAAACAAGTGCATTTTCTACAGTTTTGCTTTACCCAAATCAAAAAGTTTCTCAAAAGAAGCATCAACAAAGCAACAAAAATGATATGAAAATGAGGATGAAAATGAGCGACAAAAACGTGACAAAAACTTTGTAAAAATGTGTGACTGATATGCTACAAAAAAGCCAAAAAAAGAGCAAGAGAAAAGTGACAAAAAAGTGACAAAAAACTCACAAAAAAGCAAGAAAAGAGCAAAAAATAAATAAAATAAAATAGAATGCAGCATTAAAGTGACAAAAAGCAATGAAAATGTGGCAAAAATGTGATGAAAAATCAACAAAAAAGCAATGGAAAAAAGTGTGAAAAAAGTGGATTTATGGATTTGGTTAAAACAGACCTGGAGAAAAAGTGCCCGGTTAAGGTGGGGCTCAAGAGGTTAACCAATCAGAAAGAGCGGATATATAATAGTCAATAGTTTGACTTCCTTGTGTACAAAATATGCCGCATGCGTCATATGGCATCGGGCAGAAGAGCGGAGACTAAGGATACAAGGAGTCATGAGCAACTCGGTTCAGATTTTAAATGTGGGAGAAATCAACACTAATGTGCAATGTCTGTTTCAATCAATGTATGTTTGGAGCTGGACAAAAAGACTTACAATAGATGGTAACTGGAAGAAAACACTCTTAGAGAAGATGAAGCATCAATATACACCGGTACACTGTTGTTAAGTACATTTAAGGAAATATTGTCTGTGATTGGGTCAGAAACAAAAAGCAGGAGCGGAGCGGATGGCTGGCCTGGCAAGGGGACCTAAGATGCTGTGATTAAATGATTTTATATGTGCTTGAAATGATAGAAGTCACAATTCAAACAGAATAACACTGTGAAATGGATTGAGAGGATGTTACAGAGTATCAGAGTGTCTGTATTTCCAAAGCTCATGTATAATGATTTACAAGCCTACATAATGATGACGGGCTGCTCTGAACGTGTTGTTAAGAAAGAGTGATGCTGTGACTCGTCAGACCCCATTTACCTCATGAATATCAGCGCATCAGTCTGGGGTGGTTCATTGCTACATCTGCCTCCACACAACATAGTTTTTAACACATTTATATATGTCCGATATCCTGCAATATGGACCTTTTGGGGCTTTTTCACCATGATATAATGTTTCATCTGATCAAATGTGTTGTTTTGTTGTTTTCAGTAATCCTGCATGTCAGTCCATCTACATGCATAATATATAATATATAATAATACCAAGGCTTGCGCGTGCAAATCTAAAAGCCTGAATAAAGCACATGAGAGGACTTTTACTAAACACATGGACACAGTAGTTACATTGTGAAGCAATAACGATTACAATGATTTCAGTTTATCTACAAAAGAAACACATTTAGCCCCGAGGTGGAAGATCAAATCATGTTTCTTTGAAACTAACTTTGAGACTGATATCTCGGCCAGTGGCCACAGTCCAAGAGTGACTGGTACCTTCCTATCTCACAGTGCTCCTGCAATGCCTGAACTTTGCAAGACTCTGACCCTGTCCGGCTGTAGCCAAACAATATACACCAACACGTTCTAGTTCACTTTACTCTGTGCTTTTTTATTTTATTCATGATGTTTCACAAAGCAGCAGGGACCCCGAGAGAAGGGGGTTCAGACTGGATCAGTTTGGGGCTGAGTGTTCATAATGTCTTTGTGAATTGACTTACATTTGTATGTCTTGTCTGTATTCTGTGTTGATACAGAGCTCCTGAACTGCAAAACAAAGTTCAACAGAAAACCCAATGACTGTCCTAAACTTACATGATTTCTCCATTGTCTTCGGTTGGAGGTGTCAATCGTCAAATTAATCTTTTCAACAAAACCATCAACTCAACAATGTTGTTCGTCATACCCGTAGGTCTGGTCTGCAGCCTCCTATATTAAAAGAACCACTGCCTTATTTCCAAACAAATGAAAGCCGTACATAACGAGCTGCGTTAGTATTTTTATCCACAAACAACAAAGCGTAGGGGAGACCGGGACTATTTGTCACGTGGGGTAATTTGTCCCACTGTTTTTTAAAGCCACACAAGAGTGCACTGTACGCTCGTACTGATACATGTGCATTTGTTTTTCCTTTTCTCTTCCAGTAATCATTTTCTCATTTGGACTAAAGACATGAGGACAGGACACATTTGAATTGTTTTTATTCCTTTTCCTAAACTTTAATGTTTGGGTTATTTCTGTAGTGAGAGCTTTCCTTTAGTTAGTGCCATAAACAAAAGACACTGATCTGAAAGACATCGACGTTAGCTTCGATTTGAGCTGTTTTAGAGCTAACAAGCTAAAGCTGTTGTGTTAGCTAGCTTACACTATTGGTAAAGTGGACACTCGGGGCTATTTGTCACAAAACCTGAGGGATCTTTTTTTTTCTTTTGTGTCAGATATGTTTTTCTGATCACTTTATTTTAACATTAGTTTTTTATAGAGGCCGAATGTTTGGGTCTTTTTAGTGAATTTGTACATTATACACCTCAACAGTTAGATCAAATGGGTTTTATGAATAGGCTACATCTGCATTGCACTGAAACTGTTTTAAAACATATTTTGTCCTTTCATCTCAAAAAGCAAAAAAGCTTTCAAAGGTTTATCATATTTGAAGTTAACAGAAGTGAACATCAAAAACTCCATCGAAAACAATTGTGACAACCAATCCCCCACCTTGTGACAATTTGCCCCGCACATGAGGCACATTGTCACACTCGATTTTGTTTTGTTTGATGGTTAATAACTATTTATCGCAATATGATAGAAAAAAGGAAGCGAGGTCTACTTCAAGTCAAGGGGTTCAAGCTTTCATTTAATGCAGGTCTGACTCTTGTGGGATTTTCTGTTGATGAGCAGAAAACTCTGGAAAAAGAAGTGTGACAAATAGCCCCTACACCCTTTTTACTACACTGGGTATGTTGCGCTTCACCCTCTTGTACTGAAGCTGGTTCATCCAAATTGGGAAATGGATTAAGTCGGGCGAGCCAGGTTACCAAAAGGGCCTGGTCCAGCACCACCGAATCGCTACATATTCATCCAAACTGCATTTTGGTGCAGGCGCTCCACACTGGTGCCCACAGACCTTTCCCAGTACGGGTCATTAGCAGTGTGCCAGAGATAGATGGGAACTTCCTGCCCGGCGTGAAGCGTGGCGGTCCTCTGGTCCCCAACCCGCATGCTGACCTGCGCTGGCTTTTAGTTAACATTCAAAGTGTTGGCAGCCGAACCAAGGTCCCACCCTCCCCAAAGAAATTAGAGGTGGTAATCTTTCAGGAAACCGCTAACCTTCCCGGACCATGTAAATGTAAGTGGATTGGCCCGGTTCCTTGGCGAGCCCCTCTGTGCCGCCCCACCACTGGCCACGGAACAACTTGCGTCCAATTTATGTGCACCTGACAGCGCGCAAGTGACAAATGAAGGCAGGGGCTAAGAGAAGGTTAGCTTTAAACACCGCACAGGTCAATGGGGTAAGAGGCTGCATGCTAAATCACTGTCAGGAAAACTAATGATGCAACATTATCAGACACCCGGACATGGTCAGAGATTAAGTGCACCGTGTCAAGCTGATATTATAATCACAAGAGTCCATTCCAGCCACGCATTTGTCTTGATTTTGCATAGACATTCACATATTCTGAAGGAGGATCCCACATGAATACGGCCCCTGAGCATGACAGCAGGAATCAGAACATATGGTTTCTGGCTATTATTATTACTATTGAGGGAAATGCGGTGGGCTTTTCTTTCTCTTTCCCCCCCCCCCCCTTCTTCCACAAAGCCACGGGGACGCTTCGTAATTAAAATACACTCTATTAAAGATCGCAAACAAATATTTAGCGGAGGATCTGTTCCACCTGCTGCTGTCAGGAAACAGGAAAGAGCCCGGGAACACAATGGTGGCATCTTGACAAGTCTTAAGTAATTCTCACCAGAACAAACAGCCCAGGGCTCAGTGGATTCTGAACTAATTACACAGGCACCAAGTTGGAGAATCAGCCCCAAATTAGCACAATCAATAGGCTATACATCTTTTCAACATTTTGAGAAAAAAAACAGCCTGCCAAGACAAGATTATTGTTAATAAAACAATCATGTTGGTGCATTGGATGACCTTCACTTACATACACATATTTTTTTTTCCATTTTAACCTCTTCACCTCCACTTTAACCAAACACATTTTCTCCAGTTCGGCTTCTCAACTGGAGCTTACAGCCTACAGGCCAGAGTAACATCATCATTTGAAAGCTTAGAACGACAAAACAGAGCTGAGATTTTTCCTTACGTTGTTGCCACATTTAGTTTTCATCTTCATTTACGTCTCGTTTTCATCGCTATTTTGACTCTTTCTTTCACAAAGCTTTTCGATTTGGGTGATGCCGAACTGGAGAAAATGAGCTCGGTTAAGGTGGGGGTTCATACCACTATGAGCAGAAACTAGGAACAATCTGTTTGTAAAAGTAAAGGTGGAATCACGCTTGGGACTGTCCAAGGCAGCACCTGATCTGGCTCCTGGGTCGCCTATTGGTGATCACTGATATAGAGATGATATAAAGAAGATAAAATGACAGTAGCTCAGTTAGAAGAGCCACTGACTGAAGCCTTGTGGATCTATCCCTGTCCTTGTCCGTGCACATCGTCATTTAGGAAAGACTCTTAACCCCTAGTTCAGTGTTGGTGCACTTTGGAGTTCAGGTTTCAATAGGTGAAAGGTTGCTCGACGTAAAAAAACAACAACATAATGTTATCATTCATTTAAAGGCTCTGTACCTGTTTTTTCATTACTAAGAATAAAAGAGGAAGCCACTAAAGTAACTGGTTAGTTGTAATTTAAAGTATAACCTTGTTTTACCACAACACAACTTGCAGGGTCATTTTTGGGGTCATTGTCACAGAAATGCAAGAAAATTCACCTGCAAGTTCACGAAATTGATAAAAATGCTTTATACTTAGATGTACAATGTTCCCCTTTCACAAATATCTACACTAAGGGAGGATAAATAGAATGTTTATAGGGAAAAGAAATCATATGCTAGTCCCTTTAATACAACAGGAACAACATTATGAAGAAATGAAAACTTCTTCAGGTCAGAGCAATACACTTTAACAGCTCTTTTACTCTAAAACTTCTAAACATTCCCCGTTACCCTTTTGGTCTGTACACATATTTGCAATCACTCGCCTTTAGTGCCTTTGTCATCTACTTTGTCTTTACTTTTAGCGCACAAACATTGGTATTTCCCCGGACCAGCAGCAGGCGATGTGGCAGCTCAAACCGCGCATTAGTGCCACTGCTGGAGGTTATGTGGACACGCGAGTCCGGGAAGCTCAAGGACGACCCACACCGGCAGATTAAACAACACTCGGTCTCTGTCACACGGGTGGCTCCCCAAAGCTCCGTGCAGTGGGGGGAGCGGAGCGGGCGCACGCCGTAATCTTTCATGTCTGTCCCTCCCAGGCACCGGGCGCACCTGTTATTGTGATTCCGCGGTGAGAGGGGGCTCATTTTGGGAAGGTAATTATTGCACTAATTATTCAGTGCGGTGTGAGACGATTAGCGCCGTTGTTTGGGGTGAGGCCGGGCTGACCTCTTGTCATTTTTGCAGGCTGTACTTTGGGGGCACGGAGCGAAAAAGTTTTGTGTGTTCTGGAACAGGCAAAGACGAGCTATCCATAAATGCACAGACTTTCATGTGCCGCTGTTAAAAATGCCTTACTCGCTGTTTTATTTCCGACTTTGTTTATTTTTTATTTGTGATATTTTGCACCTTGCCGTTGTCAGGGGAGGGTCAGATTTGGAATAGGCAGTCGCTCAGTGTCCACAAATCTGAAGGTTGGAGGATGGATCCCAGTTTTAAGCGCACACTTCTTTTGTGTCCTTGGGCAAGACACTTCACTTCAGACTTTTTTTCCTTAGTGAGCCTAAACGGCAAAAGTAAGGGTGGATTGAGGACCGAATGCAATGACATTTTCATTGTAAAGAGTTTGCACAGGATGGAAATGTCTTTGTTTACTCTGGAATTTAACTTTTGGCAAAGGGACCCATTTTGAGAACTACTCATTTGGTCAAATAAATAAATAAATAAATAAATAATGGTCATACCAAACCAGGTCATACCAGAGAAGGAAAATGATTGGCTGCCACACTTTTCCATTTTACAACTAAATGCGATCAAAACCTTTGGGAAATTGCATACAATGTTTCCTACATTTGAGACCTACAAATGAGGCATTTGAGACCAAAACATTTCTGAAACACCGAAGAGGCACCAAGAGGGAAACAAGAAGAAAAAAAAAAGGGACAAACAAGGAGGTATCCGGGCAAGACTCACAGCTAAGCCTCACATGCCTTCTATCCTTACTACTCTGGCTAATGTTCAATGAAACAGATTAACTGCTAAGCTCTCGCCAGAAGATGGTGAAAGACTGTTGTGGAGCGGAGGGAGAGGAGGAGGAGGTGGAGGAGCTGAGCAGTGCAGGACACCACGCTCTGAAACAGGGACAAACCCAAGAGGCGCTGCACCGTTTCAGAGGATCAGAGGAGACTGAAGGCAGCCAGGTTTCCTCTGGGTGCTACGGTTTCCTCTACCAGATGCTGGTCAGGTTGGCCCACAGTGGCGGCACGGCTCAGTGGCAGCGGCTCAGGACTAACACCTGAACACTATTTTGTTGTACAAGACAAATAAAGCACTTACTTACTTAGATCTGCTGTATCCTTAACTTAGTTTTTAATTAAAGTAAAGAATAAAATCTGACGTTTCACCCGCCATCTCAGAAGCTTTTCCAGGGCTGATTTTTATGACCGCCACACTCACCAGATATATACGTACTCCATACCTTTTGAGGGCCGGGCACACTGATCTTTTACATGGTCTCCTTTAAACTTATTTCAAGCCACCACAGCTCTTTATCCACGACGTGTCTCTGACATCAAAAGTGTGACACGTCTCACTAGCCTGGCAAGTCCAGAACAATAACGCCCTGTATTCTTTTATATCTTGTATGTTTGTAATCTCTTGCAAATTATCCTGAAACACATGAAAGTATCTTGAAAAAGCACTTAAAAGCTTTCTTGCTTCGACCTAACTCCTTTCGAGTTATTATTTTTGGTTTGATGTGATAATGTAAATGTAAACAATGTAAACAATGTAAATAATTGCTCAAATAAATTAAATCAAATAATAATACAAAAAAAAAAACACATGGATATCAGTCTCTTAAGCCAAACTAAAGCGGACTCTAAATCCACCATCTCTTCAGTGGCCATCAGTTGCCAACAGAGTTTCTGACCTGCACAGATTTTACTGTATTTGTCTGACGAAGTAATGGCTGCTGTCCAAACAAAACTGTGCAATATTTTTTGAGCTATAACCTGGCACTGAGCTTCTTTCCTGACTTTTGTCTTGGTCAGTGTGTTGTTGTGCACTGTCCCTGTCACATAAAAGCATACCATACCGTACCGTACCCTACCGTACCGTACCGTACCATACCATACCATACCATACCATACCAGATTGAATTAACCTGGATAAC
This sequence comes from Gobius niger, assembly GCF_951799975.1. Taxonomy (NCBI): domain Eukaryota; kingdom Metazoa; phylum Chordata; class Actinopteri; order Gobiiformes; family Gobiidae; genus Gobius; species Gobius niger. Next base: position 10,349,538 of record NC_136863.1, read on the forward strand.
TCTACATCCGTTTAACAGTAAGAAATTCAACCAACATCTTAAGTGCTTTATCTGTCATTATACGGTGTCCCATGAAATGGCACAGAGAGTGCCTCTGTGTAAAACCAAGTGCGTGAAAGTAGAAATGTTTATGAGGAAAAGGGAAAATAGACACATAAATAAAAAACAAAAAGTGCTCCCCTTACTTACAATCAATATTACCACTGTCATTTGACACAGTTTCTAATTGGACTGGGCGAGAACGTGGTACTTACTCTACAGCTTTTAATAATTCATAAGTGGAGATATATTCTTTTTAACAGGCTGCATCCTTAATCACTGCTCGGGGGCGCTGAAGCCTTTAAGACAAATATTTCTGCTTTTGGACTGGATTTAATTCAATTATAGACATACATCATCAAATACGACGGCTTTTTAAGTCCTAACTCAAGCTCAAATTGGCATAAATATTGCATGTATGTCATATGGAGGAGAAAAAAGTGTCTCAAAGACGCCGTGATACTGATGCTCTTAATAACATTTGTAGATACTAATAACAGTACAGGGCTGGAATTTCCTCCAATGTGTTTGTAAAAGTCTGTTTGCATCTTGTTTCACAGCTCATCTATAACCTTTGCATACCACTGTATTGTATTTGCCATTATTTCATACTTTTGTTTCTGATGTAATGTAATATAAAACAAGTAAACTACACCACAAAGTCTTTTTATGTGTTATTTCCTTTCAAATATAACAAAATAAAGACGACAACAACCTTCACTGCCTTCTTTGCTCATATTTGTCAAGGGGTGCCAGCATTAATGGAGTCGACAGTATAAACGCTCGCTAACACTGTGCGTCTGATTGCTTTACTCTCTTGACAATGTCAATTTTGTGGAAGCACTCACAGAGGAAGTCGAGAGCCCTTTTCCAGGCCGCTGTCTGTCTGTGCGAAGGGTCCGAAAGCCCCGCTCTATTACCTAGCCCCCCCAGGACAGTGTTTTCGGGCGAAGGCTGGGCCAGAATAATAGCACATTAGATCCTTAATGATTCTGTGATACTGGGCTCTGGGGAGGCACAACTCTGAGGTAATCAGTTTCATCTGCTTCCTTCAGCCGAGTGGAGGTGCTCCTGGACCTGTGAGGAGCCCAATCTCGGCCTGAAGCTACAGCTCACAGTCCATTCATCACAGGCTGACCCGCTGGAGAGGGACAGACAGCATGTGTACACACCGGGGACCATGCTGTAATTAATTCACTCTTCAGCTATTACTGCACCTATCTCTATAAGCACAACATCATCATCTGCTTTACAATATTGAGAGATCTCTATCTGGTTAAAGCCATGTAATACACACACTGTGCACAATAGTTGAGAAGGAGTAGCCTTGATGTAGCGCCCCCTTTGGAACTGTTATTGTCATAGCTCATATGTAAATTGGGGATAAGGGGATGTTAATTTTTGTCTGAACAATGCTGTTCAGAGCCCACGCTGTCTGCTCGCCCCCATGTCCCGGACCAAGGGTACACCTTGATGAGTGAGGAGGGCTAATTCATGCCTGAGGCGTCATTAATCTGCTGTCTTTGATGAATGGCTGCTAAATGTGCTGTAACATGTATTTTGTGAGGAGCTAAGAGCGGCTGAGACTGGACTTCGCTGCTATGGGCCGGGGGTGGATGTTTGCTCCTCCACTGCCTTTGTCATTCTGGACTCGCATGAATGTTGTCCGCAACACTCAGTGGCCTGTGACTGTGAGGCTTTTGCATATGAGCTGGAGGTGCTCATTTTGACCTTATTATGTTAAATAGATTTGATGGATTGGTTTGCTTATGACACACACCAGATGAAAATGCAAAGACAATATTTGGCTTGCGACGCCAATAAAATCAACTGGAAAGACCCTTTACCTTTGCCTTGATGTAACGTTCAAATAAAGCGAATTATGCTAATAAAAATAACAGAAAGTTACATCATCATTATTTACACATATAGGCAGGAGCGCCAGTGCTTCCAAATTCTTGAAGTAAACCTGACCGAACTTTTCCTCAGACAGACCAAAGCTCATAATACAGTTTGACTGATTCTGGATTACGCATCAATGTATAGATACAGTGCCTTATACCAGCTGCACAAGATCTTATTCCACAGTCCCATCGCACTCACATTGCTGTGCCTTGGTACTTTCAATAGCTTTTCTCACAGAGTTATTGTATGCTACTGTCAGGGCCTGCTTGCTCTTCTTTTTGTAGCTGCACCAATGGTGTGCTGCATATGAAGGCGAGCAGTAACTTTTAAACAATACAATTTTGACATTGGTGTTTGCCAAACTACACAATATCAGGTGGGAGCAAGGAGAGCATGTGCTGACAATGTGGGTGAACCTATGAGTATGTATATAAATCAATTCAGTCAAAGAAGCTTCAAACTTCCATTTTGCATTGACCATTATTTTGATCATTTGCATGCAATAAAAAAAAACACAATTGCGTGATGTAATTGCACAGACTGGTCATCCTCACATTTACATGAAGGCCCCACCTTCAGCGCGGCGTAATTACAGAGCGATATTTGGTGGCGTAACCTTGTTCGTGGACCATACGATCTGACCGGCCCCTCCTGCCTCTGTCCTGTTTATGAAGCCTTTAGGCACAAAGGCCTGAGCTTTAAGTGTGCATTGTCCCAATAGAGGTAGCACTTAAAGCTAACAACGTCATAAATTGTTCTGTTAATGCGCGGCACATAAAGAGCGCCGTGTGATGATGAGATGCACCGGTCTGGCCCATGCAATGAACTGATGAAACTCATCTCAGCCCTATCAAAGCTCCCGATTATTCATGCCAACGGGATTAGAGTGAGCAGTGCATGGGGCCCTCAGACCCCGGGCCCTGCTGCACGGATGGGGACGCCTCAATTTAAACAAAGATTAATTATGGTCAATGGGACGCTTCACATCTGTCACTCTTAGTGTGGACATTTGAAAGCATTGCCCTGAAGAAGATGAGGAGTATGAAGCCGTCAGTGAGGCCGGGCTGTGACAGGAGACATGAGGAGGTCATGTGTTTATGAACTGAACATTCTGGGGTTTGATCAACTCAAGTCACACAGATTTTTCTTTCGGAGCCATTTTATTTAACTAATAACATAAAAATGAGAGATCTCTTATTTATTTTCTAATAAAATAAAGCTTATTATGAGTGTTTTGGTGTGAAATCCCGTTGCATCAGCAGTTTATGGCAGCTGTGGTGTGTGTTTCTTCTTCCTCTTTATGGACATTGCAATAAAAACATCTCTTCGCTTTAAATAAATGTGTCACATCAGTGAGTTTAACACGTTTGGATATCTGATTTATGTGTGCCCGCCTGCACCAAACGCTCTTCAGTAAGTCTTGTTAGCCGGGGCCCTGGGGGATTCTGCAGGGGCCACACTCAGGGGCCACTCTAATGATGTCCTGTGTCCAGACCGGTCCTGTCTGCAGGTTGTTTTTTTTGTCAGTTTTCAATTCATGGCTGAAGGATATTTTTCTCAGAACAAGCCTTTAAACGGTTTCCTCACAGATCTTGTGCCAGCATTATTTTTAAGTTAAATGTGGGATATGCTTCAACATGACAATATCGTGAAACGTTTTAAAAAATATAGTCAATACACAAGCCTTTCTTCTTCCTCTCTGTGTATTTGAGTTGTGATTGGTCGAAGCTGAACCCCAGTAAACCGCGGCTTTATGACATGAAGCGGCTCGAGTCTAATTCCCACAGACGTCTTTATGTCCTCTGTGGGGTTTACATGTTCTATTAAATGCAGATTCATTTACATGGCTCTGTGTGCAGTAAGTCTCTCTTCTGGATTAGCTCCAGAGCAGTGAACATAAACATTTACTGCTGAGTGGGTTGTAATTGTCAGAGCTCGCTGCCACTGCTGCTCTAGTCACGAGACACAAGACAAATAAACTGGCACACTCAAAAACTTTCCACACGTGAGAGAAATAACCAAATAGTAATATAGGTTGAATCGTGTTTTATATGATCTGGGTCCACAAATTTTTATCTTGTGTGATTGAAAACCATCTTTTGATACGAGAGTGAAAAGAAATGTTTCTCCTTAGTAATTTTTCCTAACAGACATTAAAATCCAGCATGAAAAATGTACATAGTGACTGAGTGGTTAGCACTTTAACTCACAGTAAGAAGGTCCTTTCTGAGTGGAACTTGCAGGAAAAGCACAGGCCAAACATAACATTTGATCGGGTGCCTCGCCCACTCAGAGGGACAGAGACAGTGGATCATTCATATTTCAATTGAGTAATATAGAGTAATAATATATCACAAATCTAGGAAACACTTTGTTTTACACTACACTTCATTGTACCTACGCACTTTTCTACAATGTAATGTGCTATAAAATAATGTGTAATAACTTGCACCTATGGGCTAGATCGGGGGCGTCCAACTGGGCCGCACTCAGTAGAGGTCAGATGTATAGCTTCACCTCTGTTGTATTAAAGTTAGCAAATTCAATAAAATGTTAACTATGCTTTTAATTGAATATGCTTAAAGTAAAAACAAAACAAAAAACAGCCTTCATTTAGTTAGTGGATTTCCATTTATTTTGTAAATATTCAATTCAAGCAAAAAATTAACATTAAAATTAAAAGATAAAGTATATTTTAGAATTTGCAATGGGCCAATTAAAAGTGGGCCGCAGTTTAGACACCTCTAGGTTAGATACACAATGGAAAAATATGTATTTGCTGTTTGAAGGCACATCTATTATAGAAAACGCTATCTCAATGGCCGCCGCCTGGGCGCCGCCATGTTTATTCCCCATACCGACTTTGAAGCTAAGCAGGGACGGGCCTGGTTAGGACTGGGATGGGAGACCGTTTGGGAACACCCGGAAGCCTGGCGACAGTAGTGAGTTTGTGCGTGGTTGGTGGTGGGGGCTGAGGTGCGCAGTGGACTGAATGAATACTGCAACCAATTGTACACCGACGAGCGTCTGTCAAAGCGCTATATAAGACTTGCCATGTTCATTTCCCCAAAATCCGCGGGCATTGGACACGGGTCCATATGGACCGCGGTGCTGCTGGCCGAGGACAACCCGCCGTCACAACAACGCGAGTGCACGAGATCTGACTGCCGTGCCTGTGTGCGCGCATGCAAACAGGGCGATGTGTGTCATCGTCACTCACCGCTAAACTGCAGCTGTAGACGCTCCGCACAGGTACAGTTACCTCCTCCACAACACATCTGCGTCTCTTTGTTTACGTCTCTCCTGCAGTGACCGAGGCTGTGGTTCATTATAGATCCAGTGCTGCGTCATGTCAGAGCGCACATAAATGCGTAAGATCCCATCCTGGCCATATTCGGTCTCCAACGTTATGTCTCCGACAAAAAGTACACGCAGAAACACGAGCTTCACATGAAACGCGCTGCTCCGACAGCTTCAGCCTCCGTGTGCAGAAAGCGAAAGTGAAACTAACACTTAACGAGCGCATGGCCTGCACTGCAGCGTTTTTTTTTTTCGTTTTTTTTTCTTTTTCCTTTGCTGCTGTACCATTTCTTTTCTATTTTTCCTTCCCTCCTTTACATTCTATAAAGCGGCTTTGAAAGCATTGCCAATTGTATTCTAAGGATATAAATACTGTCTAATAAAAACCAACGTATTCTTTTTTAGATTGCACTTACACCGTGATGCACCAAACCACGTGTCCTGCACCGTGAACCGAACCGTGACAGCTGAACCCCTAATATTAATCCATAGGCCTACATGTTCCACTGTCTCTTGAATTCTATTCCCTGAGTTTATGGAACATATTGTCGTTGTAGTATATACGAAAGGAGTACAGGTGCATCAAACACTCCAATTGCAGTTTGTTTGAAATTATTTTTAGCATTCATTATTTTACACATTTGTAGTGGCCATAGTTTTAGGAATGGGTTGGGAACCACTGGTCTACTTACTGCAGGTTTACAGCTATACTGAGTGACGGGTTATAGGGACTATACTGGACATTTCTGTGTAATAACTCATCATCTCTGAATATCAAATGTGGAGACTAGCGAGGCCCGGCCGAAGGCCGGGTCTCAGCTAGTAATGTAATAAGACCCTAAGTCTAACCCTAACCCCCTTATGTCATATTAAATAATCTAAGATAATCTACACATTATTCCATTGTGTATGCACTACATAGGCACTGGTTTTTACAGACTGTTAAATAACAGATTACATTGTACTAGTGTCACAAGGGTTGTTAGGTAAAATGAATCAGGGTAGTGTAAAACTGGCTGGAGATAAGCACAAATATAAGTGTATAAACCCACCCATTGACAAAACACGCCTCCATCGACACTAGTGACAATGATGACCTCTGCAGTCACTCACTATGCCTGTGTGCTCTGAAGGAAGCGTCAAACCATGCAGGGGACACATTTCCACATGAGGATTATAAAGTCTACCATAACTTGATTGGGGACAGTGGACATATTAATATAAGAACACACATCCCTTGTAGTTTCTTCATTTTATCAGAAGAAATGCAAAGGTATGTGTGGAAGTCAAACCATATGAATCAATAAATTATTCAAATCTTTTAATGGCCATAAAACAAAAGGTTAAGTCTGGCTTCATGTTCTTGACATCAAAAAGCACATCTACTGTATTACATTATATTGTATTGTGAAGTCTTGGGTCTATAGACTTAGGTTTAGGCTTTCTGTAACACATTGTATAAAGGCTAACCATTGAAAAGTTTATGCTTGTGATTAGTGTTGAACAGTTTTGAGGGGAAATACAATATCGAATTGCTATGAAGGTTAAAGGTTCTCATTGTTTATGGAACTTGAATTTGAATAGTCGCATTCTATGTGATTTGCTCATGACCAAACACCAAAATCTGAATGCGATTCAATTCACAACTCCATTTACAAAAGTGCAAACAAAGGGAGATTTCCAAAGTCAGGTGACGGCCAATTATAGGCGGCAACTATTCCCTCTACCCTCCAGACACTTCCTCCATACTGCCTTTGAATGTAATGAATACTTATAATCAGTGCAACTTACTGTATAGAATTACGAAACCAAAACGATGTGTGCGTGAGCGCTTGCCGAATGCAAAAACGATGAACCTTACGAGGCCGTCTCCTTGTTTGATGCACGTGTGGGTCACTTCTGACAAGGAGAGCACAGATAGCACAGCACAGGCGGGTTAAACAGACACTAAATTATTCATTGTGCTAAACGCTCTCAAGTGAACACATGCATTTGCACCGGCGCCTATTAGCTCCCGTGAAATATGATGTAGGACAGCCCCTTTAGCTTAGCGCGTCATATGTTGGCCGTCTTTGGTCTGGGCTGGTCGCGCCGCTCTCCAAAGATTTTGCTTGGATGTGGTCTCCGATAAATCAACATGTCTTTCACACACTTATTAAAAGCATTTCCCGTTCTACGCTAATCCTGATTTACGCCGCCGAACCCCCTTTCGCAAGAGAAGGCTAATTAAATTGATACTTTTTACAAGTCGTATTCAATAAATGTGAATAAATTAAGGGGTATTACTAAGACAGCTACATTAAATTTGCATAGTGTGTTTAATGAATATGCAACGGCAAGTGGAAAGGTCTGCTACCGCGAACCCGTGGAAATTAGCATAACTACTTCCAGCATCTTTCTTAAATAATGCTCTCATTTGCACATCACTGAGTTGGCTAATTCGAACTTCAGTCGGTGAAGCCTGGTAATTAAGAGCCGGGCTTTAATTTTTAATGAAGTTTACGTTGCGTCGATCCTGACAGTAATGAGAGGGATGTGGAAACAAAAAGGAGGCTAATAATGAAATTCTCACACCGGTTTGAGGCGCGCACCGTGATTCCCGAGGAGGAATTACACGACTAATTATTAATTTGATATTCATGTGATCTACACGGAGAAGGTTGGGACGCGGGAGTGTCTGGCGCTGGCCCCTTGTCTGGGAGGTCTCTCAAGAATTTTAGTGCACAATTAATCATGTTGATGGTCACAGTGAAATGGGCTTTATTGCGGCGTGTTTACGAGGCCGCGGCACCCGGGCTGGTTTGGCGCCTGTTGGACAAAAAAAAGAGAATGTAGATTTCTGCATGAGTTACTATTGCTTGAAATGAAAATGTTAATCTTTGTTCGTTTGGATTTGTTTGCATTTCAGGCCATGTTTTTTGACATCTCTGAATCTTTTTCTTTTTTTCCGGTGCAGAGAGAGTGTAGCAGTTTGATGACAGGGGTGGCGTGTTGGGGTGGGAACGTCTGGGTAGCTCACGATTCGATACGACGCGCGATACATGGCTTACGATAACGATAATCTCATGATACACCGATACTACGATAATCGATATATTGCATGAAAACAATCTACGATGCATCATCTTTTTTTTTTTTAACATGCTGCTTTAAACCTTTATTTTAACATGCTACATATTATTCATCATTATATTTATTTTCATATGCTTTGTACCCCTTTTTATGTGCACATAAATTATCTCTAACTTACTGAAAATTAACATTTAACATTTAATTTAACAGTTAACATTTAAATAAACAAGAAACCACAGTCCTATTTCAGAAGGAATAATCAATCCCAAATTGATCTTATTCATAATTTTATAAACATTCAATAAAGGGACTATACGGGGTTTAAAAATGTCCCACCAAAATGTGTAGGATGAGCCCAGAGCTGTTCACCACAACTGCCTCTAAAATCCTGCACTGTCACTCAAAACGTTGTTAATTTGAGTCCAAATTGCCATCATGCAAGAGCTTAATATAGAAACTGCAGTTACATGTATGACCTGAGGTGGCAGTAGTGAGTATAAAATGGCCAACCCTTTAAAAGTAATATATTTGTGTGATAGTGTTTGGTCCATGTGCTTAAACTGTAGTGCTGCCCTCTGTTGGTCTGACTGAGTTGTTGATCATTGTTGGCTTCTATTGACTGTGAAATCAGTGGAGCACTGCTGCCTCATTAATATGCATGACGTCAACAAAAGTATCGATATCGGAATAAAAAGTGTCAGTGTCGCATCGACCCGCAAAATATCACAATATATCGGAAAATCGATATATTGTCACACTCCTAGTTGTTTTGCCAAATCAAATGACAATGTTGTTCTCTCATCACAAACATACCTGGCGCTAGTGTTTCTAGTGTCTAGTGCTGCTTTGCCTGTTAGCTTCTTCTTCATATTTCTATTAGTGTGCATTGGGGCCACCGACCCGGAGGCACCGAAGTTGCAATTGTGGTTTTCTGGCCACAGACACCGGGGGAGATGAAAGACCCCCCCAATCATCCCATTAACACTTGTATTACCCCCAGAGGGACTACGAAAAGGATTTATTAAGGTTAACAAGTTACTTAGTTCTGCTTTAAGTATTATCTACAAATACAACAGCACTTTAACTTACAGGCACACTGTGTAAAATTTTGGACTACTGTTTACTGTCTCTATCACTACAAAACATGCTCCTAATGACTGCTCTTAAATCTCAAATTCTGCTGACTTTAGTCACATCTCCATGGAGACGAGCTGGAGACGTATCCACTCCCGGTAAAGTTACAGTCAGGTCTTAGGAGAGCTGAGCCGCTCACAGCAAAGGCTCATGTTTGTTTGTAAATATCTGTCATAAAATAAATTTAAGCTTCAGTTTAATTTTCAATTTCAGTATTTCAGTTGTATTTTTTTGGTAAAATTCTATGCGGTAACAAATTGCTTCTCGTAGGTTTGTTTATTTATTTCTATTTAAAGGAATAGGCCACCGTTTTTACATACTAAAATATGTTCTTACCTCACTTTAGACGTGTTAATATAATCCCGTCTGGTCTTTGTCCGTGCGCTCTGTCACGCAAACGGAGCACATACGCAGCCTCTCCCACATGTCACATAGCTCCGAAAAAGCTCACGATAGAAGCTACCAAGCTCTTCCACGTGTTCCCTATTTAAATAAAGTTACGTGAAGTGTTTTCATGCGAAGTATATTTACACAGAAATGTAACATGTCGATTTTATAAGCAAATAAAAAGGGGGACTATATTGTGAGGCATAATGATACGAGGAGCACAGCGTCCGCGTAGTAACTCCTAAAGACTTCCCCCGCTCACTTCCGTCAATAACCTTCAGGAGTTACTGCGCGGACGTTTTACTCCTCGTATCATTACGCCTCACAATATAGTCCCCCTTTTTATTTGCTTATAAAATCGACATGTTACATTTCTGTGTAAATATACTTCGCATGAAAACACTTCACGTAACTTTATTTAAATAGGGAACACGTGGAAGAGCTTGGTAGCTTCTATCGTGAGCTTTTTCGGAGCTATGTGACATGTGGGAGAGGCTGCGTATGTGCTCCGTTTGCGTGACAGAGCGCACGGACAAAGACCAGATGGGGATATATTAACACGTCTAAAGTGAGGTAAGAACATATTTTAGTGTGTAAAAACGGTGGCCTATTCCTTTAACATATGAGGAGTAGTATCTGTACTTTTACTCGAGTAACGTTTTGAAGTACTTCGACCACCACTGTCTACGCGTTTCCCCAGTGACGTCTGCGAGTGCTGCTCCTCTGCCGCACAAATACTTGACATGTCATGATTTCTCCGTCGACAGGGCAGGAGGCATTCGTCTGATGGAGAGCTAATTGCATTCTTTTGTGTGTGCACAATTCAAACGCTAGAGCCGTGAGGCACTTGTTCCGAGCGGGTCAGAGTCAACAGCATTATTTTCAAGTGGCGGCTCTCGAGGCTCTAGTAATCAACACCATCTCCATCACATCTATCAGTGCTTTGCCAAACCTCCTTCAGCAGTGCATCATGTTTATATGGGCTGTTTCTCTGTGTTAGTGTTGACTCCACTGAAATGCAATGGCTTTGGGCGATGCATGTTGTATCACTCTTTGACATTTTACTCTATCACTGTTATTTTCTCATGAGACTCACTCAATACGTTTGTGAATGACGGTAAATCCAGCTTCAATTATACAGGATTTCCAAAAAACTTGTAAATGGAAAACTTGGATTATTGAGTTGGTTATTCGAATTTCTCACATTTTAGAACAATGGGGGAAACCTGTGATTCTGCATGCAACAGCCTACAGCGACTAGAAGAGGCATTCAAGTGCACTCATCCAGACCCATGTAGTTTCTAAGCAGAGCCACTATAGAATCAGGCAGGAAAATGTTACACACGATTTAAATTATATTGTTTCATTGTTTTGATGGCTTAAAGATGAAAGTGAACCTATGTGAACTAAATCAAAGTAGAAGCAATGCAAATGTCCGCAATTCAAGTAGAAATGTCATAGCAGTGATAGCATAAGTTTTATTTCCCACACAACCTAAAGGCATCACAAGCTGTGTTCTCTCACTCTTGTGGTTTGACGTGCATGCACATAAGGGTGCTCTGATCATTGATATAGTTTTATAATACATCCTTGCGTCTGACCAAACTGGATATAATGCTCACATTTCACAATGAGTTGGAAGGAAGTCATCTGATCTTGACTCTTAAAATGTTTTTTTCTGAATCAGAACACATTATTAGAACAGTTTGTATTGCCATTGTCAAAATAGGAAAAAATCAAACTAGGAATTTGTTTCTCATATGCAATTGTGCAACATGAAACAAACAAACACAAGTGACAGATTGACTAATAAAGCTATATGGGCATGCAGTGAAATACAGTAAGATACAAGATGAAGTTTAATTATTTTAATTACCAAAGAGTCTCTGATGTTTACTGTTCTTTGTTTTGCTTCAATCTGTCCATCCGTTTTCTTCCGCTTTATCCGGGGCCGGGTCATGGAGCAGAGTTTTTTGTTGTGTTTCAAAATTAAATGATGAACTTTGTAACTTCACCAGCCCCAATCTGAGCAGACGATTGGCTGCTTCCACTGGCCATGTGTCAGCTGACTACCAAGTTGAGAGGAAAAAATATGATAGTATATTGTAGGCCGTGGATCTGATTATTGGCTTTTTATCGATTGTGAACTAGCTTAAGTTGCTGTTTACACATGACAGCATTGTTTCCTGAGAGTTAATGTGAAACAAAGACATTAGAATTTTTTTAGGAATTAGTAAGTAATTGCCCTGTTTCATTGAAAAACTCTTAAAGCTCTTGGGTTAAAAAGAACTTTCTCATTTTCCCGCAACAATTATGTGCAGGTGTTGGTGTGAGAGACTCTCTGTCCCAGTGGGTGGCTGTTGTGTTTACGTGAGTATTGTTATGTTGTTGTCTTGTATCCTCCTCAGAGACACAGGCTGCTCCCTCATGGATAAGATGAAAGACCTGAGTACAAAGCCCCTGGTCCAGTCCCAGTGCGAGTGCTGCCTTCAAATCACCACCAAGGTCTGGAGCAAAGAAACATGCCTCCAACCATCCACACCTCACCAACCGTGCTCAGCCAGGTCCTCTTGTGTTTTCTCCCTGCACACATCAACATGTTTGAGTGGGTTTGCATGTGGTTCTCATCTGTAGAAATCTCAATGTCCCCAAATGCATTTCAATGGGAGGGCTGGCACACACATTCACAATTATTCAGTTAACTTTATATTCCACATTAAATCCATATAAAACATAGTTTTTGTCCTTTAGTAAAACAGGCAGTCCCAAAGTCCTGGGTGTCGTGACCCGCTTATGGAACGAATGATCTCACATGATCTCATAAATAACGCTTTATATGGTGTTGTTAAGTATTAATAAGGTACTAATAAGCATAAATAATATGTTTGTAAAGTATTAACACACTGCTTATTATACTTTTATCTGTTAACATACTAATCTGCCATTAATGATACGCTTATTCATAGCCAACCCTAAACCTAACCCTAACCATAACCCTTACCCTAACCCTAAAATGATTACTAATGCTTATTAATACTTAATGAGAACACCTTGATCTAAAGCATTACCAAATTTCCTTTCAAAATCTGTGTTTTCAATGTACTTTTTTTGTACACAAACCTTTTTGTACGCAAACCCTGCAGTACCTCAGAGGCCCACCAGGGGATCACGGATCCCACATTCGGAAGCACTGTATAAAATATTGCAAAAAGAGACAATTGTGGGAAAAGACTCTTGTGTGCTGCATGTGCATGTAAGTATTGCATTATATTTTGTGAACTAGCAGGCTTATTCTTTGCATTTTCATTTTCCATATGATTTGTTTATATAAGGACAATGAACAATTACATAAACTTGAGAGAAAAGATCTTTGTAGCTCTTTCAAGCGAAGTTATGATCGTACTCGTGCCTATACATACAGGATAAAATGAAGAAAGGGGCACAGTTATGGAACTCTTTGCCACTGGAGCTAAAGTCCCAAATGGACCTGAGACTTTTCTCACAAAAGCTGAAGCTGTGGCTAAAGAACAAACAAAAGTGTGAACACTGAACTGTATGACTGGACTTAGGATGGGAAGTGGTCAGAGGTCTTCTCTTCTTTCTTTTTATTGTTGTATTGTTTGATGCTTTTTTACAGATTTTTCATCTTTCTATTCTTTTATACACACTTTGAAAGGCCTAACCAGGGACGGGGGCTGCAAATTAGCCTGACTAGACGCCTTATGTACATAACATCGGCCACCGAGTAATGTTTTCTTGTACTGTCCCTGTCAAATAAACAAACAAAAAACAAAACAAAAAAAGAATTGGGAAGATTTCATTGCATAAGGACATTTAGGAATATAGTTGGAGCACAATGTCAAAACTCCAATATTTGTAAAAGTAAAATCAGTTGCAGGGCCTTTCCATTTGAATTGAAAGAGCTGTAGGTTAATAAAACGCACTACTCCCTCTTTAACAGACAGCTGGTATTGATTTTTCTGTCATGAGGTCCTGACAGACAAATCAACTCATGTAGAAGGTTGTGTTAAACCCACAGCTTTGACCTCTGGGGCCACATGATCCTTTAAAGAGGACCATGATGTTTGGGTTCAGATGTCACTTCTTGTTTCTCACAGGTCCATCAAAGGTGTCAAATATTCTACAATAATAACTATAGTAAATATTCAAACAAAAAGGCTATACGTGTACTTATACAGCAAATTATTTTTCATTTTTTTATTTCACGCACGCACACCTGTGAACGCAGAGTAGTGGTTAACGTACTGATCTCACTACGGAGTAAAAGTACAGATACTAAGGGTCAAATATTTGCTCAGTATTTTATTTGTGGTATGAGAATTTGCTGTAGAAAACGTTTTTTAATCTATAGATGAAAGTACATATTAGTGTAATAAAAAATTACTTTGCGCCTTTAAAACATGAATATTGAGCCATATTCACCACCTGTACGGCAACACAATGGGGACAAATCTTTTTTGTCTTGTCATTGTAAGTCAGTGTTTTGCAGTGTGTGTGTCTTAAGGCTTTTAAATGAAACAATAAAACGCTGACAAGTCAAACAAAATAAAAATAAAATCCTGTGGAGCCTTTGTACAGAAGTAGTAATATTTTGTGTAGGTTCTGAGCAAAAATACTGATTAAGTACAGATCCTCAAAAAAACATACACAGTTAGGGTACTTAAGTAAATTTACTTTGTTATTACCCCTGCCTAGTGCATACACATACACATCTGTAAATTAACGTGCATACTTTCATATAACCAGACTCACACACAAGCCAAAGTGGTCACTGCTTAAACTGTGGCAGCTGTGACATGTGACCGATGATACACAACAGCCAAAGTTCATGTTGAGAATCCATGCTCTCAGTTTGAGATAAAGTTCCATCTGAGCTGGTCTTGTGGGGGCTGAGACGGTAAAAATATATAATGTTCTGCATTATTTTACATGCTGAAGCTGTCAGTCTCATTTGTGCTAATCTATCCTTTTATGAATAACAGTCTTTTCATCTTCTCAACAGAAAGTTCATTCTTCCACAAAGTTCATTGTAAATATCTGATGAAGCCACAATACATTCCCGGGCCGTTCTTCATTATCATACAGTGGTAATGAGGCTGCTCGCTCCTCACATCTCTTCTCGGAGCGGCTCTTTGGTGTCTCAGCCTGGAGAGAGGCTCCGGGTCAGTGCCACAGACAGGCCCCAGGTACGGCCCTCATCTGTCCTGCTGCGTCCCACCATATGGAGCCAATGAACTGGGACTGCCTCCCACGCTGGCACAGTGCACACACACACACACACACACACGGCTGCACTGCCCAAAATACCTGCAAATGCTGCGGAAATCATGCCCGATAATGACAGGGAAACACCTTGGAAAGTAGACAAGTACAGCATGACTTTTGTTCATAAATTTAACAAGTACATGGTGCAAATGGGTTAGAAGACATTTGGATCAAGGTTTCTGTGTAAATTACCATACTATTTATTTTTCTTCAATTTGTTGTTATGACATTGCATTATTGTTGTCTATAAACTAACATATGTTTCAAAATGTTCAAAAATATTATTATGGCACAATAAAATGCAGCTCATGTTTTGTAGTTTATTTAATCCTATGTCTTTGTTCTAGCGATAAAACTGTATTTTTTGTCATTATTACTGTTTTGCCCCTTTGCTTGTTCTCTCCTTTTTATTTTATTCTTTCTTTCTTTTTTTTTCTTTTTTTTAAACCATGACACTAAATGGTTTCTAAAGAGCACATCTCCACCTCATGGACAAACTGCGAACTGCGCGCGTAAAGGCCACGCCACTCCATTCATTATGTTTAAGTGGCGCAGTCCACAAACAATACCATATCATATCAGTGCCCCAGTCTTTTAGTGTCTAATTGGACGAAAATCTGCCCAGACAAATTGAATTAGCAACCCATGCCTCCGTACAATAGAGATATCTGTTTCACATGATGTGCTGTATAATGAATGCCTAATTTATGTAATTAGACCATTAAGCGTAAGCCGAGCATATGTTCCGAATGCCCTGCGGTCTGCTTCCACCAGGTAGCCCCTCTGATGTCACAGCAGCCGCTAATAATGGGACAGGCTTCCAGGGCGCGCGCGAGTGCAGACACCGTTTCACAAAACCATCGCCTCCTTCTCCGTTTCCATGAAAGCCCATATGTCGCCACGCGGTACTGTCCAACATGGAAGGTGCGTAATTTCCCGTCATAGGCTAAATTTGCGAATGGAGTGGCTTTCATTTGAGAGCCCTTCGTCTGCTAATTAATTGTCATCCTGCTGAATATTCATACCTTATCTTCAGCGCGTCCTTAATTGCACCGTAAAACATCTCCAGGGGCCGAAACCACCACGGACTTAATTAGAAGCGCGGATGGAGTCACTGGTCGGGATGGAGAAAGTCAGTTTGGAACACACGCGCAAAACTTGTTTTACCTGCGTCAAGGCCAAACTAGAAATACACCCTTTAACCACGCAGGCCCCACCATGGTGCGATGAGTTAAGGACGGAAATAGACCAATATGGGTTGCATTGAAATAGCCGCGTCAATTAAGTGAATGGCACGAGTCCTCGATTACAAATGTTTGTTTGGAGCAAGTCCTCTAGCTGGGATTTGTTTATTTATTGAGTGTGTAATGTTGATCGCTTGTGGTCAAGGATATATAAGTACATTGTTTGGAAGAAAAAAAATGTGGAAAATACGCAGAAAACCGAGGGACAGCAGAGAAAGGACTGTGCGTAAAAGGCGCGTAAAATTAAACGAAACATTTGAATACATTTTTACGCATAAACTAAAGCTTGCATTTTTTTGGTTGTTGTGCTTGTTTTGTGTCTTTTATTATTATAAACAAGGAAATAAAAGGAATAAAAACACTTAAAATGTTCTGAATCGCACCTTGAATGGCGCTTCTTTGGGGTCTGGGTGGCAGCATATCTCAACTCGCTTCACTGTGACAATATTGTTTGGCTATCATGCGCTGCTTTAGGATGAATGGCATCGATCCTCTTTTAACAACATTTGTTTCCTATTGTGTTCGCGGCGCAGCAGAGGAGGGCAGACGTGTGAAAGTGGCTGTTTGATTCTCTTTTTCATCCCGGTGACCCCGGCCTTTGTGTCTCGTCACCCTGGGAATGTCACGCCTCACTACTCTACTTTAAGATGTTTCAGAAAGTGCCTTTTGTTTTGGCTCCTCTCTTTTTTTTTTTTTTTTTTTTTTTTAAAGCTCACACAAAATTGTTCTTGGTGCCCCCCCTTCTCCCCTCCCGCAATAAAAGATACTTCAGACTGAGGCACGGTTCACAAGTGCAATGCAATTTGGCTTATCCCAACCTTTGTTCAAGTTTCTACAAATGACCAAACATAGTGCAGACTTGATCTACTGCCGCTTGAACTCGGGGAGTTTGTGAAAAGCTAAAAAAAAAAAAAAACACTATTCACATTCAGAGTCATGGTGGTATTTTCACTGTGTGCATTGGACGGGGACAAAATAGCTACCAATATCCCATAACCCCGGAGCTCAAGAAGCCAGCGCAGCAGTGAGAGAGGCTGGTTAATAAGGCGAGTTGCAGGCTTAACTTTACTACGTGCAAATAGAACAGAAAGAAACTATAGGGAACAAAACATATAGACATATTGTGTGTTGGCCCTTTTATTTCTGCACAGCATTATGAATTAATTTTGAAATGCCAATAAAAAGAAAAATACAATAATTCCTTTCTTTTTTTTTCCTTTCTTTCTTTTTTTACATGTTATTCAAAAGCAGCGAGGAGTGTGTTTATCATTATGTTCTCCCTCACTTGAGCTGCACTTTATTTTATTATTACCTATGTCATTCTCTTTTCTTAGCCCATAAACCTTAATGTTACATGGCACGCAGCAAAAATCGGGAAACACATGAAAATGCGGCGGTTAGTTTGTGGAACTAATTTTAACTTCATTTTAACACCGCCCTGAAAGATACACATGTTATTAAGGCGCTGTGCATATTTGTCCGGTGCACTCTTGCCGCCGCTGCGTCCCCCGCAATGCGATTCTTCTCCTAATCCGTCAGCCCAGTGATGGGGTGCATTGTGGATTTATGGAGGGGAAATTAGCATAAATTATGAGCAATTCTTGCGTGGTGCGTGTGTGTGGTCCGGGGCCATTGCGAACCCTCCAAGCGGAAAGGTAGCCCTGGCCAAAAGCTTGAATAGCAATAGCTCAAAATAGGCTTCCCATTTGGTTTTCACATTCATATAATTGACTTATGGATATTTTATACAGTTTTCAGCACACCATCCAGAAGGGTGTATTTGCATTTGTGAAGAAGCCCCGGATTGGAATGTTTTGACACAGACACAAAGGGCCTTTAGCCTCATGAAGTTTCAGTTTGAACAGCACTGTTTGCTTTGTGCAATGTGTTCATATTCTTCCGTTCAGCTCCAGGCCAAATTAGCACATAAACTAACATCGACTCAGCAGGATGGCACATTATTTCTAATCAAACTAGTATTTGTGCTGCAATGGAATAATAACAAAACAAATTAAAACAACACATACAAAGTTTCTGTCATTTCTCAATTTGACAGTTTAAGACACACGTTAAATTGTTATTGAATGTTTTATATTAAGACACATATCAGGAAAGGGAAAAAAATACGCAATTACGAGAAGAATTAAAACATGTCAGCAAATACGTAAACTTTAAACGCACAAACCACAATTAAATATTTGACAATCCCATCATCCCATAACCCCCGTGCTGGTAAATGACAGTCCGCAGAATAAAGTCAGCAGCTGGCATACCTTCACACACCGAGCATCGCGCTTCGATTCCGGTTATGGAGCCTTTTCACCCCTTATTCTGTCTTCAAATGGAAATGATTTCCATTGGCCCAAGGTGTCCATGTAAATAGGTGTAAATGAAAGCAGATTATGCCTTCCTCCCTCGCCCCCTCCTCCCGTGGCAATTGTCATGTGATAGCGAAGAGGTGGCACATTAATGGAGCGCCACTACAGGGGTCTTTTCTGCTCATGTCACTACATAAAACTATCAGACGCGCACAGGAAGAGCATGGAGGCATCCGCTTCGCTCGTCTCGTAACATAACACGCCTAATGAAGTCTATTGCGGGCGGGACAAGTTGACTTCCAGACAGACGCACTCCTCTTCGCACTGCACCGTGCTCTTTTACGCACAACTTTTTTTTCCTTTTTCGCCAAGAGGCAGACCACAGCTCTGAGGAACTAAAGAGAGGATACTTTTGGAAGTGTTTGTGCTACAGTGTGCAGGATGCCTCGTCCAGGGAGGAACACGTACAGCGACCAGAAGCCGCCGTATTCGTACATCTCTCTCACCGCCATGGCCATCCAGAGCTGCCCCGAGAAGATGCTCCCTCTTAGTGAAATCTATAAGTTTATCATGGACAGATTCCCATATTACCGGGAAAACACGCAGCGCTGGCAGAACTCTCTGCGCCACAACTTGTCATTCAACGACTGTTTCATTAAAATCCCCCGGCGGCCGGACCAGCCAGGTAAGGGCAGCTTCTGGGCGCTGCACCCCAGCTGCGGAGATATGTTCGAGAACGGGAGTTTTCTGCGGCGTCGAAAGAGATTCAAGGTGTTAGGTGCGCCTGATCACTTGGCACCCAGTAAGCAATCAGAAGCTGCCCATTACCTCCAACAACAAGCCAAACTGCGCCTGAGCGCGCTGGCAGCTACAGGCACGCACCTTCCGCAGATGTCAACCTACAATTTAGGGGTGTCTCAGACATCTACATTCAAGCACCCGTTCGCCATAGAAAACATCATCGCCAGAGAGTACAAGGTCCCGGGGAGCCTGGCCTTCTCCACAATGCAGTCCATGTCGGCCGGTTACCCGCTGCACAACCAGCTGACCAGCGCCTGGCCGCACGTGTACAACAGCAGTGTTATGGACACCATGGCGAGCAGCGACTATGGGGCGTACGGCATGCCTCTCAAGACCCTCTGCCACGGTGGGCAGTCCCTCCCCGCTATCCCCGTCCCCATCAAGCCCACACCGACAAGCATGGCCGGCTTCTCGGCGCTGCCTCCACACCTGCCCGCTTTCCTGTCAAACTCTCCACAGTCACTCAGCCCCACGTCCCCGCAGACAGCCACGAGCCAAAGCAGCCCCGCCACCCCCAGCGAGACCCTCACGAGCCCATCCACACTGCAGTCTGTGGCCGTGCACTGACCCGCGCGCCTCCTGAACATATGGACCGTGACTTGCGCACCGGGACTTGTTTAGTGACTCAACCCAATGCGCGGTCGGAGGGAGCAGGCGAGTGGCAGTATCATTCATTTGTGTTCGTGTTGAATGTGTTGCTTTAACTGTGTCATAGAAGTCCAGCACAAAAACGCTCAGCGAAGTATTGCTCTTGAAAATAAATTATTTGATAGTTCTATTTTCGTTTCGATGTGAGATGTTTCAAGGTGAGCCATTTCTCTGGCCCTGTGTGTCCAAACTTTGCACCGTCTTCGTTTGCTGTTAGTCTGGACCGATGGATGATACCAAATAGAAGATATGACTGAATTTGTTCTTGTATAAAAACTAAAGCAAATGGACTTATGGATTTTTTTCACGCAGTTGAAAAGTAGTATTGTAAGAGTTTCTCAGACTGCAAAATGTGGATATTGCAAATAACTGAAATGTCGTCAAATGCACTTTTATGTTGGAGACAGGCCTATCTGTCTCCCACGAGCTGTTTGTGAAGCATTTAATTTAAGGCTGTGGTGACCCTGTGTCAGGCGCTGTATTTGTACTTTTTTTTTAAACTTTTTTTTTTCTTTTTTTTTTTTTTTTTTAGCTAAAGCATGCGATAGAAAAGATCAAACATCTGTGTTACTGTTGATGGTGTCAATGTTTATTTTTCACACCAGAAATTAATTCTAATTTCTGCTAAAGCATGCGTGCTTTGACAAAGTGTGCCAACAGTCTATACAGTGAACTGGAGAAAAAAAATGTCATCCAAATATTTTCTCATTAAAATTGGGGTAAACAATCAATACTTGTGCACGAGTCTTTAAACTATTGTTTTGTTTGTAAATGATATTGCTGATGGAAATTTTGCACGTTAATCATTTTATTTTTACTCTATAGCCTAGCATACAGTTATAGGCCTACTGATAAAAACACACACACATAATAATAATAATAATAATAATAATAATAATAATGATAATAATAATAATAATAATAATAATAATAATAATAATAATAATAATAATAATAATAATAATAATAATAATACACAATAATAATAATAATAATACACAATAAATTCGGGGAGCAACAGACGCGCACGGCCGCCGTTCACGCATTTCTTTCACGAAACATTTGGGGAAACTCTCGGTGGCTCATCCCCATCAGCCGCTCGGAGACGCACCGCGGCCAAGCACTTGCGCTCCTCGGCCTCGCTTCAGCGAAGCGCCATTCAACAGTTTATTCAGTCAGGCAGCGACATAAACAAACCTGCCCCATTCTGATGCAAAATAAAAATATAGCGGTTTATTTGTGTCGCCTATAGTGCGAAACAGGCCATTTCAGGCGCTTTAAACCAATACATTTGAGTCGTGCAAAGGGCAGATCAAATAAAGGCTCCTGGCCACTTCATTCGGCCTCATTCAGCTCAATTGAAAGCGCAAAGAATGGCAAAGCTCGACTGGGCCACCAATGTAGACTTAGGCCTTTTTCCAGCAAGACAAAAAGCCTGATTTCTCACAAACACATTGCTGACTGGGGGACTAGGAAACGAGCTGCGAGACTCTTTTGGAATTGAAATGCGCCCCTCCCCCCCCTCTCCCCGCGCCGTTCGTTCCACTGCGCTCAGCTCACACTCGGAGCGTCGGGGTGGAGTGGTAGGGGTACTGATGACATTTAGAGCAACACGCAAAAGACATTACCGCAGTTATTTCACACTTACGGACGCGTCATTATTATTGCTGCAATAAAAAAAAAAACAACGTTCCAAAACGATATGTAGCCACGATCTGCTGATATGCAATCAGGTTTGTTTAAGGGAACGTGTATAGGCTTGCAACAAGTTGTCCTATTATTAAAATGACATATATTGGCCTGCTATTGGTTTATTTTTCTCCCATTTGTTTTAATACGTTGAACTGTCTTATTTTCTGTTCAATTTAACTTTAGCATCTTGACTTACCTCCTATGAATGATTAACATAGGCAAAATAGCACATTGTTTTGCGCTTTATCGAATCAGTCCTACATGACTAAAACAAATTAAATAAAAGTTAACAGCCATAGGCCTACTATATATAAATATATATATAAAAAGGCAGAACAAAAATGCCTGTTCAGTTTCTATCACCACAACAAGTGACGCACCGCTGAAAGTGCGCGCAGACCAAACAGTTGTTAAATTATAGTGTCATTGCATAGTTTAAAAAAATCCCAGTCCGCGTGGTTGCCAGGGGGCTGGAGCAGGGTGTTACTTTCTGCGTCGGCTTCAGTTATAAATTGGCACCTTTTTTTTGCTCCGTGAGAATGACGTGAGGAAAGAAAACTGGCACAGGGCTGAACAAATAATACATGCAACTGTCAGAGCCACATGAATCAAACGAGTGTGGCGCGTCTCCAAACTATATGGCAGTCATTTCTTACTTCACCCGAATTAGTCATTCACATGCGTATTGTCGGTCGTATACTTTTTATAGGCGACACTGTGTAAACAAAACGGCACGGTCACATGGCTACTGAATTTTTATAAGCAACTGGTGGTCGTTGCCCAAAAGTGTCTAATGTAAATGACATGGATATTGGACCACGGCTCATAATGAAGTGAATAGTACCATGAAGACAAACGAAGAAGATACAATGAAGTGGTACAATATTAAAACAAATAAAACCGAGGAATGAATGAAAAACAATAATTGTATACAGATTCCAGGGTCAGGGGTCAGCTGAGAACCCTGGATCATAATCGCAGTGAGAGATTTGCGCCGTGAAAAAGCCGCTTGTGAAGAGGCGCGTTACGTGCGTAAAACGCGGACGAACGTGTCCACGCCGCGTCCTTGGTGTCCGCTCCACTTGGACACAGCAGAAGGTTATCACAGGCAGGACTGTGAAATATAGAGCGCGTGCAAAAGCTCCGTGTTGTCGTTTAATTAAAATAATTCATTAAAGTGGGGCCTTAGGTAATTAGCATGTATAATTTATGATTGGCTTAATGCATGCAGCCAGTGGCCTCCGCAATAAACTCAACTTAACCCCGGTGCGGGCCGCGGATACGGACACGCCGTTATTTACTGCCTTTATTGTTTGGATGTTTGTCAAGAGGAAGCAAGTGTTTCATAAAGCAGCGACCGCCGTTTGGCTCCTCACAAACAACTTATTTGTTTATGGCTATATCTTGTTGATTTATGCGCGCGCACACAGGAGGAGCTGTCATGAGGAGCGCTCTGCCCTCACTGCGCAGCTTCTTCTTCTTCTTTTTTCTTTTTTTTTTGGCACATGCGGCGCTGGTCACTTAAGAGTGCGTATGAGTTTGCGCGCTGACAGAATGGGGCCGTGGACTGAGCCGGAGGAGCCTGACAGCGCGGAGGCCCAAATAATCAGTGATAGACAAAAGGTGCATTAATTATACTCTGCAAAAGTGTCAATCTCCAACGCGCTGCGGCGTGTACAAACCAGGCCAGGAGCTATATATTATTTCCTGCGAGTACATGTACTTTTTTAAAACAACAAAGTTAAACAAATATTTTGCGAGGACCACAGTAAACACATTTATTTTAGGAGCGCAACATGTTCTCCTGACAGAGGCTCCTCCACCTCCAGCGCCACACAATCCTTTTTGCCTCCCCTTAAAAATAGAACATTTGTTTATTCCGGACATGTGACAACAACAATTCTTGCCACTTTCTGCTTCATTGATCACCGGGGCCCCTGAGACTGCGGGACAGAAAAACAGCTACTTCTTTAAGGGCCATCAGCTCATAGGGCTTCCATAGCCGTGACCTATTTCAAGGCCCTATCCCTCCAATTGACAGTTTCCAAGCTGCGATCCCCTCTCCACTGTGGGCTGGGGGCATGGTGTGAGGGAGGAGTGGTGGGCAGAGGGCAGGCCAGCAGAACTCCCACATGTGCATGAAATGATGTGTCAACATGGGATTTACACGGCACTAAGAAACAAATGAGAGCAGCAGGAGCCACCTCGACCCGTGCCTCAGCCTGTCACTTATGCACAACCTCCGTCCTGCCTGTTCGAGGGTCAGGGCCACATTTCTAACAAAACTATAGGACTTGTGGCCATCTCAAGCACTACAGTGAAAATCAAGACAATCTAGGTTTGAGAATCCTTCCCCATTAAGATGTAAAATATATATCTGCAGAATTTGTGGTTAAACAGTATAGTGCATATAATCAATAGGCATATACTACCAAGAAAGATACAGCTCAGTCAGCGAAACTACAGAGACAGGCTGGTTCTAATGGGAGTGTTTGACTGGCAGATTTACCAGTCAGAGAAACAAACGTGACAGGAATACAAGCAAATGTTTGGTGTTTCTGAATAATATGGGGATATTTGAGTCCACATACAGGAAGCACAAACAAACAAACGGCTGTCATAGCATTTCCATAAAACCTGATGGTGGACATTTTTTGCAGTGAGCCTGGCTCCAGTTGCTCCAGCTTTCCAAACAGAAAATAGACATGGCTGGTTTCCCGGGCTATGAGAAGGAAATGTTCAAACTCCAAGGTAAAAATGGGACATCTAAAGTGATACACATATTTTCATTGTAACAAGGAAAAAAAAAAAAAGAACATTGTAACTCAATTGTTAAGACGTCCTGGATTACTGAGATGATATACTGCAGATATTCTATATTTTGGATGTCGGTGTATCATTTATCATTTTCAGATTTCAGATTTAAAGGCAGAGGTTTGGGGGATTAGGAAACAGAACTGTGGCTCAGTTGTAGAGCTTCATCAACGAATCCAAAGGTTTGTGGTTCGTATCCGGGCTCTGACTGAAGCAGACTGTCCTTGTATCAAGACGCTTCATCCACCTGCAGGTGAGTGAGGGATTGAGTGAATGATGGTGGTCGGAAGGACAAATGGCGCAGATTGGCAGCCTCACTATGGTCCGTCTCGAGGGCAGCTGCAATATTATAGCAGGCAGCCACTGAGTATGACGTGAATGAATAACAACCAGCACTTTGAGAGGCTTGTCAAGCTTGTAAAGCGCAATATAAATTGATAAATTGCCAGCCTCAGAGCATTAAAGAATGACTGATAGAAGACGTTTTTGTTGTAGCACACCTTCTGACTGACAAAGCCTCAATTTCACCAAAACATGACCATGCTAATTATGCTGCGGGCTGATAAAATGCAAGTTATTATTATTGGTGGCAACCCACTGGTAATATACAGACTGAGAGGAGGTCATCGCCCAAAGAAAGGAAGATCTGATCCTCTGATGCTGCTGTGACATAGACATCAGGACATGTGTTTGAGCAGGTCAGTGTCGGGCTGAGAGCCTGGTGAAAGGGCTGGGGGTGCGGGTGGTGGCTTTAATGACTTTAGGAAACGGGTGATAATAGTTATTCGAGATAAGAGCGTATTGTCACAGGGAGGTCTCACTGTGATGCTGACAGCAGGAAAACAGCTTCTAATGAGCCTCTTCTCCAACAAACAATGCGTTTGTGAGGCGTCATTTCAAAGTCAATAAGCAGCTCTTCCTCTGTCACTTTCCCAGCACGAACAATTACTTCAACATTCACTTCCAGCTTCAGTCAGTCTGTTTGACAAATACAGATTTGTATTTGTTATTTTTTAGTTCCTGCTTTCCTTTTAATTATTTTGGCTGAGCTAGGGGGCTTGGTAAAATAAGTTGCGTTGTGGACTAAACCTGATCCAATTTTCTTGTTTCCCAGGTGGGGTCTTTCTCTGTGCAGTTTGCATGTTCATCATTACATTCATCAACTGCAATATTTCTGACCTCTGCACTGCACAGCTCAGGCGGATAATTGCGGGGCTGGTTCAAAGCCGGGAGAGGCGTGTACAAGCTTAGCCCCTCCCTGTGCTTCAGGTGGACCGGAGAGCTTGCCATACTGCTTCCATTACAGCTGTGGGCTGGAGACATACCTGGGCTGGGCCTGTCCCCTGCTCTGACTTGTCCTGCAGGATCGACTCCCACAAGTTCCACAGGCCTGTAGAGTTCTCTTGAGCGGTAACTCTTAAGATTTGAGGTCAAATAAATCTGTCAATATTACTTTCAATGGTTACTTCGTCTGGAATCACAGACGTGTGAACCAAGCGTACAGTGGGTCCGCCATTCAAAACATCTATACAATCTTTAAGGTCTAAGCGAAAGGACAAGTATTTTTGCCTTGAGCATTTGGATTTATTGACTGCAATAATTGTCTCTAACTAAATATAATCCGTTCTTTTTGCTGTATTTGCCAAACCATCAATACAAGTTTGGCTTTTTTCTCTGTATCTGGTTAATAGCTTAAAGCCATTGTTAGTGGCAGCTCATAAGTACAGTGAATTGTTGCAGTGATATATAATCCTGTAATGTATCACTATTAAAGCTTGTTGATATTGTGGGAATCCAAATAAACTCTTCTAATGAAGCCACGTGCCACATCCGACATCTCAGCATTGCTCTTCCAGCGCGCCGTTAGCTCGTAGGCGCTACAACCTGAACAGGCCATGTAGCTTTTAGCAGTGACTTGTTTATCCCATGGGACCATAAACTAAACTGGTGTGGGACTTCAAAGGTGTGCGAGGGCCAGAGGTGAGAAGGGCCTGCATGGATCCGAGCCGGAGCCTCTCCTCTCCTCAAGCTGATCAGAACAGGGCCGGGGGCCGCAGCTGGAGGAGGGTCCGAGCAGAGGAAGTCAGAGGTAGTTGCCATTTAGAAACATTGACAACAATAAGGAATAGTCGGCTGCTTCCTCTGTGTGAGGAAGGATGCCAGCTCCGACACCACGGCAATGTCATAAAGATCTCGCTGATGCAGGTGTATAGGAGAACAGAGGCCTTAGATCCTGTCTGTGGATGCATGAATGTTAAATAGAGGTCAAACAAGTAATAACTGGTTGCTCAAAATCCTGTTAAAGCAGAACTAAGTAACTCACGCTCCTAGAGGCCAGATGTACCACTGCAGGTGTCGCAGCATGTTGCGGTTTTTTACTCATTAATTGTCCGTGAAAGTAAATAAATCACTGACAGAAGAGACAAAGGGAGAGAGGGATATTGTACATTCAATTACACAAAGGAGATCATTTTTTTTCCGCTCAAACTTGCCTGTAAATACTGTTCAAGTGGTGCTAGCCCGCAGTTAGCTATGCCCACTAGAGCGTTAGCTTCTTATTAAATGATGACACAAACAAGGAGATGAATGAATTAAACAGTAAACCGTCCAAGCAAATGGATGACTGTTGCAGTTCAGTTGGTCCTTAGGGTCAAAGGAATCCTTCTGGAGACCTGAACACCCTTGGGTTTTCTAGACTGTCATCACGTAAAACGCAGTGAAAGCGGAGTGCTTGCGAGCTCAGAGGAGGCGGTTAGTCAGTGCACGTCGATCCTGAATGTCCTGTTGGTATCGCAAGCCTTTGATGTGATCTCATGTTGTTCCGACCGGTGTGAAAATCCCTCAGAGAGCATGATCCACGGCACGCCTATTCTCATTCGGATAATCTCCCACATTCACATCCACTTTGTTCCATTGTTTCTTTGTTAGCCCGCACAAAGCAGGGTTAATTAGCAGCCGCTGGTAGCCTGTGCGTTGTGGACACTTCATCACAGTGAAGAGCCCTCAGCGCGTCGGCCACACAGAGGAGAAGCCGAATGGAAAGCAACCTGCCCCAGTCTCATTCAGAGCGTAGACCAAATAGGATCACTGACTCTACATGTCATTAACTGTTGCCTCTGAGCCGCTGTAAACAAACCAAGTGCGGAGAAAGAGGTTGAATAAAACAATAGAGTGGACATTCCAATTGATGGAGTCGACATCCAGCCACAGCTATCGTGTTCTGACAGTAGGTTCATTCAAGCAGACACAAGAAGTCGGATGTCATGTTTTGGTCATATATATTGATTCTTCCCGGGGATTACTTTATAAGCATGGTCCTTCAAAATGGACGTGAGACTTCAAGTTTATGCATTCTGGAAGCTTTTTGAATATTCAGAAATGAAAGTAACACCACAGTGTCAACACGACCGCAACATTATAATTTCCGCTCAAAGGTGACTCCTATAATCACACTTAATTAAATCAAAGACTTGACAGATTGAATGGAACACAGAATGCTCATTTGACACACCCTCATGTCACCAAGCCTATGAGGTCCATAGAACAACAAGTTTTTTTTTTTTTTTTTTTTTTGCCATGCCTTTCCCTCCACATTATTACCCATGTTTGAGAGTCGACAATGGACTACTACACACAAGAGGAGAGCAAAGCAGGCTTGACCGCTAATTAGCAACACAAAAGAAGTAGGTTTACTCCTTGACAGGATTTTAAGAGTAAGTATTTGAACCTTTGTGATGCATAAGTAAACAGAGGCACATCACGAACAACTTAGTCATGATAATAATCTAATCTAAGTCATAATGTTGTTCCACAGTGAAAGGTCTTTCTTTACCTATAGTTGAGCTTTTGTTTTCTTTCACTCATGCACGTTTGAGTAATCTTGCTTGATTAGTTTAATATATTATCCTCCCACGTGCTGATGCCAGTGATTCTAAATCCAGACAATTTGACTTTCCTTTCCTTTCCTTTCCTGATCATTCCTGGCAGCTTATATTTGATAGCTTCACTCCTCTTGTTCCAAACACTGGGAGAGTGTAGGGCTACCTTTTGCACAGAATGGACTAAATGACTTTATACACTGCCTGACCAAAACATTTTATAAAAAAAATAAGATGCCACCTGGATTTTGCTAACTGTTATGATCTGGGGTCGCTGCAGTTGGTCAGGTCTAAGTTCAGCAACTCTACAGTGAGAGCTGGACTACCTGAATATCCCGAGTGACCAGGCTATTCCATCAATGGATTTCTTTCTTTCATATTCCAAGATGACAATGCCAGGATTCATCGGGCCCACATTTTGAAAGAGTGGTTTAGGAGACATAAGACACACATGGATTAGCCACCACAGAGGCCAGATCTTAACCCCATTGAGAGTCTTTGGGGATGTGCTGGAGAAGACTGTGCACAGTGGTTACACTCTCCCATCATCAATACAAGATCTTGGCAGAAAATGAATGCAACGCGGGATCTTTTGACAGCGCAGAAGCCCATTGAAACAATGCCATAGTGAATGTGTGCTGTAATTAAAGCTAAAGGCGATCCAACAGAATATGAGTGTGTGACTTTTTGTTGTGGTGACTTTTTTTTTGGTCAGGCAGTTCAAAAAGAAGCCTGAATAAAACGTATTAAGACCTGTGAAGGTGGTTCAAATCTCACCTTTGTAAAAATACCTTGCCTGGGGTGTTGCTGGATCTGAACGGAACGGCATCAGAGCATTAGCAAAATCACTGCAGGGTTACATAAAATGAAAGAGTTTTTTTCACGGGCCCAGGGACTGTGATGTTGTGACACACACTCTGATTTCGTCTCTCTAGGAGCACTCGTTTCCGTGCACTTGTGTGAGATCTTGCCCCTGCGTCTCCAGATGCCTACTCCCTGGTGGTCTAATTTATGTTAAGTCACACACCTCCCTATAGCTGTTTTGAATGGTTCCGAATGGGACGCAGCTCGGAGCCTCAATCCCCGCCATGATTGTTCTCGCTGGGAAAGCCCGGCGAGTCCGTGGGGCAGTTTGTGAAGAAAGAGTGGAGCTCTGAAGGGCCACTTTTCTCTTCTGAAGCAAGTAATTCATTCAAATCTCAGGAAGTCAACAGCGGCGGATCAGAGACAGGAGGGCAGCTGCGGATCACATCGCACACACCGGTCACTTCAGGAAGTCGGACACAAAAAGGTGACAAAGGCTTTGTGTCGTCCACTGCGGCGAAAGGCGTCCCCACATGTGGACTGTACTATGTTATTGTGGCCACATGGCATCAGTGCTGGTTGAGTCAGTGTGGTCTGCTTAGGAAAAGGTGGAGGTGCAATGGGAGATTCATCAAGGGATAGACAGTTGTAAAAGAGAAACAGAGGAAACTTTATTTTAATGAAACTGTGACACAAAACAAGAGATTTTTTGGTTCAACACAAGAGAAACAAGATGCAACAGGGAACTCCAAAGGCGATCATCTTTGACGTATTTGTCCACCAAGTTCACTCGTGTGGATCCAGTCATTTCACTAATGATAAGTAGTGATACAGTTTGAAAAGGCCAAATGAACTAAACTATTATACACTTTTTTCAGAGCTGTTTGTTGCCCTTGACCACAAAGCAGAACATGTGATCAACTGCTTCATATTTGCTCATCTCTTTTCTTGTTTTCTTACATTTTGTTGGTTCTTTTAGTTTGAGAGATTATTCATGCTTATGAAGCTTCTCTAAGGCATTATTAAGCAAAACCTTTGCAGGGGACTGAAACATTTAGGCAATGGCTTTCATCAAGCTTGAAATGGTTCTGCATCTCTTCAAATATCACCATAATGATATACAATAATGCAATGCAAGGATAACTTGTATGCCCATCATTTCAGACTCCTTTTCGAACGGCATAGAGGATGACAAGGATGTGAGAGGTGATTCTCAATTGGTGAGTGAGTGACCCTGAAAAGTGACCTTGCAAGTTGTGAAATGTACCTATAAACATGACCCTGTAAAGAACTGGGATGCTACAAATATCTTAGGAAGATTAGGGACGACTTGGTACCCCCACCGGCATTTCACTTTTTCATTGTTTGAAAGGAAAAAATCTGGTAGGGCCTTTAACTTGTTGATTGATCACAGTAAATCATATTAGCAGCATAGGTGAATGAATGAATAACATTGGACTATGAAAAACACTCAAGAGAAGACAATGTATTCAACCTGCCACGAGTGAGTCAGTTGTGAGCTTAATACTAACAATGTGCAGCTCAAAACATTTTCAACTTTAGACAAACAAAGCAGTTTGTACATTTTTAATTTAGCCACTTAACTGCCACCTTAGGGTTAGGGTCAGGGTTAACAATTATTTACATCTAACTCTCAGAGCATATTGACTGGAGAGCTTACAGACTATGTGCCAGTGTGATACCTCATTTGAAAGCCAAGACCTTCTAGTTTCTAAAAAATATGTGTGAGATCTGTGTGAGTGAAACACAACTTTCGTTACATTTGTCCGTTCTTAACCCTAATCATATCCTGACCCGAGCCCCCTGCTCAAGGGGGACGGCAGGTAACAGGTTAGGCTGCCAGAAGAGGTCCTTTTATGTCCTTTCAACTCAGTATCCTGTTACTGTTACTTAATAGGCTTCTTATTGATGATCGCTTGAGCACTACGCTCTAAATCCAAGTTCTGAAGAGTCATATATTTTTCATCAGATACATATCTACAGAACATCCTTTCTTTATACTGATGCTTCAACTGTCTGATATTTGGGCATCGTTTGAGGTTTTTGGGCCACAAACGGACACACAATACACACAACATACAAATATTGGTTCTGAATCATGTGTCTAGGATGCTTCTGTCCAGTCCAGTCAGTCTAAATCATCTCAGGTGCACTTAAGTGAAAAACTGAGGCGCACCGGTGTGAACAAACCACATTGTTTGTCTGGAGCCATGAGATTTTAATGTTACGTCCACACCAGGCTTGCAGTCGATGAGCGGCCCCATCCCAGAGAGCAGAGGACACAAACCGCCCTCCCCCCCCCTCCCTCGTGTCTCTGTCTGCTGCTGAAGATCCCGGGATACTCTTGGGAGAAGTGCCTCTGCGGGTGATGTAATGTTCTGTCATTAAAAGCCTTTCAAGGTTTACTGGCTCCTCCAGCTATAATTATTTTAGCTCCAGTTGAGGAGGTCTGGCTAAAATGTAAAATAAAAGACATATTTTGCATATTTTATAATTAGCTTCCACAAATATCTCAAAGTTGGAGGTACAGTTTGTAGGTTTCCAGCAGAGATTTCTTGCTGAATACAACTTATACATAAA
This sequence comes from Gobius niger, assembly GCF_951799975.1. Lineage (NCBI taxonomy): Eukaryota > Metazoa > Chordata > Actinopteri > Gobiiformes > Gobiidae > Gobius > Gobius niger. Next base: position 10,381,461 of record NC_136863.1, read on the forward strand.
GTTCCCGATCAGTTTTAATACTTTGGTGGAAGATCTAAAGTGAGTTCTCATTAGCAAAAGCACAGAATGATGAAATGTGAGGAAAGAACCAGAGCAGCACTTTATATTGTGACGAATACAAAGAGAAGCTCTAACTACCTTCTAAACTAAAGTGAAGTTTTGTACCGAAAGATTAGAGAAAAGATGTATCCGTGGGGTATAGGTGCAGCCCAATGTGTCAGGAAATCTGTTTAGAAAAATATACTTTGGAGATTAAAAAACAACATCTATTTGTATGACATTGTTTGTGACTGGGGAGATGTTCACTGCCTGATCAAAATAAAAGTCGCCGATCCATGCGTGAAAATGTTGTCTCATATGTAATGTACATTGATATGCCAAAATTAGATGAGTGAATTAGATGGCTGAGTTCCTGCCTAAAAGCTATACTTAGACATGGATGACTGTGAATTACCTCCTTCTTAACCCTGTTAAAACCAAGGTTATTATACTAGACCCTCAAAAACTGAGAGAGTACTTATCTGAGCAGATCATCTCCCTGGATAATGTTAGCATATCATTGAGCTCTGCAGTAAAAAACATGCATTTGTTTCATCAAGGTGGGACTACTGTAAGCTGTAAGCGCCTGCTAGCAGAGTGTCCTAAAAGTTCCCTGAGAAGTTTTCAATTAGTTCAAAATGCAGCTGCAAGAGAAGAGAACACATCCCATCTGTGCTAAAGTCTCTCCACTGGCTTCCTGTTGAGTTAAGAATCAAATTTAAAATCCTGCTCCTCACATTTGAAGCCATAAAGGGTATGGCTCCGATCTATCTCGAAGACGCAATCTCAAAACTCAGGGCTGATTCCTTGAGTCGCCAAAATCAGTGTAGGAGGTAGAGCCTTTAGCTCCAAGTTCCTTTTATGTGGAATAAACTCCCAGCTCATGTTAAAGAAGCAGATACAGTCTCTACATTTAAGACTAGGCTGACAACTTACCTCTTCGATTTGGCTTATGATCAGGTCATTTAGGTAAAGCTCTAACCCCACAGCCTGAAGTAAAGCTGCCTTAGGAGAAACACTGCTATGGGGAGTATGGTACATGGAGCACTCCTCTTGTTCTTCTTACTGCAGACTTTCTTTTCATTATGACACAATATTTCTTATGACGTCTGTTCATTACTATTCACATGGTGTCCTCTGTCCCACTTCCCCTTGGGAGTGCCTGTCTCCGATCGAACGGAGGAACCCCGGTGAACGGAGGAACCCCGGTGAACGGAGGAACCCCGCCGACAGGGATTGGACAGGAAGAACTGAAGCTGCAAAAAGGACTGGACTTTCGGCGATCTTGGCCCGTCCGCTGAGGGACTCCCATCGGCCCTGGGTCTCTATAGCCTGTCCGTCCATGGGAGTGGATCTCTCCTACTGTAGCTCTGGGTTTTAGAGTTTTTCCTCGCCGTGCTGGAGAGTCTAAGGACGGGGAACACCCACGCGGCTCGTCACCACCTGCTGCTGACACTTATTTGGACTTTGTGTTTTACGTCTTACATTGTCAATGTGCAGTGATGTTAACCTGATAATTCTATGCATTATCATTAATTGTTTATATTATTTCATTTGCTTGTTTAATGTGTTTGTGCTTGTTTAGTTGCTGATTTATTTTCACACTGTATTTATTGCTTACACACTTTGCTAAATTTGGTCTTTTGTGCACTCTATAAGTAATTAAAACAAATCTAATTCCAAATCACTGAACAACTGGTTTGAGTTCGCATTCTAATCAGCTTGTCATTTTGTTTGCACTCTTATGCAGCCGACTGCCGGGTATTACGCGGAGGAATTCCTACAATGGCAGGCATTTGAAAAATCTCTCCTCATGTAATTTATTACTTATGTTCCCCAGGTTTGCATTGCCAATTATCACACCATGTCATCCTAAACCACTTCCACTTGACCCCTGGTAGCCTCTCGCATACCTCTCCCCTCCCGCCCGCGCCACCGTCGGCCACTGTGCTGCACCTGGCTCTTTAAACAGCGGCTGGGATGAGCTCAGGGACATTCAAATGTACGAGAGCAGATTAGGCCCCACTCCTCCATCTGCCTGCGCCCCCCGCGTGAGGAAAAAGCTACTTCAAAGACGGCGGGAGAAAAAACCTCTGCAGCTAATACACTCACAAAGCACCGCTAACTGTTTGCTTGCATTCCAAAAGACACAGAGTAATTGACTATTTGTTTGAATTCACTCCATCAGGCGGCGAGAGCCAGTCCTTCATTATAGAGGGTCATTTGTTTGGTCATTACTGCAAGCACATTTGATGGGAGGATATTTTTGTACTAAATTCACATTTTTGAGCTTTTAGCCATATTCTAAAGTTGTCCTGCATGAGAGATAAGAGAAGAAAGGACTTTATTGATCTCACAATGGAAAAAATCACCTTTTCCACTCAGGGGGTGTAAAATAGATAGGACATGTGCAATCAAAGGAATCTTACATCCAATAAATAAAAAACTTTAAAGGGCAAAAGTATATATCAGGGTACATAATTCATTAAAATACAACATGAATAACTTAACTTTAGCGCCACAGACACTTTTTCAGTTTCCTTTTTCCTACAAGACATTGCTTAAAGGGATTATACAGAGTGTAAAAATGTTAAAATGATGTATTTTCCTCCCCCTACATGTTCCAGCCATGTCCTAAGGTGTAGACTGAGCTCAGACTGCCTCTAAAATCCTGCACTGTCATTCAGAAAGTTAATTTGGGTCCGAAGTGCCGTCATGCACGAGCTTAATATAGAAACTGCAGTCACACGTAAGACCTGAGGTGGCAGTAGTGAGTATAAAAATGACAACTCTTCTGTTACTCTTTTCTTGCTCATTTGTCACTTTTTTGCCGCATTTTTGTCACTTTTCGGTTGCTTTTTGCTACGTTTCTGTTACGTTTTCATCCTCTTTCTCGGCTCATTTTTGTTGCTATTTTGATACCTGTTTCAAGAAGCTTTTAGATTTGGGTAAAGCTAGAAATGCTAGAAAACATGCTCGGTTCTGGTGGGGGTTAAAAGATAATTTTCAAAAACAAATCAAATTGTTATTGTCTTTGAAGTGTTTGAAATGAAATATACATATAAATAATAAAATAGAAATGGAAATACAGAAATATCTATGAATATCAAACTCAACCGTGGCTGTACAAAGTTTACAGTCATAGTGCAGGTGTTGATAAAGTGACTCTTATACAGAAGTTATTGTGTTTTGTTTCATTCATGTGTGAGTCATTTTGCATATTATCAAGAGTCATGTGCGTCCTCTTTCTTCTCCTGTGTGTTTTCTATTACAGCTATTGTGTTTAGCCCCATTTAAACTGCTTTTCTCCAGTCAGAGCTCCCTCTACTGGGAATAATTGCATTTTGCGTGTGAAGGGATCCGCAGGTCAGGCCTGATTAGTGTCACATGGGAATACCAGGTGCTGTGAGCTCGGGGCAGCAGTGGCTCAGTGGCAGAGCATTCATCTATGGATATACCGTAATGGTGTGCGGCTCAGGTCTAGATCCAGCTGGAACATACTGCCTTTGTGTCTTTGGGCAAAACACTTCACCCACCTTGCCTCTGTATGAATGCGCTGGTTAAGTTTATGTGTGTTGTCCTCTTATTTGGACCATTTTTGATGATAACAATTGGTTCAAACTTCAACTGTGGCCCTAAAAGAGTGAACGTGAAAGTATTTGCTTGAGAAGAAAGCCTAATCACGCCATGAGAGTCATATTCTTACATGGTTCAACTGTTATTTTTGTTATTTTTATATTCTGTAGATCTGATATTATATGTTTTGCCCATTTTAAAGGAACAGGCCACCATTTTCCCATGCTGAGATATGTTCTTACCTGAGCTTAGACGGGTTGATACATACCTGTCTGGTCTGTGTGTGTGCCCATGGAAGAGTGTGGTCGCTTCTAACTTCACCCCGTTTGGAGCCATAGGAATATGCTGGGAGAGGCCAAATGCTAACAACATCCTTGGTTGTTTTGTTTGACTGAGGGCATGCACAAAGACCACACAGGTGCGTATCAACTCGTCCAAGCTCAGGTAAGAACATATTTCAGTATGGATAAACAGTGGCCTGTCCCTTTAAAGTTTCTTCCACTCACTGTAACTAATATGCAATAAGCTCTTTATCAGTGCCACTTTATTCATTACCTGCACTATGACTGTAAACTTTGTACTGCAAAGACACTTTGATACTTTTACTTGTCATACTTTTAAAACTATTTATATTCTTTGCCCCTTTTCTTAGAGTTTTATATTATCCATTATACATAAGATAGTACTTGCACACTTACCTTTTCTTTTTTCTTCTTTTTTTATTGCACATTTCCTGACTATTTGCACACCCATTTTCTCTTAGGAGCCGTTGCAACAAGTGAATTTCTCCACTGATAGATGATTAAAGTCCTATCTTATCTTAAATAAGAATTGTTTATTCTTTCCGGATCAAAAAGGTATTATTAGATCAGAATATTCTGATTTCAGAGCTTTCTTTTCTTTGCCAGCACTTTTCAAGTTCATAAAGGATTTGTGTGTTTTTCAAAATACTGGGATGTAAACAGTGACAATGTCTATCCCAGCGTGCTTTGCTTTATTAGGTCCCATGATGTATGTGGCCCGTATGTATATAATAAAACATTCTCTTGTCAGACGCCCGGATCGCATCTCCCCCTGTATCCATCTCCATCTCTGCACTCAGCCAAAAGTGCTCGGTTCCTTGTGTCAGATAAACTGGGCCGCTCTTTCTCCCTGAATGACTGCTTTGTGCCTTCCTCTCCTGAATCATGCTTTAATCCTGAGAGAAAGAGCGGCCTGCCTGTCACTTACCCCGCGCTGCCAGGACGGGGCTTAAATGAAGTCAGTCTAGCATGAAGCTCATTCGGAGGATGTATGGTGCGCTTCTGCTCTCCGGACGGTTACCCATGGTGAGGACCACCCACTTAGGGCAGTAGGGGGATTTTTTTTTTTTTTTTTTTAGCCGCGGCCCGCTCATTCCTGTGCAAGGCTCTTCTACTGTTTGCAGTTCACCCAATTGTACACACTCAGAGTTGAAAGCTTTGTCAATGGGAGCAGAAACCGTCTGTGTGTCTTTGAGGATGTCTGAAGGAATTGTGTAGGATTTCCTGCCCGAAAATCCTCTCTTCATTTGGAAATTATAATTGCAAAGTTCATTATTTAGCTGTTTAAGAAGAGGGTGGTGCTCAAAGGGGTGCATACTTATTCAAATTGACCTTTGTTTGTTTTTTAAAGGCCCATATTATGCTAAATAGACTATTATGAGCTTACGCCCATGTTATATCTGTTTGCTTGTTGTGAATGCTTGTATGTTTGGCTAAGTTTGTGAGATTGTCTGCTTCTCAAGAGCTCAAAACACATCCATTAGTCAATTTTTGAAATACGATATAGACTCTACAGCAGAGGTTCTCAAACATTTGGGGACTGGGGACCCGTTACAGCAGTGGGTCTTAACTGGTAGGTCAGGAGGACTCAAGATCCAAAAGTGGGCTGCAGAGCCGTTTTCAGTGCGTTGTCATTACTTTCAATATTTATCTTTAGAAAAAGTATAAAAACACCACCTGAGTCTGTTAGAATGACTGTTATCAGCTTGTTTTCACCATGATGTCAGCTCTATAGGTTACAACAGTCATTTGTGGGAAAAATATATTTTGCTTTGTGAAAAACCCGTCAAAATAGAGATGAAAACGCACTGGAAAAGCAACAATAATACGATAGAAAAGCAACAGCAATGCGTCTAAAAAATGATGGAAAAAATAACACAAAAGTGACACAAAAGCAATGACAAAAGAAATGCTGGCGACGGTGGCGCAGAGAGTGCAGCGGGTCGTCTTGTAATCAGAGGATCGGCAGTTCGAATCTCACAGGTGCACACTGTCTCCATTGTCTGTGTGAACTGATTGAGAGTGTGAATGGGTGAGTGGTTCCTTGATGTAAAGCGCTTTGAGTGCCAAAGGCACTATAGAAATGTGACCATTTACCAATGGAAAAGCAACAAAAATCATCATGAACAGGAGAAAAAGCACAAAAAAAAGCAGTGAAAACTCAACAAAAATGCGACAAAAAGTGACAAGACAGTTATAAAAACACAACAAAAAAGCAATGACAAAAAGGCAGTGAAAAGGCAACAAATATGGTCAAAAACCCGTAAAAAAAACAGTAGGTCTTAGCTTTCAAACGAGGCTGTACAGTCAAGAAGTGTTTAGATTTGGGTCATGCAGCACTGGAGAAAATGTGCTACATGGGTTAAGGTGGGGGGTAAGAGTTTAAGACAAAATACATTTTCATTTGGGTCGCAGCTCGTAATCCTATTGTGATGGTGGGTCCTGACACCAGGACTGTTGAGAACTGCCTCACATAACAGAACAAAATTGAAAGGACATCCAAACATCCTCCACACCCGATCAGTGTTACGCTACAATGAACTATGTGTAAATCCAAACTTAAGAGAGAGTTAATTGTACAATACACAATTACAAAATGTGTTGTTATAATCACTATTATCACATATTACCAAGGAACCCCCTACATGCATAAAACTGATGGAAACAAAGCAATGGTTATATGACATGAGATACATGTATTAAAGCATAATGAACCTTCCTTGTCTATTTGCATTCCCCCTTCTCTGCTCCACCCAACTGCCCATCTTCATTTACTCCATGTTTTGATCAACTTTTGTCCCAAAGCACAACCAAAGCGAGGGTGGGGTCCGGCTGCACAGGGAGGAGCTCCGGGGAACATTGAACTTCTGCACACAAACACTCCTCCGTATGTAAACCAGGGTCAGCGCGCTAACACCGCTGCAGCGCTGGGGGACCAAATATTGTTCAGCAATGACACAGAAGTAATTTGGGTCTCGCTGAGTGATTTCATTGGGCTTTTGTTGCCTGCCAGTCTTTGACCCAGAGGTCCGTGTCAGAGGCGTTGTTAATGGGAGCAGCGGCAGAGTGACAGCCACGGAAAATAAAACTTTTTACTGCTAATAGTGGGCCTCCAGAGGCTTTGGCATAAATATTTAAGTTTCTCTCCCTTGTACCGAATACTGGGGGGTCTCCATGGTGCGTTTATCTATAATGCAAAAAAGAGCAAATATATCCGAGTTGTTGAGAGGCAGATAAGGAGATTCCCGCACGCAGACAGCATGCCCAAGTAAGCTCTCGGGATAAACATTCAGAAAGTTTCACAGTAATGCAGCGACACACAGACTTTTCTGGACTAAAACATTATCAAAAAGAAATACCAATCTAGTCATAGTTCACTTTAACATGTAATATCGCTGAGAATACAAAAGCAACAGTAGATAAAAACAGTTAAAGAAGAGTAAATGTGACTAAACTTCAGATATTTTTGGTGTGTAATAAAATCACTTTATGGTAACACTACCTTGATACATTGCACCTAACACAATTTAGTACAATGTAATCTGCTTTATAAAAATCGTGTATCTATGTAGTACATACACAATGGAATAATGTGTATTACTTTGCAGGTACATAATGTAATAAGACATAAGACTGTTAGGGTTAGGACTTAAGGTTAGGGTTAGAGTTATGTCTTATGCCTTATTACATTATCTACCTGCAAAGTTCTAATACATATTATTCCATTGTGTATCTAACCCTTAGGTACAAGTTATTACACATTGTATTTTACTTGACACATTGTACTTGCCAAATTTAGTACGTTGTCATGGGCTTTTACTTGTACCTAAGGGTTAGATACACAATGGAATAATGTGTATAAGTACTTTGCAGGTACATAGTGTAATAAGACAATAAGTCTAAAATAAGTACTACTGCTTTATTGGTTTGATCTGATCATTGAATGGAAATATCTTTGTATTTAAAAGAGTAAAAAGATGGTTGTTATGGTATTACATGGAAATAGATCACAGGCAAGTTTTTTTAACGCTAATACCACAACCCAGGATAGAGACTGTGAATTACTATATATTCTTGATATGGAAACAGGGCTGCAGTACAGCAACAGAAGCCAAATTAAAGTCCATCTTGAGGCACAAAATTTGTTTCATTATTTCTTTGGACACTCAATTTTACATGGAGGATGTTGATGATAGAAGAGTATTTTTGGTATATCTTGTTTTTACTAGAGTTACCATACTATTTCCATATTATTACTGTGTTGTAAAGTGAAGTGCTGTTGTTGCTACAGTGCTGTACAAGTAACTCAATGTGCTAGATACAAGTTTGTAAAACTGAAGTTGACAATGGAGTACAGTGGGAGGTCAGCCGGGACGTCCAGACTGCACCAAGCGTGAAGCGAGTATACACATTTTTTAAAAGTAAACTTCATTAAACACGGTGAGACTGGTGAAAGTGTCGGACGCGTCTTGAATAATGGTCCGGCCAAACAAAGCTGCTACACAAACCTGCAAATTATCTCCGTCAAACTTTGGCGTAATCTGCGCTGATCCTCTTAAAATTTGTGAATGAACACATTAGCACATGAATGGGTCTCCGGGGCGACGCTGCCTGCATTCGTCTCTGCCACCGCTTTAACTCAGGCCCATAAAGGAGCGCCCTCCATCAGTGTTGTGTCCACAAACAACAAAACAAACTGCAAAACAAACAGGAGTCAATGGAGGCGCAGCAGCCGATCATGAGGAGAGGAATGCGGCGCGCAATAATCAAGGAGACTTTTCTGTCTGTCAGCCCTACAGTCATATCTTACACTCTTCTCTTGTTTCACACAGGGACAGGTCATGGGTTACGTCCCTCGGGTGGCCCAAGGAAGGCGTCTTTATTTCGCATTATAGGGACAGCTCTCAAGGCTTAAAATGAAGAATTGGGGCTTAGAAACATTTTACATTTGAAATAATGTCCGTGTAAAGGAAAGACAGTAAGGAGTGAGAGATTGGGCTTGTCAGGAGTTCCAGTTGGCCTGGAGCGCCCTCTGCAGGCAGCAGTAGTGTGTCATCAGGCAAGACACTTCACCCAACATGCCTGTGTGAATGTAGTCTGTGAGTGAGTGAGTGGATGCTGATACTTATTCATTGTAACTAAACGTTTGCGAATTACATACATAATTCAAGGGGCTAGATGGTCATTTTATACTCACTACTGCCACCTCAGGTCATACATGTAACTGCACCTTCTATATTAAGCATGACAGCACTTCGGACCCGAATTAACACCTTTTTGAGTGACAGTGCAGGATTTTAGAGGCAGTTGTGGTGAATAGGTCATGGCTGGAACATGTAGGGGGAGGAAAATACTTAATTGTAGCACTTAAACTCTGTATAGTCCCTTTAAGTCATTGCCTATTAGCATTTGTAGATGATTCAGTTAGTTTGTTCATTATTGTTTTTGTGTTAGTTCAAGATTAACTGGTGTTTGTAAATGCTTTTATGAGGCATGTCTAATTATAAAATGTCACCTTGAGGGGAATTACCTTAATGAATATACATCTATCTTAAATATTCAATCACTGCTAATGTACATTTTCACTGCTGCGGATATGATTTCACACAATGTTCATTAAAAAAGGCAACAGTGAATGTAGACTACCAGTGCAGTTGTTGCAACAAAAAGCAATTATGTTTGTGAAAATAATGGCTTCCTCCGCTGCACTTCCTCTGGATTTCAAGGGAGCAGCCTGTGTATTAATATTGCTTGTGGCCTCATTGGGTTTTGGATGGTAGATTAATTAATTTGTGGCTAATAGGCACAAACACGAGAAAACAAACTTCTTTACTTTAGGCCCGGCTGTGCGTGCGTCTAAGTAACCAGTGTAAATTATGCAAACTGTGTTGATTCTTCTGACAAAGCTTTTTGTGTTAGATGTTTTTAAAGATTACTCACTTCCTGCCAACTTATCAATAGCGCATGAATAAGTAAGCAGTGTGTTAGCAGATCTAATATTAGTCTTCTCTAATGCATAGGCACACTGACTGGAATGTTTAAGTCGATAGGAAGCAACATCATGCAGAGTAAACTGTCATAATGGAGAAAAAAAAGGTGCTTTTTTGTGGGAAGCAATATTTTACTAATACTCCTTAATCATCATCACCATCATCATCATTGCATTTGTATTGTTGTTCATTATTACTATTATGTCTGATTATCTGCACATTTTCTTTTGTAGTTGACTCTCTTAAAAGTCCCACTTTAGCTTGTTATGTTTCTCTTTTCATCACCATGTTATTACTGTTAAATGTTTTAGCATCATCAGAATACTAAAACTTAACACAATTATAGTTGTGCATGTCAGATAATATCTTAATCTTAACGACAAGGCTATTGTAAAATGTGTTTTCTTGTCTTTCAGTCCATCCCTTTTTTTTAACCGTGCTTATTGTTTATTCAAATATCTAATTTATTACTGTTAAGCTAGATATGTATTTGGATAAATAAACATCAATACAATTTGAAATGTACAATTTCTATTGGAAGTAGATTGAAATCATTCCCCTATAAGTAAATGTCCTTTTCATGTAATTTGACAGTATTTTCAAGCTGCATTTAATTCTGACTGTCCTCAATAGCAGCTGATGTGTAAATCATCAGCATATGTAACAATGTTGGTCTTTGTAAGAGCAAGTGGTAAGTCATAGGTTTGGACAATAATACAGGGCCAAGACTTCTACCCTGCGGTACTCCACATGTCAAACTTCTGGTGTTAGAATTACAGCTGTGTTTCATTGAATGAGTGATTCAGTAAAGTGGTCATTAGAAACATCAGAACAGTGAATTCAGAAAATACTAGAAACAGATTAGTTCTATTCTGTGCCACTGGTTTAAGAATGTCATTGGTATAACTTGCATTAAAGTCAATCGTTAGTTGAATCTGTGTGGGATACTTTCACTCCTAACTCACAAGTACATTTGAAAGTGATTTGTGCTGAGGTGGGCCTGTGCAGCTGTCAGCTCTGCCTCGCCAAGTGATAACTCTCCAAAGTTAAACAGCCATAAACGCTCGGAGAACTCTGACCTTCACCATCCGTGTCCGCAGCAGCAGCCAATGATGCGGTGCACTACGCCGGTGATAATGTACGCCCCGGCTTTGCTAAAAAATAACTGTATGTCTTCCATGACATATATAGCACCGGCATTTCAATACGATCCCAATTTATTTTGCACTAAAACGGTTTACTGTCAGCTATAAAGCATGCGCCGAGTGCGGAGGGATGAGGCGGCGCGGTGCAGCGACTGTCTCAAAGGCACATTGTTCTCAGTGCGTTGCTCAAGAGCACGCCTTCAGTGATGCGCGCCGCTCCGAAGAAAGGTCGTAAAAAAATCAGAACTTGTAAAGCTTATCATTAGTTCACTGCATGTCACTTTCTGCAACTGCGTATCCGCATTTTTTGTCAAACAACTTTCTTTCTTTACAAACTTATGGGAAAAGTTGTGCATTTGTCAAAACATCTTCCTTGAAAGAAGACACAAACGTAACAAATAACTGTTTAGGAGAACAGAGAGATTTCATTTCGCTGTCTGATACTGGGTCATTTAGTGTGCTGTAACATATTCAGGCATAAACCGCGATACGTCTTTCTGCCCTTCACACTTGTCATAGCACAACCATAAACAGCATTCATAAGCGTCTGATCCGCAGAGACACCAGAGCAGCCTCAAGCTAGGGCACACTTTACCCAGCTGCGTTTCAAGTGGAAAAACATTATTCTTGTGACACGTCGTACAATCTCGGCAGGATTTTGCTCATTGTGCCACCATCAGCTCCACTCTGAATGAATAATGCAGCGTTTAGTGAGAGCCTTGTACTATTTGTATACTTGGAGGAGGTGTTCCCGTGTAGCCGAGTAATTAATCATAATTAAGAAGATTTTGACAAGAGCTCAGGGACGCGGCAGACAAAGACTTATTTCTATATTCCCAATGAGGGCAATAGAAAATGCTGGGAGAGCTGTGCACATGTAAATGAGCTGCTCCCACACCAGGTCTGCGATGTGGCACAGACCCTCGCTCTCCTCACATCTATTACGTGCACTTCACAAGGCTAAGTACCATTTAATTTAGTGGCCTTCCCATATTTATCTTCTGCACTGATTTATGAACCTCATATGGTGCGCTGGGATATAGTCGTCATCTTTACTGTCTAGACCAGACTTCATGCTTCGCTGCAACACATACCTTTGGAATCATCTGCTCGAAAACAACAAACCATCTCTGTGTTATGGTTTGTGTCAGGTGTCTGTTTGCTTACTATAGGCTGTCATAAGTTCTTTTAAACTGTTCAAACATCTTAATCGTCCTGACAGGGGTACAGTGTAGATCTGTTGGCTCCAAAAAGGCTTTAGTCAACCTGGCAGATATTGACATTGCAAAAATGCAATAACCATATATTATTTCTTGACTGTCAGACTTGAATATGTGAACTGTTGTTTTTTTGTGAGAAATCTGCCTCAGAGCCAAGTCAGGAGGCCATGGAGAGGTCGTGCTCTGAAGGAGGTTAAGGTGTGAAGAGCTGCCAGTCTCATAAGCTCTTCAAAGCACTGACTGTGATGGACGAGGTGCAGTGCAACTCATTTTGAAGCCAGACTTCATGAGTCGCGGTGTTGAGCCTGTGAGAGTGGAGACTGAGAGAGGGCCATCTGCAGCAGCTGCAGCCTGCAGGCTGTGCCCTGAGCGCACATACTGTCCTGACAGGGTATTCCTCACTCCGCAGCAGCACCTGAATAATTTAGCTGGGCCCTCTGTGCGAGGCAGCAGTGATCACACGCTACGGTGGCCTGGAGGGAAAAGGCCCGGAGGCAGCAGCGTTTACACATGTTCCTTTCTCTTTAAAAGATGTTCGCGTTTGAACACATTGCTGCCTTTGTCTAAATGGGCTGTGAGTACTTCTGACATTTCAATGTGCAACCAATCAGCAGCATTCACGGCAGAAAGTATTCGTTTCACTGCAGCCTGTTCTCGTGTCCCAGCTACTTAAGCCACATCACTTGCATGTCACAGGTCAGTCTTTTAACAGTTACTCAAGCATGTGAAAAAAACAGTTACTAGAGCCATGAGTAACTCTTTACTGCCTCCTTCTGCAGGGCATTGGTACATCCAGATGTGGAGAACGAGGAGTGAAACTACATTGTGGTGATGAGGCGAAGTGGCTCAGATGGTAGAGCAGGGTGTCCTATGACAGGAATGTTGGAGGCTCAAATCCCGGTTCCTGACCAGCGGCAAGACACTGAACACTTGTCTCCAGTGTTTGCATACACAGGTGTATGAATGAGAGTGAATAGTGAAGGGTAAAGTGCTTTGAGTGCTCAGTGGAAGTAGAGCGGTCGAACTACCAATGACTTTAATGACTTCACTGTTTCCGAATGTGGCCCCCAGTGGCACAGTTTCCTGAAAATAAACTCTATGGCCCCAGCGTGAAGTGTCCGATCAGTCCGACTCCTCACTATTGACGTGATGGAGTGTAACCAGCGGTGATCTGTGGAGTGACTCTGAGAGCTGTGCCACTTGGCGAACAAGAGCGGTGTTTGATTTCATAAATAATTGCAGTCATCGGGGAGCGCATTGTTTTAGGCTTAAGCATGTTGTTTACCCACACCACATGTCGGAGGCACAGACAGCGGCCCTCAGGAGCCTCATCCGGGGCCCAACAACACTGGCTCTGCTCCCGCTAAGACACAAAAACAACATGAGCTATTTATGCAAAGCTGTGAGCAAACACATCTGAACTTAATGAGGCATTGAAGGATGATCTTATGCACATCACTTACAAGTACCAGACAAAATACAAGAGCGAGCAGCAGACGCTTTACCGTTTCCCCCCCGTGTGAACAAATTAGCACAAAACATTTGGAGAAAAGCGAGTAATAAAGTGGATTTGTCGCTCCCTTGATGCACTCCTGTCACATGCAACAGACAGTAGTTAAAAGATTGAAAAGCTTTGTGCTCTTTCACACAAAGGAGAATTCCCCCACAGACTATCCAGTAAATTTGGTTCCTAATCTCTACAGTAGACCACGCATGTGCAGGTGGTATCAATGGAGGTGTAGGTGGACTTTTGAGACCAACTCATCCAACTGGGCATTAGAAACATGAAATCAAAGAGTGGAGTTCCTTAAGCAGTTTGTAGTTGTGGAGGTAGATTTGCAAATCAAGGGGATATTAGAAACATTTTCTAATGAATTGCTTGCTTTTATTTGAGTTATAGTAAAGAGATGCCATAATCCAAAGTCAAAATTGTGTTACTCTCAAATCTCCCTCTGAGATAACCCTATTCACTCTGCAGCAGAAAAGATGACTGAATCCAGATCTTGCCGTGTTAAACAGTTAAATGAGAAGAGCGTAGTCCAGGCTGATATCCAAAGAGCGTATAATGGTTTCTAGATTATCTCTGTTTGTTCCTCCATTTTCTGTCATATCTTTTGAGCGCGTTCATCTGCAGGGGTCCTCAAGTGGTCTGGCTTGAAGAACAAAGACTGATATAGTGACCAAAGTAACCCAATGACAGTCATTTTTAAAGTCTCTGGTAGTGTTTTCATGCAATTTCAGATGGAAAATACTGAAAAAAATTGTTCCCTGGAATAGGCTTGCGACCCACTGAAAATGGTCCCGTAACTATAGCAACACTCCTGAGTCCATGTGCAACTTTGTGGGTGATCATTTTAGCATCCACATTGGAATAAATGTACTTGTATTGCATCCATATCAAATGTTTAAGTTACACATTGTGACTGAGGTAAAAAAAATTATAATAATGGAAGATTGGATAAAGTAAGATAAGCCTTGGTACAAAACAGTAGAACAATACTATTCATAGTATTGTGATTTTTTGTGTGTGTCAGAAGCCTTTTTAATCTGTATCCGTACTGGAATGTTGCACAAGAGGATTTGTCAGAAACGAAAATCTCTAGAGTCGGGCTGGACTTATATTGATCTAATAGAAAAAGGTTAAAGGTTAAAGAAATAGGCCACCGCTTTTTTACATACAGAGATATTGTCTTACCTGAGCTTAGACGAGTTGATGCGTACCTGTCTGGTCTTTGTGCGTTCCCCTTAGTCACGTAAAACAACCAAAGATGTTGTTACCCAGCATATTCCTATGGCTCCAAACAGGAGTTCAATAGCCTGTGTTATAAGGTATTCCAATGTTTACAATAGCATGGTATTGGACCTTTATTTATTTGATTTTACGTATGGATTGTCATCTCCAAAAATCCAACTTTATACACATACCGAGAAAGTTTGTACGTATGAATATTTCTATGTGTGTCTTGCTAGTCTGAAAGCTGCTCTCCTTGACGTCTCTCTATACACCACATTTCACTCACAAGCTGCGGGGAACATCGTAGCGGTCACAAAGCAGTCGTCGTGTCCGTGTGCCCCTCTCATTGTCCTTATCATTTCACCGAATCATTGTTGCTTTATGGTCACGTCTCAGTTACAACAAGATAATACATGCTAATTTGCACATCAAAATACATTCACGGCCATGAAATTGTGATTTACACCACGGCACGACGTTTTTAAATATTGATCTAGGCTTTTAATAGTGCCAATGGATTTCGTGAGACGCTTAATCCTGAAAACCGATGATTACAGAGGAAGCGTTTCCCTGTTGAGGTTGTGAGTTTGTTCTGTTTTCGACCCATCTAAAACACAGCACTAATGGAACACTTCTCCAGATTGTATTGGTCTTAAACATCTACAACTGGGTGATCACCCTACTGTGGATGTTTTAGGTTGATTAAAGAGCAGAAACGTTGGCACACCACATACTGAACAGGTCAGATTTGGTTTTAGTACTGAGCTGACATGACTTGGAACATGACAATGAATTTTTGTCCCCACAAAGTCCTTGGTAGTCATTGAATATAAGATACCACTATTTACTTTTTTTTTCACATTTCCTGCCTATTTGCACACCCTCAGAGTTTCTGACAGCTGAATGTAACAAGTAAATTTCTCCATTGTGATATCAATAAAGGTTTATCTTATCTTATCTGTACAAATGTATGACCAACATTAAGTCCCAGGGTCGCATGACAAATGGGTGAAACTCACTAAGATCTCAAATGGCTTTTATCTGTGTTTATAATATCACACAGTTTACACGTTCCCTGGGTTTGTCTCTAAAAATAAAAATAAAATGATTTATGGAATCAATTTCAAGCTTTTCCCATATTAATTACCCACAATTCTGTTTCCTCTCAATACAGCTCTCCCGGAGCTTTGTTTTGAGTAATCCTGCATATCCAGTCTGTCTCCTTCACAAAAGCTCAAGAAACTGTCACCTTCTGATGCCTTAAGGGGGTGCTCCTATGTGATGTTAAAGTCAAGACACCATCACTGGCCTCATTCTTACTATTTTCAATCTCAAATTGCCTCCTATGTTTTGCCAATACAGTAGCTGCTCCCCTCTGTGACAGCAGAGAACAAGCACAGGCTTTTTGTTTGCTCAGAGAGTGGGGCTGAAATAATATTTCTATTTATATACAATATGATGTATTATTAATGATGGAATTATTATTTCTTATTAACAATAAATACGGAAAAAAAAAAAGTAAAAATGTAAATAAATCACATAAAATGGCACTAAACTTCCCTCTAATGAAATGAACACACCTCACTGGCCAACACTTTCCGCCTCGCACATATCCATAGACTGCACCCCCAAACTGGTGCCTTGTTTTTGAGAGAGATCACAGAAAACAGAGGGGGCTGTGATGACCCTGTCCCAGAGGAGCCGCTGTTTTGCCTGCGAGGTAAAGATTTGGGATTTAATCACCCTTTGCTGCAGTGCACTGTGGGTACGAGGAGGAGATGGCAATTACAGCGCCGGCTCGGGCATGCTGTCCTGATCGCGCTGTTTTCCCCGGGGAGGGGTGTGTGGGGGGACAGGGAGACACCTCAGAGGGGCGGGTGCACGGGGGGCATGAAAGAGAGGAGGGTCCCCCGGAAAACAGCAACAGACCAAACTGAGAAGAACCCTAAGGACCTATAGGTGTCTGTGTATAAGCTGGAGTTTAGTTTGGACAAAATAAACACAAACTGCTTATTATTAAACCGGAACATTCCTTTGGACTGAACATCGCTGTTGTAAATAATTCAAAAAAATAAATAAAACAAGTTTGCTTTCTTAACAGTGAGTAATTTATCACTTCAAACTAACAACCACACTGAATTAATTCATATACAGCCAATGAAAAGACTTCAAGTTGAATTTATTAATTCATTTTTGCAAACAATAATCCTAATCAGTCCAGTTTACATGTGCACATTATTTGCAATTGTATCCATCCATCCATCCATCCATTCATTTTCGTCCACTTGTCGGTTGCCGGGTCATTCTGCTGTGTTTCAATACCTGTCACTTGGCTCGTAGCCCCTAAATAATAATAAGAAATCTACTATTTTTCTTTCTGCTGTTGTAGCTAAGCAAAGCAGCAGAACCACCAGCCAATCATCATGGTTTAATAAGGTAGACATAGAACATGTGCATGAATATACATGTCAAAGCAATCAATGATATTGGTTGTTTTCAGGTTCTGGAATGTGATGATGTCACAGGTCCCAGTGCGGGGCAGGAGCCAGTTTTCACTATTAACTGCATAACACTTTCACAAGTCGAATCTAAAAAGAAAATGTATGAATTACAAATGATCATTAATATCAGTCACTGGGTTCACGAGCTCTCTGTACAAGACCAAAAATGACCTCAAAAACAAAATAATTATACCTCTATATAATATTATAGGCCTTTAGAACGCTGTGATGTCACCTGAACCCAGAATTAAAAATACATGACTCATAAAAAGGTATATAAAGTGGGCTCAATTAAAACATTGCAATTTTTTTTTTTTTTAATAATCCAAATGAATAGAAAAGGAGTAAGGGATAAAGTCATGTGACTAAAAAAAAAATCTCAAAATCTCAATCTCAAAATGGAAATCTCAATATTCCATTGTTTTAAAATCTTTACTAACACAGGAGTTGCAAATAAACAATAAACATGAAGTCAAGAAGTTTAGTTTTTCAAATATTACAAAGATAGGCCAAAAGATTATAAAGAAATGGGCTGATGATAAATATTGAGCTACAAAATGCAGTGTTTGTCTGTCATTTATTGGACGATCAGTGTCCTATGGATCAAACAATGATGATGAAGCCACAACTGCCCTGGGGCTGACTGATCAGGAACCACGGATCGATCGCTCACTTTCATGTAATTCATTCAAAGGGGGAGTGTCTCACCGATGGACACGACGATCCACAAAAAGCTGACACTCTGAATCCCACCTCACTTATTTGTCTGTGTGTTTTAAGTCTCCCCCGGCTGAAAGATAATCTTCACCATCAGTCGCATAAACATCAGCGAAGAGTAAATATTTCCATGAATGCTCTATCCCCACCATATTCTGCAGCTCTCCTCACACTGAGATCAACAGCTGCGGATCCGCTTCGTCCCAGCCCGAACACTGTTGTTTATTGGCACACATCCCGACACATCGCGCACAATGAAGCAGATATGAATTATGAATGTGCGCTGATAGAGAGTGCCGTGCTGTGCGTGCGCCCCTGCAGACATGGGGGCACTGCGCTCAGCTCCACAGACATGAAGCAGTGAGACAGGAGAGGAAATACTGCACTTCAGAGCCACAGCCCACAACAGCAGCTCGTCACAGCAGCCATCTGAATATCTCACTTGGCTCGTGCCATGTGAGCAACGACTGGATTTAATGTAGACAAAGCAGAGACTAGGATGTGTTGAAGACTGTGCACGAAAGTCATTGCACATAGGGTTTCACATACCCACATATTTTCACATACAATTAGCTTGATGGAATAATGCTGGTGGAGGTATTAGTTGTACAAAGTCACCAGAAAAACAGATGACTTTCCTGGCTTAGTTTAAACTGTGTGTGTGTTTTTTTTTAAAATTGCAATAATACTTCAAATACATGCAACTGGTCTCTTTTCCAATCAATCCAGTGTGTATTGTTACTGTGGCGTTAAGCAAAAAGGACAGGGAAGCATACAGGAACATGAAGAGGCCTTCGAGGGGTCGAGGCTGCAGCAGATGACATCACTTTCACATCCATCCATCTTCTTCCACCTATTTGTTGCCGGGTCCCGGGGAAGTATATTCTGTGATGCCCAGATCACTGGTCCCTTACGGCTCCTCCTGCAGTTGGTGGAACTGCCCAGCTCTTTGTCTGGCCCATTATCTATAGGGCAGGGGTCTCCAACAGGCGGCCACTTCCAGTGAGATGTTTCAATCCAGCCCATGACTTGTAGAGCACAAATTCTTGAGCATGTCAAAAAAGAGTAAGTCTCTAGCCCATTCCTGTGCAGAGCTTTGTATTTTTAAAGCCAGACTGCTCAGTCCAGGGGGCAGCATAAATTAAAAAAAAAAAAAAGGAAGAATCACAAACATGTCCAGCAGAGGGCATTGGCATAATATGATCAGGATGTAAACAACACATTATAGCCACATGGTAAACGGACAGTCTGCCCCTGGGCGGCTGTGGCTACAGCAGTAGCTTACCATCACTTACCACCAAGCGTAGAGTGAATAAATAATGACTACAGTGTAGCAGAAACTTGTGACACAGGCTTGTTAAGTGCAATACAAGTGTAAACCGTTTTAATGAGGTCCGGCTCATTATGAGTCATTTATTGATACAATTTTCCTGAATCGTTTTATTAAAACATATTTTACTGGAGCTTTTGTTTATGGACCCGGGTAATACACTCCTGATATATTTTGGCCCCCAGGGAAATTTACTTGGAGACCCCTGATCTAGGGTCTGTTTTCCATGGGACCCAACAGGGGCACGAAACCCCTGACAACATATAGTTCCAGGAAACATTTGGGCGCGTATGCCCCTCCCGCACGTTAAAGTGGAGGTTTGAGGAGGAGAATGGGGACGGTAAGCTGTATAATTGATAGTTTAAAGACACTAGTGTGTCAATGTTGATAAGAACTACAATTCCCCTCTATTTAACTCATTGTAACACTCCTAATACAGAATGCTGTTTAATATCATAATTCATGTTCAACTAAGTCCTAACTTTTAAAACTATGATGCAGTAATTTGAGATTTATTAATGCAAACATGTTTGTTAATGGCTAATTAGCTGCAAAATAAGGTGATGCAGAATGAAGCATTATTATTATTAGTGTTATAGATTAGATGCTAATTATGAGCTAGTCTGCATTTAGTAAGCAGTAAAATAAGTGTAGCCATGAAGTCTACCAATTCAATTGTTTTCAAAGATTTAAAAATGTTCTTTCAGTCTTTATTGACATCTGAGCACCCTGACTAAACAACCTTCTACTATGCTACATATTTTGAATAAATTGTGGCTGTATTCTTCATTATGTTGTCCTTTTCAGCAGCATTAAACCCACAGGCTCATATGCCGGCTGCAGTGTGTGATCAGGCTCCTGTAGACAGGAGCACATCTGAATATGAAGCACTGATGACAGCCCTGAGGAGACATCTTTGAGCCCAACATCTCGTACTGCCGCGGAAGTCAGTGCCATCACTCTGTCAAACGCTCATCTCGCTCCCCGCGTCTCTTTCATTCTCCTATCTGTGCATTCGGAATCATCCCACAGCCCGGAGCGGTGCGCGCAGACTTTTAGTGCACGTCCGCTCTAGACGGGAAGCGTGGGGGCCAGGGCGCATCCTGGGCCACCCTCACCAGGGAAAGTGACAGCACGGATAATTGGCACTAATCAAGTCAGAGGCGCATTGAGACGGTCTGTATCTACACAAAGGGACTGACCCACGGATGCAGTGCCCAGGGCCTGCGTTCTTCTATAAAAGTCTGTCAATCTGTGCGTGTGACAGTCGTCAGGCTTTGGTCAATATGCAAAGAAGCTCAGAAAGAGAAGGAGCTGCACGGGGAGGGGAAACGTTTCTATCTCACATGGAAACTGGGATGTTATGAAGCGCATACTACATTATTCTTTTTTATAAAATCTCTTACAGCGATTGCTTTGAATTACAGAGGACTTTTTTGTCAAAAGTGAGCAGAAGATAAATCAAAAATTCATCTGAAGAGCTGGTGCGGCAGGGCGAGGCGAGGATACCTCTGGTGGAACCAACATTTGCAAAAGTTCTATCTCCTAAAGCAATTATTAGCGGTGATAGTTTGACATGTACCAGAGTTGTCAACAACTGACTTTAAACAAAGTACAAAGCAGAAGTAAACAGTGCCGTGGGCAAAATTAACTTGGGGGACTAGCCACCTCATGAATTATAAATGGCCATTACTGCAGCGGCACCAGGAGGCTGCTCGGGAATAGACTAACCTATTTTCTCAGCATCTGAAAGTCAACTTGCACACATGCGCTGGAGAACGCAGTGAAGGAAAAATGAGCTTGTTATTTAGTAAACGAGTTGTGTAATTTCTAAATTGTAGCAAACTAAGCGTGGAACACCCCCGGGGCCTGTGTCATCTGCTCAACATGTTTGCCCACTAACTGCCATTCATTTGCAAATGAGCTACCCTCCCAGAGCACATTTTAATCCATCTCATTAGCAAAGTGGCCGATGCATAAAGCCGGTGCTGTATCTTTTTAATCCAGGACAGCCCCGTGTGCAAACAAATGAAATGTAAACGGGTCAGACCATAATCGATAGGGAAGTCTGGCCATCTCTGCTCAGACTGAAGCCTCTGTGACCTGACCCTGGATAAAGTGGACGAAGATGGATGGATCAAACAAATCAAAGTAAGTCTAACCAAGTGCACGTGTTTGGGTTATAAAAAATACAAGAAACACATTTGTTGCACATTTTTTTTCTATTATTATCTCGAAGAAGACGTTAGACAATGAATTCTTCTGACTTTTAAAAAATGTGTTAAACTTGACCTTGACCATTACTTTTAGACTTTGTCATTGTGAGGAGTTCTCTGGACTCTGAGAGATTCTTTGCTTCTTCACCTTAAAATATATTTCATTGTTTTCTCTTACCTCTAAAGAATGCAACTCAATTTACCAACAATTAAATCTTAAAGCCACTCAGCGTGAGCTCCCACCCCCAAATATTGGAGATGATGTTGCTTTGAATACCAATTGCCAAAGCCAGGTTTTAATACCTCTTCCAAATTAAATTTAATCTTCTTAAGCATGCCCTTATAGTCTTATAGTTTTAAGTTTTTATAGTTCATTTTATATCTAAGTTATGTGTTATACAGTATGTTTTATGTTGGACGCTTGAACGACAAAACAAAACAAAAATCTCGTAGTTGTGAACATGTTATTTACGCTTTGAGTTCACAACAGTTCAGTCGTTCTTGTGGCAAACATTAACCTGGAATGTTCCACAATGTAGCTTTTAAACAATTGCAGTGCCCACTCTCCAGACTCCATTTAAACATTTAAACACACACCTTCAGTGATTGTCAGCTAACTCTCAGGCGGATGAGCAAATACGTGTGGACCAGTAAAATCAGGTTTGGAGTCTCCACCGGTGCTGACTCCCCCGGTGACAGTGAGTGCAGAGCCAGAGGAGCTGTCTGTCCGAGGGCCTGTTTGAGGCAGCTCGTTCCTCCAGTGCACAGAGCCCAAAGACATGTCCACTGTGTCTCACTGAGACCCAGCTCTGCACACAGCCTTCAGCCACGGCATCAGCAGGTGAAGTCAATCTTATCCAGTTTATTATTGCAAAAGCAGAATGACTATGTATCTCCTTTCAACTCCATTAGGCAGTTTAGGAATCATCAGTGCCAGTTCAAGCACAGCCACAACAGGAACATGCAGAAGTGTGCACTTGGTCTTGGGCCTACACAGACACACACTCATCTTTTTTCACGTCCCTTGTACAATTTGCAGTCTTTGCAGTCTGTGCCGCAGCGTCTCGTCTTCAAACGCCCAGTAAACACAATCCAGTGGAAACAAAGGAGGCTGAATGCAGTGACACACTGTGATCCTGCTCTGCTAACAGAGTGATTGGCAGCTGGAGAGCGATCCGAGCTGCGGCGCACTGTCGTTGTAGTGGATGTTAACCAATATATATTCAACACTTCCTTTTAGACGCGCAGTTGTGAGGAATGCTCTTCAAGCATCCATGAGCTACGGCACGGGAGATTCCAGGAGAGACTTAAATAGCACCTTTTTAGTCGCTGCACAACAACATCCCCCCAGCTGTTTATCAGCAACAAATAAACTAAAATAACTTGAGTTTGTTTTGAATTGAAAGTCTCCTTAAATGAAAATAAACAGCTCTGCAGCTATGTGCCGCAGAGTGTTATATATTTATATATACTATATTTAAGGTGGGTATGAATATTTCATCTCTCCTCTTATTTTTGATTGTTCTGACACAGCACAGAATTATTTATTAACCTGGACACAGTCGGGCCGCAGCGTTTGTTGTCCCTTTATTATGGGTCACTATGCAAATGTTCAGCAGACTCAACTTACTTCAAAGTCCTCAACTGTGAATAATATCATCAAGGTGTGTGCGGTCATAATTGTCCAACATGCCTGCGAGACACTGAGGGCGCATCCAAATTCTTCACATTTTGCATAATACACTTTATGTGTGGATGTGAGGAGGGAGAGGGGGGGGGGGGGGGGGGGGGGTGTCTCCATCTTTCAGTGTCTCCAAGTCATTTTGTTTATCATTCAAATTCAAAGCTGGTTCCATTATCTGTGAGAGCACACGGGGGAGCGGGCGGACGGCACACGCACAGACAAAGGCGGCACTCGAAGAGCAGGTCATTACCTCAAGTCTTCTCCACGGTCTCGGGACAATCAGGGCTCACTATACACTTTACATTGTTTCTGACGCTTCGATCGTGTTGCTTTGTTTGAAATCACATAACGCCTAATGGTGCAGGGAATCCTCTGTGAGATACAGTCCAGTAATAAGAGATCCTGTACATTTAAATAAAGGAGAATCGCCTGTCTGCTTTAAGTGCAATTTTACCCAGTTTTGAGTAGAGTGATGATCTGCTTTTTCAATAGGAGTTGTTACAGAGAACCAGTCCGACAGCAGCGCTTCAATTCCAGCTCTCACTGAGACACACTGTTATTGTGTTCTTAAGCAAGACACTTTAACCCGTTTGATTTTTAGTGGGGAAGGTGCAGATTGGCGGTCATGGTTTTGTCAGGGCAGTTGTGACTACATACTGCAAGTTGCTTATAGAGTTTGGGATCGAAATGCTAATAAATGTAGCAATGTCTGTGTAGGTTAACATGATCCAATGCAGTATTAAAAAGTAGTTTTCTGCCGAGTCACGGCTGCATCTAACACACTGTGGTGTCCAAATGCTTTCATGTGAAGAGAAACTCCAGTATTTTACATTTTAAAATCTCCAGTGCTTCATCATTATGGAATACATTATGGAATATCAAAAATCGTTTTTGATAACACAGTCCCGAGCTCTGCCATGAAGTGCGGAGAGTGAAGGATAAAGCGTTACGTAAGGATACATCATTATGAACTTTAGTTTGGTAATCACGAATGCTACATGTGTCAGTGTTTTTTGCGGTTTACTTTCTCCTCAGTAAAACCAGACTTCAGTGAGTGTTGTGACCGGTAGCTTCGCCGGCCCCCCCCTTCTCATGGTGCGGCGCCTTTGCTTTCATGAAGGCGTTTGTGATAGATTATTTAGCACAAAAACTGCAGCTCTCGAATTAGTGTGAGCAGCAAATACAGTGCAATAACAAGGGAGAGGATCTGGAGATGTTTTTGAAGCGCTCGGAGTAGCCACGGGCGAGAGCAGCTTCAGATCGCGCGGTTACATCTCGGCACACTCTTAATGATGTGTTTCCTATCCCTGAGTACAGTTCTCCAGCGCCTGCCTGCTTTAGCCAGAGAGGATTTATCTCTCTCCCTCTCTCTCTCTTTGAAATCAAATGTAAGTATATATTTAGGCCCAGAGTTAAAAGGCACGCAGGCCAAAACAGAAATCCAAATTTGTGCTTTTATAAAATTGCATGTTGATGCTCGGCTATTTTGAAAATATTAACAATATGTAACAAGAATTCTCTGTAGAGATTTAGCCTGAAAAACGATATCTGAAGGGGATGTGGAAATGTGCGTGTTCTAATAACATGACATTTAACAAAGTTGCTTCATCATTAAAGAAACTGATTTAGTTTTGTCTTTATTTAACTTAAGTCTAATGCCAAACGATGTCTGAAATGTCTCCAAAAATATTTGTAAAAGGCTAAATAATGCTAGTGTATAGTTTATACTGTTTAGTTTTCTACTTTAACACACCATCTGCAAGTGATAGGTTTCATATTGTTACTTAAAATAAAGATTGCTTCATATTTTTGCATTTTGAAGCATCATTCTGTAAAATGTAGGAGCACAAATGATTCTTATACATGTTTGTGCTAAAAAAAAAACAAATAAAAATCAGCTCTAAAAGTACACTGTGATTTAAAAGTGCCTTATTGTTATCAGCAGATGCACACACATAATCCAAGTGTTGAAATGGAAAGGATTAACCCATTACAACAATCCAAAGTTACAACACAAACATGTCCAAATGTATGATATGCCAGAATAAAGACTAATATGTCCTCTTCTTTAATCATACTTTTAGTTTCGGAGCTTATCAGCCCTCCCTCTGCCATTTTTTGCTCAAGCAGAAAAGATTGAAGCGCGTGCCGTCGGAGAAGTCACCCTGGGCGTCTCTCCTCTGACAGCGGCGTGTCTGGGGGCTGCGATGGCCGCTGACAAAGTGCTGCTGTAGGAGTGTTTCTCTGGGCATGGCTTTGATCACTCCTCCTGCAGACTCCTCCTAGGGCACTCCGCCTGATCACACTTCCTGTCTTTGTCTTATCCTTTCCCCCCCCCCAACAAACGTCAGAGAGAAAAACTAGATAGAAACGCCCCGAGAACACAGAGCTCAAAGCCTGGGGTTGTGCTGTGAGTTTGTCTTCTACAGCAAATTTGCTTATGAATGTTTCGATTGCCAGAGCTGCCTGAGGGAAAAGATGCTCCGACTTCAAATTCTACAGTGGAATGGATCTTTGTACTTGCATCCAATAGCAAAAAAGATGAGGTAAAACTTTACAGTCCTCATAGGAAATGTGCCCTCTGCATTTGACCCATCCTTTAATTCTCCTGGGGCAGCCTGTCAGGGGCAGAGGGGGGTGCAGTGTAACACCAGGGCGACTTCACCTTCTGAGAACTTAAGAGGTCAGGAGGATTGGCTTAATTTAACAAACAGAGATCATAAAGAAAGCTGTATAATAAATAACTTACTTAAAGCTACACTTTCTAACATTTCACCCATAGATAAAATGAAATACAAGCATGGTAAATGGTCTCAACTTATATAGCGCTTTTCCACCTATATTAGG
This sequence comes from Gobius niger, assembly GCF_951799975.1. Taxonomy (NCBI): domain Eukaryota; kingdom Metazoa; phylum Chordata; class Actinopteri; order Gobiiformes; family Gobiidae; genus Gobius; species Gobius niger. The sequence continues at coordinate 10,407,762 of NC_136863.1, forward strand.
TACTCAAAGCGCTTTACAGCAAGGATCCACTCACCCATTCATACTCTCATTCATACACCAATGTACGCAGACACTGGGGGCAATGTGGGTGAAGTGTCTTGCCCAAGGACACAACGACAATGTGCACTTCCAGGAGGTGGGATTCGAACCCCCGACCTTCCGATCATGAGACGACCCTCTCTACCATCTGTGCCACTGTCGCCCCAGCATTAATTTTATTACAGATATTTTTATTGTTGAAAAATAAGCAAACAAACATGTGTCTTTGCTGCTCATCTCTCCTTAGACCTAAAGCCTGATTTATATTCGAGTGGCAAGCCCCGCCCACCATAACCCTGTTTTCCTGATGCAAGGCAAAATTGTTTAAACTTCCGCATTTACCCTTTGTGTTCTTTTCGATTTTTTCAATTAACATAAAAAGTGAAAACACTCAAGCAAAAGAACAATATATGAATGGAAAATAACTGGGAGACTGAATGTGTCCTCGTGTTGGGTATGCATCGACCAATCATAGAGCTTGCGTTTGAAGCAAGGTGACTTTTTTGGGTAGGTGCACGTCCGCGACACGTCTACATAGCTGCAGCGACTGCAAGCTCAGTGATTTTCTGCCAGGTGTGTTCAGCGCCTGAGCGTGGGTTTGACGCTGAAGCATAAATCAGCCTTAACTTGTCGTCTCCATGGAGATGTTGACTAAAGGCAGCCAAATATGAGAATAAAATATGCTAGGTCCTCATCCTAATCCATTCTTTAATGATCCATTTCCACTGAAAAAAATGTTGTGTGTCTAACTGGTTTTAGGAGCGCTTTGTTTTGTTGGCAACAGTATAATCCACAATGTTGTGCAGTGTGCTTTAACTATATGTAACGTTCTCTTTTTAAAAAGACATCAGCAAAATAATAAAGGAGGAAGAAGGAGGGAGGACGGATGTTGATTCGCTCAGGCACTTTGGGTGGAAATTCTACTTTTTCTTCTTGAGAAGAAAACGAAAGGCGGGATTTCACACTGTGAGGTAATGGTACTGCCACCGTGACGCCGTGCTCCAAAATAACAGAAATGAAAATACCAGCATAATAACAAGAGAGAGAAAATGATATCTTTAGGTTCAATGGGAATGAAATGCCCATCACCACTGACACTTTTCACCAAGTATGTCACCGATGTGCTTTGTGTCATTCATAGCCCGGAAAAGACCATCGCTGCCAGAAGCTAAAAGGCATGGCTCAAATAGTCAGGAATAGGGGTCTAATAAAAGCGTTTTCTGCTCTATTTCTGCAGCCATTTCCATATGAGAGGCCACCTGAGGATGGTCTCCGCTCCAGCCAAATCCTCAGACAGGCCGTTTGACAGGGACACAAACGGGAAGTACATCTCCGAGACCTGAGCACAAGGAGACTCTCTCATCAGCACTCTGAAACTGAGACACTGACGCTCTTTCCGGGCGACATGGGCAGACAGGGACAGTCTGTTTTTGCTAACATCACCAAGGAGACTGCATGGTGTCTTCATGGGCAAGGTTGTCTTTGAATTTACAGGAAGCAGACAGGAAGAAGTTGAATGTAGCCCTCGGTATTAAACTGTTACGAGCCAAAACTGACAAGATATTTTATAGTTTGGAAACTTCACAAGGCAATCGAAGTCTCACAATGATTTCCTAAAATGCTAAAGTCATGCAGGGGTAAAACCCAAACGGCTCGTGAAGAATTGGTCAGGGGTTCTCAAATTGTGGCTCCTCTGTAGCCCTTGTCTTTGAATACATAGACTTTTAAGTTTTACAGTATACGGTATGTTTTGTACCCGTTTAGAACTACATTATTCATTGACTCCACTTAAAGCAAAACTCCTGCCTCTAGAGGCCAAAAGCGCCACTGCAGGTGTCGCAGCATGTTACGTTTTTTTACTCATTAATTGTCCATGAGTGTAAATACTACGCTGACAGAAAAAAACAAAGGGAGAGACTGATATTGTACATCCAATTACACAATGGAGATCCTTTTTTTCACTCAAACCTGGCTGTAAAAACTGTTTAAGTATTGCTAGCCCGCAGTTAGCTTTGCCCATTAGCCTGTTAGCTTCTTCATGATTCCATTAGCGTGTATGTATTGGTGGCTCCGATCCAGAGGCAGGAAAGTTGCAATTGCGGTTTTAACACTTGTATTACCCTCAGAGGCATGACGAAAAGGATTTATTGAGGTAAACAAGTTACTTGGTTCTTTAGCAAATGGACTCCAAAGATCAGAGGCTTCGTGAATGCCAAATGACACCTAACAACTATCAGTTTCACCACTGCCCAGAACAATAGCTATTTTAATCAGTGAAACCGCTTACTGTAGACAAGTGTTACGACAGTCTTACTCTTTTACCTAGAGGAGACAAAGCTTGTGGGTTTGACTTTGTCTTAAGAGTGAGACGAAGCTCCTGAAGAAGTGAAACATCCTCAACTCAATCAGTCTCATTATCTATCTAAGGTCGTACTTGGCGTGGAAAGTTTGAGAAAAAAGAAGACTCTACTCTAGACGACCTTCGCCGATGCTGAAAGGAACATTTTGGATTGGTCAAATGTAGGTGGGTTGAATGCAGAAGGCATGTTTTGGCACGGGAACAACGAAAGCACACCTTAATCCAAGATGAAAGACTAGAGAATCCACCACCGTAGGAAAAAAAAAAGAGAAACATTTGGCGTGGGAGAGAAATAGCAAAACATATCTTCAATTCTCCCATTCGCTGCTTCAAAGCTCTCTCCGTGAGGCACTCCAGGGTTAATTAACAAAAAGCGAACAGTGAGTGATCGGGGAAGGTGAGGTGTCACAGGGGAAACGTCTCGACACAACTCAACCAAGACGCTCGTGTTTTTCCGACTTCAAAACCGTGTGAATACGAGGCAGAAAGACGAAGACACCCTTCCAAAAACTTTGCATTTCTCTTGTCAAGAACACAAAGACTTTCAAAACTTGTAATGGATGACATTCTGCCGATGGTGATGGTGATGATAGAGCTCCCGAATATTCTTTTAAAGTCACAAAACGGTTTAAAATGTAATGAAGCAAAATCGCAATGTTAATGAGTGCTTTTAAAGACCCACTCTGTGAAATTGTCTCTTCTTTTCGCCGCTCCCCGAAATGGAAATGAACGGATGAGCCGGCGTTATCCTGGACGCGGCGGCTTGCTGTTGGAATACTGGGATTGTGCGCAGTAATTAACGGGCCCTCTTCTCCTGTGGCGCTGGCTTGTGGCTGACATTTGGTTCATGCTTGAGTGTCTGGCCGCCTGATTTGCGTCTATTGCATGAAGGTGAGGGCTGTGGATGTAGGATGTGGCGGTAGTGTCCGGTTTGACAAGGACACGCCGGCTCCTCCAGATGGGATTAAGGCTCCTGACAACATGGATTAGCATTTCCCAGAATGGCCAAGGGTCATTTTTACCCACTGCCACGACTCTGTTAGCATTAGGAAGTGTGCAGTCTTTGCGTGCAAATAAACAGAGATATTGGCTTGAGCAATGGCAGAATACGCTCACAGTGATCATAATACTTTAACGGTATTAGGATCATGGTACCATGTTTGTGGAGGCTAACAGTATTGTACAAATGTTAGTTTAGACCGAAAACACTCACAAGCCAATCTTTATTTTTACTTGATGCATTTACACTACTTTACCGTTACCTTTTTAGTGGCAATATGGTCAGAATTTCCCAATCAACATAAAAAAAAAGCTTCTCAAAGCACTTAAGTTCAGTCAGTTTTGTTGACGTGTCTTTCATGACCGACCGGCTCTTTTGAACAGCTCTTTAAGGTGAACGGTTCAAGAACTCTCCCGAACAAACTCAAGAATCTGCCCAACAATGGAGCTGGCGACACAAGTCAAAGCTAAATGCATTAAAGTCAAAGCTAAATGCACTAAAAATGATTTGTCAGACAGTTGCTGCCTCGATTAGTTGTCAAGGTTAAGTACAACGAAATTTGTCCTCTGCATTTGACCCATCCTTCGACGCCACTGGGGTGACCCGTAAGGAGCAGAGGGTGGTGGCAGTACCGCGCCCCAGGGACCCATCTCCACATGTGGAGCCAGGATGATGGCCACCTGGCTGGAGGATTCACCTATTGCACATGTTTTTAGTAGTAGGGGAAACCCGGAGGAAACCTACGCAGACACAGGGAGAACATGCTAACTCCGCACAGAAAGGCCCCGTCAAGGTGGGAATCGAACCCAGGACTTTTAGCAGTGAAGCACAAGCCCAAGACACGTTTTTCAAAGCGTAAATATCAGTCCCATTATAATTTTAGATGATTTAAATGAAAAAAGTGCCTTCTATCAATCGCGTCTTAGATTTTGCTGGTGTTATTTAAATTTGATATTAAGAAGAGCCAGTCTTTTGGTTGGCTCTTTAAAATGAACAGATCTCAGTAAACAACCGTAAATCCCATCACGAGACAGTTTTTCAACACACTTACACATTCACAAAGGAAAGATGGGTGTCTTGCCCAAGGACATGACAAGAAAATGCAGTGCCAGTAGCAGGGATTGAACCGCCAACCTTTGGGTCAGGGCGCGAATGTCTCTCCCTAATGAGCTACTGGTGCAACGTTTTCACCACATACAGTGTTTGAAGCAACACATATGTCGAACTTGCAACATCCAAGAAGAATTGCACTTGTACTCTTATCAATACTGTTCACCAAAGAGTCTGCCCCCCAACACTGCCACACAAACAAGCGTGCAGGGTCATATCTCTTGTGCGCTTGTGAGCACATATTTTGACAATTCCCAAATTTATCACAGTCTTCTCAATAGATTTGTCTGCGGTGACACGCTGCATTGATTTACACGGCGAGGAAACACCTCGCAGTGGTCACCTCCTGCGCTCGGCTTATTTAACATGATTACATTATGTATGCACGCCTGAGTACAGCTAATGGATGAATCGAAAGCAAAGCAGTTTAATTAGCCGCCATTATTCTGTCTCCGCTAGCTGCTGCACACATCTTATTTGCCATGGTGTAAATAAACATTAATATGCCAACGGGATAAGCGGATAGCCCTTGATGTTATTGCTACATCAGAGCTACACAGTCCACGCACGGGAACAGACTGTGAGCAAACAGTGCAGCTAAAGATCATTACCAGCTCTTCACCTGTAAATATGGCTTTGGAATTGGACACAGAACCTGATAAAGCAAGTGGTCATAACAATACATTGTCGTTTAAGGAGGTACATGGTATTGCAGAATAGTTTCCTCCAAGACCCCAATGATATGCCTACTATGGGCATTTCTATAATGCATTATTATAAAGTTGAAGTGAAGGCAAACAGAGGAGTTGATAGAAGTATTTTGTTATTGAGAGACAGACAGCGGGCGGTGGTTTATCAAATTCTGTAGACCTTTCTCAATGGAGTTTGCTTTGCATGGTAGGTGCCAGGTAGGTGATTCTGACCATGAGCCAAGCACAAGGTCTGGAGATGGATCTCCGCCTGTTACAGGTTGCCCCAGCGGCATTGACAGATGGGTAAAAAGTAGAGGACTATTTTACCAACTGGGGAAAAAGTATGCCTTAACCTTTAAATGGTAAATGTAAATGGTCTCAACTTATATAGCGCTTTTCCACCTACATTAGGCACTCAAAGCGCTTTACAGCAAGGACCCACTCACTCATTCATACACCAATGTACGCAGACACTGGGGGCAATGTGGGTGAAGTGTCTTGCCCAAGGACACAACGACAGTGTGCACTTTCAGGAGGTGGGATTCCAACCCCCGACCTTACGATCATGAGACGACCCGCTCTACCAGCTGCGCCACTGTCGCATCAAACTTGCATGAATAGATGGGGACGGCATGTTTAAATCGATCTAAAATTTATGTACTATAGAATATTTAGAATATATTTTGGGCCATTTATGACCAAAAGGTGCGGGACAACAATAATTTCTGTATGTTGTGTGTTTTCTCTTGTCAGGACAGGACATTTACCAAAACATGGGTCCAGTGGTCAAATAATGTCCATGAACCACTGCTGCAGAACAGCAGAAGTTGGTTGGGTCGTGGGGTCAGAAAGAGCAAAAACTACAACACAAACCTTCATAAGTCACCACAGATTTTACCGGGGCTGCCAATATTAGTGGAGCGCACTGTAACTATGGCTTTTTGCAGCAGCAGCAAAAGTTTACATGGTGTTGTATGTAAACCACTGCTTCAAGTCAAGAACCCAGCCTTCAAACTGCACTTTTTCTCCCCAAGTTGACAGGACAGAAACTCTTCAAAGCCACAAACGCTGAAGCTTGTACAGTGCGCTCATGGATTAACTTCTCCCCGCGTCTTTGGTGTGTCGGACGGCCCGGGAGCAGCCCAAACCCGCCAGGAGACAGGCCTTGTGAGCTTCTGTCACTCTGCCCCGGCTGGAACAAAGACGCGCTCATCCTCCCTGTCTCACTGTGCGCCGCATAAAAGGGAAGCTGCTCTGCTGATGCCAGGGGCTGCCACGGGCTCCTCTTGTGCACAAACTTCAGCTTTAGAGGGAGATGTCCTTCAAGAGTGGTGCCAATTCTTCCCCGGGCCAGGAGCCTTTTATTTACCGTATACAGCAGCCATCTCTACGGCCTTAATGAGCACCCTTTCAGCAGTAGCATCAGCGGTGTTGATTTCGGACAGATTTTAATATACTTTTAGTCATAGCCTTTGACGGAAACGCGTTTGAGCTTTAGTCAAAAGAACGCCAAAAAAAAGATATATGGTTTATATAGCCTGGAATTGCACATACAGTAAATAATTTGCATTCTAATGGTCGCATTAAGCAAATCACACAGGGCTGCAACTATGTAGGTTAGGTTTTCCTTTGAAACAACAATATAATGAATCCATGGGGTCTATAAATGCTTGTAAAACCTTCTAACCATATAGTTTAGACCTACATCAGGAAATGCATGGGCTTTGTATGGAAACAGTTCTTCTCTCACATGTTAATGCACCTGGACAAGTTTAAAATGTGCATTGTGAACTGAGAAACCACAATACTATGCATATAAATGGCAATTTATTGATTTGCGTACAAGACTATTTTTCATTAATTTGACATTGTGTGGCCCTAGTAATCAAACATAAATTCAGTCCAAGAGTTTTATTTAAACTGCATTAATCCTTGGACCTTTTTGGCAACTGCACATGGACCAGACTTGTTCCTGGGATGCTGAATTAGTTTAGTTTTGGTCGCTTTTTCAATTGAAAACATTAAATTTCGGTTTTCGGTTCATTTGCTTCTTATACTCATTGTTATCTCGCTTTATTAGTCAGCAACAAACAGTTCAGGAGATCTATGTCATTTTCTTTGTCTGTAAAATGATCACTATGATTAAATTTATGACAAAATATATCAATCAATGAAATTATCCCTGCTTCTCATTAAAGACGGCGGTGAGCTGGGGGGGGAATGGAACACACAAAAAAAATCATAATTAAGAAAATATTAATCAGACTGGAGAAGGGAGTGTTGCCTGCAGGAGTTGGGTGGCGCTGGAGCTGCAGGCCAGTAGATGCAAACACACACATGCACACACTTGCACCATTAAAGGAGACCTCTGTGGCCCGGCACTCCATAATTAAACAGCCTTTGGTTCTGCTGTGGAGAAAAGTGACAACAGTATGTATATGCTTTGATTTCATAATAATTGTAAACTAGAAACAGAATGGGTAGATTTCTCCTGTAGGATTACATATCTATTAATTGGTATTCAACTACAATATTTAGTAATATCTAAGAATTATTTTAGGGCCCTTTTATAATGGCAGTCTCCCTGTGCAGTGATACAGTAAATTGGAGACAAAACTACATATATATCATGAAAGCACACATTTTAAACAGGTCTAAGAGCATTAAAACGCACAAATATGAACTAAACCGACAAGCTAATATGAGGAGAGGTCTAAATTATGGGATTAACATGTTAGGACATTATGATGCACTTTTAAAACTGTCATTTTTTTGCCTGAGAGTTGACAGTATCTAGTATCGTTGGAGTCAATAGTATTGTTTATCGCGATACTTTCCTGCCTCAATATATCGAACTTCAAATTTGTTACGGTGACAGGTCTAGCTCTATATGATCAGCTGTGTATGGGAAACTGTATAGCCCCCACTGCTGTTGTTCCCACTGGCCTCTGAAAAACTGTCAAAGTGAATGGAGCCGACATTGTTGAAGTGGCCTATGATGTATGATGAAATGCAGCACAAATGAATACCTTCCCGCAGTACAGTTGGGTCGTCCGGGGGGGTTGGGGGGGGTGGGGGGACAGTTGGTATATGTCTGGGGGGGACACAGCTGGAGAGTGAAACTTTAATGGAGCCGAAGCCTGGAGCCTGGAGCACCGAGCGTTGGCTGGGCTCGGAGGTTTAGAGGGGAGCGGTTCCACCTGGTACACGCTGCGCCACGGTGCAGATCGGGTCAGCGTGAGAAGGATTGTAGCTAAACCAAAACGGGCCTAAAGGGCTGTGCGTTCAACATTCTGCTGGATAGATACGCAGTCTAAAATTATATGGTTATTATATTATAGGGAAAAGAAACATTCCAACATGACCATTTTCTTTCAGTGTGATGTTTCAGTCTCAATCCGTGCCATCTCCAATTGACTGAAGGACAGTTTCCTCATCCTATCCAGCTAATCCCAGAAGCTGAACTCTACTCTTCCCTCCCTCTCCTACCACCTGGACATAATTGTTTTTTTTGCAAATTGTTTCAGTGTTTCAGAGTAATGCTATTTGAATTAGTGGTATGTGCGTCGCAGGTAAAATTAACTGAATTGAATTAAATTTATAATCCATCTAATGATAACAATAGGGCAATACAGTGCGGTAGATGAATCAATTTCACTGTGTGACAGCAGCATCATGTAGTCTGATTTAGGAGAAAATCCAATCGTTTAATTTTGCTGTATTGAGATATTGCAATTTTAAACATGGAGGCATTTAACATTAAAGTGATAGTCTGTAAGATTGTAAAATGAGGAGAGGGGAAACAATCAAGTCCTCTTTTCCATCCTTACTGGACTTGAAAGCCACCCCTAGTTGCCAAAATGAGAAGAGAGAGATACATTTCAAAAGTAAATGGTTAATCTCCCTCCCCCTTCTCTCCTGATTGGACCTGACAGGCCGGTTCACAGAAAACTTCGTCTCATTGGTCAAAGTGATGGCACTGGCAAATCTGATTAGTTACTGAGATCCCGACTCCTGAAAGTGCACACTGCCGGTGTGTCCTTGGGCAAGACACTTCACCCACCTCGCCTCCAGAGGCTGCGTACATTAGTGTATAAATGAGAGTATGAATCGGTGAGCGATTGCTGTAAAGCGCTTTGAATGCCTAATGTAGATGGAAAAGTGCTATATAAGGTGTGACCATTTATCTTGCTATTACTTGCATTACATTACATTCAATTATACGCAATATATTATAGACTATTACTTTAGCACTACAGTTTAATTTGAACATAGTCTAATATGACATTTTGTCACTTGCAAAAGGATGTTGTACAGCCTAAATAAATACAGTCTTTGCAATTTGCTAATTGTAAGCCTTCAAAAAAGCTGTTTTTTTTTAGTGCAATTAACAGTGTAATTATTTATCTTACACAGCAGGGCTGGGTGATATGGCCAAAAAGACAATTAATATTATTATTATGATTTTGAACCTCAGCTCATAATAAAATCTACAGTTCAGTAATCTAATTTTCCATGTTACTCCTCCAAAGTGACCTCCGGACGTTTTTTGTTGGCTGCAGACTTGACAATAAAAAAGCCCCAGGATGATCAAACAAAGTTAAGATTGCAATTTTGAAAACATTAACATTTTGATTAACTGTACCGCTCAGAGTGTGCAGGTTAATGGTAACAGCCTGAGAAGACTGTCAAGTAACACTTGACAATATCAGGCATAAAGCATTTACAAATGATCTACTTGTGTTTGTAAATATTTTGTAAGTTTGTTTGCAGATACTTTCTTGAAAATCAGCAAATCTTGAAAAAATACTTTACAAAAATCAAGTACAAATACCCCTGTTCATCATCAATTCAATATTTACAAATGACATTTATCCTTAACTCTTTGTATCAGATCATTCATTAGTTCATGGTATTAGTTAATTGTTAGTTAAGTATTAGTTCATGATAAACTTGTGTTTGTAAATGCTTTACAGGTATACTTTATTAAAAAGCTTGTTGTAACTTCCCGAAAACGGGCCTAGAGGGCTGCGCGTTCCACCTTGGCGCTGACTAGTCCCCCCCGTTGAGAAACAGAGCGCAGCCACTGACCCAAAGCCGGTAATGACAGACTGTTGTGAGGTGATTAGCCCGATCAGTGCTCGCTTGGGGCCCGGGGAGCCTGTCATTGCCGCAGTAATGCATGCTGCTCCATCTCCGTCCCTGTTTGACATTCATGGGCTTAAACTTGTCGGGATGATGAAGTGGCAGCGTTCCGAACAGTAAATTGCCTCGTTTCAATTGAGAAGAGAGTTCCCCTTGGGTGTGCCGAGGTCCCGACGGGCTGGCCTTGAACACAACAGCATGTTGTACATCCATATAAAAAAGAGAAAAATATGGGAGCACTTTCGTCTTTATGATGCGGAGATTAATCTGTCATCAAAGCCGGATATAAATCGCATTCCCCGGCTTTGCAAAATACAGTTTTAGCTCACTTTGGTCTATATTTTATCTTTATATTCCCAATAAACATAAACCATCACAAAGGGCTAATGTTCTCATCAATATTATTACAAAATGATCATAAATCCAGCGCCTTGTTAAAATTTAAGCCACTTTTTTCTTCATTTAGACTATCCAACCGGGGCGAGTGTAAGACAGAAGCATTATTCTATCCACAATAAAATATTCCTTCATTTTCAGCCACAGCTCTCTTTTATGAGAGGAGTAAATTCTTGCTCTGTGTGATTCTTGTGAGGCCACATTTTGCTGTTCCTGCAGTGGAAATGCCTGGGCGCTGCGTACGCTGGTTACTCATCCTGAGAGACCATAATCTAAACAGCAACACTGCAGACGCTTGTTTAGTGCTATGCAAATCAGCTCCGCCCCGGGTCAAATTAACATTTTTAATTAAAATATTAGCACCGAACAAACACGGAAAAACACACTAATGATTAAAGGATCTTACAAGGATGAGCACTCAAATGGAGGACAAAATACACTGTTTTGTATTTGTTTTAACAGACTAACATAATGGTTTTAAAAGATTTGAAATGGCAAGTTAGATTTTTAGGAAAAGTAATGACTATAATGGTTATTTCTATTGTACGGTATTTTCTGTCTTTCTGTTATTACACTTGATTATTATAATACTTCTATTACTATTATTCTACACTTTTCCCAGAGACTTCAGATGAAAATGGACTTTACAGTTAATGCTGACATATTTAGTTACATCTTCATTAATAATGTCTACAATGTGTACACATTGTAGATCCAAATAAAGAAAAATAAATAAAGAATAAAGAAATAAAGAAAGGAATAGAATAATTCTGCTGCTGTCCTTGTAGAATTTAAATATTGTCGTCTGGACTGGGTTAATTGAGTTGAGAACAGTGAGAAGAAGCTTCTGAAGGTAGAAACATCCTTAGCTCAACCCAGTCGGCACTATTCAAATCTCTATTGAGAATTAAGACAAGAAAAGTTCTTGATGACTGTGATATTACACAAACATACTACTGCTGCTCTTTATTATTTTTTCCAATGAGTTCTGTAAAATAATGTGGAGCTTTAAACAAACTGAATACTAAATTTAGAAAAAAAAAAAAAAACTTAAATTAAAATGTCCTGATGAACGGCTAATAATGTTAATAAACATTTGAGCATAAATACTTTTAGAAAGAAATGACCAAATTCCGTTTTTGATAAGCGCCACTTACGTGCATTTTAGAATGACAGAATATGGTCTATCGCGCCCTCTGCTGGCAGTCTCTGCACACTTCAACCTCAACTACCAGAGAAAAATAAGGAACAAAAGGTATATCTATAGATATAGAACAGTGTTGCATTTATACTGACAATAAAAAAGACTGACAACGTAAAAATAATAATAATAATAATAAAGTGAAATATCCCAATATAATTTCGTTCAGTGTGTAGTTGATTTAAATAAATTAGTAAATTATCTATATTTTATTGCATTGAATGTCTTGGTTGGGTCTTGGTCTTTTTTCTTTACTATCCGAGTTATAGATGCCGGGATTATTCGTTTTAAGTTTAACTTTTTTATACAACAAAAGGATAATCACAGTTTTAAATGTAAATATTTGATAAAAATGTTGCATGCAAATACAAATGTACAGGGCTTAAAAAAAAGAAAAAGAAGGTAGAAAGTAGAAAGCCTTTTCATTTGCAATATCAAGCTACAACAGGTGAACTTGAGATGTTTCTTTATTGAGGTCTTGCATACACAATTAGGTACTTTAAATATGGTGGTTTTGATCTTTTGCTTGTTGAATGCATAACTAACTTGTCCATGTCCAGACGTGCAGTCTACTCCTCTGGGCCACACAGACCGAGCAGGGCCTTCTGGTAGTCGCCTTTAGTGTGCTCCTGTTGTGGAAGAAGTAACTGTTTATTGTTCAAAGTTACAGAACGATGCCCCCTACTGGACCTCCCCAAAACATACAGTATGTATATCACCGATAGTTCTGAACCAGCGGGTGAGACAAAAAGAAAACATGGCTTTCCCAGGCAGATGTAATGTTAAAATACATTTTCAACTGTAAAAAAAACATGATAATTTTTTTACTTGCAATAACATGGGACTGATCTTGTAAAAACAGGAAAAAGTATCTTGCAGGGCCGGCCCAGGCCTCCCTGGGGCCCAAAGCATGATTTGACTTAGGGTCCCCTCATAGAACTTGTGCTGATCAGGCTCAATATTGATGATTGTGCTCTTAGTGCATAGTCCTGTGCTCTTTGCTCTAAGCACATTTCCCCACCCAGGAACAGTTCAAAAATAAATATAGGCAACATGAATTTAGCTAGGCTTGGCTAAATGGTAAAATGACTAAATTTTTATAGCGCTTTTCTACCTTTATCAGGCCAGAAGCGCTTTACTGCAAGGATCCATTCACCCAGTCACCCTCTCATTCATACACCAATGTACACAGACACTGGAGGCAAGTAGGGTTCAGTGTCTTGCCCATGGACACAACGACAGTGTGCATTTGCGGGAGCTGGTATTCGAACCCTAGATCTTTCAATCGCAAGACGACCCGCTCTACCAACTGCGCCAGCGTCGTTACATAAACAGAATGTCATTATTTTATTTATTGTGTTAAGCTTTTTCACTACATTATTTTGAATATTTTCTACAATAATAATGTAAGGCTCTTGGGGGGCCCCTGGTTGCCACGGTGCCCTAAGCAGTTGCTTAGTCTGTTTACACGCAGAGCCGGCCCTGGTGTCTTTTAATAATGTAATGAACTCTTAGCAGAATGAGTGATACAGTCATGCAGCTGGACTATATGGATTTTCAGATAGCAACATGCCTTGTAATCTATTTATCAGTTAAAAAATGTATTTCAAGTGTGTGTTTGTTTTTTCTATGACACCGGCTTTGAGTTTTGTGCAACTACATTTCAAAACAAAAGTAATTCTGCTCTTTTTGCTCATATTTGTCAAAAGTTCCAGTGTGAATCAAAGGCACCGAGCACTGAATTCAAGATGTGTATAATGCACTTACAGAAATTGTCTTCTGCAGAGACTGTCCAAACTGCGCTTTGTACTCGCCGCAGACCTTCCTCAGGTCTACCTCACAGCGGGACACCACGATTCTTGTCAACAGCTTCTCTTTGGCGCCTTTGCTCTGGAAAGACAAGCACAAGTCAGCGCTTTAGTTGTGCCGACTTCACAACGTAACTGCTGCGGCTGATGCAACGCTGTGGCAAGACAACTTTTGCCAACTTTAGATTCTGTGTTCCCCCAGCAGAATTTCACTTTCACAAATACAACTAACATCTACTTTTTTTCCCCCCTCCTTTTGTGGCCGTCAAGAAACCCACAACTCCACAGAATAAAGTACCTTCATGGCGTCGTGCAGGCGGTTTGCGAAGAACAGCTGTTTGTTTTCAATGCACTGAGCTGGGACACAAAAACAACAAATGTTTAATGTAACATTGCACATACAAGAATAATAAAGCATGTTATTTTTCTAGTGCACCGTATAGACACTACTTTGATTAGGATTAAGTATAAGTATTAATTATTTGGCTTAGTTGGCAGAGTACTCGCTGACTGATCTAGTAAATGTTTGATCCAATCAAGTTCTGCAAAGGTGGATAAATGAGTGAACATAACATGCTCGAGTGTCTGGTGAAGGAAGATAAATGTTAGTAATCAAACCGAGAACATCAACAAATAAAATTAGCAAAATTGAGCCAAAAGAAAAAGAATTTGTTCTTTTGCACAAGATTCACCAGAACAGATGTATATGTGCTTATTAGGACCAAAACAACTAATCGATTAATCGACAATCAAAGTAGTTGACAACTATATTAGTAATGAATTAATTATTTTTTAGTAAACACAGACTGAAATAGAGCAAAAATTACATGAAAATTGTGTATTTTTGATGAAAACCTTTGTTTTTAAGTTACGGTCTGTAGTGTTTTGCACATTGTAAATTTCATAAATATCTGTCTGTGTCTCATCCAATCAGTGAGCTGAATTAGCACAAAGAGTCTCCTACAAACGTTCACTTTAAGTTTACTCCATCAACATGTCCTCAAGTAGCGTCACTTAACTGTAGGTGGTAGAAAAAAAAGAAGCTATTTTCATACATCATTTTCATACAAGCGATTAATACAAGCGATTCATCGTAAAAATAATTGATTAAGCAATCGATTACCAAAATAATTGTTAGTTGTAGCCCTTGTGCTTATACACCAAAATATGACGTTTTGGACCATATTGAGAGGATATTTCAGAGACTGTTGACCTTCAACCATTTACACACAACAACACTCTTGGGTTTGCAACGAATAGACACTAAAGGAAAGTCAGTGTGCTTCCTTAAAGGGACTATAGGGAGTATAAAAATGTTAAAAGTAAGTATTTTCCTCCCCCTACATGTTCCAGCCATGTCCTAATGTGTAGAATGAGCGCAGACCTGTTCACCACAACTGCCTCTAAAATCCTGCACTGTCACTCAAAAAGGTGTTAATTCGGTCCGAAGTGCCGTCATGCACGAAATGACGAACTTGCATCTAGTCCCTTTAAACATACAATATAGAGTAATTAAAGATAATTTAACAATGAATTTAATAGAAAACAATAAGATTATAAATTTAGTCAACAAAAAGAATACATGCGGCCACTTTAAGTAGCACAATGAATTGAAAGTCTTCTTTACACTAAGTATCAATTACCTAAAACCAGGAAGGAGCTCTGCAGATCTCCTTTAACCTCCTTTCGGATGCTCTCCTGCAAGTCATAGGGGCTGTAGCTCTTGTACCTATCAAAAACTAAAATAACAACAGAATTATCAGAATGGCTTTGCTTCATTACAAACAATTTCCTCGTCAACAAAACTGAAGTACCTTTCTGGAGGTGTGGCACACTCCCCTCTGTCATAATGGAGATCCAAGTGGGGACATCGGTGCCTTTGATTTTCACGCCAGATTCATAAAGTGCCTGGATTTGATAAAAGCATGTCACAGTAGGTTATAGTTATAGATATCCAATCTCAATTTCAAAAGTGTACAGAGCGTGGACTTACTCTTGCGTCTTGATCTATCTTTTCATAATCTACAATAGCAGAGGGTTCAGCTCTCTTTGTCTGCAGAAAGAAAGAAGGTATTAAGATTAAAAGCATCAAGAAAGCTGCAACTAGCATTTATGTGGCGCAATAAATTCAATGTGTGGGTTTATTCCTGGAGAACTTTTTTGAATTACATATTTTGTTTGCTTGTAGCAGCATTGATTACAAAAAAAAAAAAGTACGTGCCTCGACAAGGGCCCGAAGCAGCTTAGCAAAGTTTCCCGATGTGTCTCCTGCAACGTCTTTGTCCAATTCTTTTTTAAACACTAAAAAAAATGAGAGGATTTTAAAGCATGCGGTCAAACAGCTGAAACGGGTGATTCACATAACACTTACACTCTCTGTACACTTTTTTAATCTCCAACAGCTCCGAGTTGCTGCGGGAGCACAGCATCTCAATCAGCGTCTCCTCATCTGTCCCCAAGCCCTTAATTCAAACACAAGAAATGCCATATGAAACAATATATATGCAAATGGAACCATTTCAAGTGACAAATCAGTGATTCTTCCAGAAGAGGGCAGTGTTGTCTTAAGTTTAGCTAGGCGCTTATACCTTGATAGATCCTCGGATCTCTGAGGCATCATACTCCGCTGGGCTCTTCATTAACCCAAGGATGACGGTTTCCAATGAGCCCGAGAGCGCAGCCTTTAGGGCAGCGGTCATGTCCTGAAATGCGGACACGTTAGGAACCAGCTACAGAGTGCATTTCAGATTGTGGTTCTAATGTTATCCAGTAAAGTGCAGACCTTCTTTGCCCTCCTTTCATAAGCAAATGCTGTTTCTCTTCTTTGTGAATAAGTTCTCTTTGTTAGAATATCTATGATGGTCTGCACGTCCACTCCTGACGTTCATACGGGAAAGATGAGAGGAAAAAATATCAAAATCAGCATCATCCATATGCGCGTGTTCCCTGCCACTCCCTTAAGATAATAGCTTTAACCCATTAGATCTATGTAAAGATAAAAGTAGCGTTTACGACAGTGAGCAAAAAAACCCAAAAAAAACATGTACAGCAAAATTTGTGTGGATTTCAATGGCACAATTCAATTAATACTGTTTTCTTATTGTTATTTTTAGATACAGCCAATGAATTAAGGGCTGTTTGGTTAGTGCCAATGATATGGTCAGAGCTGATCATTTTTCCAACTTAGGCCTAAAACATCATGCCATATCGATTCATAACAATGCTTGTATAGAAAATTGATATATCCATTTTTAAAAACATGCCTTTAGTTTTGATTGCAGTCTCTATTCTAGCAGCATCTTTGTCAGGGTCGAAGTCTATGGCTGGTAACACTGTGGGGTACGTGGGATCACCCTGAAACAGCAGACAATTCAAGAGTCAAGAACTGAAGTAATCATACTACTAATACAATTACAATTATGATAACTTCAACAAGTACTATAATTTAACAGTAAACATGAACCATTACCCCAACATTTAGCGTGAGCTGGCCCAGGAACTCTGACACTAAAGCCATTATGACCGTTCTGGAAAAGAGAAGAAGAAATACAGCGTTATCATTGTGTTATCATCAGTGTTAACATCAATGTGGCAATACACTACAGACTCTGCTTTAGTTATAAACACTACTGTCTGAACTTACTCATTCAAAAGCTCTGTCTACAGTAGCAACAGTAACAAAAGCAGTGCCACACCCTCAGACTCAAAACTACACAGTTCAAGTATGCACCTTTGTGAATACGTCTGTGATACACTTCTAAGTCTAACTTCTTGTATCCCAGAATTAAAGTCACCCAACCCTAAATGAAAATCACATGCAACAAGGAACTTTGCCAACATATTTGCCCCGTGATTCAGGAAACGCCAAGCTTTTATCATGTTGTTGCCAAGTGTAACGCAGCTTATTCTTACCTAAAAGTTCAAATGAGATGAGATGCAGAACTTGCCTCGGAAATCTTTGAGAGTCTGGTAGTGGAAGTTTAGCAGAAGTGTTGAGAGGAAGACTTCCCTTTTCAGCTCCTCCCCTTTCCATGTGCTCATCAGGACTCCACCCTGGCCCGCAGAAGAATGTCTCCAACAAAAAGACTGAGGTAATGCTGGGAATCCAGTACACCCACAGATTTAAAAACTTCTGCACCCAACTGAATTTCAAAACCTTTAATTTTGTTCTGCTTCACGATTTTTCTCATGAATTATTTACAGCAAACTAAAAAAGACAGAAAAAGCTGTACAAAGTGCAAAGTTCAACATAATGTCATTGGGAAACAGAGTAAGCTGGTGTTTATTTCTTTGGCTTATTTTTCCTCTTTTGCTTCTTTTTCGGCTGCTTCTTTTCCGGAGGTCCTCCTCTGTTGTGGAAAGGCTGTGCTGTCCAACCTTTCTGTGGCTACAAAGAAAAAAAATCACAGATTTAGCGAAAGTATAAATGATAACCAGACTAAAGAATATTGCTCTGCTCTGATGACTCATTCTCATATCTTGGTTCTCCAGAGGTGAAGGATGGGACAGGAATCCTATGAATGTCTAGAGTGCACAGTGTTTGTTTCTTTTCGTGAGCGTAGTTGTGTACACTAGTTTCACAAGAGTCTTTCAGTGCTTTAACCTGTGTTCTGGTTTAACCTGTCTTATTGGAGCAAGGGGCAGAAACTACAGCTTTAACTCCGTCACGCTGCTAAACTGTGCCTCCAGCACACATGCTTTATTAGTTCTGCTGGTGTGTGTGTGCATTAGTGGTGACAAAACAGCCCACCGGAATGAACTCTTTAGGGGGGAAGGTGCAGGGCACGCGGCCATGTTGGCGGTGGAAGGGCAGGCAGACTGATGGGTCCACAGGTATCCAGGGAGCCACAGCAGAGTTGGGGGGCGGCGGGATGTCGCTGTGGATCTGCTGCAGGTTATAGACGCCCTGTCTGCCATTGCCATGAGCTGCCTTCAGTATGTTCACAAACGGCTCTCCAACCTTGTGCTGGAGCAGGTACTGTCCTTCATCTAACCTGCAAATGAATGAACAAATCATTTTCCTACTTTATAACATGGTGAAGAATAAAATCAGTTGAATAATAATAATATACACCTTAACATGTGCAGAGTAATCAGATAGATGCACACAATTTTATTTTCTCTATAGACCTGTGCGCACTATAGTTAAATAAATAGTCTTGAGTAACAACAGTCTATAAAAAACATATCCAGGTAAACTCACCCAGTTAACTTCAGCAGAAGATGGTGAAGAATGTTCAGAGATTTTGAAGGTCTGTGGATCAAATAAAATGTGTAAGATTAGATTAACACTATTCAAAGATCCCCATGATTCTTAAGAGAGGTTTTTTTATTTGACACAGTGCAGGCGTGTCATTTTGTTGTATTGTGTATACAATAACAATGAATGAATAGGCAGTGAAAGACCTGTCCTGCTCACACTAAAAGTACCAGACGGGTATTTGGCCCTCGTGGTGCCATTTGATTGGTAATTGATTAAATGGTAATTTGCACTTCATTTGTAAACTGCATTTTTATATTGCATTAATTGTCTTTTGTTATGTAATCTTTATATGCAAATTGCCTTTTGTTATGTTATTTTAACTCTGTTATGTAATTTTAATTGTGTAGGACTACAGATGGAAATAATAAGTGCTAAATCTGGTGCAGCCATTTTTTTTAATCTAACTGCACATTGTCCTGATACAAATAAACTAAACTAAATAAAACTAAAATGAAACAAAATTAACAAAGATAAAAAGACAAAAGTTATCTTTGAATCTTTCTCTTGGTGAACGCTGATGTGTTTGACATTACTTAAATTATAATAATATAATTATTATAATAAATAATAAAATAGAACATTTTGAGAGATTATCCAATCTACAAGATCTGAGTCAAAAGGCTAACATTTTCAGAGAATAAGGCCGCGCCTACTGTCCCTGAAAAGTAACCAGGCAAGTGAGTACATGCCCTTGTGATGTATGTTTTCAATATTACGTAAATATCAAGTTATTAAAGCATAAAGTAGCTCTCACTTAAAGCCACAGGAGATGTTGTAGATCCAGTTGTCAGGTAGTTTCCTCACCAGAGCCACCCTGGATGTGAAAGCGTCGATGTGCGCTGTGTGCACAAACAGAGTTAGGGACGTAGCCTACTAGCAAAAGCACAGAAGCTCATTACCCGGATGGTTTAAGCTTCTACACATCAGTGCCATTGTTAGGGCTTACAGAGTAATTAGTCTGATGATTTGCCAGCAGCTGTACGCTTTTGAGTGGGAGAGAGAAGTGCATGTTGGTCCTTTCTCCAGCTCTGCCTCCCACTTGAACCACTAATGCATGCCTTCAATACCATGTCTCAAGAATAATATACTTCTGAAGAGCCTGTAGCCACAAGCACAAATACACAAACGAGGACGCCACATGACTAAGAAGCAAAGCAAACCTCTGATGTTGATTTGAGCCATTCAAACATTTGAAATGGTTTGCTTAATATCTCCCCCTTCATTGAAAAGTTATTTCACAATCATGTCTCAGGATCAAATCGCAAAATCAGACAGATGTTTCAGATCACTGTTATGAAATCCTGGGTATCATTCTGATTAACCAGTGATTCACCTGGTTCACTGAGAGGTTGATTTTTATTAATTTCATAAACTCTGACATTAACAGATTTGCTTCAATAATACGTTTTGAATCCTTAGCATCAGGTCATAATTAATAACCAGTTAATCCATTTAAACATTAATTCAACTTGTATAAGTAATTAATTTTCCTTTGAACTTAAAGCAAAAGATGAACATTGAAAATACTCAGCTGAGATCTACTGTGTAATGAATCAGAACATGTTTGTTGACAAAACAATTAAGAAAATAAAGAGAGAGTATAGTTAAAAAAAAAAAAAAGGGATTACATGAGATTGTGCAAAAGTATGATTTATCTAGGCCCTAAGTATGTGTATGCAGTCACCATGGCAACAGAGTAAACTGAATAACCACAGTCACATGGCAACAGTGAGTCATCCAGCCTCACTGGCCTGTGGAAAGGTCCTGCAAACCCCGAGTTTACTTACTCATCAGCTTTTAGACTGAGCGCACTCCAGGTTTAGCAGTCTACACTTTTATGAGCTTACACATTACTTTGAAAATGTTTGCCACAACAAAACAAAACAAAACAACGATAGGGACATACCATGGTTTTTTGAGCTTTAAACCATGGTATTACGTTCCCTCGTACAAGACAGACCTGGAGCAGTTTCACAACATTCACACAGCTTTGAGTAATCCTTAGGCAAAGCTGTTAAATGTAGCTGTTTCTTTAACTACAGAGTCATCACTATATCATCTGTACTTCCCGGATACAATTACGTCATTGTTAAAACCCAAAACCATTAAAGGTGCTATATCATGCAAAATCAACTTTTTGGAGCTTTTGGAGCATTCCGGACTATTGAGTGCACCTGAATATGAGCCGTACCAACACAATTTATAAAGATAAAAAAAAGTGCACACATATAGGCCGCACTGGTCTGTAAGTTATGCATTTGTGCATTTAAAATGAAATCAGCCCCTGGAAATACTGGACTTTTCTCTTTGTGCACGCTGGAGGACATCCTGCGGCCCCCACCCCGGTGTGCAGTAAATATCACTCTCCATCGTCTCAACACCACAGCTTTATGTTCGGATTTGGAGCTATTATTGCATCGTTCTCTCCGAGTTCTTTCATCATAAATAACCAAGTGTTTTGGACCCCCTCATATTAAATGTAGTTGCATTGTTATTGATGACATGACACAATATTCAGTATGACCAAAAAATCTATAAATTAACCGTATCGCTGCATGAGCCATAAGGTTCAAGGCATGGCGGAAAACAACATAATAGGGCTTTTATGTTTTGAGAAATTAGCAATAAATATACACCAAGTACAGAAGGTTGTACCTATGAAAGAGTCAGTGCTTGAATGAAGCAACGTTTCTGTCCAGAGCTGGCACGCCTCGCTGCTGCTCAGGCATTCAACTCCATAAGTCAACTGGTATTCAAGCTTCGGCAAGATATTCAATGGCACGTACTATTAGACACACAAAACATGGGTTAGCAAAACTCTTTACAAAAATGTAACATTAAAGAGATTATCAGCAGCCAGTACCCTGTCTTGGTTGTCTAGTTGCCTGGTGTGAGTGAAGTCAATGGACGTGCGCACCATAAGCATCAGCTTGTCCAAACTATAGAGCTTATAGACCACGTTTCCCTCCTCTGGACTTTCATAGTCCCGCTCATCTTCAATGGCTGCCTGAAGATCCTGGGACAGGAGTTCTGTATAGTGGGAATAGGTTTTTCCACATTAAACATTAATGGCATAGACTTTTGCACATCACAGTAATCAAAATGTTATACATTTAACTTAAAGTAAATAAACATTAAATGATCGGTTCTTTGTTTTTCCTACATGAATACTCTTCATAGCATAGTCCCACAGTCTTACGTGTTGGGTCAGTTTTATTGAGAATTTATAGCAATCGTGAAAAAATTCCTTAAAAGTAAAGGATAATTTTAGGATGAACTTCACATCTGCAAACCTTTTTTTTCTGAGTTTGTGTGGACTACTTTAAAGGACCTATAGGTAAAATAACCAAATAAATCAGTTCAATGAATATATATATACGTATATACAAAAAAAACAGAACAGATCATCTACGCAAGTGCATTTAGTTCTATCCGTGCCACAAACTAAATCAACAAGAATTGATGGAAACTAACTTTTGCACCCTGTAGATTCTGCAGCCACATTGCGAATGGCATCTCCCGTCTCTTCTTCCTGGCTTGGATTTCTCTCCAGGTACGAGGACACGGAGGCCTTTACCAGAGAGGTCGGGTGCAGGTGAGTGGGCCCACTTAGCCTGGATGGAGGGTTGGTGTCATGCGGGGCATTCGAGGACTTCGTGGGCACGTTACTGGTGTTTGAGGTGAACATGGCCGTTTGCATTTGTAGGATCTCACCCAGTTGATCCCCAGAAGGAGGGCATTTTTTCTTCTGTTTTGCACTTCTCGTATTGGAAGATGGACTAAGCCCTGAACTGGGAGTTTCACATTGCTTTTGCTGTATGGCATCTATAGGAGAAGTATCTGCAATAATTAAATTATCATCATCAGAATCCACACTGGCGTTTCCCTGAGTAAAGTCTTTGCGCAGTGGCGTAGCTACGTTTTGCGTAACTTTGTCTTTAACAGACTCACACCGATTGCTGTCCAGTTCCTCATCTAAACTAGCACTTTCATTTTTACTAGAACTTTTAGTTTGACTGATGGCCTTTTCACTTTTAACCCTTGCAGCGTCGTGGTTCATCTTGGCCTTCTTTACATTTGCTGCTTTGTTGGTCACATTTCCTCCAAATGTTTCGAGATCGATTAAGTCCACCTCAAAGTCGATGTTGTCATTTGCCAAGGTGGTCAAAGTTCTCCCCTGAAACAACAACAACAGAAAAATACTATTACTTGAGCGTTCCTTTGGTGTTCAACTTAGAAAAAAAAAAAAAAAAAGTATTAACAGATTCGCTCGAACAAAAGAGATTTTTAATTTCAAATAGATTTTCCCTGGTTAATAAATATTTCAAGAAAAAATAAAAACACATTAGAGAATTGTACTGGATTGGTAACAAAACTAATGGTAACAAAAGGAACTGGAGAAGATTGAAACGGCAAAGAAGCAGCAAGAGACACTTAAAAAGCGATAATTACGAGTTGGCACTTTGAAATGAAGAAGCTGCAATTTAAAGGCTTAACCTCTTACCCCCCACCTTAACTGAGCACATTTTCTCCAGCTTTACTAAAATCTAAAAGCTTCTCGACTGGAGCTCACAGCCTATAGGCCAGTGTAGCTCTTCATTGGAAAGCAAAGACCTAGAAAACTGACGTGACTTTTTTGTTGCGTTGTCGCCGCCTGTTTGTCACATGTATTGTAAGTATTGTGTTTTTGTCTCTTTTTAAGTCTTGTTTTTGTAGGATGTGTTTTTGACATGTTTTGTTGCTTTCTTTGTTTTTTTCCTTGCTTTTTGGCGCTCTTTTGTTGTGTTTTTTTGTCGCTTTTTTATTGTGTTATTGTTGCTTCTCCAACACGTTTTAATTGCTCTTTTGTGGCTCTTTTATTTTGCTTTTTTGTTGTATTTCTATCCTTGATAATTTTCTGAAGAAGCTTTTAGACTTGGGTAAAGCCAAACTGGAGAAAATGTGCTCGGTTCAGGTGGGGGTTAAGAGGCTAAAGCCACACAGCTTGTTGCTACATCAAACTGCCACTAAACTCTTCTTCTTTGTAAGTGTACATTTTTTGAGTGTCTTTTTCACCCATGCTATGGATGAATTCTGTCTCCAATGGCAAAAGCAATAAAGATTATTTTATTGTGATGATGGTTGGTGACACAATAGAAGAGCTTTAAATAAACTTACGGATTCAGATTGTTCACTGACGGGAAGCTCGGTCATCACATGGAAGACATCTTTTATTTCAGTCCGGAGAACAGACAGCTTCAGAGATTGCTCATGGTAGATGTGGTTCCTCTCACGAAACGTCACCTCACTCTTCGGCAGAGGCGAGTCTATGAACACTGTTTTCCTTGGGGTTTTGCCTATAGAGGCGAATAGACAATTTAATGTCTATTATAACATAGTGTAACATTGTGTTGTTCTTTCATTTCTCATTTTTAGACCTTCAGAGGGGTTGGATTTGATAAGGACAGGAAGCTCCCACTCTTCTCTGAAGTCAGGGCCGTGGTTGTTGAGGAGCTGGACCAAAGCTTCTCTCGTCAGGCACACATGAGGCTCATAACTGCTGCACAGCCTCTCCGTATTATTGTCATTGCTGAGCGACTACAATGACATGGAAACAATTATATGCTCTATTTAATAATATCAAACAAATCCGTGACAGTGAGTTTGTGCTATCTCCTTTCATCTTTCATGTAAACAACTCACTGGTGTTGTTTGGCAAATCTATACTTGAATGCCCCCTGGTGGCTAAGGAGAAAACTGCAAGAGCTCATTACGGCAGACCTGCAGTCCTGAACTCAGTCATTCTTCAAGAGTAATTAAAAAGGAAGACAATGACTTACAGCGTGCAGTTCCTTCGCTTTTTTAGCTGGAGGAGTGTGTGATGAAACTGTGGGATAATCCGATGCAAGCACAGTACCAGCCTGCACTGGCCGAAAGCCTGTCATTACAACGCTGCCCTGGAGTCAGACAAGGAGAACAAAGGACAGTGCAGCAACAGAAACCAGAAATGCCCAGTTCAACTTGAAAAGATGAGCAGAGCAGTAGAACTTGAACCTTTATTCAACCCTGACCGACTGAATATGTTTGTGGGAGATACTAAAAGCTCACCATGTGCAGAAGCTCTTTTTCAAATGTTAGAGAGAGCGCTGGGTTGAACTTGCCTCCCGTCAGACTGGTGAGCTCATGGATCTGATAAACCTCAGGAAGTGTCTTTATGTATCCCAACCAGCTCCGGAAAACCTCCTAAAAAGTGACTTATTAATTAATGTGGTAAAGTATCACCAAACAAAAGCAGTGTGGTGGCGTGTGTACCTCTGAATACTGCAGTGCCCCCTGGGATATGATGTTGTAATCTTCAGCACATCTCCTGGACACATCTTGCAGATACATCATGAACTGCATGACTTCTTGATTTACTTTATTCAATATCATCTAAAGATTTAAATAAAAGTAAGTACTATTTATAAAGGTTTCCAATTAAAACAAAGAAAGCCCCAGACCTCGGGAAGATGCACTTTTTCCTGCTGCTTCCTGTCACACAGAAACTGGGAATATTTCCTCTGCTCAGTTTTGGTCAGCGCAGACATACAGGGGTATGGCAGTCTGGGCTCAGGAAATTTGACTTTTTTCGCAGGGCAACTTTTGACAGCTTCTTTCGTGCCTTTAGAGTCTTCAGTCTCCATAAAGTCCTCCTCAGAGTCACAGCTGTCCTCTGTGATGCTGGCTTTGTCCACATTGTCTTCTGTGGCCCCAGAGTGAGTGAAGCTTTGGACTTTAGGAGGGCTATTCTGTTGTGGGCTGCAGAGAAACATTCACATTTTTAAACTATGATCTAAAAAACACCACAGTCAATAACTGATCATCACCTCTGCAGGAGGGTAAAGAGCTCGTGAATGCTCGGGGGAAATGCACTTTCATAGGCATCTCTGGTGAAGAAAGGGCCGTCAGGGATGGGGGGATCCTCCCTTAAAAGTCAAACAAATAATGATGATGACAATAATGGTCATATTCAACTGCCATGTGTTCTCCTAGCCCAGCGAGGATGAGTTATTTAAGATTACTAAAGTACACATATAGATGTTTGTTGAGAATAAAACTCACCACACGATCTCCATAAGTGTTCGACCTTTAGTCCAGCCGGAAAAATATGTATTTATCAAGACATAGACATGGATAAGTCACTAGCCATGTGATGCTAACAACCTCAACAGTTTGACAGCCGCCTTCTTCTCCTCATACTTTAAAGGACGGTAAAGGTTTTCTGCCACCTACAGGTGCTACTGCTACATTACAACCTCTCCCACAGATTACCAGAGGCCACGTCCACGATCATTAGAGATTATTAATTATTTACATTTAAAAATATATATAATTATAATTTTAATAGTACTTTTCATCACAATACGTTTAAGATGTTTTTTTTTTACGTTTTTGTTTGTTGTCTTTATTTATGCATTGAAGCCAGGCTGCTTACACAAAAAAGGCTCAGTAAATCTCTTGCTTTGAGAAACTTGTGCTACACAGGCTTGTAATGCGCAATACAAGTCCAAGCCATTATTATTATCATTATTACTACTTAGTTTAGAGAGCGTGGGGTTGAGTTAAATTTAGCACAATCTGCAGGTGATTTTGCATAAGTCAGCCATTACACACAAAACTTACAGTTTAGAGTGTTTAGAGAACCGTTTACAGTTACCTGTATATCGAGTGGCCGATATAGGGGGCGTTTTACTGTTGGCTACTTGTCACAAACCTGAAGTATTGTTCTTGATCTTGACTAGGCCAGTTTCTCTTTGAAATACAATTAACCCCTTGACGCCTGAATTTATTTACAGTTATATAGAAAATGTATTATCAGTGTTTTTAGGTTTAGATTAATGTTTAGGTTCATTAAACATTGACATCACAGGAAAAAAAAAGTTTCAACCTGAAATATGTCAATTGTAATAAATTAATATAAATTAAAAAAAGATATTTCATGTGTTTTTTTGTATGGCTCTTCTTGGCTGCATATGGTCTTCACTGCCTGAGCTGGTATCCAGTGGAGGGGGTCTGAGTTATGAAGGTGTGCAGAGGAGAGGAACTGTCCTTCAGGATATTCTGAGGGTCTGCAGTGTGGCCATGTCCTGCCTCTCACTCAGAGATTGGATGTGTTTTTGTGTTTTTGCAAGCTGATGCAAAATTCTATATATTAGCGACACTCGTTTAATAGGAGTCTGCTACTCTCTGCAATTTAAAATTATTCTGAAGACAATCTTATCAACAATTAAGTTAGATCATCTTTATTTAAAAAAACAAAAAAGAAGAACAAGACAATATGAAGTTATGAAAAGTCAGTAAATAAAAGCCCAATACAAGCGGTAAATTTTATTATGGGATAACAGCACATAAAGCACATCAAAAATCGATGTGTCCAATGCACTTATCATAAAGGTGATATTAAAGGTACAGTTTCTAAGTACAATATAACAACATTCATATTAGAATGAAAAGTATTTAAAAGACAACATTAAATTTCTTATTCTTCTTTACAGCCGTATTTACAAAATGAATTAAAATACTTATTTTCATATTTAAGAATCAGACAAGAAGGAGCAAAACTACACTTGTGAGTGGACTACCCGCTAAAGAGAGATCAAAAGAGCGGCTTAAAAACATGCTCGTCTGTCCCCAGTTTAACACCAGTAGCAAACGTTTGAGCGCAGCCGGGCACTGCCTCACTGTGCTGTGGAAGAGCGGTCCTCCAACCTGCTCCAGCCTGTGCCATGTCAGCTTCCCCCAGTGACAGAGTGCACAGCAAACACGCAAATCAACTGGACACCAACACAAGACGTACAGTTCATTCAAAACATCTGTAAAAATGTAGGATAATCAAAAAAAGAAAGAGAAATAAAAGATTGTCAAGCCTGGCCAGCCGACCCTCATTTGTTGTCATTTTGTCTGATACCTCTAAATGTTAGAATTAGTGTCAGACCTGGAGAGTTTCGGGAGGATGAGTAGGTTTCAGCAAAAGCATCGTGCCTTGTTGAAGCGTCATTGTTTGAAAATGTATGAGTTACTTTCATTATTGCACCCACAAGAAAGTTTGAGTTCACCGCAGTGCACCTTCTTCAGTTTATGAGCTACTTTTGGTCATGAATCAATGGAGGATCAGCCTCTTGTGCATGTTTTAGGCTGATGCACCCTCAGGAAACCCATCTGACTAAGTGAGACCATGCAAAAATCCCTCCTGGATTTCAGAAGTACGTCCCCTCCCCCATGGCTTGTTTTTTTTTGGAATGGTCGGGTCTGACTGGCCAGGCCTGCGACAATAACGTTACACATTTACAGCATTTATAACCGTAAACAGACATGGGGGGCGAGCGCTTGTGGGCCTCCGAAAGGAACCCTTTTCACATCTTCTCACAGGAAAATGGACAACATGTACATATAAAAAAGATCAGAGAAATACGTGAGTGAGTATAAAATACATTGTCACAAATCACAAAAGATGACAATCACCCCATGTGCATCTGGATACACCGACAGGCACTCAGCGTGAACGGTGACTTTATTGCCTTGTTGTGTGTTGTATTCTGCTACAGTGGAGAACGCTCACTGTCCGCATTGGGGGGGGGGGGGGGGGGGGGAGGGGGAACAACAAGCACCGCCGTATCCCGCTGCTGCAAAACTGGGCCGACAGAAGGAGGTAAAAGTCTTATCTTAAACAAACTATAGCCTCAGTGAGTGTTGTTACAATCAGACAAAGAAAAAAGATACGCTAAATTGCAGTTTCAATCGGAACAGCATTATTCCACAAACCAGATAAAGGCGCCCTAAAATTATTGTTAAAAGCAGATTCTAGCCTTGCTCTAAGACAGAAGTAAGTGCCTGACCCCCGCTGGAGCACACTGATACAGGTGCCCAAACAGGAAATGTACAACTTATTATTTAATATTATTTACCGAATCCTATTATCAGTAATACATTTATGTGCATAATGATGAAATGGCCGGACTGATAAGGGTGACCTGGATATAACAAGTCATACTGTGAACTTTCCAAGCACCACGCATCAGGCCAAATACCAAATAATAAAAGTCAACACACCCTTTTTTTTTTTTTTAAAGCCAAAAAGGGAAGCAAACTGGAAAAAAAGTACTTATTATTGTACAATATGAACTGATTGATGGTGTGGGCCTTAGTAGCAGTATTTTTCCTCTTACCTAAACAAATAGAAGCTACTGTTTTTTTTTTTTTTATACAAGTGAGGATATTAAAATGGTGCATAAATGTCGGAAAATGAGGGAGAACCGAGGAGATATACAACACGTCAACAAAACGTCCACAAGTTCAAAGCAAATGATAAATAAGACAGGTATTTACATGCAGATGCGCACAAAAGAATCATATTAAGATGACCGTACACCGACATATATTATTGCTTGACATTTGATTATGGCTAATAGTTGCTTTTTTTATTTTTTAAACTATATTCTTAAACATTTTTAATTTTAATCATAAAATTTTGACAGCTGTGCTTTGGAAAAACAAAACAAGTCTGGAGTGAGTGTGACATAGCTTCGAAGTCTACAGCAAAAGAGGTACGGCTCCATGAAAGTATTTTTGATCTGCGCACATAAACTCCCTGGAGCATGGACGCTGTATTAACAATAAACAATACAATGTCTTTGCAAAGATAAACAATATATCTTCAGATTAAAGTGGACATTTCATGCATAATTGTTGCTCATAAACACCTCAGCATTGATGTTCCATCTTTTATAATTTGCAATAATGTGTGTGGAAAAGACACTAGGTGAGCGGCTCTCTTATCTCCGCTGACAGCTGGGGGAATTAAACCAGATCGAAACTAAACACAAGCCACAATTTTTCGCCAACAGCATGAAAACAATGATATACTCATTGAGTGCAGAGCTGCTCAGAATGGGTCCGGTGATACGGGCTTTGGAAATATGGAGAATTCTAGGAAAAAAATATTGGACCGCGTTTGCAGAAGAACTGAAATAAACTGCCCTACAAAAATCTATGTGAATGGACCAACCTATGTGATCGAAGTAAAATATGACTCAAAGTAGCCTATGTTTTTGATGTGGGAACGTTATTACATGGTTTAAAGCTTAAAAAAGTCAGTTTTTGTGTAATATGATCAATTGTCCCCTTTAAAGTTAGTTTCTTGTTTTATTTTGCAGTAAGTTACCGTAAATCTGTCTTTGCCATAAACTGAGAAGCCATAATGTCACGCTTTCCACGGTTCAGCTCAGCATATTCATAACCTTTGTAAGAAAAGAAAAAAAAAAATCTTAACTCAAAAGCTTGCCGATGTGACCCTGTTCCTCTCTAATTATTAAAGCCTTGTCTGGGATTTCACACACAAACATATGTACACTCACTATTGCTTTGTACAAACGAACAAACAGCAGACACCATATTACACCTGATATAGTTAACAATGTACAAAAAAGACATCACTTTACAGGCCTTTGTGTTTTCAAAGGCAGGGATAATATATATTTGACGTGACCGGTTGATGCTGCACACACACACACACACACACACACACACACACACACACACACACAAACACGCACACAGACATACACACACACACACAGAGACACACGCACACATTCACCTGACAACTCGGATGTGGTCGCTTTATGGTGGAGTCAACGGAAAAAGGACAAAAAAGTAGAGACCCGTAATCTAACACAAGGCATACACGTATTGCTATTTATTTATTTAGTGGTTGAACTCAATGAGTTTTATTGAGAATGCGCAATTAAGGCAGCATTATGCAACGTTTGAACCCAAAATAGAATTGGACGGATTTTTGTTGCGCTCATGATGAAGACGAGAAAAACTAACTTTGTGATCGTGGCAGGTTTGAGAAAAGGTCCGCCAAGAAACGAAAGAGAAAATCTACAAATGCGATATTTTTAGTGCAAATTTTCAACATTTTGTACGACCTACTGGGTTGGTTTCCTTTCCTTTTGCTTTCCGATCCTAAATAATGGGAGTTATTGTGCCAAATATATTGCTGGATTTCAGATGAGTATTTTATTAGTCTGCAAGCTTTACAGGCAAAATAAAGAGTAATCAGATTTGGAGCTTTTATCAAATAATGGACTTTAGATATTTATATCTATTTAATTTAGATATTTGATGCACCTACTTCGGCCCCGCAACTGCAAGGGAATGTCCCATCTATTCAGATAAAATAAAGTTTTGAATACTGTATTTTCCGGACTATAGTTGCACTGGAGTATAAGTCGCATCAGCCAAAAAATGCATAATGAAGAAGAAAAGTCGCTCCGGAGTATAAGTCGCACCAGCCTTGGCAACTACCTGGGCATGGAGGCGTAACTGCACCATTGACAAGCCTCTCCCGGCAGCACGTTGTTAAAGCACCCATTTGCAAACTCGTTCCTCTAGCTGTGGCCGTCTAGATTTAAGCCCACGATAGCAGACAAGGTAGAGTGCCCTCAGTGTGAAAATAACAATTATGTGAAATTATATATTTTGATATATATAAGTCGCACCTGAGTATAAGTCGCACAACCCAGCCAAACTATGACAAAAAGTGCGACGTATTGTCCGGAAAATACGGCAACTTTACTTTTTTGGGGGCCATAAGGAATCCCTCCATGTATTGTACTTTGTTAAATGCCCCCCCCCCAAAAAAATTAGCATGTTGCCCAGTGCCACCTCAAAGCTCAGATTGGTATTCCACAATCTGAAAACCAGCAATAAACGTCAGCATGATAGTGTAGCCTATTTAGAATATATTTAAGGAGCCAAAAGTCCCATCAGTTTGGCCACAGCTGTCTCCCTAGTTCTTTGTGGCCCTGAAGATGCATACTGTTGCTCGATATGTATACGGATTTTATTTTTTTGCAAACAAAGAACAGAATATCTGCCAATCCTGGATGTGCTCTGCTAAAAGTTTCAGCTTCTTCTCCCCGGATTGTCTGGCTGTGCTGCAGACTTCTTTTTTTGAGGGGAGAGCGAGGTTTGCTAGTCGTATACAGAGTGCATATCCAAAAACCATATATATAGGATCAAAACATGACGGTACAGCATATTCGACAACTACCCATTCGATATTGCATAAGAACATTTTGGTTTGTCTATAGAACGAAGGTTGTGGTTTAGGGGACCCTGACGACACCATTGTTGCGAGAATTTTGTGACTTATGCTTCATGTGCTAATGGGCGTTGACTTTTTCCATAAATGTCTCTAAAAGTGTACATCGAACCAACAAAACAAAATCATTTCCCAGAGGACAAAAAAATACAACAAAATTAGAAAATGAGATCTCTTCCCTGAGGGGTGACGGCACGAGGCCTGATACAAATTGCACAAAACAACAGAAAAATCCGACACACTGAAAACAAATGCATGGTGCAGTGGGTGAGGCATGTGCTTCTTCACTTCCTAAAGGGACGACATCTATTTTTAAGATTATTTTGGACTTTTTTTTTCTTTTTTTCCGGCTGCTACTAAGATTGCTGGAATGTCAGAGGAATCCATTCTACTTCATAGACTGGAAGAAACAACCATTGTTTGGCACATCTAGGGTGTTTTTTTTTTCCTACAGATTTTTTTTCTCTTTTTTTTTTACAACACGGACAAGAGACAACAAAACAGAAGCACAACAACAAAGCGCTCTGAAAATAGCTTGTCCTAGCGTTTTTCTCCCTAATCACACAAACAACGGCTAGTCTAATTATTGCGAGGATACAGTTAAGTGCTACCTGACACCGTCTCTCTCCTCCTTTCTCTTTCATGAGTTTATTAACCAAAATACAAAAATAGAAGCTTTACTACCAGACAAGGCTTTGAATATTCACGTTTCCTTTCCTTTGTTGTCCCACTGCGGCGTGGCTGAGCCGAGGCTGTGAGAAGGCAGATAGAGTCACTTCAGACAGAGAACGCTTTGGAGTGCATTTGAGTGCATTTGTGCTTATTTGCTTAAAACCCTGACTCCGTGGCTTTGTTTCAAACTGAATGGTTAATCCAAACTTGGAGGACATCAAACCAGACGCAGGTGAGTTGTTTAGGTTTTAGTCTTGGGCTGGATTGAGCTGAAGGTTTATTTACGTATGCTCCATTTTTGGGACAGTTCACATACAAGCAAGATGGTAGTGAAACAAATCATCTTTTCTGGACTCAATCAGACCACAACCTAAGCCCATCAAATAAGGGACATTTCAGGATTTTTGACATAGGGCCTCATTTCCTAGTTATCCAGAGTGTTGTTAATTTCTGAAGATATACATATATTTTTTAAAATTCATGCAGTCCTTATATTTGAAGAGTTTAGTGGTGCTAGGCTAGTGCATGTCTATGGTAACTAGTAGCCTGCATTAAAAACAGTCTGACTGAGGCAAATCACTTATAACACCAGACTACCGATATAAATGTCTGTGTTTACTGAATTTAAAAAAAAAATGTAACCATTGTGCATTTAAAATAACTTATATTTGAGCAGCATCAGCTTCCTGGTTGCAAGCTACGCAGCGGCGTAGTGATCTGCTCGGTTACCGGATCTACAGTAGTTTGTTTACCTGCCGCCAGCATTACTACACGTGGAATTCACAAAGGAGCTTTCTACAAATCAGATATGGTAACATTTGGGGAACAACCCAATGATTTTGAAGAGGTTTTTAATGCAGGCTACTAGTTACCATAGACATGCACTAGCCTATCACTAGCCTAGCACCACTGAACTCTTCAAATATAAGGACTGCATGAATTAAAAAAAAAAAGAAATCTCCAGAAATCAAAAACACTTTGGATAACTAGGAAATGAGGCCCTATATCAAAAATCCTGAAATATCCCTTTAATGCTAAAAAATAATGTATAGAAAGCAAACTTAGAACTTATTTGTGTTTGATGTATAATTGTATAACCCAATTGTTTTGTTAAATTAAAACATACATGAAAGGCCCGCCCTAGTAACTGCTTTTAATCTAAGCTTGAGCTTCCTCCGGTCAATTATATACAACCATGTAGCTGCATGGCATATACTGTATTCCCATGTTAGGTCTGCTCTTAAAAGTAAAACATGCAAAACTTAAAAATTAACTAAAAATTACATATTATTGTTTTGTTATACTATGTGCACAATGTTTTTCATGAAATGGGTATTTTAAATTAAATGTATCACATGACGGCACAGCTCCTGGCCTTGGTCCTAGTTGAACATACCGACTCTTGGACTGGTCACCTGTGAGTGAAGCATTGCACTCTGAGTTTGTTCGGCCTGTTGCACATTGAAACTAGGCCTGTGTCGATGAGAAGCCTGTTCGATGTGATATCCACACCCACCAGCAGATGGAACAATTGGACCACGATTGACTTCCTCGGACTTGCATAATTCCACTCACTCTCACTCATTGTTAAAAGTTTTTTTTTTGCTGAAGAACATTTGTGCTACATTTCTATGGCAGTTTTTTGGCTTGATACTGTGACTCTGACCTGCCTTCTCCTCCTGTTCGGGACACCATGCGCTCCTCTCTAAAGCCACCCCAGAATCTCTGCAGCTCCCCAGGACAAGCCCGTTCATCGTTCCTTCGATGTCTTGTATTTCTTGTGCACATGCAACATATTACTAGGTAAATATACAAGTCTTAAATTAAACAAACGTGTAAATAAAAGTGCCTTATCAATTCAACAATTAAGAATGGTCTAACTACTAATATCATACAAGTTATTTAAAATAGAATCTATAAACATTACTTTTTTCTGTATAGTAAGTACTTACGACCATATACCCTGTAGCATATTTAAACGGGTGGAATGGACTCTTTTCATTGTGTTGGTGCCTTCTGCGGGGCACTTGTCCAGAGGAGGATTAATAGCAAATGGCCTTACATGATTTCACTATGATGGATGTAGTCTTCGACAGCTAAAATCAAGGTGATTTCATTAGAATTACCAGAATTCCATGTGTCTTTTTTTTAAACGATTGTCCGTAGAGAGAAGCCGATTGCATCAACATGACTCTCCCTCAAAGTGGCTGTGAGCACTGCATCAGACGGGTACAACTAGAGGAAAGCGTCTGAACTGGACCAACATGTGTGCATTTCAAAGCAAGCAAAATGGAAATTGTCCAACTGAGACTTTATAATTATAATCTATGAAATAATACTGATAATGTTAGTGCTTATTTTATTGAAAAAGATGCAGAAATAAAGCATCATATGCAAATACTGGTGAGTTAATACAAAGCCCGAAGTGCACACAGGTCAGGTTCAGGCATCCAAAATGATCTTTGAGTTTGAAGGACCTTGTGCCTTGAGTCTTCAGAACTTTAGTGCAGAACTATCCTTTAGCCACCTGCAGATGTGAAGAGTGCCTCAGCTCTGGTGCAGGGCACTGGTAAAGTGTCTGAAATGTTCTCCCGGCTCCTCCAGCGGCACACGGCATGCAGGCTGCTACCCGTCCACCGGCATGGCCTGCTCAAAGTCCGAGCCGAACAGCTCCTTGTATAGAGGCGGGAAGTGAGCGCGCACAATGTCTGGGTATATTGCTTTGAAAGCTGTGAGCTTCTCTGTATGCCTGCTGCACAGCGCTCGCAGTGTCGACACTTTGCATATCAACTGTGGAGAGAGAGAGACAGGCTGTTTAGACTCACAAGGACTGTGCTGTGGCTGCGTGCACAGAGGGGCAAACACACTGTAAATATTGAGACAAGCTCTGAGGTGCTGGAAAACACCACACTACGTGCTATTCACATTCAACTATTGATAAAGTGCCGCTCCTCAGCGAACGGGAAAGGCATCTTTACGTGGGTAGCGAAGCCTCCCTGAATGTGAGCCAAGTTTAAGGATCATGAGGTAGACTGTGGAGTTAATATGGGCATACCGTACCTTTGTGAGAATACCGTCTTCTCTGTGGTTTTTCTGCAGAACGTGCTGCAGAGCCAGCTGGATCTTCTGCTGCAGCTTCTCCACCTTCACCTTCTCCTGGAGCCAGGAGCGGTCTGTGAAGAACATGCAACACTTAGTAACCAAGCCTTCTCTCATTAGTACTACCTGTGTTCCTTTTCTTTTTGACATAGTGTGTGTACAGGATTAGCTGACCCAGTCTGTGTCATATGTTATGTTATCTCCAAAGTGTCACTATTCTTAGTCAGATTAATTGCTCTGGGAATATGTTTTGGGAGAGCGTGGGTATGTGTGTTTTTTTCCTCTGCGCTCTGACACCTACCAGCAGACATCAGCACGAAGGCGGAGAACAGGGCCATCTCATCCTCAGACAGGTGCATAGAACACAAGTTTTTCCCAAACTCGAAGACGGAGCTGATCAAGTCGTCACAGCCTGCCACAGCAAAGGACACAGCAAAGCCGAGTGAGAGGAGGCAGACCAAAGAACAACACAAATACTTGATCTTTATTGGGAGTGAGGCGCTGGGGAGGCAGGAGGCAGGATGCTGACAGCACATGGGAGAGTCTTCAGCACAAACACATTGCTTTTACTAAGTTTTGCTTCTAGATGAGACCCTTTTAGCCGTCTGGCAAATCGTGGTTAAATCAATTTAGCAGAGGACTGTGGTACGGGGTGAGTAAGTCAAGTAAGTCAATATTTTTTCACTCTGTCATATGTTTGTATTTAATTTCTGCTCAAGCCATGTGCATGGGACATTAAAAAGGAAAGGAAGGAAAGGAAGGAAACCGCAAGAGTTACTACCTTACTGCTAATAGAAATTTTTCCATAACAAAGGACACATTTCACAATATTAGAAAACTGATTGAACCCAGGACCTTCTCGCAGTGAGGCGTTCACACCAGGGCAGAGGTGGCACTTACCTAAGGACTTGAAGACGTCAGGTCCGGCGTACTTTCCATCAAAGTAGACTGTGTTGTTTTGTGAGTCAAAGGCACGACACATTCTGACAAACACCACTTCCAAAGAACCTGGGGAGACAGGCGGAACAAGGATGGTTTTCAGATCAGTGTGTTTGTGCGTGTGTGTGTGTGTGTGTGTGTGTGTGTGTGTGTGTGTGTGTGTGTGTGTGCTAGACCGAAATGGAACTAACAAGAGAGCTTTGAAATGTGCTGTCAGGACTACAACACTTCTGTGGATGGTAATATCAGAAACAAGGATAGTCTTGTGTAATAGCACCCGCCTCAGTCAGCAGTGACAGAGCAAATTCACTCAGGCTTTATTTAGCAAAAAAGGTGGGGAATTATCCAAGACTTTGGTATGCAGCTCTGTGGTGAGGAGGAGAGACTTATTTATATCATTAAAACTATTATTAATAATTATCAGGTTAGTTATACACCTGCACCTCAGTTGATGTTATTGCTGATTAATTTTTTTTTTTCAAACAATAATTTTAGGGTATGCAGTACTTAAGCTGAAACATGAATGTGACATGTGTGGGAGATAACATTCTTTGTGCGTCAAATACTGCATATGTACAGCAGTGATGTGCCCCTATGTGTAGCATGTGCACTGGACAGACACTAGGAGGGAGGGTGCGGTCCCCTCAGAGGTGTGCTCTGTTTGTGTGCAGCGTTGTGCAGTCAGGTCAGCTCCTCCCTGTGACAACAGCGGCGGAACAGCACTGGGCCATGCTGACAGCCTGTCATACCTGCTTTCAGCAGCACTATCTGATCATTCTGGCACAGCTCCATGAAGCCGTCGATGCGCTTGGCGAATTCCACCACATACTGAATGGCTTCTGTTATTTTGATGGCACACAGCTGCCACATGACTTCCCGGGGCTAAAGACACAAAGAGAATGTTTAAGAGCTCACACTGGCTGTGATTACAGGGAGCGGGCAGGGACAGTTTGGGACCATCGCGCACCTTGCTCTGGTAGCTCTCCACCTCCTCCTGGAGGAAGGCCTGCCAGGTCATCTGCTGCAGCTCCTCTCGCAGATACTGACACGTTTCCATGTGCGACTTGGAGATGTTCTGGGCCAAGTGCTCTGAAAAGCAAGGATTGTTAGCAGCGCACAAAATCACAGCCCCATCTCAAAGTGACTGTGATCAAATGAAGACTGAATGTGATGCAGCACAGGAGAAGCAGATTTATTTACTGAGCTTTAAGAAGGAGGAGAGGCGGAGGTGCGTGGGCTTTTTGACTGAGAAAAGCCTTGTTGACATTTTCTTTTTCTGCCTCCGGGAAGCTCATAGCTTAAGGTTGAGGCAAAGCCAATCTAGTTTTGACACAAATGTAAGAGAGGAGGAGGGGCCACACAGTGCTCGCTTAAACAAAGGTCACATTTTCTCAAAAAAAATATTGAGCAGCAAAAGTAAAGTGCTTTTGAAAACACATCTGGTAAAAGGAGTTCCTGGCCACGGGGGAACCAGAGCATGATTTCCCCAGACACCTGCCCTGCTGGATACTGATTGGCCCTAATTAATGGAAACTAATTACAAAAAAGAGGCTCTTTTAATGAGAGTTGGAGATGAGTCTCCAACCTCCCGCTATTTTAAGCCACCTTTGTACGGTTTTCCCCATGCTTTACTGGTCCTCCCCCACCCCGCTGCTTACCCAGCTCAGCCATGGACACGGTGGGAGAACTGTCTCCGTTGGAGAAGGAGCAGTAAGGGAAGAAGCCGGAGCCAGGGGCAAAGTCACAGATGGGTTCTGGTTTGATGCCGTTGATGTCGAGGCCGGACTGGTCGGGGGAGGGCTGGATGTCCAGGTAGAAGCTGCTGACCGCTGAGTCCGGTTTGCCGTCGGGGGTGTGCCCATCCATGTAGCCACTCAGGTCATCGTGCAGCTCTGTTAGCCCATTGGCTGAGAGGCCGTAGTTGGGTGTGAGAGGTTCTGCCTCTCCGGGCTGCTGTTGGTGGTCACGCTGCTGCTGCTGGAGCCGGTGCTTCTGGACCTCTGCATACAGACTGTCGCGCTGCTTCTTTGACATGCGGCCGAATTTCACCGCTGTGTAACACAAGAGCATGTGGATTACTGTCCTGACCCCAGGCTACTGTAACCCTTGCTCATCCTCTGTATACACACACAGGCCTACAACAGCCTTAAAGCCCCGCCCCTGTTCTCTGTGGACCCACCCCATCTGTAGATTGCCGCAGCTCAGTGGGAGACTGACAGTAAAGAGCCACACCTGTGTTGAGCCATTACAGTGTCTCAGCTGCAGCTCCTGTAATGACAGCTCTAACCCCATCTTTCATCAAAACAGAAAATATCGAATTAAAGCAGACAAAGACTCACCTGCTGCAGCACACAATAAAAAGAGTTTGTTTGCTCTGGCCCAATTTCATGAACAACAGGCTAGATGCTCAACCATAATGTGATGGTTATCCCAACTGACCACATTTTTTGCAATCTTTTCTTAATTTCTTTTTCATTATTTGTATTTCATTCTTGAAAAAACCTCCAGACTCTGACTTCCCTTTGAGAAACGGTAGGTCAGAAAATGTCCTTCTAAACCCATTAGGTTTGTCTATTGTTTGGGCCTCACCATCTCGGGACATGCCCACGGCCAGGCACTTCTGGAGCCGGCAGTGCTGGCAGCGGTTGCGGCTGGTGCGGTCGATCAGGCAGTTCTTCTGACGGGGGCAGGAGTAGGCTGCATTGCTCTGTTGACTCCTGCGGAAAAAGCCCTGGAATGAGAAGGAAAGAGAGACTGGATGAGTGTAGAACTGGGCTTGTTGACACCTAAAGGCCTTGAAGTTGGTTTGGGCAGGAGAGCCTAGCTGACAGAAAAACAAACAAAGTGTTGTACATGTTTTAGGTTTTGTTGGGGTAAACTTGAGCCACAGAAGGAGATCCACCTGAGGAGAGCATGCAAACTCCACATAGGAAATCAAAACCAGCACCTCTTGCTTGAAAATTACAATAAAATGACACAGTGTCTCTATTACTGAAATAGCAGTGAGACAATCAATCTCTAATCCAAAGCATTCTTAGTATTTTGTAGCCAGTTGTAATTGTTTTTATAGTGTTATTTCACACACACATGAAGGATGGTGAAAGCACTCATGGAGTCCCATCCTTGGACTTAATGAATTGATTCCAGCGCATCATTAACATGCCCCACTCCACTGCTTCATACACATATGTCTTAATTAGCTGCTCATTGGCTGTTTAATTACAAGAAAACAGCTGACAGCTGCCAAGTGGCTATATAATGGAAGCCATTATTGGAGCCGGCTATAACTGCCAGTGACAAGCAGCACTCTGTAATAATGCTATGATTTATGGTCCAAACTTTAGTACTCACACATATCGTTAAAGGCGCCTCTGCCTGACTAATTAGACACTGTTAAAGATGTATTTCAGCCTTTATTTGTGAGTTTGGAGGGTGCCAACGTGAGCAGAGCAGCTACAGTGAGCAGACGAGTGCAGGCTGAGGAATGCTAATGATGTGCCTGTGACAAGCTCAGGGACAGGAATACACTCGACACTAAACTCCACAGTGAATGGTGCTGAATGTGAAACAGTACAAAAGGCTTCGCACCGGAGCAAACAGAAACAATCTGCTGGGATTCAAAGCACTCTGCTTTTGATCATTTCAGTTCAAGAAAGTCAGGCTGCAGCAAAATCAGAAACCTGCAAAAAGAATGGTCCTGAGCCAGACACTGGGAGGACTTCCTGACTGGGATCTGGCTCTGCTGCCTGACCACTTTAACTATAGTTTACTGTAACTAATAGGATTCAGTGTGCAGATGCTTACCTTACAGCCTTCACATGTGATCACTCCATAATGAATGCCTGATGATTTGTCTCCACAAATCTTGCAGGGAATTATTTCGATTTGGGCTGAAACAGAGCAGAACAGAGAACAGAACATGAGATAGTTGCCATTTACACAGAACCAATAGTGTGTCGCTGAAAGTGGTGTGCTCCAGGTTTGACCTCAGTTTCTCTAATCATCAGCCCTAAAACTGAACATTTCGAAGCTGACTGCGCAAACCATATTGTAGATTTAAAAGTGTGTAAATGTGGCAGTTTTTGCGCGGTCTGATGGATATCACATGACCCGCTCCTCCCGCACACAGACACACAGACACACAGACACACACACACCATAACATCTGCATCCACCATCAGCCGAATCAGACACGCTCCTATCTGATCTCCGCCAGGAAACACCGCCCTGGGACAATGTTCTCACTGTGCCAGACTCACAGCCAACCACGAGTCAACGTCAATGTGAGAAGGGACATTATAATTCTGTCTTGATAATATGATAATGACGAAAATTTGTAGCAGTCTGTCAGAGTGTTTCATCAGCCTCTCCTCTGCGGTCAGTCCTTAGGTGGACAAAGCCTCCTGATGTACACAGACATGGTAACACATACAGTAGTAGGGCCAGTTTTCCACAGTGAATACTAAATAGGGCTGAAATGCAACATGGTCCATTTTATTGTGTCAAAATCAAAACATAACAAAAAACAAAACAAGAACAATACGACGCTCTATTAGGCCTGTATTACAAAGATTAGGAAACAAGCAGACATTTTGAATGTGTTGAGTAATTTAGCAATTGTTGTTTTGAGGTAAAGCTACGGGGGTAAAGTGCCATTGACAAAAGCCATTTGCCCGTGAACGTCTCTTTGCATAGAAGTATTTTAATGGTCGTCTATTTTAGTGCAATAAAAACATATTACATCTCTCCTTCATCAAATGAATTTTGAACATTTTTGTTGTTTCTCGATCGGCATTCATGACTTAATCAGCCCTTTCGTACGGCTTTTTTATGTGAATTGTTTGAAAAGATCTCGCTTTTGAGTCTTTTTAATCTATTTTTTTTTAATAAGCAGGAACCACAAGTGAAATGTCTTTGCACAAAAAAAAAAAATCCCACTGTTTTGTCATTTCAATCAAAAGGTGTACCTCTCAGCAAACTAGGTCTCAGAAAACATGGGTTAACAGGCTGACTTCTGACTTAATAAAAATGAGCAAGTCTTTTGAACGCTTCTTTGAAAAAAGCTGATCGTGTACTAGTCATCTGATACGGTAATGCGGTAACGACACTTTCCCGCAGGCCTATTGCTCTGAACGTCCCCAATGAACCCTGTGACCCCTCTCTCGCTCTGCTCCACTCTACGCACAAGTCATGTTTACACAGAATTAGTCCACATCCAGTTGAATAAAGGGAGAGGTGGAACAGGCACAATTAGCTCTCACTCAGAAACACCTCCTGCCTTCTCTGTTTCTGCGCCACAATGGAGGGCCGCGCTCCTCGTCAGGACGAGCATTGTGGGCGCTGGCAGGAGGCGGGCCGTGGCAGGCTCACTCACAGAACCCATCCTTTCATGGCCCACAAACATTTCCTCAGTGCGTTTGGTCTCGGTGTGAGGAGGGCACTGTTGTTTGGGTTGTTTTCGCTCTGCATGTGCATTAGCAGAGTCCTTTTGCAGTTTCAGCCTCATTTCTTTGATAATTTCCTCCGACATGCACTGGCGACAAGTGTACGCGCGGTAATTATGGGAGCTGCAGTTCTGAACTGGGGGCGGCATAAGCCTGTCACACAATATAACATAGATATTGTCCAATGTATGAAAAATGTGCACCTGTTTTGATTTAAATTTTTTCTGTACCTTAAGTTGCACTGGAGTGTCCGTTTTGGTATTCAATGTGTGGGCCCAGTCTTTGTTTGTCTTTAAGGGACTTCGAGTACACACTACTTTAAGGAGGAAACGCCATTATACACTAGACTTTTTAGAATAGTGATACAACAAAAAAAACATTCTGAAAGAGTAATCTCTTTGATTGTTTGCAGACTTTCAGATTTTTTTTCCCTATTAGTTCTATTATTCTATGAATCATAAATTCTGTGCTAAGTGCTTGAGCATCATTAGGGATGTCTGTACCTCTGGTTGGGAAACACTGCTCTAGCGGGTTGAATACAGTTACACTCAATGTTTAGTGGAGTAAAAACGGTTTTCCTGTTGTGCTTAAGATAATCAATGATACAGTACATTTAGAAAAAGCGCTTGACAATATCACGCTTTGTATCGTTCCGTTTATTGCAATAATTTTCTCCAACAATAAATTGCACTTGAAAATGAGTTAACGTGACAGGCCCGGGTTGTAGTCACAGATCTGACCGTTAGGTGGAAGTGCAGGGCTGTTCCAATGCTGCACAGTTAAGCTTCCTCCCACCCTCTCCTGCAGCCTTCAGCTTTGGCTCGGAGCGCTCGGGGCTTAGGCTGCTGCCTCCCTCCCCTCCCCCACAGAGGGGCTCAGAGATGCCTTCATCTCTGGAGCGCAGAGCTGGGCACCGTCTCAGGCCGGAGCTGCAGCGGGTGAAGAGGGGAGCAGGGGCCCTCTCTCCTCAAGTGCTGTTTGAGGAAGCCCCACCAGGAAGACATCCTCTCTCAAACGCCCCTGCACTTTGCCGTCAGAGAAACAACTGTCACCTGAACATAAACATTTTCACATTCACACAAATGAAGTCCATCTTTAGTTAAGTCATCGTCTGTACATCTGCTCTGCTGCTAGAGCGTCCTCTTATTCTAAGGCACAGAATGATTTTGAACGGCTGAAAAAAAACAATGTAAACAACCCTTTAAAATAGATGGCCACCCGTCATATTCATTGGTTCATGGAGTATTTACGGAAGGGCGAATAGATGTCAGACGGTCAAGAGGGAGACAAAGAAGAAGATGGAGTGATGACACGTAAGGCTGGATCAAAACATCCTTTGGCGAGTGCACGACCTTGGCACTGCAAAGGTTCCCGACCCTCAGAAATGAGGATGGGAGCGGGCGAAGCATGTTCATTACTATTTTTCATGTGGTGAATTTCATGCTGCTAGAGGTTCCAAATATCAGACGGTCAAACAAAGCTGCCTGTTAAGTGCTAAA
Organism: Gobius niger; assembly: GCF_951799975.1. Classification (NCBI taxonomy): domain Eukaryota; kingdom Metazoa; phylum Chordata; class Actinopteri; order Gobiiformes; family Gobiidae; genus Gobius; species Gobius niger. Next base: position 10,451,554 of record NC_136863.1, read on the forward strand.
CGTGTCACTCCAAGTGTTTTATACACAAGTGCTGGTGTGAAAGCGTCTCCTGGTGAGGGGCAGGCTGCTCAAGAGCAATACTGCTGATCCCATTTACCACGCTCTCTGTCTTTTTCCGAATCTCTCTGTCTCTCCTCGACCCATGCCTGCTATTCTCTCTCTGCCCCTTTCCCCTCTTCCCTGTCTCTCTCTGCCCCTTCATGCTCCTCTCCGCCCGGCCGCTGTGTTTACCACATCAAAGCGGCCGCACTAAGACGATGGCCGTGCTGAGGCCCATCGCCTCGGCTCTGCGAGATGGCACCAGCGCCCCGGCAACTTCAAAGACACCTGCGGAGAGCCCCGATAATGTTCGAATCCTAATCCCTCCGCGGTCATGTAAACGGGGTCCGGAAAGTTTCCTGTACAGAGCTGTGAGCCGGCAGAGGGGGAGGGGGGGGTCAGAGTATGGCAGAAGACGACAGTGAGAAAGACAGTGGCGCTTGTTCTTTGTGGTCTGTGGCGGCGGTTCAAGGACAGTGATTCACGGCGCCGCTGCGAAGAGGAGGAGGGGGGAGGAAGAGGGTGTCACTCTCTGCACATGGACAATAGAGCAGCCAGCCCTGTGCCCTTTGCTGTCTCCACTGTGTCTTCAGCGCAGCTAACGCGCATTGGTCACTTTGATTAACAGCCATTTTAGCATATAGTCATACATAAATATGGGTGTTTGAAAATGATATTTAAACTTATATTCTCTTGAATTTAATTTGAATGCTCAAGGCAAATTTAAAAGGATCTCTGAACCTTCGATCAAATAATTTGGCGGGACCAACACTAATAATCAATACATTTGCATCACATTTTGAACAGTAATCAAACGAATCTTGAATGTCCAGACATGGGAATAATCAAATGACGGATTTAGTCAACTTACAACTTGAAAAATGGCACATAATTCCTTACACAATCACTAAAATATCAAGGTTTACTATTTGATTTGAAAGAACGAATGCAAAAAAAAAAAGAAAGGCACTGTAGCTGATTGGACAGCGACACCTTCCCCGGTCCTGCCGTGATTCATGAAAGATGTGGCTCGTTTGTCCGGCGGGCTTCTCCATTGGCTCATTTACGGCACATCAGTTCAACAGAAACACACAGCGCAGTCACAGTGAGGGGAAATCAGGAGGCTCTGCTGACAGCTGTCAATGCGGTGACGCAAGCTGTGGGCCAGCGATTACGCAACGCGCTGGACAGGGAAGCAGCACTCACTGCCCTCATGGGACTACACGCTCCTTTCATTATGCTCTTCAGAAGATTATTACTACAACTACAGCGACTACATTATGTCCATTTTTTCACAGTTATGTTGTAACAGACTTTTCAAATTCAAATCCAAAGTACTCAATGTTGAATGGTTCGTCCGGCGCTGACAGGTTTGACCCGATGACGTTGAGGAGGGGTCATATATACATAGACTTCAACCATGTTTGAGATTGCATGAAATTTTCACAATGAATATCCAAAAGAGGAATCTACAAATGCAGCCCCTGATAATTTACATTAGAGAGATCCCACAAAGTATATCCATATTTGGTATATTAACAATAATCTTCCCCTTTTCTCAATGAAACACAATTCCCTAATCTTTGATTTAGTCTAAGACCCGTATTGCTTGATGACTACGACAGGAAAACCGATATAAAAGTTGAGAAAAAAACTGCTAATAATTATTCATTAAATTATAAGGAAAAACACAGAGAGTGATTGTCTTTCTGGTCCAGAGCCCCCTATAGTGTCCATAACAGGGAAAGATCAAGTGACTCGAACACATCCATAGAATTACACAGGAATTAAAGAATTATAAGCTTGAGCCAGAAAAGCTCTTGTATGTCATGTACTGCAGACATATCCGTTTACCTTGTTATATGAATGAATGGTATGTCCACTATTATCTTACAGGCAGATACACTTCCACCGCGGCTCTGCTCTCAGCGCTGTCAGACGATCAGTAGAGAGTTCCTCACAGACCCCCCCTGACATGAACAAGAACTGCAGTATTGCGCCCGGTGTTATCTGCACACCTGTCAGCGCACAATACTTTCTTATTGTCGTGTACGCCGCTCCGCAAAGGTAATGTGAATGTCAGCGGCAAAGGACAGCCAATGCCAACGACAAGAGGAGGATAAATATGGTATTTGTTTAGGAACAACACACTACTGGCATTTTAGTGCCTCAGTGGCATTTTTTGGTTTGACGCGCACATAAATCCACCTGCTGACCAGAACTCTACATACTGTATCATCAGTTCAGCATAAGGACACCGAGGAAATGCAAACGCTATCAGAAAGTATATAAAATCACAAAAAGCAAAAGCCAAACTGACCCAAGTCAAATTTAGCATATGTGTACACGTCTGCTGTACTGGACTCTATTGAATTGAATAGTTACACTCCTTATCCTCTTGTTCCTTTTAGTACAAAACAGCAAGAGAGTTCCTCCAGCTCATGTCCAACAGCGCCGAGCTCAGTCAAAAGTAGGAGGATAAATGCCTCTGCGGCGACAATAGAGTCTACCATTGCGAAACGCCGGTGAGTCTGTTGTAAGCGTGTTGTTTAGCTGGATGGTAAAGGTAGCCAGTGCACGCAGCAGAAGCCACTGAGGCTGATCGGGGGCACACAGGCTCAGACTGTGCACCTGCGCTCATACTGACAGTCTGTCTGCCGTCTCAGGCTGAGAGTGAGAGTGTGGCTAAGGCAACAGAAGGTCTTGAAAACACAGCCCCTCCTCGAAGACAAAAAAGACTCCTCTCTCGCACAAAAGAGATCATATGATAAGGCAAGAAATATAGCATTCATGAATGTGGATTAAGCAGGGTGACGGTTCTTCAAATGGGGAAAAGTGAAAAAAGTGAAAGGCGAAATGTCCTCAACTCTAAATAAACCCAGTACAGATGACAGCTTAGGAACTTCTATCTATAATGGGAAATTGCCCCAGATTTTCCTGCGACTCTTCCCACTCAATTCCTGGTTACCCTCAGACCAAAAGTCGGAAGGTTTTTGACTTTCATCCAACATTGTTATTCTCCACAAAAGAAAATGTAGATGGAATTGAAGGGATACTTTTCTACTTACGGGCCACCATTTTTTCTTTTTTGTCTAATGAGGTGATTTCAGACCCTCTTTGCTCAGAAAGAGAGAGGCTCTCTGACTCGCTAACCGTCTGCTGCCGTCTCTTAGTCTCTCCGGCGCTCTGCCTGCAGGACTTTCATCGGGCCAAATCGAGCGCCAAGGACAGGGAAGATGAATGACAAGGATGGGCAGCCGATACTTCCACCAGGACCAGAGATTGAGACAAATGAGCCTTGTTACATTAGCCGCCTGCTCCACCTCAGTCCTCACCACTGGCCCAACGAGAAGCCGGTGCGGCCGAGCGACTTCACAGTGTCACCGGCCAAGTCTAGACCCATACACTAATCCTGGCACAGCTCTATAATAGTAAGTATGTAATGAATATCTCCATATTTTTTATTATATTTTAACTATCATTATAAAATAATAGTTTGGTCTAGGGCTGCAATATCTGTATCGCAAGAAGCCACAATATATCGCAACATCACATCTGACTGAGATCGACAAAAACAAACAATGAACTGAACTAATCTGTGGAAGTTCAGTTTTAGTAAAAGACAATGTCAGTCTTGTTTTGCTCCTTAAAAAGCAGTGAAATGGTTTAGTGAAATATCGCAATATCGCTATCGTGATATTGAAAAATCATGATATAAAAAGGAAAATATCACAATCACGATATATTTGACGATATATTTGACAATGGACAAATTACTCCCCAGGCTCCTTGCTTTTTTCTAAAAAACAAATAAAACTGGTTCAACCATGCGTGTCTTGCATTGCACACGCCAAGGCCAAGATCTGTCTGTGAATAAATAATAATAATAATCCAACATACAAATGATTAACACTTTTGCCAATACCTGTAAAAGACAACACCATTGACTCAAATGTATTTTTAGAACAACCACTGTACACATCCAAGTTACGCACTCTTTGTTTTCACTTTTAAACCGGGTGGATCAAAACAATGAAACCTGTACTCGTGAGCAGTGGAAGGTCCTGATATATGTCTTTTCCGATTGTAAATGTGTGAGTCGCCTCTAAACACCTGTCTGAATCTTTCCAGGCAGTCTAAGGCCCTGTACAGCTGAATGCTTGCGTTACAGCGGCTCTGTATAAACAGAAGGCTCACAAGGGTCTGTGTACGAGTGCATTTGAAAGCCTCTCCCAGTGAAGTCGCAGTAGGGGGTATACATACCGTTTGAGTCAGACAACAGAAAAATGGACCCTGGCTAGTCTGATCTGGGAAAACCAAAGAACGACCCCCCATGTAACTTCCTGGGTTCACATGGCTGTTTTGGTTGCAGTACTTTCAACATGTGTGCATAAACGTACCACTAAAAACATGACACGTATAGATCATGTGAAATTAAAGTATTACACTCACTCACTCGGCCTTCAAACACTAGCAGTCCCTCCCTCTTCAGGTGAAACTCAGAGCGTCTGCAATGTGCTGTCTGGGACTTCATCAGCCACTGTGTACACTTCAATAATACATCTCCACTCACTTCAGCGCAGAGAGCAGATCAAATATTTACTTTTATGGCTCAAATGTTTAAAAAATCAATCTATTTCCCCTTTGGCCTGAGGCGCTATTGCAGAACTATGATTACTGACCAAGAGCTGCCAATGGATTTACATGAGAGGAAATGGGCACCGCAGTGAAGGAGCAGCTTTTTCAGAACATGTAATAATTGGACAGCTGAGTGAATGTTGTATCAGTAAATGGACTGTGTTTCAGACTTCTTTTCTTGGAGTTTGTGCCAGTGTGTTAGGTTACAGTTAGTTATACTTTATCTTTGTAGATAAATTGGTTTCTGCATTTGACCCATCCTCAATGCCACGAGGACAGTCTGTAGGAGCAGTGCGTAGCCAGCGCTCAGGGACCCATCTCCAGATGTAGAACCAGGCTAATGGTCAGAAACACCTGGCTGGAGGATTAACCTATTGTATATGTTTTTAGTGGTAGTGGAAACGGGAGGAAACCTATGCAGACATGGGGAGAACAAGTAAACTCCACACAAAAAGGCCCTGTGCATGTGGGAATCGAACCCAGGACCTTCTTGGTGTGAGGCACGAGCGCTAACCGCTGCACGCCATGGTGGGGCTAATGCTACAAAATTAATGATGTATACATTTTAATTTATTTAAATACATGTTTTTTTGCTTTTCTACTCATTTTACTTGCTAATGATAAGAAGCAGCCTTTCCTTCCACTTTTTCACTCAGCTCAAGCCTGTGAGGAGCTTGAGAGACGAGACTTTCAAAATTCCCTTTAAATCTTCAAGGCATTTTTATACAGAACAGAGATCAATACTAACCCTGTAGCAATACTCAGTATCGGATTGAAGCAACTACGGTCATACAATAGAGTAGGGTTGTATGCAGAGTTGAAGTGAGCTTACTCTCCTGAGTTGAGGATTGGGGTACATCACACACAGTGGTCTAAACAAGGCCGTTAAAATGACATTAGGAGGACATCTCTGCCCTGTGATAAGTCCAGTGGTCGTGGGGAGGTAAGGACGGGCTGGTGGTGGGGGCAGATGAAGTGGGAGGCTCTCTCCAGGAGGCAGCTCCTCAGCTCCAAGCACAGGCAGTAAGTGCCTAATGAGGGGTGAACAGAGGCCCCTGGGGGCCCCTCCGGCACATTCATTAGGAGATGAAAAAGCTCCTCTCCTCAGTCGGACCGGACAGAGCAGGCCAGGACTGCAGCAGAGACAGGGTCTGCACACATGTCATTGTGAGCTCTTGGATATTTTAGTGTTCGGGGAAAGGGGCGTGTGATAAAACAATATTAGACTGACCTGATCTGATGATCTCACATAGATCACAGCAGATTTACCTTTGGTGTAGCGCTACACTCTGACACGGATCCCACAAAATACAGTCACTTTCAGAAAAGTGCAGACCAAGTTGTGGACTTCAAAACTCCAAGCCGTGGTTTTAACAGGAAGGTGCTTTTCTTTGTTCTTTGATCCCTGAATATAATGTGTTTCAGGTCATTAAATCATTTACGGCTATCATTGCGACAAAACCTCATTTAATTGTCAAATATATTTTTGGCGCAAGTGGAAAAGTGTTTCTATCCCCGTCTGGGTAAAGTCTGCCATGGACAGATTAATACAGTGCATAAGCAGCATATCAAAACTTTCATTTCCTTTATTGCATTGCATTTTGTTGCATTTTTTCCTCTAGGCAAAAATAATAGATTCATTTAGCCAGTGGAGGTTTCTGTGAGGGAACCAAGGATTATGGTAATATGCCACTGAGCGCTTTAAGCAAAATACAGTGTGGGAGAAAGTGCAGCAGTACTTTTTATGTTGCATACAAATGTGAGGCTCATAGTGCCTCTTCAGGTGTGGTTCTAGAAGACAATAGAATCATGTCGGTCCGCAGTGGTTCACATGCGCTGCTCTTATCACCGCTGCTTATCCGTGCCCTGATGAGGCCTCTTTATTAAGCCTGTCTGCTCGCCTTGTTACCAATCTCCTGCAATTAGCACCCGCTAACCTTCGGGGTGCTAATCCCCCATGAATTGTGGATTTGTACATCAAAGCTCGCTCTCCCCCATATAGCGGCTGCTTGAAATTACGCTCTATTTGAAACCTGCAATTATTTGTACAGCACGGATGCTACAGTCTCCTTCTTATGTCTCGAAGAATCCCGTGGCTGTGCAAGAAGAATACTCAATCCACTTCCAAATATAGTTAGGCGTGATGCAGAGCCAGGAGCCTGCTGTGTGCTGGGAGTGAGAGGGGAATGCGCTTTCTGTGGCTTTGTACGCATTTTAGTGCCTACAGAAGCTCCTACTGTGGCAAGGGCTTCACTGGGTATAAGCCGGACACAACGGTTTGTTGTAATGATGATCATGTGAACAATCCTGGTGAAAATGCATCGCTATCTTGACAGTTATATTCTAAAATTAAATAAGCTGTTGCACATTTTAAACATGTCTGGAGGCAGCAACATATAAAAAGAAGAAACTGCTAAACTAATAAGAATCACTGGCACTTTTTATTATAGAGGTGGCTAAAGGGTTTTACCGTTTGCAGATACTTTTACCAATATAATTATGGCTATTACAATTCTATAAATGCATCCATTCCATTAGGGAATTCTTCTAACATTTGCAAGACTCATTTCATAATAGCTCATGAATGGAACCACACAGGACCTTCCTAAAAACATCTGTCAACGCTACACACCACTTTCCGATTTGTCAAAACATGTTGATATTTTTGCAAAACGGTGACACCCGAGTAAATGAGCTACCGAGCGACAGGGCACAATGTTTTTGACAGGACCTGTTTTCACACGACATACGCCCAATATATAATGCAAATCTAGCCATGATTATAATATGCATCAGGAAAAATGGTATAAGATATGCAATCCATACAGAGCTGAGGCAAAGCAGACAGAAAGACAGACAGGGGGAAATATGACTTCAAAGACAGTTTTGGAAAACGCCTTTTTCTCACACTCTGGGGACAACATCTACAGAAACTAACTTTTCCTGATAAAACATCCAGGTATATTAATCATAAGGCCAATTAGCTCCATTTGTGAGTGTGTGCACAGTCATGTGGAATAATGTGGGAAACAGTCACAGCCCAGCCTGGTTTACAGTGGGGGAAAAAAAGTATTTGGTCAGTTTCCCATAGACTTTCTATTGTTTGTATTATTTCGGTCCCCCCGTGGCCACTGGAAAGTCATCCAGCGTGAAAAAAAAATGTACGAATGTAATCCCACAAACCTGACGAGCAAGTCTGTGTTATCTAGTTAGCAACCAAACCGTATCGTGCGAACTATTGATGAGTACTTATGTCAAAAACACTGGCTTTAAGTCAAAACCTTCGCACAGTTGCAAAGAATAAAAAATGTCTTTGGTTTGAGATGAGAGCAAAAGGCACGTCAATCAGCCCCGCTAATGGGAACGTGCATTTTGTAATTCACTTAAAGGCACTGATAAACAGAAAAGACTGCGAGCTTTTAACCAGACGTGGCGCACAGAGGCGCTGACAGTCAAACGGCTCCCACTGACAGGCGCGCGGCTTAAAAATAACTGTGCTCGCAGCAAATTAGACGTATCGCTCGGCTTCTAAGTGAGAGATGAATCTTTGTGTGGATGCTCCTGCCACGCCGTGACACCGGGCCAATACATCAGGCTGTTCACGAGCTCCGAGAGGGATAGTAAACAGATGAGGTCTCACATGAACATACTGGATACAACCTGTTAGCGCGCTCGCTCTGTCTGCGCCGTCTGGTCAATGCTAATCAGTTATCGCATTCCAAACGACTCCCGAGTATCATTTTAGAGCTCTGAACCATTTGGAGGCTTGGCAACTATGGGAGAACCGGAGGTTTTCTACAGCCGTGTTTCAAAAGCAAGAGAGTACTAAAAACATGATGAATGAGAGCGGGTTTGAGTGTGAGACAATGGATGGAAATTAGCACATGGCAAAAGAAAATGAACGAATACTTACTAGGGCAGGGTGATATGGCCTAAAATCTCTATCACGATATAAAAATGAAATATCACAATAACGATATATTTGGTGATATAATTGACAACGAACAAATGACTTCAAAATTCCAGCCTTATGCCGATTGGAAAGATTAATGCAAGGATATTTCATTCTTTTTTTTACCGCCATACAAATTTCCTGAGCACAACATAAATATATCGTGTTCATCACGTATCATAAAATATATATCGCGATAACGATATAAGATACGATATGGCCCACCCCTAATACTAACCATGTGTCCTGTTTTCAGGTAATTACTACATATACCATGCTATACATTTTCAATACATGGAATTATTATTACGGTGCTGTGCTGTAAAGTAAAATGCGACCAGTATTACAAAAAACAGTTCTCAGAAAAGACACTCGGATCAAGCTTGATTCTGTAGCACAGGTAATTTGAGAGCTGCAAGTTGAATGAGAGAGAGATTAACCAATATAAAAAAGTTGCAAAGATATGTAGTTGGACCGTATTTAACCTTGATTACATAGTTTTGATAATCTTCTGCAAAGTCATGGCAGGATTGATCTTCACTAAGATCTTGTATGGATGATGGGAGAGAAAAAGCGCTGTGCAAAGCCTTCTCCAGCACATCCCAAAGATTCTCAACGGGGTTACGTTAAAGTCTGGACCCTGTGGCGGCCAATCCGTGTTTGAAAATGATGTCTCATTCTCTCTGAGCCGCTCTTTTACAATGTAAGCTCAATGGATCCTGAAACGGACAGAACCTGGGTAACTTCGATAAACATTCTGGATTCAAGTAATCCTACAGCACAAGTTGACTTATTGGTCGAGGGTACGGCTGAGATGCCCTGCACGGATCAGGGTATATCGTTCCTCTCTGCAGCACGCGTGTGAAAGTGCTCCCACCGGCGTTTTCCATGTCATTCAATCGACTTGAGCCTTGGGTCAGCCAAGAGCGCAGAGGTGTCAGTTTGAGTGGATCCTGTTCTCTACAAGGTAAGTAACACAAGCTCAGTGTAGCATTTCCTTAAGCTAACAACAATGTGGTTAATTCATGCTTCTGCCGATCACTGGGGAGATGGAGGAGCCCTTGTCAAGTTGCCACAGCTCCTACATGATTTAACTAGAGATATCATACTTATTTAAAAAAAAAAAAAAAAAGGATAAATAAGCAAACTAAAACATGTGATTCCACACTCCTTTACACTGATAGATGAACTTTGGAAGATGAAATAAATCATTTAAAAAGTTAGTCAAGTCTTGCATTCAGATGAGTTTTAAAGGTAAAAAAGTGGTGGCGAATTGGGTCGAAAACATGTTTTTCTATTCTGCAAAGACAAACCTGGTCAGTAGAATAACACCAACAACATGACAGATTCTGTTATCATCACTGGGGACCCGTCCACCTCCTCCATCTTGGAAACAGATGATACAGAATCGAGAAGTAAATTTAAGATGGACTTGATCCAGGTGGTTGGTATGAAACGGCAGTTTTTACTCACAAAGTTCTGCAGTGGAAGGGATTGGCACAAATTGGCAGCCACGCCTCCGTCGTTCTACCTCATGGCAGTTGTGGTAGCTCACCCGCAAAATGTGTGAGTTAATTAATGCCGCTGTTCCGAAACGTGGAGCGTCTGTTAAAGCGCTACGTAAGACTGATGTCGATTCACCTGCATTGCAAAGCCCCAGTGCCCCCCTCCTCTGACTGGTATAGCCTACTCTTTACACCGCTGTCGTTTTATTCCAAGACAACACCACACAAACGAGGAGACGTGACTCACAGGACCGACTCCTCTGTGTTCGCTCCGCTGTTGTGCCGGTCCATACAAAAGGCACACAGAGCTGGGGGAGTTTTCCAGAAAAAGCCGTTACATTTCTGCTCCATGCTAGTTAAATTACAGAGGAGGTCACAGCGGGGGACTCGGAACACAACCACCAATCATCTCCTGCAATCCTCCTGGTGTGTTTGTCAACACCGCTGCCCGCTGTAATTGGCATAATTGTCAGGCTGGAGCCGACCAGAGCGGGCCGCGTATCTGGAGGGGACACAGCAGCGAGAGCGTGTAGCAGCGACAGCCCGCCTGATAAAATGGCTGCCTCTTATCTGGTGGATGCATATGAAAGGCTTATGTCTTCTCCATGACACATTGTACGCCTCGTCACCGTGGGATTTGCCCAGATCCAGCAGAACACAGGCCCACAGAAAGACAATGTAACATGAGCAGCCTCCTCCAGCGCTGTCAGCTGATGTTTGTGTGTGTTGTTTCTGTTCACATCAGAAAAACACACGGTGGATCGCTCCAGATGCACTGTGGGGATTTCTCACATTTGAGCAGCACAGTGCAAGTGGGATGAACTTAATGACCTCATCACATATCCATGCTATGACTAAGATCTTCATACTGAGCGGGATGATTTTCCTCATTCAGAGAAAAAGTGAATGTGCAAAATAAACGATAGTGGGAACATGTCATTTTCAAGTTTTTCGTTCAACAAAATATGAAGTCATGTCTTATTCACTGATCAAATTAAACTAATATTAGCTGGAGTAGTGAGAAAAATAAACACATTTATTGACTCGATTCCTCGTGGCCTGATCTCTTTTTAATTGAAATAAACATTCATGACTGTTCATTCTTTAAAGCATTGGTTTGAGTGAACGCCTGGAATGACTTTATTCAAACACTGTGTTTTTCCTACTCAGTGAAGAGCCAGCTTTGTAGGTGTGCCCTGCAACAGCATGGGAGCAGATAAGGTACAGCAGCGGGAGCTTTTGCCTTAAAATTTGGCACAAAGTTTTATTTACATACAAATTTCAAACATTAATATATACGTCCAAAACACTGCAGTAGTAATTGATTGAGTCTAATCCTCCTTATTCTAAAATTGCTTGCTTTGATGTAGACAGCATTAAAATAAGAGAGTAACACATTTGTAATAGTTGTAACTTTTAACGTGGGAACGTGTTATGATGCTGAGATTAGTCGTCGTAGTTGAAATGAGTTGTTATAATGATTTTAAATAATGTAAATGTTACCAGTGCACTTTGAGCAGCGAGTGCCTGATTTGATAATGATATAGAGCGCAGTGTCTAATTACAGTGATTACATGGTTGGTATCATCACCACGGCTATCATTAATCCGACAGCACTCGTGTGGCGCTTTGTTTGTTTGTTTACTCGCTTACAACCAAAATCAACAGCTCCCACTACGAGCAGCCGCACTGTCGTTTGTCTGAACAGCGAAGGCATTTATCTATAAATTTATTTTCAATTTGAGGTAAGCAGCAGTCATGAAATCACAAGCCGGGAGAAGATTATTGTAATTACTGAGCAGCTGTGGCGCACGCGGCAGAGCTGAGGAGCACATTGACTTGTGTTCCACATAAAAGTGTCTTCATTTGTATGGTAATGGTGTCAAACTAAGAGAAGCACGGGCGCTAACACGGCGTGACAGCTTTTAGAGGCACTAATTACCCGCCCACTTTGTGATGCAACGTTGAGGTGTAAGCAAACGTGGATGTTCTTTTTTTTTAACAGTCATGTTAGTAAAGGGCATCGGGCACAATAAAACTTTATGGAATGTTTAGTCAGGATGTGATTTGTTACAGTAAGGGGTGTCAGACACTGGTGTAGGACATTGGAGCGCCCGCCACTGGCAAGGGGCGTTACACATGATAAAAACAAGATACAAGCCACTGTGTTTAACGGCATGCTAACAAACAGACGGAGCCATGATAAATAAAGTTTGAGCGCAGAGCAGCTGAAATGGGGTCAAGTTATGGTTTAGGCACTTAAAGTGATAGTCTGCAAGTTTAAATATTTCACAAATTTAATAGATTGTGCATAATTGACCGCCTGGGTCTGAAATTTGAGGTAAGTAATATTAAATAACAATCTTTTTCCAAAGTCCTCCCTTTGCTGATTTCAGCAGCTAATAAGAATCCGCGGGATACCAGCTTGACTGCTTACTTTTGAAAATCCTGTTCCTGCGCTCCTCATTTTGCAAACTAGGAAGGGCTTTTTAGTTAAAGAGGAGAGGAATTTAATTGTTTACTTTCAAATGTTACTCCATCCCTCCCCACTTTGCAAACTTACAGACTATCACTTTAAATAATCCAGAGGGCGCTTCTGATTCTATCGATTCACATTTGCATTAAAGAAAAACAGATTGGAGAGTTTCAGCAGTGGAAGAAGAAACAACAAAAGTAAGATACTGGGTTGTTTTTGACGAGGGAACATTACAACATTAAAAGCTAAGTGTTGATTTTACAGAAGGCGGCGTGCTCCATGTTTTTAAAAATTCTCTACACATCACCCGATCATTTCATTGTTCAATTTGCCTTCACTAAGGATAGCTTTCGAACACAGTAGCAGTTTATTTGACCCCTTTCTCCTGTTCACCTGTCAGCAATGTTTGGGGTAATTCTTATTTTCCTGTTTTCCGTACGTACTTCGCTTCATGTTATAAAACATTAACTCCTTGTGTTACAGCCTCCGACACATGTTCAGTAAATGCAGCAATTAATCACAATATAGTTGCCATTTGGACAAAGGTGGTTCATGTTTATGCTATGTTTATTCAAACATGAGCCCAGGGATTGCGTTACACTCCAGGCCCGAAGACTCCGCTCGTATGAGAATGTACCTCTCTCAGCGCAGCAGCGTGAGTTAAAGTGTAATGCTAGCGTGGTGCGTTCCCTGGGGTTTTTGTTGCCATTTGCACTGCTAGCGCTGCAATCCCCCTGACAGGGCTGTTTATGAGCGCCGCACTATCACAGGCTGAGCAGCAGGACGAGCCTTCATTAGAGATTAGAGTGACCGTCACAAAGTCCGGCCGAAGCAGCGTTAGCATGGCAAGAACCAACGAGCGCACGTCACATCCCTCCGCCTAACACGCTGTGAAAGCCCCTTGCGCACAACGACACCCAAGACATTTTTTAAATTGGCTACAATTGATCTCCTCACAGGCGAAAACAAGCAGGCTGTGCTGAAGACGAATAAAGCGCAGTAATACAGCGCCGCAACAAGGAGGGGAACAGGCAACATTTTCTCCTGCAGACGATGAAGGCAGGTGCGGTCGTGACCTCGCGGCAATTAGGAACGTTTTGAATACTTTTTAAAGGGCAGATTTTGAGCCATTTACTGGAGCTGAATAATTTGGGGAAATGCCTTTTTTTGTGTGAAATTAGTTCAGATGTGCTTGTGTATTTTTGTTATTACTTGCAGCTTGCCGATATTAAAGGGACTATACAGAGTTTAAAACAATGTCCTAATGGGTAGAATGAGCCCAGACCGATCACTATCACTCAAAAAGGTGTTAATTCGGGTCCGAAGTGCCGTCATGCACAAGCTTTATATAGAAGGTGCAGTTACACTTATGACCTGAGGTGGCAGTAGTGAGTCTAAAATGGCTAACTTGCATCTAGCCCCTTTAATGCAACGTGGACATAGTTGTGGATTATAGCATTGATATTTCATGTTTTATTATTCCAATTAATGTGCGAGTATGAAAAACGCACTCATATGGTACACGTCGTGCAGTAGGGGGGAAGCACACTAAAAAAAAAGAGATACAAGCCTCTATTTTTAGCGATTGGCATGCCTACAAATTAATATAAGGAAAAGGTCAATTCGGCATTAAATACATAACCGCTAAAGGAAACATATGCTTCCTTTAACGGTTTTGTATCTAATGAAAGGTGTGAAAAAGCTATTCAAAACAACTAAACCAATAAAGATATGCTGATTGCACCCACACAATTTCGAGCTGCTTAGTTTCATTCTGATCAATCTTTCAGCCAGCATTACCGTATTGTACATCTGCCTTCATTCCAAAGAAAGTTTAGTTTAGCATTAATTTTCTTGTCCAAACGTGAAGCCGAATCCAATGCTGTTGCCGTACAAATAATATAGAATCACGATATTAAATTCTGGCCAGGGTGAGTTTAAAAGTGCAGCTAACAAAGACTCCATCTTTAGCGCGTCGCTGCTGCAGCACCCGGCAATGTGCAATACTCCGATAATATTTCATGCAAACGAATGCGAGAAGACTTCCCTGCCGGCCAGAGGAGCGAATGAGAACAGGCAATTATCAGGACGCCCCCGGGCCAGAAATGATGGAGATTGCTCAGAACGGGGATATTTAGCTCTTAATGAAGCAAATGTTTTGGGAGAAGTAGAATAGGGCGAGGGGCGAGTGTGAGGTGCAGGCAGGATTCAGGCAGAAACAGGGGGGAAGAAATGGTAGATGAGGGAAAACGGCTGGTGTGGGGCAAAGGAATGGTCCAAGACTATTTTTTATAATAGCACATTCTATATAAATACGACACTTATATAGAATGTGCTATTATAAAAAATAATAATAACACCATAAAGCTGTAGGACTTCATGTATACCATATTATACAGAGGACCAACAACTCACCCCTTTGAAATAGATAACTTTATGTCCAACACTGCCTTGTTTGCTACATCTCTGTATACAATTGCATATTGCTTTGTAAATGTGCACATTATGTGATAAAAAAATAAATAATCTTGATTCTTCTCTCATGCTGATCAATCTCAAGTCTTCGATTACATTTTCTTACACATTAAAAGCAAATCAATATAGATTATGCTATTATGACTCCTTAACATAAACAAGATACTGTATGCATTTTAAATAAACAAAAAAATGCTTTCCACCCGATTATTATTCAACACAGAAACTTTGTTGAATTGTTCTTCGAAACTTCAAAACGCTGACTCTACAAACTTCATGATGATTATTGAGATTGCAATTTTCAAATCATTTCCCAGCCTTATGTGTACATACTATACTGTCTATTCAGGCTTTCACGATAATTACTATATCGACTTATCGTTCAATAAATCACAGAGAAATTATATATTTTGGGCTCGATATTTATTGTCTGTACATTTATTAGCATTTCCCCCACTAGTTTTTCTCTGTAAAACTTTGCTTTCCAACTGAAGCAAATGGAGTTACATTATATTTTATGTTTATTGCAGCTTGTGTGGTATTTTAGGATATTATGATGCACTTTTAGAACAAAGGATTACTGTCATTTTTATGCCTGAGAGTTGACAGTATTGTTAAGTGTCAATAATATCATTTACCGCAATACTTTCCATGCCTCAATATATCGAACTTCAAATTCGTTGTCACTTTGTTCTCACTTTCTTTGCTTACTTACTTTTCAACTTATTTACAGTGACTACTTACATCTACCCTGGGGCAGACTGACGGAAATGTGGCTGTTTTCTCAACAGTCTAGTCAATGTTACAGAAAAAGTGATTATTGCAATACTTTACTAAACCATTTATACACAGTGCATTCCCTTAAATTGAAAGAGAAACAAAAGCAATCTGTTTTCTCAACAAACTATGCCATAACATGACTCAAAAAGACCTAAATGAGAAACTTGTACATGGCTAAAATTGAACAAAATTTGGAATACCATGAAATGCAGTTTATTCTAGCCTGTTTTTAGAATTAAAGAAGTGCAAATCTAAGTCGAATGGAAGGCCTCAGTGATTTTGCGATACGGTCTGTCTTTTTTCTGATACGGATATTGCATCACCCAATATTGCGATAACAATTTGGTGCTATGTTGAGCAGTTTTAAATGATAATGCTGTGGAAATCATAAATCAACAAAATGACCATTTTAGTCAAAGCAGCACTTCCCAAATCAGAATGCAATCATTGGGATTCACAGGCATCCCCCCCTTCGCAAAACCTGCTCACGGACATCAGAATTGCTAATGCTTGAACCAGGATTGCCCTGATCAGCGCTGGAGTAACAGGACTCGTTTTGTCCAGATAACCTTGAACCTGGACGCTGGGCTTGATCTGTGAATGGCGGCTCAGTCATTCTCTCTTTTATCGGCTCCATCTGAGAGCACAACCGGCTACAATGACGAGCCCGGTTCTCCTGACCTGCCTATACGTAACAGCCAAAACTATGTCAGTCTTCTGCACCAAGGTCTAGAATTAAGAGCTGAACTGCAGGTTCCCGATTGGTAAATGCAATCAGACAAAATAACAAAGCATCATGCCATGCAAACCTGCTAACCCAGAGAAATCAGTCACAACACTGCTTCTACTGCCCAGAAATATACGGTTTGTCTGACTGATATAGTAATTATTGTGACAGAGCTACACCAGTAGAAGAGAATAGGTTGTTCTCAAGCTGTCGGCCATCAAAATAAGGAAATGCTCAGCTGTGTTGTTTTGTTTGATGTGATCAGATATTCTATTCAGCCTCACGAGAACGAAGCAAAGCGGCTGAGACCAGAACCAGTCACAACAGTTTCCGAAAGCGGCACTAAAGACGGTCGTGATAATTACGTTGTGGATAACATGGAGACTATATAGCAGCGGCCTGATGAGAGGGAGCAGAGGCCGGGCCATGTTAAAGAAGAGCGCTCCTGACAGTTTGAGTCAGCACATCACTTTGAACGGGCCGGCCGCAGCAGTTTGGCGTGGTGATGTGATGGGAGAGGACTCCGGCCCAGGGCTAACATGGGAACAGGTGCCTCATCAGCAGCAGCACACATGTGACAAGCCCGATTCCTAAACACTACACGACCAATGTATAGATGCATGTTAAAGAAGTAATGCAAAATACAAATAATGATGCCTCGATATCAATGTTAACCGAACTGTTCACCACTTAATCTCCAGAGTGCATTTTCTCTAGTTGGGCTTTATCCAAACCCTTTTTTGTTGCTGTTGCTTTTTCATCTGTTTTTTGTTTTGTTTTCACTTTTATGTTGTAGTATTGTTGCTTTTCCGGCACATTTTTGACACTTTATTTTCCAAGATTTTTTATTTATTTATGATGTTAAGGCGGGTGTTAACAGCCCATGCAACCTAATTTAAATATTCATTACACTTATTTCCAATTCATTATAAAAAGATCTAAAAAATAAATGGTGATTGAAAAGCGACTGGGCTGCACTATATGAGATAAAAACGGCCAAACATATTGTGAGAAGATATTTTACTAAATCCAAGAAAGTATTTACCATTAAATCTAAAGCAGTACTAAGTAACTTGTTTACCTTAATAAATCCTTTCCGTAGTCCCTCTGGGGTGTGATACAAGCGTTAATGGCATAATTGGGGGGTCCTTCATCTCCCCCTGGTGTCTCTGGTCAGCAAACCACACTTGCAGCTTTTCTGCCTCCGGGTCGGAGCCACCAATGCACACTAATGGAATCACGAAGAAGCTAACAGGCTAACGGGCAAAGCTAACTGCGGGCTAGCACCACTTAAACAGTATTTACAGGCAAGTTTGAGTGAAAAAAAATATCTGCATTGTGTAATTGGATGTACAATATCCCTCTCTCCCTTTGTCTTTTCTGTCAGAGTAGAATTTACTCTTACGGACAATTAATGAGTAAAAAAACGCAACATACTACGACACCTGCAGTAGCGCTAATGGCCTCTAGGGGCATGTTTTACTACTAGTACTGCTTTAAACAAAAATCAGATGCTTTTTTTTTTTTCTCAAATTGTGACAAAAACAAAAAAAGAACCAAACTGGGGCTAAAATGGATCTAAAATCATGACAAAAAAACAAACTTTTACAAGCTACCGCGCATTTCGTTATGGGCTGTTGCGTGTGAATCCTGGTCAAATGAAAGAACTCTTTTGGCAACACACATCATTAGGCCCGTAACAGTTTTAAAAAGCGAAAAGAAAGAAAAAGCCGCTATAGCGTATGATATTAGGCCTTTACACAATGCGTCCTCTCACGATTTAGAAATAGATGTGAGATGAATGCAGCACTAATTCGGATGCTTCTCTGATGACAGGAAGCACACTCTGGAATTAGAGTTTTAAAAATAGAACCTTTCATTGTAGAAGGCTTTGTGCGGCTCCGGGGATGGACTTCTGTAGCTTCCAGTCACAAACATCACGCATCTGCAGCAGCCATATACACTATCAAGAGGGTGGGGGGGGGGGGACGGAACAGGCACTGGACAAGGCAAAGTAATCCTGTTTATATCCACTACACTGCAGCACTATATAATTCATTGATCGAATGGACTTAGCGAGAAATAAACGCCGACAGAAAGGCGGTATAGAGCTAAACAAATAAAGGTAGTCATGGGTTACGCATTTGCCCGTGACCTCACGAGTATTGCCTGTTCCTGACAGTGTAATATGGCGTTCAGAATCAGCCACATCACCATGCGACCGCTTTCGTGTGACCCGCATGAACGCAAAAATGACCAAAGATACAATGTTTAGACAATCGAGGCGTCGCTCATGCATAAGCGCATCATTAAAGAGCTACACCTTGAGCCCGCGATTGATCCGACACTTTTTTTTTCTCACACTCGGAAGTGAACCGCGGAATACATTACTCCAGCGCTGCCTGCCTCCCTCTATTCATCGGCTGCGTATTAATTAGCCGGAGCGTGCTAACGAAAGGAGAAAGCTAATTGAACGCAGTGTCGGTCTCCTACGTCTCACGTGTTTACCCAAAGTTGCTGAAAGAGATGAAAAAATAAAAAAACGTTGTATAAATTATTATGATCCCAGTTGGATACAGAAAACATAGAGATGAAAGCGGAGGCCGGGTGTAGTGTAAGCTCAGGCCCATTGATTCATTTGGCACAGTAACTTTTGATCAATGTTGACTTTTCATAACATTTGAATAATTCTAATGATTGTTTCTCATTTACATATTGTAGTGTGTCCTTTATGTTGGAAAATTCAGAGAGTGCTCTGCAATACAGCGCATTTCAACCTCAAACATTTTCTCCAGTTCGGCTTTACCCAAATCTAAAAGCTTCTTGATTGGAGCTTCCAGCCTACAGGCCAGTGTGACGGCTCATTTGAAAGCTAAGACCTGCAAAACGTTTTGGTCACACTGTCGCCAAAACACGTTTTTGTCTTGTTTTGGTCACTTTTTCATTGCTTTCTTGTTGATTTTTTTGTTCCTTTTTCATCACTCTTTAGTCGTGTTTGTGTTTGTTGAGTTATTGTTGCTTTTCCAGCACGTCTTTGTCACTTTTTTTGCCTAGTGTGAAGTCTTTTTGTTGTGTTCTGACATTTTGAATCGCTTTTTTGACGCATTTTCTTTTCATTGCTTTGTCTTTTATGTTTTTTATCTCTCTTTAGTTGCTTTTTTTATTGTGTTTTAGATTTGGGTAAAGAAAATGTGCTCGGACAGACTTGCACAGGATGTTTTGTTGCAATTTTGATCTGATTGTGATTTACCTTGCAGCCCTTGGTGATTCAGTTTTTTTTGTTGTTTTTTTGTTAGCACAGTCTTTATATTTTACAAGAAACACAAATACAGTGACGCCAACATTTCAATAACCTATGGCTGTGACTATTCTGAATAAACCCCACAGCCAGCGACGCACTCATAAGGGAAACAAAAGTCAAGTTGGCGCTGCAGCCCGTGTCAGTGGGGCAGTAATTGAGAAGCTCTCCGGTGTAGCAGCAACATCACATTAAAGGCACTAAAGCAGCTTTTCTCACACAGATATTGACGGAATCACAACTTAGCGCCGACGGCTCAGCATTCGGAGCAAAGTGACAGATTGCTGCGAGCAAATAAAGGCGACGCGCAAGTGTTTGTTTTACAGTGACAGAAATCCAGTGAACAGCAATAGCGTTCTCAAAGGCTGACATAAGGATGCATTTCAAACTCCAGAGAAGCCATTTGTTTCAATTTATCAGATGGATTCATCGGAACATGGCAGCTGGGGAAGTAAAACACAAAAGTTCTCACATCAGCAAGGCTTTTCTTTTTTTTTTTGGTCCAGGTGAGGCTGCGAAAAGATCCAAAAAACTGCACAAAGTTCAAAAAGAGTGTTTGCTTTATCATTTTGTTTAGGAAACCATAAATAAACGCTATCATGTAAGTGCTCAATTCTCAGCCACTGTATAATAAAAATGGTTGACACATGCTACTCTAGAAAAAAGAAATATTTCGAACATGCTTCTGGTTGTCAGCTTATCACTTGCCTTTCATATTAAAAGATATAAATATGCACTTACTCCTCGTGAAAGTTTTAGGAACCTGTCTCGACTCAATCGCCACCACAGCAACGGAACCATTAGCCATCTCAGCCCCTCCGTTTTCAAAGCATTGACATAAAAGGAATGTTGCCAAAAATGTCTAATAAATGCCGTTCAACTTGCGCAGTCAGGTCTTTTTGTATATAGTGTGTTTAGTGGACATTTTAGTTCAATTTCTAAGACTTACTTCAGTTCAACCTTCCCAAACACAAAACAAAAAAACAATGGCTTAAACCCAGATGATATTAATGTGCCGTGGCCTGAGCTAAATGCACACTGAAAGCCCATATTAACATAATCATTGTCTTTTTACTTCTTGTGGCTGTAAGAATCTGCCGTTGCTGACGCTGCTGCTGCGGTGGTGGAGGCTGGACTGAGGCAGAGCTGAGCAGGTTGACAAGGACCTGTGCTCAGCAGTAGGAACGCTCTCATCCAGAAAGCTGGGGCCCAGGGGAACACAGCCAACAGTATGCCAAAAACTACTTCAAAACAACAAAACAACCCAAAAGCTTCCAGGAGGAGCGAGCGAGCGAATGAGTGAGTGAGTGAGCGGTGGGTGATTGCCAGCTGCTCTCATGTACAGTCTCTTCATCAGCTCTGAGGGAGGGGCCGGCGCACACACGGCCTCAGCGTGATGCAGTAAACTCATCATCAGCAATCAGATAATGGCAGGGTGCAGGGCGCAGGCTCTGATGGGTCAAGGAGCTCTCAGACTCGAGCACCGCTCCAGCTGCGGATGTCTGTCTGTGTACATGAGATGTGACTGAGGAGGAGCAGGCGTGGGACTGTGGCTCCCGTGTTACGTGTAGCCACAGAACACAACACACACTGAAACAACTCTTTCATTCTCGATAATATCAATTTCATTATACTTCTAAACTAATAGTGGAACATTATAGCCTGTAATTCAGAGTATAGCCCACAGAAGGAACACACTGAGTGAAATGAAACATGTTCTGAAGAATGAGTTAAAAAAAAAAGCTCCATTCACCTCTTTTGGGTTGATACATTTGATGAAGAAAGTCTGTTGTGCCTGTAGGTCTATGACTTCAGTTGTTATATTTTGAATGAAATAAATTCAAATGCCCTCTGTTTCTAAACTGGCTGCGGTTCATTATCTTCACCCATGATTAGTGTGAGCAGCGCCTTAGACTAACTTCATTGCCTTGCACATTCTGTGCTTTCATCTTTGTAATTAGTACTGAAGCAGCATTTCTTTTATTTCAAATGAATGCATGTGCATAAAATCAATCTGCAGCAGACTCTTTGGGCAAGGCTGTTTTTCTTTGTTATTTATGATGATAAATTCCTTTCATGCATCTTAGATGTTATGAACAGAGTAGACTAACCTTGAGAGCTAGTTTTAGCTCAGGCGCCTGTCTGTTCCTCTGGGAAGCTTTACATTCCTATGCCTGATAGCAATCAGGAAATAAGAAAAACAGAAAGTTTGATGCTCCTGTTGAAGTGTGCGGTTGTTCATTTGTCAGTGTGAAGAGCACCCCCTAGTGCTCGGGAGGGAGTCACTTATTGTTTGCTCTTCAAAAGCTGCACTGTGGTGAATGAAGAACAGCAGAAGTCTAATGGCCTCTGCTGGGACATGTAATCAACCCCCCCCACCCCCTCCCTCTGTAATCAGCAGAAGGCCTGGTGTGACGACCTTTCGAGAGCGCTGCTGTTCCCTCGTCTCATCTAAATTCCACACACCTATCATTTCTCAGCCTTTGTTCCTCATCGGGGCTCCTGATAGTGAAACCTGCTCAAAGTGGAAGGCCGTGAGAGTTTGAAGTCACCTCCGACCTTTCTTAATTCTGGCAGCTTCACCACCGAGCACAATGTCAGTACACCAGCATATCCAGGACTGTGTCAGGGCATGGATCTGAAAGAGTACAGCTGAGCTTTATTGGTGATCCGCTGAGCAGTGGTGTGGTTTTGGCTGGATGAGAGCACGAGAGAAGGATTAAATATTAAAATGCCAACTAATAACCAAAAAAGGAGATATGTTTTATTTTTTTCTATATAGCAGAGCCTTTGACCACTCTGCCTTGCTCTGTTATTTAGTGCCCCTCTCCTCTCTGTCTTGGCTCAGCTCTCCACCCGGGACGCGCTGCCTATGTGTTTCTCTGTCCTCGGCCTTTGAGTCAGACAAAACGCAAAATCAATAATGTTTTTTCTCCCCCATTTCCTCTTTGATGCAACTTCAAAAAACCAATGGACAGCCCTCCGGAGGCACGCGGAGGAAAAGCCAGGGGTAAAAAACGCACGCGGAATCAAAGTACAAGAACTTCACCCCTCACTTCTATAAGCACTCGTAACTTCTCAGCCCCAAAAGGCAACAGCGAAACACCACAGCTATGGTCGAATATTCTGAGGCAATACAATACAAGGAAACATACAGTATTTGTTTAAAAAAAAAGTTAGAAGCCCTATTTCTCTTCTTACGAAACATCAGTAGAGGGCGATGGTTAATATATGCAAACACAATACAATATGGAACAAGCTATAACAAAGTCTTTTAAGTTGCTATCATGGCAAAGTTGTCGTACATTTACAGACCGCCATGATCAGAAAGAGTCTGGTGGAGGTCTATGGGGGGAAAACGGAAGAGCTTTAAGGATTAACGCTCTGACATCCACCTGCGAGTGCCACACGTTCAAAGAGAGGAAGACGTAGGGCTGAATGCAGGGTTACTCGATGAGGCAAAACAGCACTACTCCAGGTTTGCTTTCGATGAGGGACACACATTACAACAAGGTTAGCAGCTCAGAAGTAAGTTTAGTTAGGTGCTTTAAATGTGTTAAACGGAGAGCTATAAGGATATCTGGTGCTGACGGAGAAAGTGGTCTGCAGATAAATGCTGCATGACTGGAAGACACTTCAAAGGTTCTATAAGTGTCTCCTGGAACGCACGGAGAAAGTCAAGTACAAAATGAGCCTAGAGTTGCAGGAGCTTAGTCCAATGAGGCAGTCTACCTGACTGGAGAGCCAATGAAATGCCTCGCATACAAAACCGCCTTGAAGCATATTTAACAACGATGTATGTGAGAGTTGATGACTGACAGCTCTACCTACACGGACAAACAATAATCTCAGTTCATAATGAGAATTTCTGCTTTTGGGGGCGGCAGTGGCTTAGTCGTTCACATTTCAGCCAAAAAACACATAATTCAGTCCCTGCTCTGAACACTACATGGTGATGTTTTGTCCTTGGACAAGACACGTCCCCCACCTTATGTATAAATGTGACATGTGAATGAGTGGTTGGTATTCAGAGGGACTAGAAGTGCAGACTGGCAGCCATGCTTTTGTCAGACTTCCACAGGGCAGGGCAGCAGTACAGAATTGGATGTCTTTAAAGCTGCACTATGTAACTTTTTAGGTGAAAGGAAAAAAAGACTTGATATTTGTGTGTAATTGACTGTGTATTTGACCTAGTGACTCAGTGGCGTTATGGGTGCAGCATGGCACCTTTGCTTTCCCTCACAGTGGCCTTTATGATGCTCCAGAATTGTGTTTGGGTTTCTGGCCCCTTTCTGGTACGAACCCCTAAAAACAATTGATCCTGGAGCGTCATAGAGGCCACTGTTAGGGAAAGCAAAGGTGCCATGCTGCACCCATAATGCCACCGAGTCATTAAAAGGTCAAATACACACAAATGTCAAGTCTTTTGTTTTCACCTAAAAAGTTGCATAATACACCTTTAAACTCAAGTTCAATGCAATCATTGTTCCTATTAGTATTTATGTAAAATTCATCTTTAATAACATGCAAAGTTTTCTCTTTCCATTTTACCCATTGTCCCATTTAATTATGGCTGGTTATTTGTTGGAGTTGTAGCTGGCACACATTTCAATCTGAATCTTTTAGTGTAGAATCTTTAGGGACGGACATCCCCAGCAGTAAATAATTATTTTTGTATGATTTGCTGGCTGTGAAATTAATGCTACTATAACAACAAACAAAGGCAGATTGTGGGTAATTGTCCGTCAGTGGAGGCAGCTCTCTCCAGAGTGCAGCTTCCGATCCGCACTGCTTTGGAGCCAAACCAAAAAAAAAAAAAAAAAACCTCCATAGGCAGTTGCACAGAACCACGCAGATCCCGGTGCAAAGACCAGGATGCACAGACTGGGTTGCACATAGACCCCGGTGCACCCACTCCACTGCACAATCGGCATAATATCACATCGTCATTATTTTTGCGAAAAAGCAAACAGGCCTCTGTGCACGGACTCTGACGCACACGATACCTGGTGCACACAAACCACAGGCTATGTGGGCAGATCTTGGAGAAACAAACACAAACTCTGCCGTTTGTGGTGCGCATTGACCCTGGTGCTTTCTGGTGCATATGAAAACTTAACTTAAGAAGAAAAAAAAGAAAGGAAAAGGAATCGCATTCTTATATAGTTGTTCGCCTTTTGTTTCATATTTCGTGTTTGCTATATGATCTTAAGAGACACAGAGAAGCTACAGCTCATATACGTACAGCGCTCACTTTTCTCACAGGCACACACACTGATGCATATACTGATACACAGGCCGCTCGCACGCACTTAGCCACAACACTGGCTCCTCATAAGGGTCTATTATATCTGCGCTAGACTCTTCCACCTTTCCGCACATCAAACAACTTTCTTTAATGATGTAATTGGAATTTTTCATCTTAATTGTGCTGAGTGGGCTGGCTAATTTGCATGGACTAATGAGAGGGATGTTTCCATTACTGGTAATTAGCTACATGAGAGGCGGCGGTGTGATAACATGAGAGGCTCAGTGCGCGGGGAAGAAGTGGGCAGGAGCAAGTCGCAGCAGCAGCAGCAGCAGCCCGACATGCATGTTCAGGACAGACGCTATTGTAGAGAGATATGAAACAAGAGGCGACATGCTTCCCCCAAATACAGGGGGCAGGTGTCAGGATGCTGAAAGTGTGTCGTGGGTTGAATTTACAACAGTGGATTTTCATGTTCATGTGTAATGGCTTGCGATGAAGGGGTTGATGTGAACTGGTTCACAACCTTTTCTGTCGTACATACCCCTTGAGTCTTTCATTTATTTTCCAAGTACCGCCTACTTCAACTCTGCTACTGGTGATTTAGAAAGCGATCAACTCAGATTTATTAGTATTTAGGGTGTTGTTTTTAAAATAAATCTTTTTCAAACATGTTACTGTAAATGGCAGCATTTCCCTTGAACATAATATTGATACAGTTTCACCATGTTTTTTTTAATCTAAAATGTTTGTGTGCCTACAGGAGTCCACATACCCCTGTTTGGGAAGCACTGTGTTACAAAAAAGACAAAATATCCCCGTCATTTTCAAAACATATACAAATACAAGAAGGATTTTTTTTGTTTGTTCATACTGTCACCACATACTTCTTGAAACAGTTACTTAAATAATACAATCTCTAGTCTTATGATTGCTACCTTTAAAGCTTTTCAAAAATATATGCCCATGACCTGACTTATGATGATGCCATATCGGTGAAAAATGTGGCAGGCACCGCCAGGACGTGAAGCCCGTCCGCCTCATGGTGCTGCACCGTTAACTGCACTAGACAGAGGGACATGTGGACAGGCAGCCAGTGTCACTCCGAGTTCATCTATTTCATTTCTGCCGGAAAATTACTGCTGCGATTCAGATGAGTTTCCAATAGCGCTGCGTGTTCAAATTTTAATTTAATTTTTGACACTGTCCCTAAATCCCATCATGACACGAGCAGCTGCAGCCGGAGCAAGAGCAGGAGGCGGAGGACTGAGCAGCCCCCGTCATTTACAGCACATTATCAAGTTGGGCAAATCCATCCTGCTCTTTATCAGATAACACACCAGCCTGCACAGCGCACACACTGACACACAGATACATTATAATAGAATATTTAAAACTCTTAGAATCTACTTTGCTTTACACTTTCAAAAAAAATAAGAAAGAAAGCTATTGGATTTAAAGATTTTATGCAAAATAGTAGATCAGTAAATAAGAAAATGAAAAACAAACACATAGAGGAATAAATGTAATGCACGTGCTCCCTGAAAGCTGGAAGATTCCTCATGCACATAAAGCAGGAGCTGTTTCTTTGTTGCTGAATGTGCTGCACCTGAGCCGGGCTCGGAGCTGCCCTGTGCAGGCATGCATGAGCGTGCAGAGCGCAGCAGGAGCAGGGTGCCATGTGCGCATGTATGACTCTGTGATGGAGGCGGAGGCAGCACTGGGATTAACACACTACATCAACAGCACCACAACGGAGGACCCATGGCGCACTCGTGGCCACACATGTAAACCAAGGCCAAAAATAGGTCAGTGGAACAAACACAGACTAACTCATGCTCCAGAATGCACTCTGAGAGAGAGGGACGTGAGCCATGGAGCCTGTGAACCCCCACACGCCGGCTCTGACGCCCCCCTGCAGACAGCCCCCTCCTCTGAGCTGAACAACCACGTTTAGTCACCCTCGACCTCTGGACCTTTAGCACGACTCTCTCGTTGGCGGCACTTGTTCTTGTGCCCTAAGCGGAGCAGTAGATAAGCGCGACAGACCACAGAGGCTGTGGTTTGTATTTCCTCAGCAGCGAGAAGCACAGATTGTGTCTGCACAATTCTGCACTAAATCTCTGAGTTGAATTGGCTGTTTGAAGAAGACACCGGCATAGCCGTTGCATCAAAGCCATTAGGAAAGTGGCTCTCGTAGGCTCCCTCTCCTCTCCCTGTCACACTCATGCAAATGAAAAGCCAGGAGTTGGCAGTCTGTGAATAGCAGCACTTGCCTACTTGTTACTCGGAGCACAGATGGACATGCATGCAGCTTGCTCTTACCTTTCATCGCTGAAATCACAAAATACATCATTAAGCTTCCAGTCCATATGAGAGTGAGTATGTGCAGCGCAAAGCCTTCCACTGCTGTCTCAGCAGCAGCTGGCCACCACAGCTCTGCCTCTCAGCCTGCGAGCATGACCACACCAGAATCCATGTGACTGTGACATCACACCCCGCCTGCCTGGCACCGCCCCCTGCTCTTTGATTGGCACAGCATGCAGCCAGTAGGGGCGCTGAGAGCTCAGGCGGGAGCTGGCTGTGCTCCCGCTGGTTGCAGATCTTGTAAAGAGATGGTAGACACAGCACACTCAACTGTCTCCTAAACATCATAGCATGCTGTACATCTTTATTTTCTATCCTTCTACTACTATTCTTCTATAATTAAATATTAGTATAATAGTTTATTATTGTTAAATATATTCATAATTTAAACATATTTGAAACAAAATTATGTGGTTGTGCACGTAATTATATAGCTGCCATTTCTTTGTTTATTTAGCTTAGGGACCTACATATTGAGGGATCCTTTTAATAGGAATAAAAGTAAGAGGAAATACTGATCCCAAAAATGCATATGTTTTGCATGTGCTTTGATAATGTCCTGTCTGCAAATATGTATGATGTAGACATACCTCCCCCTTACACCCCCCACCTCTCTCTCTCCCCCCCTCCTCCTCCTCGCTCATCCGCTCTCATATGATAATCTGTTCTGACTCCTAACCAGCTGCCTCTCTCTGATACAATATTCTGGTTTTAGTGCAATCCAGCCTTGGCCAAAAACCACATCGCACTTGGCATTTCCCGGAATAAGCTGTAGCTGGAATACTAACTACCAAAATATTATGCCAAGGAAATCATATTTTTATTGCCGACTCCCCTCTCATTACTCCGGAGGAGACCTTTTTATTATGTATGTGTCCTGATCTTAAGCACCATCTTCATTTGTTGTGCCTGTATTTATGGGAGATAGGCAACAATACATAATATGCAAATGAGGTGTCAGCAGGTGCAGGTATAAATCTTCTCCTGGACATGTTTTATGGAGACCTGCAGTTGATCCATTACAATCGCTAAAGCCATTAACTAGCGGCGTGTCAACTGCGGCGCTCTGCTAACGGCTAATGAGTGCAACCTGAGAGTATGGTACAGAGGGCAAACATGAGAGGGAGCAAACGTGCAAATATTCACCCTGACGTGTGGGAAACGAGGAGGGCTCCTTGGTCTTATTGACCGTTGAACTGTGATATATACGCCTGCACAGTTTCCTTCTCAAAATAAATAATGCCGTTTCAGTGTGGCCTGACCCTCTGAGCAGACAAAGTCAACAAAATCTGCACCGCTCCCTAAGGGGTGCTTGATCAGGAGCACCCTGATCAAACTCACAAAGTGTAACCAAAACAACCATCATTGCAAAATCCAAAGAGCTGGAAAAAGTGTCAGTGATAGTTGCACCTTATTTTTCTACATTTGTAAATAGGTGGTGAGACGCAGCCTCGTCTACAGTTTGAAAAATACTGTTCCAAAAGCTTGTAAATTGCCTTTTACAGAAAAGTGCCATGTTTCTCATAGTCGTCTCAGAGTGTTGTGAGGTCATTACAGAATGGCTCCAGTCCAAAAAAACATTTCTATACATACATAAAACTTAATTTAATGTATCTAAAAGTATTCCCAAAATGACTGTAATAACACTGCAGTATACAGTACCCCAAAGCCTGTTCATAAGCAGTGCATTAAGCATGCATGATGAGTGTGTCCCAGTGGACAGTTGTGAGCAGTTCCTCTGACAGGACGCCGATACCTCACGCTCACTCTTTTTCATTAGAGCATCGACCGAACCACAAAGGCCCTGATAATCAGCCCACGTCTCTGTGGCACTGAGGTCTGTCTAGGCTCCTCATTCTCACAGTTCAATCTTAATGCGTTCACCAAAACAAACACCTTCATTCATTTTAGAAACACTTCTTTTACCCACACAATGTTGACAAATGAAATAGCAGAAGTGTTTCATTCTTAAACCTTTATTAATCTGAAATGTAAGTGTGTTTGTGAGGGATCAGTGGGAAACGAGCTGTAAGAATGAGAGCAGGCTGTGGGTCTTTGTTGATTGGTCGGTTTTGTGGAGTAAAAGTAAAGTAGTGACAAACACTGACAAAACATTGTATGCTCAGAGACGCAGTATTAGAGAATACAGGGGTGAACAAAACTAAACCCTATGGCCCGTTTTAGGGGAATAGCGAGTGTCCTCAGATGGCCAGCATGCTCTCTGGCACAGCATGGCACAGTCTGGCTCATCTCACAACCCATATCACTGACTTGGTGTGCGTATAATATCGCATAGACCTATGAGTCCATTCGCTTGTTCTGAACGCTGTCTGCCGTGCCCATCTGGGCCTGCAGCACCATTACCAGCTCCAAGAGGTTCTTCATGAAAACAATACAGATCAATTTAATATAGATGCCAGAGAGTGGAGGGCATAATATTAGAGCCATAACAGCCCCAGCCCACACCACACAATCATAAACCAATTTAGGACCATTCCAGGCAATTTCCGGAGGGCTTCCACTAGTGGGAGGACTTCAATAAATCACGCGGACACCAAAAGAATATCTGTTTCGGAGCGAAGGGAGTGCTGCGAGTGTCTGGAGCCATGCACAGGTTGGGGTTAAAAAGACGCGCTGGAATGTACTGTACAGGTGTGTATATCTCATTACGGCTGATTGTGTAACTCATTACGGCTGATGGAGGAGCAGTGACGCCAAAGCTGTTTGTCAGACAATTACAAAAATAGAGAGGGGACCACGGGAGGAAGGCATACTCAGTCTTCAATCTCTTTAAAAGTGCAAGATGAGTAGAAAGTCTATTCTGTTAATCTGATAACTGCGGCAAATTAGTGCGGCAAAATATGAGGAACAATTGCGATATATCCGATAACTGTGTTGACCAGCGCGATAATGTTATTGTGATATTTTACCTAAACCCTTTTGAATAAAAAAAATAAAAAAATATCCTAAGAAATTTAAAACTTAATCAGGATCAAAACAAGGCCAAAATGGAACTAAATTGGGAAAGAAAAGAGTCATCACTTTTTCATCATGGTGTCAGACAACACAGACACTGGAGGCAAGGCGGGTTGAGTGTCTTGCCCAAGGACACAACAAAAGGAAGCATTGGCAGGAAAATACACAAGTATTCATTACAAAATTTGGGTAGACTTTACTTTCCAGGCAGCTCAGTCATAACCAGTATTAGGATGCAAATAGGAAGGTTTCGAGGAACATGTTTATTGCAGCCATGTTTCCCTATCAATACCAAGAAATATTAAAATGTCTTGTACTTTTACTTTGTTACTTCCTACCACTGGGAATAAGACACCAGGTAACAAAGCTGCATTTGCATCCTGGATAATACTTCATTTTAAATTGATGGCAGCACAGTGAGCGTCACAGTCAGATGAACAGGGTGAGATGCTACGTATGAATGCTAAAGGAACAAAAGCTTGATTTGGATTTCTCTGGGTGCATGTAAACAGTGGCTGTGGCAGCGCAGCCCCAGGCCAGCTCAGCACTATTCACACCGCTGCATCTGTCAGTCTGTGCACACAAAAAACAGCATATTTATAGAAGAGTGGGGTCAAAAGGAGAAATATGAAAGCATAAGATTGCTACATAGGTGAAGTGTACAGCTGTCAACTGTCACCAAATCACAATCAACAACACGCTCTTATAGAATATGTGTGACAAGGCTACAGCCTTTTGTTATACCGCCACAGGTATTAATAGAACTGGCTCTAAAGACGGCAGTGTAAAAATACAATTTAAATATATATTTCTGAATCAGTAGAATGAAATGATTGAGATGGTAAAAGACGGTGTCACTACGACAAGCAGAGTCATGTTATTGCAGAACTTTTTGAAATCAGTGCAAGTATTTTTTAAGAATTTGTGAAGTGAACAAAATAAATATAAATATATATATTGTTTTTATTACAATATGAAAAGTAAAGAAGATGTATAGAAAAGAGAGCGTAGGTTTGCCACCCCGAAGTAGCTTAACCTTCTGGTTGGTGAGAAACATGTGTATAAACTGATCCACTTGGTAAATCAGGAATGACTTTGGAACGCTACAACTAACAATTTAAACTTAGCAGGCTTAAACACAGAGAGAAGTGAATGAACAAAGAGCCACTGCCAACACTTTGAGAACCTTCATAAGTTCATATAGCACAATACAAATGCAGGCTCTGGTCTTTAAGATAAGATAAGATAAACCTTTATTGATCTCACAAAGGAGAAATTCACTTGTTACAGTCGGCGTTACTTCACAGTCTTATTGTACAGTCTGACAGCAGAGTTTAGCAAATACATGAAAAAAACTAACAGCCACAACAAACCACATTGGAGGAAAAACGAGCAAGCCATATGTGCAGCGACAACTGTAAAATGTTAATGAAGAAAAAAAAGTGTTGTTTTGGAGTAAGTGCAGTGTGTGTACCCTCCTGAGGACAGAGGATCACCACTCACACGCCCCGCTCCAACCTCCTCCTGCTACGACCCACTCTCTTCCCATCATTACAGCCATAAGCAGACCCTCTCCAGCCGCCGCCCGCCCGCAGGCCCGTCAGGAGAACATGCAAGAGGATCATACGTTCTGCTGGTGACTCCCGTAAGTTGTTGAAAAGGGCAGAGCGGGGAGCTGGCCTTTGAGGCACAAGTTAACGAATGAAGTTCATTATTGAGGAGCCGAGCAGGAAGACCCCCCGGAGTGTGTGATGTATTACCCAGCGCCGAGCGTGCACTCTCCCCCAGCATCACAAATAAAACCTGGACAGGTACGGGGGGAGGGCAGAACGGGGGCTTGGTTAAAATAGTTAACCTCTAAGCTTACGCAAGAAACAAAGAAATGTGCCATACAAGTTCTACGCAACTCACTGTAGTCTAGTCAGAATATTAGGCTGAATCTTCCAGGTAAGACCCTATGGAGGTGAGTTATTTTGGAAACATTCATGTTTCATTCCACACCTTCACATCGACTATCTGTTCATTTGAACACTGACGCTAGTACTGTATATCGACATCATCACTTCACAGGGAATAGTCTGACATACGACAATATCATGATAGTGACAGATCAGATATAAATCAGCTTGGTTGGTTGGAACTGATGTCCATCAGCTAAACAGTGTCTATAGTGATAGAAAACCAGGGACCCCAAAGTAAGGTGGGTCCAGGGACATGCTGACATTGTTGGACAGGTAAAACAATTGTCTGCTGAAGGAGATGACTCATTTCACACAGCTCTGTCGAGACATATTGTAACTGTGTGAGCAGCATGAGTCGTGACCCTCAGACTGTATTTCTCTTTATTCTTGAGGTAGAACTTGGGCTCAGTGGCTGCCCTCCTGCAGAGGCTGATCTCTGTGTGGACAGGACACTTTTACTGTTGACTTATGAGGATGGCGCGGTGCAGGGGAGTGATTCATCACCGAGCACGCTCCTCCTGCACTCTCACACATTAGTAATGTGGTCCGCTGAGAAACACTGCTGTCATCGGCCCCAGCCTGGACCTTCTGAACAAGGTAGGTCAACAGCAGCGATGGCCCACTTTTAGTCTTTCACAGCACCTTTGAGTTTCCTCCGCCTCACTCAGCCACAGCTGATGGACAGGCAGAGACCAGAGGGACA
The DNA here is from genome assembly GCF_951799975.1 of Gobius niger. Classification (NCBI taxonomy): domain Eukaryota; kingdom Metazoa; phylum Chordata; class Actinopteri; order Gobiiformes; family Gobiidae; genus Gobius; species Gobius niger. The sequence goes on from NC_136863.1 coordinate 10,484,699, forward strand.
CCACTCACTCAGGTATCATAGAGAAACTAGGCAAAGACTGTTTAAAGCACAGGTTACTTCATCCACAGACAGAAGGTATGTGTGTGCATTCAACATGCTGAAAAACACTCATGATCACAGTTTCTGTATAGTAGAAAATAGTAGTAGAAAATGTATTGTCCCTGAGAAGTTTAGTTTGCATAATTTATTTGTATAATTTGATTTAAAGGTAAGGGTTTTATCATGCCATACAACCTAAAAAAGCTGTGTTTTCTCCACCAATAGCTAAATGCTTTTGATTTGTCATTAGTGTGCAATGACATTGAGTCAGATCAATAGGAGGGTTATTTCTGAGCTGCTGTGACACTTGCTATACCATGAAAAGGACACCAGAGGCATAATGTGGCATGGAGGGAACATGCAAAAGTCCACACCGACAGGCCCCATTACACTAACCACTCAGCATGTGAAGCAACTCTATTCAGTGACGATTCATCAATTTACCTTTGATTTGTTGCGTATGTAAAGCACCAATTTTGTCCTGACGCACATCATTTGTTCACACGACTGACAAAAGCCGTCGCAGACAGACTCATCGTTCGCGTTAGCTTTACAGTCTTCTTTCCGCACCGATGTTGCTACAGTCGACGTAAGCCCTGACCTTAACATCCAGGTAATGCCCCCTTAAATACCCACCTCCAGATTCCTGTTTGTCACTTCTTTTGTGCAGATTAGGTGTAAAAAGGCTATTTGAAACCAAAACACAGGATTAAGGGATAATGCTGCTCTGTGTCTTGTGAGTCGACCTTGATTCGGTAATCCAGCAGAACTGCACACTTCCCTTTCCGCAGCGTTCCATAGTCGGAGCAGCTGATGTAACGGCTGCAGCATGTTGGCACCACGCTGGGTAAAGTAATAGGAATTATAAGGAAGTGATATTGTCGGAAATAAGACCAAATGCGAAATGATTGAGAGATTGGTACCTTGACAGACATAGATATTGTGAGTGGACTGAACATACGGCTCGGAATGATCGGAAATGGCAGCGGTCTCTCCTCACAGCAAAGGCCCGGGTTTCACACAAATAAAATAAAACCGTACATAAAAAAAGTAGCGCTAGAGTAGTGCGTGTAAAACTGTTCACAAAGACAAAATGCATCTCTATAAACGTGACCTGATGCACATTAATCCAAAAAGAAAAGTTGCGATATTTCAATATTGTCATATCCTCCATCACGCGTTAGCAATTACTCCAGACTTGCACACTCCTGACCCCCCTCGCACACACCTCCAGCTCGGATATGCCCCCGCCCTTTCCCCGTGCGAGGATCTCTCTTTGAAGTCTGGTCTCCTGTAATGCTGAGCCGTGGAAACGCAGCTTTCGGTTATCAGTGGAATCCTAATGATGACTGCATGAGGACCTGACAGTGGGTTAAGCGCGCCGCTGTGTTCTCATGCCGCACGCCCACCGAAAGCACTCACACAAGCGCGAATTCAAAGCAACAAAGGGAAACGGGCCGGCTCTAATAAAGCAGATTCAACAAAACACAAGCACAATACCATCAGCACAAATGTCAATGCGCACTATCACCAAACGCCTCAGCGAGCACTTTCTACGGCGCGCACAACTTTGTTACAACCACTTTTGAAGACGATGGGATCTGGCTGTGAGCGGTAATTACCTAAGTTTGTTGTGTCTTTGTTCAAACATGTTTTATTCATTCATTCTGGTGCTTGTTTTGGGTTTTGAGGAAAAAGAAACTACCAAGCGCCTCTGGTAGGAGAAAGGAAATAATCAGACAATTACATAGTTGCAATAATACGTTTTTTTATGTGACTGGATTAAGAAATATGTTCCTTTTCCTTCTCGATGTCCCTCAAATTATTTCATGTTCAGGAGTTCAAATAGACTAACAAACTGCTGCATACACAGTACCATGCAGAGCAGTTATCACGTTGACTTAAGATATATGCTTGGTGTAAAAACAACAAAGGCTTCCAATAGCATTAGTTAAAAGGGAAATGCACCCGCATCATTTCTATATAGACATTGTGTGTGTGTTTATTTAGCTTGTGGACTGCTGAAAGGAGCTTCAGATTGTATCTGTGAACTTTGTGTGGGGATCTTGTGGACTTTTTTCATAGTAATACACTTCATGCATTGAACTATTCCTGTGTATATTACAAAAGGGTTTAAGATAAGATAAGATAGCCTTTATTGATCTCACAATGGAGAAATTCACTTGTTACATTCAGCTCTCAGAAACACTCAGGATGTGCAGGAGAGACAGGAAATGTGCAAACAATTAAATAGTGAATAGAGGTATCTTATATACAATGACTACCAAAAACTCTAAGGGGACAAAAAGCAAAAACATCTTTACATCTTGTAATGTACATACTTGTGTGTACATGCTTGTGTACATCCCAGAAATAAGAATTTCAAGATAATCAATGATAAAAGTAAACAAAAGAGCCAATCTGTCAAATTGCCACTTAACGTTCAAAATTGACTGGCGAAATAAATCATTACATCTCACTCACCGGATTAAGAGTGGATTGATTATAGTTTCTAGTTTGACTTTTAGTAATCGCTTGGACATGATGAAGTGCTTGCCACTCATTTGGCTTTTGTTGCTATGCTGTTGCCACGCTGTTGCTATGCAGTTGCCATGCTGTGACATCTTATGAGCTGATAGAAATTTGATAATGAAAATAACATAATTACTTTCGTTTGACCCAATACATTTCAAATATCCCAACACATTTTGTATAATAAAAGTGTTCCCGTGTACTTATTAATAAATAGTAAACTGTGCATTTACATAATAATTTCCATATTCTGATCAATTTAATCAATGCATTCATTTTGTAGTGCTAATTTGTGAAACGCTCGTAGTGTAAACATAATTCTGGCCGTTGTTCAAGTCTCCCTCAGGGCTTAAATCAAACGCGGCGATAGTGATGAAGTGGGTCTGGTGTGTTGCGTTGCCAACTGCTCAGCCTGGCGCACCTCTCTCCTCCTGCCCCACCCCCCTTTCATCCCCCCTCACCTGACCCCCACCACAACTGCGGCTGGAGGGGCAGAATCAGCCGCCGCAGATGGGCCACTTCTCCCGCGCTCGGCTTTGTGTCCCTCTCACACTGCCTCAGACCGTCGCGACAAAAGAGCAGTCAGTGAAGAGGAGCGGCCGCCTGTCTTCAGTCAAATTCTGTCAAAAGAGCGCTCTGAGGAGAGACGCAAATTTGGAAGGCCACAATGAACGTGCGCCCTCGGACCGGTAAAGAAGGACTACACAGGGACACTCATCAAAACCTGCGTGTCCAACAAAGTCACCGTGCTGAGAAACTTATGCAAAAAAAGAAAGAAGTGTGGCCACAAAAGCCATTTGCAATTGTACAAAATGGCAGACATTACGCTTTGAGTGAAAAATGAGGAACTGCCATATTGTGTGGAAGCTGAAAGAATGGAGAAAAATCGCACTGGCCTGGTTTACGACAAATAGATAGCTCTATTGATTTCCCTTGTACAGCGGCTGTCCATCGCTCACTGCTGTGATTACACTGACCTATTTCAGAAAAAAAAAAAAATTGCGGCCTATTATAGATTAAACCAAAATGTCTAAAAAGAAAATACTGTCTTTTCGCGGAACAAACAAACAGAAAGATGAAACATAACCTACAATACAGCCCAGCAAAAGATTGTGTCAATTTAGGAGTGCGCGTCGCCTGGAGAGAGGGAGAAACAACTTGTAGAAGTGTGTGGAGAATCGAAAAAACCCCCGTGCACCCAAACCTCCACACCTCCCCGGGAACGCCAGTGTCTGAGTGCAGCAAAAGGTAAACTTTATATGTATATGTTTTTGTTGCGACCGTAGATATAAGATTCATGAGCTGTTCTCTAATAACTCCTTTACCTTTGCATCAAATGTAATAATAATGAAGTTCTGAAATAAGACAAGCAAACTTTAAAACACTTTGGAACACACTATTATCTGTCTGGGTGAAGCCAAAACTCTACGATAAACATATGTTAAATAAAATATATCAAAGAAGTAAGAGTGGGGAAACATGAAAAAAGAAAAAGAAAAACATGATCACTTCGTAGCATCTGAAAACAATGTGGCACATGCGAGTGGTCTAGTCCTGGTTGGTTCGAGCGCACCTCCCTCCCCCATCCCGTCTACCTGGGGATCTCCATTATCAGCTGTAGCTTAACAATGCTCTGGATGCACTTTCCCACCGGAGTGCAACTAACAAATCCCCGCAGAGCTGATTCAAGGCAGTGTGTGATGAAATACCTTCAAACAGGCAGCCAGCGCCGAGCCCAGCCCACAGCAGGAGCCGCCCCGGGCCCTTCCACAGGAACCCGCCTGACGGCAAGCTCAATTAGACAGCTACTGGGACAGATTATTCTCCCAAATTGGCAATATACTGCACTATTAAGGAGCATAAATCTCATGTTTGATTAACTGCAGGCTCACCGTATGTTTCACTGCCATGTCACTGTAAAGGGATATGGGGGGTTAAATGAGTGTGAAATGTAATGATTATGGTCAATCATTTGTCTAAAATCAGCCATTGTGAAAGCAAAATGCTCCTCTTGAATATAGACAAGATGAGTGCTGAGGGGAGGAAGTGGAGCAGGGGGTTTTGACTTATTATCGGACCTGCTAACTTACATAGAAAGGATCCAACCCTTTCTATTCACAGTGCTAATACTTCCACTGTATGTTATAACTAGCGCCCATATCCCATGCAGAGAAAAGCACATGTAAACACACTCATCCACAGACCCAATCCTGCTCCTCCTCAGATGTTCGACCAACACTCTCAGCGCGAGGGCCCTGGAAGTGTTACCTTCGGGTGGGGAAAAGTGTGAAATGTTTGTACAGAGATAAAGAGTTTTACATCAAGGAACTAAAACCAGCGCACGCTCATGCCCCCTTCCCACTGAGCTACCACTTGCCGAACGCGGAGCCATATCAGCGAGCTAAACAGATGTGGCCAATTGAAAGATATGTGCAATTGCTACAGCAAACAAGCATTTTTATTGAATCACTCTTTATTGAATTAATCATGCGGTCTTTTATTACCTCAAAGCTAGTCTCTGTTGTGCTTTTAAAGTCATATCGATTTCTATAAGGCTATATGAGAAAAGCTGCTCCCGGAACAAGAAGCGGGTAAGCACCGTTGAGCTCAATAAATCTGCAATGAAGTAAAACCTGTCCATCGGCAAAGAGGTTCTTCACACAGACAGAGCGAGAGATACTCAGGCGGTGATATCCATTTTGATGTGGAAGAGTTGGGTTTGTGATGGCTCAGTGATGACCCGTGCGCAGGCGGAGGGAGGAGAGGGAGAGGGTGCCAGTGAACAGCTGCCTGTGTAATTGATATTGATGAGGGGCTGGCAGGAGTGGCGCGGTTTGATCAGTGAGGCAGCGAGGGCAAGCTCGTCAGACCTGTGGCCCCCGCGGTCCGCTCGCCTCTGGTCGGTGCACTGCCCAACAGGCTCGCTGCCCCGCTACGTCTGGGCGAGCCAACGGAGTATTTAAATATGGAAGTTGATACAGTATGGATTGCTACACATGTAAATAGTGTTGAGTGGCTTGACCAGGCTTACATTTTGAATGGGGTTGGCAGGCTTAGCTGGCAGTTGGCCAAATGAGAATTAAATGCAGTTAAAGTGATAGTCTGTAAGTTTGCAAAGTGAGGAGGAATAGAGTGAGATTTGAAAGTAAACAATCACATTCCTCCCCTCTTTAACCAGAAAGCCCTTCTGTGTCCGATGTCCATCCAATCCCTCATCCCCTCTCTATGGTCTTTATCTGAACTGTATGCTGAACTGAACTTTAGTGCACTGATGAAGCCTTACGGATAAGAGGCGAAACAACACTTCAGAGTACAGAAGATGACTCAACAACCTTTGTTGAAGACGACAACTGCTGTACAACTGAGAGCCTATACAGATATAATATAATAGACATTATAATATATTTAATCTAAATCCACCACACTTTTTTCGAGAGTAAATAGGGTGAAAACAATTATAAGAAAGACATTTGTCGCTCTATGTACCAAAGGATTAATAGCATGTGATTACTATAAGCCAATCTAACTGTCATATAATCAGCTTCATGTCCACAGAGATCCGCCCTGACCATTACCCATCCCTCGGACCTGCTCTGTAGTACCCACAGCTCTGCCCGGCTCCTACCACTCGCTGCTTCCTGTCTGAGCCGCGCAGCAATCAGCCACATGTTAAGAGCTTCTAAAGAGGGCTTCACTTTGATTTCCTCACGCCGACAAGATTTGAATATTTCGATGGAAAATGAGGCAGTCCAGCGAGTTTCTGCCCAGGGCTTTGAACCCAAGACTTGTAAATCATGCTCTTTGATTGGGCCCCCTTCCGGTGTTGGAGGTGCTAAGAGCTGAGCTAATTAAGACGGGCTGTTCAGAAATTCACTTCTATACCTATCCTGACACCAACGCTTAGAAGAAATGACATCCCTTCCACAGGAGCAAACAGGCTACACAATGAACAGAAACTCTATCTACATCCGACAAAATCTACGTTATGATTGTTCATGTGAGTCACATGAGCGCCATCTTTACAGGCTTTTATAAGTGACGGCGGCTGTAGCTGCTCGCCACAACGCAATCAGATCATGGGGTCAAATCCAGAACCTGGTGGGGCATGTACCTACCTGTCAAGTTTTGGATTTGAAAATACGGGAAATTTTCCGGTGCCCGCTACGAGCCCAATCAAGCTCCAAGACGGGTCAAAATACAATAGTTTCCCGGCCAAAACGGGAGACTTGACAGCTATGCAACCTCGCGACAACTGCCACTCAGGCTTCTGCATGCGGCAGTTCTCGCAAGGCTCGTGGCAGAGTTCAGTTCGGAGGGGCAGAGGAGTGTTTTATTCATATTATTATTATTTTATCATCATACAGGAAATTCACGGGATACAACCATAACGGGACACTTGACACTTGACATCTGGGTGAGGTGTACTTTACTGGCACTCAGGTAGGATAAAAGTAATACAAAATAAAATAAAATAAAATCTCCCCTAAAGACCCTCCCAATGAGATCTCCCAGCTGCACACATGCAACATGTCGGGAGTATGTGACAAAGTGCAACACTTGAGGTTCCACATAACACGCTTGTGTCCCGCACGCCTCGGTCTATGTACTCGCCTTGTCACGCATCTACTCTACCCCAGTACACGCAACGCTTTCCACGAGACAAGGCCCACAGCTGTTTTGGGCGACTCATGCTGTACAACAAGACGGCCTGAAAAGTTTTGTAAGCCGGGATGAGAACAATGTGGACAAATGCTGCCTTTTGGTCGGGTTTATGAAATTACTCAGAGGTGCCAAGGCAAATACTAGAGGAAAGAAGCCGCTAAAAGAAAACTATGAAGGTAAGCAACATGCTAATGTTATGCTAACACCAGCTAAAGTTGTGCTAACAGTAAACAAAATCATCTTTTTCAACAGCAGTCTGATCTTGTGAAATATTATATCTGTATGACCTGCATGCTAGTAGAGAGGGCGGTCCTCTCTCTTGTTTGTCAATCAGACGCCAGCAGTCTGTTCACGTCACATTAGTCTCGGTTCAGCGCGCTTTGGCCACGGCTAGAGGTCGGTCCCAAAACTTGTGCCTGGGTACGGTCTGCCAGTGGAAACAGCCCATTAGGAAGCATCCTCCAGATATTCAACAAGGGTTGATCTGCTTATTGTTGTTTGAGTTAATGAGGATGGAGACCATGCATTTCCCTTCTGAAACAATAAAGTCTACAAATACACATTAAAAATCCACGCTGATCAAATGGTGTCATAACCCCTATAATCCAACAGGTTTGCAGTAGCTGGTTTGAGGCGATGTGGAGGGTCTGTTTCAGCCCCCTCCTGGCCCCCCATCGGCCTGAGTGTGATAAGAGCCGGGGCAGCCTCAGGCCCCTCTCATCCACACAGTCGGCTGTCCACGCGTTACAGACAAACGCCTCTCTCTGTCTGCACGCCTTTCAATCGCACTTCACACGCATCTGGAAATTCAACAAATCTCTGGGAATCATCCACAGCACCGACCGCTTGTACCGGTTTGACTGTTCATCCATTCTGCATGAGGAGCAGGAGCGAGGCGCGCTGTTGTAATGTGGAAACACTTATGGCTATAGAACAGAGTGATTTTGTGATATATTTCTGAATTCAAGATTCTGTAAGAGGTGGATAAACATGACCAAAGCATTAGTGATTGAGAGAAAACTGAAATATTACCAACCATCAGAACAAGCAGGTTTTATACAGTAACCCCATTGAGCAGTCTATTTAATAATTATGAATATTCAAATAATTGCAATTTCAAATGAATTACTATTGCAGCGGAAACTACCTTCAACAATTCTGTTAATGTGGCCGCGAACATAAAGAACTTAACCACATCCTCTTCAAGTGCAAACTGCACCTGCACACAGCATCACGGCCAAGTCTTCAGACAAGGTTTACTGAGAGTAAAGATTACTGGAAAAATATTGCTGTCAATTCATATGGAGATGAAGGCCTAAGAGTTGTAGCAAAAATATTGTATCTTTGGAATTATTCAAAAACATAATTAGCTGATTATAATGATATGACTAAAAAACACTATTTAAGAATAATTGTTTCAGCAACAAGCAAACAAGCAAGCCTGAAATCTTGTTTTTGCCAAAAGTACAACACAACACAGTGAATGAACACTCACAAAATCACACATCAGCAAAATTAAGTCTAAAATAAATTGGCATCTGTAGTTTCAGTTCGAGGCTAAGCTGCAATGCCTTGGTAGAGGGCAGCTCTCATCTCAGGAAAAAATGCTGGCATGTGTTACTTTTAAGTGTGTGTATGTGACTTAAAATGGAATACATTTGACACAGAATCTCATTATCAGTAAGCAATGAGAGTACTTACAAGTGTGCGTCTTCTTTGTCACTGAAATACCTGGAAGAGAGAAAAAAAAATACAGATCAATTTCTATAACAGATCAGGCTTCTTTCTGGACATAATCGCGAACAAAATTAGACTTAACACTTAATAATGCATGAAATAATAAAAAGCAACTTTATTCATAAATAATTTGTCTCAATGTAATAAATGTTGAACAGTGTGGCACTCTGCACTGTGTGTGTGATCACTGATGCGTGTGTATGTTTTAGTCTATTGTTCGAAATCGTCTCTATTCATTGTTCACTAGGTGATTTTTGTCTGGTTAAGTGTGAAAAAAACATGCTGAAAAGAGTGTGTAACATGAGCAGGCACTTGAAGTGTTACAACCACTTTTGCCATTCTCTTGAGGTCACACGGCTTTGGTTGTGCAACCTGTTAAAAGTATATTTTCTTTTGTATTTATGCAGTAAGTGTGGTGAGTGGGTATAGGGCCGTTTGCAGCCTGTTTTTAGAAAGCACTGTGCAAACACCTGTGCCCACGGTGAGCCACAGGAACCACATTGCTCTGCTCTCGGCTGGCTTCTGTGCACTTTTATTTTTCATTTGTCTAACACGTAGACATTTAAACAATGCCTATCACACCTTCACCACCACTCAAGTCAATTCATACAGCAATAACATCCCACATGGAAAAGAAAAGGTTGCATTGAGTGAATGGTCGGTTCGAGCAGTCCTCCAAACAGCAGGTTCACAGGTCAGCCTGGAGATGGCGCTCTCCTTGGGTGACAAACTGGCTGCAGAGATGCCTTTTGCTTCTGCATGCTTGGAATTTGGAATCTCCCTAGTGACACAATATAATGCATCTGAGTTCAACAAGAAGAACAAGAAGACAACATCAAACTTACTCAAAGCTTAGAATTGGATCAATAACTTTTTCTTCTCATTTTAGAATTGAATGAGAATGTCTTAAATAAGGTATAAATGTTTGAATTACAACTATTTCACTGGATTTGAGGGGATTTTCTACTCAAAAAAAGGGGGGGGGGGGGGGAGTGTGTTGCCCCAAATATGAGGATAGAAGAAAATTTAGCTTGAAATGACAAGGGTTACTTATTCATTTGCCAAATTTAAAACCGACTCAAATCCAGGTGAGATTCTTTATTCAAATTATTTCAACTTGTTTATAACAACATTTTTCCAAATGAATTGAAAGAATGACATTGTTTTCGCATAAACAGAAAACTAATGACATTGTTATTTTACCCTTTAGAAAATAAAGCTAAGAACAAAGCGGTGTGATTTGTTTTCAGCAGAACACACGGTGGAAGGAGGGGACCTGTCAGCGTGTTCTCTGATCACATTGCGTTGCATTGTTTAAGCACTATAGCGTGTGGCGCTGTCTGCTCACAGGGACAGGTTAACCTGCGCTCTTATCTGCAGGGGGCACACATCCTGTAAACAGACACAGCGGCGGCCCAGACTGACAGCGCTGTAATGGAGTCGCGCTCGCTCTGACGCTGACAGCCAATGATTATCATGGATGGGTAGTGCTGGGCAGCCTCCTGCGAGACGCGCCGTGCTCCGGGCTTGTTGCGCCGTGACATTCAAAGTTACAGTCTCCTTCATATAATGGAGCTGTCCTCTCAGCTCACTAATGGGAGCGATCCATTTAACCTGTGCCAGAAACACACAGACGAGGAAGTTCCTAATGCGAGGCCACTCCCGGGGGGACGTCACTCTCCCCCCGGCTGCTCCCTTCCTGCTGCTTGATTCATTGACTGGCGCTCCTCACTTATCCTCATTCACTGTTCAGTCTGGGGAGACAGGGGCCCGCGTCCCGCCGACTACTCCACATGGCATTGCTGCACACCCGGCGCACACAAGGACACAAGCCGAGCGGTGGAGCGGACCACTGCTGAGGCTGGTGACAAACAACCAGACAACTATACCGAGAGAGCAGGAGCCACTGAGGAGAGGCCGCTCTGACAGAGGGAGAGGGTCATCGCTCCTCCCCACCTCACTGGTTTATATGAGCGTCTGAATAATGCAATGGGACGCTCATTTCATCCAATAAATGATCTAGTAGAGTTACCAGCTAACTACCATTTGTGAGAAATCTTACAGGCGATGAAGGCAATTATGATCTCAGTAGTTTGGAGCATAAGCTTAACTGAATAAAACTCTGAACTGCTTTACTGGTGTTGCATCTTTCACAGTCACTGAAACTATTCTTTTCTCGCAGTGACACACTTTGTCATACGAGTCGTTTTATTCCTTTACATGCATTTGTTTAATGATTAAAAGACCCTATGATTCTAATCATCTGCCCCCAAATATACTCAAAGACTAATCCACGGAGAGGCCGACTCTCTGGAGGGGCCAGAGAGAAAGATGACTTCTGTCTCCCGGCGCTGTTATTTCTGCTCATTTATAATTGGTTTTAACTAAAAGCACTCTACAGGTTACTTCAATGTATCGCTATGGAATTGTCTGCAAATAGAAGATTTACATCCAAATTAGTTTTGGAGGACACCACAGTCCTCGTCAGGAGAGGCAGGCGGACACAACGCTGAGCCGAGCTGTGCATCACTTTTGCTCCATGATATCTAAATATTAGGATGCAGCATTTATTATATATACCCTTCATCCACACATATATAATTACAACTAGAGCATGAGGCACTGATGCCGGCAGGCTTAACAAATGTCCCAACATGTGGTAAAAACACAAAATCAATAAAGCGGTTAATACTTCCCTTGTCTTGCGATGTAATGTTTATTGTATCCATACAAGCTGTTGAGAACACGGTCAGAAAATCGTCTCTTAAATTGCAGCAACAGTCTCTTGTCACATTCCACTGGTGATATACCATACCTATTCTTATACACAACTCCACAGAGAGTCATTCATGTCATAACAATATTTACTGCTGCATGCTCTTATGCACAGGACGTATCTGTATCACACTCAGGAGGATCACTGAGGTATGGAAACGCCCTCAGAAGGAAGCAGCTAACTAAACATGGAACCACTCAATCAGAACCCACCCAGGAATTCATTCTGAAGTAAAGTGTAGAGAAAACTGCGCTCAGAGCAGCACGCACGCACAGGTGCACCGGCACATGTATCCAGGGCCAGTCCAGCTCAAGGACCAGTCCAGGACTACTTTAGGGTCTGTGCCCACAGCAAGGACAAGTGCAGTTTGGGGCCCACTTCAAGATATGCCCACAGAAGTCGCAGGGCCAAAGTAGGGCCTAGTTCATAGGTCAGTCAAGATCCCAGTCAAGGAGGCCAGTACAGGGCCAGTCTATGTTCAGTGCAAGCCCATTTCAAAGACAGTGCAGGGACAGTGTGGGGATTACTTCAGCGTATCTCCATGTTCAGTCTTGGGGCTGGTCCAAAGATAGTCCAGGGCAAGGTCTGGGGCCAGACCAGTCCAAAAGCTTTGTTGTAATCATATTTAACTTCACTGTGGATGCACGCCCACTACAAAGAGTGTTTAACACACAGTAGGTCAGGGTTCTGTCTATCTCTCTCTTTTTTTTTTTACCCTGTGAGCTATTTTGATGCAATACATACCTGTATGTCTTCTTATGCTTTAAATACATTTCAATGAGAGTTAGTAACCAAGAAGATATTTAAACACTATTAAATAAAATGATTTGAGTGTCCTCTTTATATATTACATTATCTAAATGCTTGGCCGTTGAATTGTGTTCAGTGTGTTCAAAACAAAGACAAAGCACATCTTAAATGTGACTCATTAAGCGTAATTAGAAAGGTAGAAAGGCTTTGGTGAGCTACTTCAAAAGGGCTGGAAAAAGGCTCCCAAGCTGCAGTAGGTCAAACACACGTAGATTCAATGTTACAAGGCTTTCATTATGAAAACTGCCATTGAGAAATGCATATAGTATCTTTCTGCAATTAGCTTAATTAATGACAAAACAAATAATGTGATTCTAGTTGTAGAGAAACAGAGATCCTTCTGAGATCCTTCTGTTGTACGCTGCTCTATGCACATCAAAGGTGTTGTTGTTGTTTTGTATTGGACGATTGTAGAAGTAGCAATTAGTAGTAACATGAGATTCATTTTCAAAATCATATAAGAGCATTTCCTGAAGTATTTTGACCTCTCGAGAGGAAGATGACTCTAATATTATCCAAACATGCATCAACAAAACAAATTACAACTCCAGGTACATACTACCTGGCAAAGCGACAAAGTGGATGAACCCTCAAAAGGTCAGTTTAGGGCCTTAAAACTAAAGCACAGAAATGGATATCCGTGAACCAGAGCCCGCTGCTGCCTTGATGACAGCCAGTTCAGTAGTGGCTGACTCGGACATCCAGTGTATTGGATATCACTCATTACTATCATTTCTCTGCAGAAGGTCTAATAAACGCGGGTCTAGGGGGAAGGATCATTGTATGTGTGTTCAAAGTCCCGCTCCCACTGCACGGGACTGGGCTCTCCGCTCAAATAAGGACCCCCAGTAATTGCAGGGATGGGAGGGAGCAGCGCGGCCGTTAGGATCGGCTCTCAGCACTGGCCAATAAGCCGAAATCCCCATCTGAAGCCTCGCATGTAATGAAGACCTCTACAAAGCATGTCCATCATTCCACTTATTCATCTTTTTGCCCATCTGCATTAATGAACTGAGATGTGCAGTTTCTTGAAAAGACACCGGCCCATTTGGGATTAAAGTGGAGAGTCGTGTAAGCATTGTGGCAGGGGCAGAGGTGCAATGAGCGATAATGACTCTACTAATACTCAAGCACTACTATACGTATTTGTGCTGGAGTAACCTTTTGGAGGAAATTGAGAAGTTTCAGTTATTTCACAATTTCACACATGCATCCATACGAGCAATCACAATGTCACATGATCATCAGGGGCTGTGATAGCCATTTTACTGTTTAAAATAAATAATAATAATGATAGTTCTATGATTCGGAAAAACAATGTTCACAAAGAGGGCATTGCTTCCCTTACCCTGTAGCAGATTGTTCATTTTATAAAACAGCGTTATTGGTCTGGATGCCTCATCTGTTGCCCACCATTCACCAAAACATCCATCGAAAATCGCAGGAGTAAACAACAACAGCAATTGCTCGTATGACTACAGCTTGATGTCCATCATAATGCTCCAGTGTGAAAAGTGGACTCCCAAAAAGCTTTTCAGTTTTTACACGAGTAAAAGATTAAGTTACTCTTCCCTTTATTGTTTTTTGGTGTTGTCTGAATTTTGCATGATGATAACAATGATGATGATGATGATGACATTATTATTCATTATCAACAACAATTATTTCCTTCCTTTTTTTGTTGCTTAAAGGCCATATTCGATATCCTTCAAAGCAGACATTTTACCTTTGTGTGTAATTATAAAGCCATTTTATTGAACGTGAATTAGCGGCTTAGTTAGAAATTTGTGAGAGTTGCTTACAAACTCATCCATGTTAAGAATCAGGATTTTAGGAATCCATTAGGAAAGTTAGCAATGAGTTTGGACCACAACTAAAAATTTAACATTCACACACTCCCTCTTTCATTATTTGAAAATCCCCCAGAAAATCTGGTGTAGAGTCTATGATTATTCAGGATGATATTCTCTCTAGTCCAGGGCAATCAAAGTTTAGCAAAGTAACCGATTTCTGACACCAGTCACATCGTTACAATTAACAGTGAGCAAAGCAACGTCTCTTCAATTAGCTCTTGGACAAAAAAGACCAAGAAGCAACTCGGCACTTAACGCTGCATCTATTTTTCATGCCTTCCATGATTAAAAAGTGTGCCCTTCATGTTCTGTGCGGATCAAAGCTGGCGCTATACGCAGGAGTTCATCAGCTCCTCCATTTGGAGGCAACAGAGCTGTGGCAAACGCACTGCTCCTGTAGCTCTACACACGTGTGATACCGGGACATCCGCGCCGGTGCGAGCTGCGGACTATGATTAATAGAACACACATCATACGTTCCTCCAGCGTTTTCAAAGCTAACATAACACAGCCGGTACACACGAGGCTCACCCAGCACGACGAGACCGATGAAAGGCTTAAGCATATTTCACACTGCAAAAACACTACAGTAGGTTAAAGGTCTGATATTATGCTTCATGAAGTACTTTGAACCCCTTTAGCCTTTGTATGTATGATTGTAGAGGAACATGCCTTTAATGTATGTATTTACAAAGTACCATGTGCCGCATAACAATGAAAAAAAAAAAAAAAACAATGGACCACAGCGTTTTGAGCAGGAGATGGAGACAGATATGCAAGATAACGGAAACATTGTGCAACTCAAACAACTACATTTAGAACTATGTTATTTTTTATGATAAGAATACAGCATTGTGAACATAGTTGATAGCTAAAAGGTCCTCTTAAAGCAGTACTAAGTAACTCATGCCCCTAGAGGCCATAAGCGCCACTGCAGGTGTCGTAGCATGTTGCAATTTTTTACTCATTAATTGTCCGTGAGAGTAAAT
Organism: Gobius niger; assembly: GCF_951799975.1. Lineage (NCBI taxonomy): Eukaryota > Metazoa > Chordata > Actinopteri > Gobiiformes > Gobiidae > Gobius > Gobius niger. The sequence goes on from NC_136863.1 coordinate 10,500,097, forward strand.
ACTACGCTGACAGAAAAGACAAAGAGAGAGAGGGATATTGTACATCCAATTACACAATGGAAATATTTTTTTTTCACTCAAACTTGGCTGTAAATACTGTTTAAGTGGCGCTAGCCCGCAGTCAGCTTTGCCCGTTGGCCTGTTAGCTTCTTCTTCGTGATTCCATTAGTGTGTATTGGTGGCAGCGAAGTTGCAATTGTAGTTTTCTGGCCAGAGACACCAGGGGGAGATGAAAGACCCCCCAATCATGCCATTAACACTTGTATTACCACCAGAAGAATTTATTCAAGTACACAAGTTACTTAGTACTACTTTTAATCTTAATTTCAACAATCTATTTTCGTATTAGATATGAGGTCTGTCTTGACTCGTGATTTTCTTTGACTTGTTTTGATTGGGACTGTTACTGTCGATTTCAAAGAACATTGGCAACAAAAACAATCAAGAAAAACAATAATTGTTTTCTACCTTTTCTATCAATTGTAAATCAAACAGACAAAAATAAGAACTGCCGTAGAGCAATTATTTAGGTCCAAACTATAACCAAACTCATACCTAAGCAAAGTAAATCTAAATTAGCCAAACCTACTCATTGAGATAAATACTCTGAAATCCTTTTAGCGACTGTTGAAGTTATTTTTTGCAGTAAAGGTCGGTGTCTCAGGTGCGCCCCTCCCCACCGGATTCTCTATGTAAATCTAGTGGGCGGATCCAGTTGCAGAGAGGAGACACGGCAGAGAAACACACGCACCTCTCAGAGTAATCAACAGAGCTGCCAGTGCTGAGTATTTATTTGTCCCACTGACTGCGGAGTAAGTGAACGCCACGGGGCTGCTGTCTGCACCACGCTGAGAGAGCCCGGCTCCACAGTAACAAGACACATGATGAATGGAGGCTGCGGGCTTTCAACATTTTCAAATCAAACGTATAAGACGCCTTCAAAAGGACCGACAAGCGCTCCGGAGCGGTCAGGACTTTTCAAACCATCAAAGTTTAGGTTTGTGTAATGTGCGAACATGGATTACTTTAGAACAATACTTCAAACAACCTGTAATGCAACATCCATTTCCAGAACAGACTAGTATTTTAATTGGAAAGGCTGGAACAAGTAGACCAGCAGAGAAAGTTAGACTTTTCTGAGGTTTTTCTTGTTAATATGATTTCCTCATCATAAATACATCGGAATTTTGTTTTTTGTTTCCTTGCCACATTTTGAGTAATCCGTCAGTGTTCCTCTCGGAGCTTAAAATGTCCCACTGCATGATGTCATGTAGCGGTAATACATTTCTGTGTTTTCAAATTTCAAGTATTTTAATCCAAATTGTTGTGTTGAATAGGTTACAATCAGTGCTTAAATTGCCTTCACTACACATGAAGTAAGTAAGCGAGTAAGTAATTAAGTGCTTTATAATTGTAAAACAAAATTGCGTTCAGGTGTTGGGTTAGTCCTGAGTAGGGCCAAAATAATTGCGATTAACGATATTATCACAATATTTGCTTATGGTTAAAATATCATTGAAACTCCAGAAATGATGGGGATTGAGCAATTATTAAATATTTCTCTCCGTTGTCTGCTGTAAATGTCATATTGAGTGAAACAAAGTATTTAAAGGGACACTGTGCAACATTTTGGACTATACTGTTGTCATCAATACAAAACATGCAGCTAATGAGCAGCTCGACACAGAAAATGCCATTTCTGCAGAGAGTAATCAAAGAATGGATTTGGATGAGGAATTAACTAGGGCTGAGACAACTAATCGATTAATCGACGACTAATCGATTATTGATTGAATAGACAACTATTTTAGTAATCGATTAATCACTTTCTGGTTCACAGACTCAAATACTGCAAAAATGGCATGAAAATTTAGTATTTTTGATGTTTTTCATAGTTAGGGTCTGTAGTGTTTTGTACATTTTAAATTTCATGAATATCTGTCTGTGTCTCATCCAATCAGAAAGCAGTATTAGAGCTAAGAGCCTCCTACAAACATTTCCTTTAAGTTTACTCCACCACATCCTCAAGCAGCACCACTTTAGCTTTATGTGATAAAAAAAAAATAGAAACATTTTTAATTAACGATTAACACAATTATTGTTTATGGTCCCGTCCCTAGTCCCGAGCAGCTGCGACTGAGTGTGGGCCAAACTGACCAGCATGTTTTTGGAGCTAGCACCCAGAGGAAACCTGGATGGCTGCCTTCAGTTCTCCTGTGAAACGGTGCACCGCCTCCTGGGTTTGTCCCTGTTTCAAAGCGTGGTGTCCTGCACTGGTTAGCTCCACCCCCTCTTCCTTCCTCTTCCCCCTGAACTGGTAGCAGCTTCTGTTTTCAGCTTATCCCCACACTTCAATCATATGCTTATACTTGTTTTTCTATAGATTATACACCAGTGAAATGCCAAGGGTAAGGGGAGGCCTGAATTATGCATGATCTTTAAACATATGATTAGAAACACTAAATTTGAATTTTCAAAGAGCAATTCCTGCTCACAGTTTTCCCAAGTCAGCTTGCTTCAAAAAAAAAAAAAAAATCCGTCATACACAAGAAAAAGTCCGGAAGGCAGCTAGTACCAAAACTCATATCAACTACAGTGTTTGCCAATAAGGAATCAGTGAAGTGACAAGTTCTCCATTAAAAAAAACATATCAATAACGTTTCAATAAACAGCCTGTGTTTGGATTGTAGAGAAACAAAATCGATCGTAATCCCTTAGTGATGTGTGTCTGTAAGAGCTAGCGTCTCACCACTGTACTCCGCCGCACTAATAATTAATAACATAGTCTATAAGCATTCCATTAGGTGCAAGCAGCTGTCATAAACATCTTAATTAATTTACAAAGCAAGCAACCAGGGAATTGTGGCGACGTAAAAATCTGCTTTCCTCTGCCGCTCCATAGCTCTGGAACAGATCGGGCTCCTGAATTTTTAAACAGGGCTTTCATGTTCTCTGCAGCACTAAAGAGGCTTTGAAGAGCGCCTTGTTGGGGCTGCACCTCTCAGACCACACCGCCCGGTCGACTGTTCCTCCACACAGCGACAAGAGGTGAGCCGGAGTGTCGGGGAATCTCTGCCTCCTCCTGTGTTAGCAGCGAAAGGTTATGTAGCCAACAGGGAAGTATAGTGTGTGTGTGTGTGTGTGGGGGGGGGGGGGGGGGGAATATACAGACTATAGCCTTTCTTTGTGTTGTTTTGGATCGAATTAGTGAATCAATAAATCATCTGAAAGTTTGTTTTACACCACAACGATCCCATATTGGGGGGCATTTTTCATTGATTGATTTGTATTTGAGACTAAAGCCATTAAAACATACACTGAATGCCTTGGCTAATCCTTTATCTGGAGAATTTCCCGTACTAAACAATTAAAAATGCTCTTTTACATCCAACATTGACAGTGAATCCTGCGTCTTTCCATTCACAGTCCACACACTGATCATTTCAGCACACAAATCAAATTTTCTATCTTGTGTATCTCATTGCTATTTAGTTTATTTCAAAATACTTCACTACCCATTGTTGCCAGCATGCGGTGAAAGACATCAAATCCAAGTATTTTCTTTGCAGTGACAGAACAAGCGCCGGTTTCCATATGTATAGATTATTATGCTAATTTCTGGGGAGTTTTAAGCAATGAGCTTCAAAGTCTGGCGTAAAAAATATTCCCGCAAATGATTCACTTTGACATTCACAAATTTCAAAATGGAACCAGCAAAAGGGTCAACAAATACATCTCAACACATTCATGACTATAATTTTCATTTGACGTGCAGCATTGCATTTGAATGTGGCCATTACTGTGGGATGATAGCTCTGTTTGGCCTCTCCGCTCAGCTCCACGGTGGCTCCGTCTCGAGCCCGTGCCATATTAGCTTAGCCCGGCCGCTGTGACAGGCCTCAATGCTAAAGCAGACCAGAGGCGCATGATCAAAGGCAGCCGTCCCTTCTCATTACAATGCACTGATGTGATGCTTCCGCAGCTCACGGCTCGGCTCTCACGCTGCCAAGGACCTTCCAGATATCTCAAACTGCTACACCGACTGCATGTGTGCCTGCGATTTTAAAATGTTATACATTTTAAAAGCATTCTGGGAAACGTTAAAGGGGCCACATCATGCAAAAAGTACTTTTTCTTAGGCGTTTGGCGATGTGATGTTACAGTGTTTCTAATCAAAAACACTTTGGCCAAGTCTTCTACTGTTGAAGCGCTCAGATCAGTATTTCCTGGATTTTGTTGCATCATGGAGACTCATTTTAAACCCCATACTACATCAGCAGGCCTGTTTTGCGTTCAAAGTGTGTTCATCACGTTGCCAACAATTTGTGGCATGCCATTAGGTGAAAGTGGAAGCTTGTTTTAGCAGTTTTATAACGTGACATTCCCATTACTGCCTGCAGAGGGCCATTTCAAATCTCCTGACCAGCCCATTCTCACTCATTACTGTCTTTTCTTTACATAAACATTATTCCAACTGCTAAGGTAAGCAAAGGAATGTTTTTAAAGGGATATTTCAAGATTTTTGACATAGGGCCTCATTTCCTAGTTATCCAGAGTGTTGCTGATTTATGGAGATATGTTTTTCTTAAATTCATGCAGTTCTTATATTTGAAGAGCTTAGTGGCGCTAGGCTAGTGCATGTCTGTGGTATCAGCTAGCCTGCATTAAAAACAGTGTGACCCGCTCCACAGTGCACCTGAGGCAAATCACTTATAATGCCAGACTAATAAATGTCTGTGTTAATAGAATCAATATAACGGTTTTGCATTTATATTTGAGCAGCATCAACTTCGTGGTTGTATAAGCTACGCGGCCGCGGAGTGATCTGCGAGAAAATAGTCCCTCAAAATGCGGTAATTCATGTGATACAAGGTCAGTTGTATTCCAAAAAATATTCTATCGACACAAACATTTACATGGTTAGTCTGGTGTTATAAGTGATTTGCCTCAGGTGCACTGTGGAGTGAGTCAGACTGTTTTTAATGCAGGCTAGCCATGGATCTATTATAAACAGGCTAGCTGATACCATAGACATGCACTAGCCTAGCGCCTCTAAGCTCTTCAAATATAAGGACTGCATGAATTACAAAAAAAAAATATCTCCAGAAATCAACAACATTCTGGATAACTAGGAAATCAGGCCCTGTGTCAAAAATCCTGAAATATCCCTTTAAGCCTCAACAATGCATTGTAAAAGAAGAAATGGTCACGATCTTCTGAATTTAGTTCCAATTGAACCTCATGCCCTCGCACTGGCAGTGGGACCCGTACCATAGGTCGAGAACAACTTTCAAAGGGCTTTTATTTCCAGTTCTGCGTAGCCCTTGACACAGCTAACCAAAGCACACACAGCAGCAGATTTTGATTCACTCGCCTCCTGACAGAAGCCCAAAACAAACCTGCGAGTGGAAGCCATGTGACCTCTCTGTGATGCAATGCTAATGTGCACCTCAGTGACACGGGTGCAGCGCAGCACAGATCTCCAGTGTTTTAACTTCCACTCAGAGCCTGTCAGAATGTGTCAGCATCAAGGCCATAGCACACTGACACACTGACCTACTGCACACAGCAGGGGCGCCGCCCACATCAGCACACCAAAAGAGCAGTGAGAGGAGGAGAAACATGGACTATTGATTTATGTAAGAGAAGCCACTCGTAAACAGAAAAAGTCAGCTGGCAGGACAAGGTGAATTGTACCAAATAGTTTGAAGCACTCTCACATTAATATGAACCACGTTTTTTTTTTCTTCTTTTTTTAAGCAAAATCTGACAGACAAGACATACATTAATGTGTAAGTCTTATTACTTTTTACCCAATTCAAGGCTTTATAAACCACTCTTAAAGTGGACATATCATGCATATGGGGCTTAAGAATAGACTTCAAAAATTAAGTTTTGGTGCCTCAGCATTGACGTTTTGCGTTCTATGATTTGAGATGATGTCTTATGTAAGAATTAAATACTAACAATAAAATACAGGCAAAAGAGCTGGTGAATATTTTGACAAGGGCTCCTCCTGCTGGCAGATATAGGAATAATTAAGAAAAAAAACAGCTTGGATTTACGGCGTGGTTAGCTACTTAAAAATGGCGTGATAAACATTGAGCACAGAACAGCTCAGAACCGACAGTTGGATTATGGGCTTTAAACATGTAAAGGACAGTTTTTTGATTTTAACAATGACAATAGTATCCAGAAGTACAGATCAAAGTGCTGACACAGTAGAAACAGCTAAGTCTGACATCTCTGCTCAAAAAGTCAATTTTGCATATGCCCACTTTAAAATAAAGTACAAGAAAAAATAAAGCAAAACATACCAGGAGAGTATGTTTTGCTATATTCCCACATAATCCTGTTTATTCAATCCAAGGGCCAAGGTGACTGAAGTAGTTGTAAAGCCTGATAGTAATATATAGGCTTTAATATTTTTTATTGAACCAGGTAAGTCTGGGGAAACCTGGCCCAGAGGAATTTAATTTAATTTTTCATATGATGACGTTTTAGTCGCATTTACTCACAGCTTACTCACAACAATGGTTTATCAGTCCTCAATTGAGAGTGTACTGATATTCAACATAGTCTCTTTGGCCACATAACTTAGGATTTATTTTGTGCCCTGTGCCATCAGGGAACTGATTTTAAAATGAACCTCAAATATATTGTTATGTATTTTATTATATTTGCTGGACAAATTGAATGGGTTATGAAAAAGCCAAAGATGAATTTCTGCCATCCTTGTGATTGGTAAAGTTTTTCTATTTCTTTCTGTACTTGAGTATATTTGATATACACAGGCATCAGGTGCGATAAGTGAGGGTTTCAGTTGTGTTTGAAAATGTCAGACGCATATAGTGCTTGGTTTGGTGCAGCGAGCAGGGGATTAGCTCACAACAGGAGCCGTGAGTGTTAAAAGTTATCCTATCGGGATTATCAACACGATTCAAGCATTACACATCCATTACTTCATAATCTCACTTAAATATTTCATCAGATTACTTACACATGAAGAAAAAAAAAACTTATATTAATGAGACAATGGGGTGCTGTGGAATCTGAGAGTGCTGAGAGCAGACCAGCGCTACCTCCACCGAGCAGCATTTAAGCAGATAATAATGCCGGTGCGGAGAAAACATTCACGTGTGGTCAGCACATCTGAGGGAAGCTGTTTTGGCTGCCGGGCATTAAAATATTAATTGTTAATTTCATATCAGTTTACAAGATGGAAATTTGTGGAACAGGGAAATTTTGCCTAATAATAATGAGCATGAAACACATTTCGGCAAGCCTCAAAAAGAGACGTGTCCGTGTATACGCAGTTCATGTCCCGCAATAGGCTATTTTATTTTTCACATACCACCATGTGTCTAAGATTGCAGTTAAAATGATTTGAATCCCCAAATCAGTAATAAATGGAAGCTGCAATTCCTCCTTTGTGCACTTGAACAGGTGTATCTGCTTTTATAAGAGGTAGATAGTTAATCGACATTCGCAGCACTTTTTATTTGGTTTGGAAATATCGCCTACACTGACTCCAGCACTCACGCAGGCTCAAAGAAGAGAACAAAAACATCTTGAAAGGGATCACAGAGAGTCTTTCCAGAAACAATATGTCAGTTTTATTTGAAACAGAACTTTTACAACAGAGGCGCATATGACCCTCGATACAAAACAACCCTCTCTAGAATTAACCTCTCAGGCGAAGCAGAAGGAAACCACATATTCTAGAGTTTGTATCTAAATGTAAGTAAGTCAGTGCTTTGTTTGTCATTTTACAACTGTATACCAAAATTGTGTTCAGGTGTTGAGTTAGTCCTGAGCCTAGTTTACCGCTATGTAAATAATCAGTAGTAATTCTAAATACTCGAGACAAGGGGTACTTGCAGAGTATGAATGGGGAACACTAGTGATGCACAGATCCCATACTGGTATCGGATATCAGAGCCGATACTGGAAAAAATACGATATCGGGTATCAGCTACAAATATCAGATACTGAACCGATACTAGTTTTGGCTCTCAATGCCTTAAAAACACAATTTACACCACCTACATCTAAGTGAATGCTGTATATCTTTGGAGAATTCAACCGTTGACTTAGTTTTAGCCTTTGCAAATGTGTTTTTGATTTTTGCAAAATGCTGCGGGGATCAGGGATATTTAGTGTAGAAAAGTCATCCTTGTTAAAGGTTTATCCAAGAGTTCATCAATAGATATAATTGATAATAAAAAAATATGACTTTATTGATATTACAATGGAGAAGAGTCAATAACATCTTTCACTCAGAGAAAGCCACTTTTTCTCGAGTAAATACGCAGAACAAAAGCAACTGGGGGGTTCCTGATGTTCACCTTAACGCCTGTTGCCAGCTTGTTTAACTAGTACAGTAGTTTACGTATAGATTGCCAGACAGAGCGCGTGATCCCAGAGCACTCTCAGGCACTGTTTGCCAAAATGCCATCACTATCCCCTCCCCCACGGTGCGCACTTACATCATTTACACGAGTGATGGAGAGGGAGATGACAGCAGAGGGGGGAGAAGGGGGGGGGGAGGCAGCCGACCCCGCCCCTCCTGTGCACTCAGAGGCGAGTGTGGCGACACAGCCCGAACAAGCCAACAGTCTCAGCACATTAGAGACGCACTGAACCGCGACCGTGGCATGCTTATTTATTCATCAGCTGAGCCTAGCTAACTGCCGGCTCACATGAAGTGCAAGTGCTGGAGCTCGCTACACAACAAGAAAGTCCCATTGACATTCATTATAAAGCCCACAAACACTCAAACATTAAAACAAGCTGCGAGTCTTCCAACAACTGCCTTTTTGCTGCCTCTGCCATTCAGGAATAAGTTCAGCGTTGTTGCTCCGGGGTTTGACAGTCCATTAATGTTATGCTAGAGAGATCAGGTGTTTTCCAAGTTAGTGTAATGTTAAACCTATAGAAAATGTAAAATATTAAATGTAGTGTTCACCTTGTAAATATCTTGGTGCTTAAGTGTGTTCGATGCATTCATTTGCCTGGCCATGTGGATTTACTAATCGAGAAACGTGTGGTCCATCCAACATGGCGGCTTACCTGAGTATGATGAAGTCTGATGAAGGCTGAAGCCCAAAACGTTACAACCGGTTAGAGGAATAAAACAAATGTTGATTATATCAGTTGTGTGGATCTCGATCTCTCTTTTTTTCCATTGTACCATTTTTTAATCCAGCTCACTGGCTTAGAGCAGTGGAAGTGTGTCTTTTTTCTAAAACTATTGGCTTACCTGGCTATGAAAGCATTAAAAATCACACAGAATACTGGGAAACAGCGCCATCCTCTGTCAAAATCAACAGACAAACCACTAGCCTGGTCAGCCAGACTACATGCTTGTCCAATCCTTTACAAAGACGCGTAGTCTGGCAGTCAGCATTATCTCCATGAGTTCTGAAGGACATAATTGACAGGCGGATTAACCATTAATCAGAGAAACGTTGGATGATCCGTCCAACATTGAAGTAAACAAGAAATATCACACTGAAAATCACCATCTTTTGTCAAATCGATATGAACTACTAAACTCTTTAAATTACAGGTGAGATTTGTACTGTATTAGAAATTTGCATCTGTGATTGGAGTAATATAAAACAATGAGGCAATGATTGGCTGAGAGCAGATGCCCATGTTCTCCTGCTTTTGGAGATGAAGCAGAAGAGGCTGGCTGGCCAGGCTGCTAAAATACAGGGGAGAAAAGTTTGTTCTGAATATTATTGGATTTGAGGGGATCTTCGGTCTTTAAACGTAGCAGTTTGTGTTTGCCTGTGAAATTGATGCTACAACAGCGAACACACAGTACTTGATAAATCTTACTGGTGTGGCATAAAACTAACTGCACTTAAGGTGGTTATAGAGAAACTGCAGGTTTGCATGAGAATCATTTCATCTCAGGTCAAAGTGATGTTGCATCATCATTGGACCTTTCCGGAGATCACAGCATCACTCAGCATCCACTCAGAAAGACTATCAGCAGCCGTCTCTGTCAGAGCCTCTCTCAATCAGAGAAATCAGTTCATATAGTTAACTCCGTTCTCATTTGAAATGTTGGCTCTTAAGTAATCAGGCCTGTCAGCTCAGAACCCCTGCTGCCGCCATCTTGTGTTGAGCTCTTTCTGTGTCTTTACTTTTAGTGCAAACTATCTGCTGCTGCATTTTTACGTGTACTTTACGAGTATTTTGTATCAAATTATCTCGCTTGTACTTTTACAGTTAATCGATTAGGCGGTGAAAGGCAAATTCATGTATGATAAATATGAATGTAGTTCTATTTTTTTGTTGTGCCCAAAATGCTCTCATGGTAGTCTTGTTTCCTAAATCTGATTGTATGAAAAATAAAGAGGGTAATTCTGTCTGTGGTAGTTACATTATCATTTCCAATCAAGATATTTGACGTATTTTCAAGTTCACAGGGCTGCCAGGATTTCCTATTGTGAATGTTTTGTTGTCATGTTGCACACCCGTCATTGCACTTTTAAGCACTTTTGGAGTTCACATCCTGAAAGCTCCTCGCTGACTGTTCTTTGCCCATTTCAACAGCGCACAGTCGGGTGTACCACTCTGAAAATGGCGTGGAGAAACAAAGCCCTTTTAACTTAGAAAGAAACATCTCTGGATATAAGAAACAGAGAGGGATGCAATTCTCTGGAGTGTCTTCCCCTCATGTTCTCAGCGGCCTGGGTAATGCACAGGAACGCACCGAACACAACACGCTGCAGCTCAAAGGAAACAGGCGCGGTTTGGTTTGAGAGAGAGAGTACCACAGGGACGGGACGCTCCACCGGCCCCAGCGCGATACTCTGAGCGATACTCTGAGCTGCTCACGTCACCGTCTCTCGAGGCAGACGGAGGGATGAGGAGGAGTGAACAGGTGAAGTGGAGTATCTTAATGTGTTGCTTCTGGGAATCAACATTTTTATAGTTCTAGTTAGGAGGAAATTGTAGCATTTGACGTGCTATTGTTTGATATTGTTTTCAGATGTCAGAAATGAATTCAGTGAATGGACTTGGGTTGCAGTGAACAAAGAGGTTTTGTGGAAATTTAACCCATTGCTTTAAACAAATTCACTTACTAATCAAATCCAATAAATATGTTGCACAACACTGCTGTGGCATGAAGTAGATGACATTCACACATTTAAAAATTCAATTTTAGCTGAAAAAGCTTAGCTGTCTTAAAGACTAGACATTGCCACCATATCACAGGCAACTGTGTCTATAAAGCTTACCACTGCTGAGTGTAGTGAATGAATAATGACTCCTGTAGTGCAGGGATAGCCCATGTTGCCCCCGGGGACTAAATCTGACCACCCAGCATACATCCTCTGACCCTCACAATGATTTTGAGAATATGAATGATTGCAGACGACATAGATCAAATACAAAAACAAAAAAATCCCTTTAAAATGTCATACTGACAAGGAAAAAAAATAAATGTCTCGCCCACAAGCAAGAAGACCAACCCAAGCGTGTAAAGCACAATACAAATGTAAAATATATTACGCAGGGCTCTTCTCAATCACACCCTCTCTCACAGATTGAAGAAATGCAGTTAAGACCTGCTGAGCAATTCATTTAGAAGAACGTAGATTCTCCTGTGTGTTTCGAAACGATCAGATTGCATCAAGGTATCTGTTCAAAAAGATCTCCTCCTCCTCCTATTGTGAGGTTAAAAAGCAAGATAGAAAACATGTCAGCAAAGACAAGAATCGTTATTCTCAAAAACTGGTGAAACAAAACAACAAACTAAATACAAACGTAACTATTTTCTGAAATCAAAAGAGCAAGACCAAGGGAGATTTCAAAGCTTTCACCACATAAAACGATAGAACAAAAATATCAGGGGGCTTTGTTTCTTTTCTCAGACATTAGAAACAAAAACATACACTATATTTCTCCCTTCATCTCTAAATTGGAGGCAATTTATAGCCTCTCCAAAGCTCATTTTTCACCGGCGCACAGGGTCCGTGAGCCGCAGCAGACTCCCGTAGCCTCTAGAGCTAATATGTGAAAGTGGCCCAGGGATATGAGTCCAGTCAGTGGAAGAGCAGGCAGAGAGACCCAACGCACAGGGAGACGAGGAGGGTGTCAGCTGACTGGGTTACATAACCACCCAGACAGCCAGGGAGGAGGCAAACAAAGCATTTAAAGTGACAGGACAGGACATCAGCTTGAAAGGGGCAAAGTGGTTTCAGGAAGTATTTTCCAAGTATTCATATGCTATGTTATAGTCTGATGCTGAAAATGTTCTTTTCATTTAAAAATAGCCTGCACACATGGCTATAAGAAGCCTTCATCTTTTTGTACCATGGCCAATGAAATTATTTTTACCATAGACCTAAACTTTTATGAACATTTGATCCATAACATGCTGTCTAGTTCATGTACAGTAGCCTATTTATTCAGTCAGGAGGACTTTACCCTTTGTAACGGGTAAATATTTATTAATGCTCAAAAACAGCACAACTATAATTTTTAAAAGCCATAAAATGGGTCAACAATTGTACACGGATTCGGATCAAAGTGATTGCATGCTAGCAGTGCATGTCCACCGAAACGTAAACTGCGTTACCTTTGACATGTTGCCACTAACCTTGGAAAACCCATTCAACCATCCAGGCTCTACCACTCAACCTGGGTTAGTGCTACGCTCCATCCCCCCTCGGGTTGATGAAGGCAAAAATTATAAATAATATAAACAAAGCAAAGGCAAGCTGACTGAGCACACCTACAGTATGAAGGTGAAAGGTTATAGTTAACTTTATTGTCTACATAAGGAAACTTGTCCACTGAAGCACCTGAGGACTCATCTCCACAAGTAAAGGTTCATGGTCGGGTGTACCTGGGAGATTAGCCAGTGTTACATGTTTTACTTTGTTGTTTCCTATACTAAATCCCTTTTTCACCCCTGTAAAGTAAGCAGAAATGTGCAAAAACATCATGCCGCTGTGTGGGTCCTAAATTAGTGCTAAGGCCATCCACCCTGCTTAGCTCCGCTGTCAATCAATGAACAAATGCGATGCAAAGGTGAATTTTTTTTACAGGATGGTGAGGAGGTGGTCGTTGCCACTGACACTCTAAGGTTAGGATTAGGACAAGGGGCAGGGTTAATGTTAGAGCAAGGGTTAGGGATCGACAACTATTCGTCAAATTGTCATCCTGTGAAAAACAAACCAGCGCGCAGGCGGGTTTATAAGGGCAAGCAATGAGTTGAGGCTGTGGCGAACAGTCTACACTAATCCTTTCACAGTTTTGATGATGAGAAGAATTAGGAGTATAATAGCATCTGGAGGAAACAAACCAAGACATATTGGTCAACATGCAAACTGCAGACATAAAATCCCCATCAAGTCCAGGAATTAAACCTGGGGTCTTCTCGGTACGAGTGCACCTGAATAGCGAGCCCAGGTATAGCATTAAGCACCGCTCACGCATCCTTCCCTACGACCTTGCTGCTTCACTTCCACACACCAATGAATAACTATGGCGTTTCCGTGGCTGACAGCTGACACCATGAGGCCCAGGTGATATACGAGACATGACATGTGATTCTAATTAAAGGTAGAGCGCGTGGATGTAAAGTGGCAGGAAGGGAGCGAGCGGTGGCCGCGCTGGATGAGCCGCGCTGTCAGCTGCTCAGGCCTCCCCCAGAGGGACTGACAGGATTCAGCTGGAGGGGAGAAGGCACCCAGCGAGCCCGGCTGTCCAACCGCTTCCTCCACAACAACAAACATGGTGCAGACATGCAGGGCCGGAGCCGGTGCAGTGCTGGCATTTGTCATTTAACGGCGAACATAAGCAGGCATAAAGAAGCGAGGCAGCATGTGGACTGACACCGCTCTATCCACTGGAGGAGGGGAAGGGGTGTACATGACTAAAGCAAAACCAATATATTAGGAAGGAAGTCTTACACTATTTTTGAAGCTATAATGGTGTGTAATCATAATATATTGACCATTTGTTCGCAGACTTATTCCCTTATCATTTAACCTTATTTGACACATCTTTAAACCACTGTCAGAAGCTGTGGGCAGGTATCTAGGTCTTGAGTCAGTATCTTTGTCAGAAGTATTAAGCAGGAGTTAGGTTTTGGTTTTATGGATGTGAGAATCAAACTTGAGAATAGGGGTAGAATGAAAATGCAGAGGCAAAACCAACTGAGAACAGTATTTCAATATTTGCCCTATGTCAAATGAATGGATAGTTTTCAGAAACACACAAAAAAGATCCAGCATTTTCTTCCCATAGCTTAGTTTTAATGGTCAGTACGATGAGGGCAGAGGGACAGCTGAGCACAAACAGCTCTAAGCAGAGAAGAGAGGACTCCAGATTCATAGTAAATAATCCAAATACTCTCCAAAGACACTCAGCAAGACATGGATTTAAGTTAATGCTGGGAAGGGCTTCACAATTAATCATCATCAAACTGAAAATTGCTATTTGAATGGTTGCAATTAGAAAAGTGCCAAAAAAAGCGGTGTTCAATTGCAATAGCATCCAATTCGATGTTTTCTGATACAGGGCTCTGGAGGGAGTGCTGCATTTGAGTTTCAAACTATCCAAGTATACATTCTTTCAAATAATTTAGAGGAAATAAAAAAGCTCTGGCACACTGGAGACATGATGTTTACAGTTACAGAACACAAATGTAAAAAAGAGCACACATAGCCCCTCAGACAAGCGCCTCTCAGCCCGTCCTGACCACCACGCCCCTCCTATCACAAAATTAAAGTTGCATCATGGGATTATGAGGAAGTGGGTCAGTGGAGCAGAGCTGTTGGAAAAATGCAATGCACCACGTAGCAACTCTGTTAAAAACAAAACTAAAGGCTGCATGAAATCCAATGACATTGACTGCCCCCCACAGGCAGGGAGGGGTTGTGCAGGAGGGAAACTTTACAAATGATTTAAGTTTTGTGTGATTATTAAGATAAGATAAGATAAACCTTTATTAATCTCACAAAGGAGAAATTCACTTGATAGATTATTAGAGACATGTGTTACTGGTGACCAGACTAGGACTAGATTTACAACTACAGTTCAATAATGAAGTGCTTTTTGAAAGGAAAGAGAGAAAGATTCAGCAATACATATGGATGCATTTCACTTAAGGTCTTAACACCATAAATAAAGGTTTCAGCCTTACTTTTCAGTAGACGTTAAGTTGCAAATGTGTAACATGCTCAATGTTTTAATCTCTGAATGGGGAACTGCGGGTGGGATCTTCTTCCCACTCCCTTTCAGGTAGAATGGGATTGTCATGTTTACATACTGTATATTCCTTTTTACACTGCATGACTTAACTATATTTGTCTAAATTGTAACTTTGTGTGCCTGAAATAAATAAATGAATGAATGAATGAATGAATGAATGAATGAATGAATGAATGAATGTAATGAACATTTTGGCCTTTTTTGTGCCTGAAATAAACTGACAACAAAGGTACAATGGTTAATAGCTGCAATGAGGTATAAAAAGGAAGAGATATTTCCTTCATTTCAAGGTTTTAAGCTTTCAGTTAATATTATGACTCTTGAGCATCTCATATGAAAAAACAAATATTTAAAAAAAATAAGTTCTAAGGTGCTGTTGAAGTGTTGCAAATAACCACAATATAGTGGCATAATGCTGCTCATATTGTTCTGTAGAGACACTTCTGTCGTCTTTAAAACTGGTAAAGTAGGAGATTATTGACACTTATATGCAGACTTCTTCATTTTGGTTAGGCAAAATCATTATAGTGTAAATGTAAAATTTAGCTTTAATCTAGTGATTCCCACATTGTCCATCTCACCACTAGATTTTTGGATAAAGGATAATCGGCAACAGTCAGTAACACATTCACACATGCCTTACGGTTTGATTGTCGAACCCTGAGCCTTTCTGTGTGGACACATACACAATAATCCTCTATCTATGCTCCCGGCAATGGACCCATATGTTAAGCAGATAAAAATGAAGCACAAACCATGGACAAATAAATGCTCTCCACTCCAATGGCCACAAACATACTCAACAACAACCACTCCTATAATCAGACTCCGAGCCCTTACTTCAAGGTTTATTCAAAAGCCACAAGGCAATAGTTTGTGCTCCACTTAACTGATATTTTGTGTCTGGTGCAGGAAAGGCTTGTAAAACATGCGGTAAACCTGTATGTAGCTTACAGTGCATGGAGACCCGGACCTGCCCTATCCAATGAACTGTGAAAGGTAAACACAGCAAATCATTACAAATAAACACTGTGGCGTGGGAACATTGTCTATTGATTCGAGCGTGTACTGAATTCGTACAGACGGAGGTAAAACGGGTAAGTCGCAGCTCCTGGGATTCACTGACTACTCAAGACCTCACACGAGGAAATGAAATAACACCATCTTCCAGGCACTAATGATTTAAAAGCACCTACTTCACAAAGCACTAGGTCACCATGTAGCTGTGGAAGAGAATGGAAGAACAACAATTTGTCTTAGAATTGTCGGTTTGATGAGCCAGGTAGATTTCTGTGTCTCTGGGTCAGGAGGACAGGAGGAAAATGGGTAAACAGTAATATTGCTTAAAAAAAATATTTGCCCACGTCTGTCAAGTGTGGCAATATTTTGTTAAATCTTTGATACCGGATTTTCCTGACTATAAGTCGCTCCGGAGTATATGTCGCAGCAGCCAAAAAAAATGCACAATGAAGAAGAAAACATATATATAAGTCGCTCTGGAGTATAAGTCGCACCAGCCTATAAATCATAATGAAGAAGAAAAAAACATATATATAAGTTGCTCAGGAGTATAAGTCGCACTAGCCTTGGCAACTACAAGTCGCACCCCAACCTATGGAGAAAAAAAAGTGCGACTTATAGTCCGGAAAATACGGTTGCTTTCTGGCTGGTCAAACATTATCAAACCCTGCACATTCAAGATTAATACGAACATTGATCTGGAACATTTTTTTGTGTGCTTGAGAAACCATGTTTTGTGACTGTCCCATCCTCAAAATCAGTCAATATCAGAGCAGGGCATCACTAATTAGACGACCGCGGTTTGGATGGTTGCCGTGTCCTTGGGCAAGACACTTCACCCCACTTGCCTCCAGTGGCTGTGTACACTGGTGTATGAATGCGGGTGAATGGGTGAGTGGTTCCTTAATGGAAAAGCTCTTTGGGAGGCTATAATGTACAGTAGCTGAAAAGCCCTATATAATTTGAGACCAATTTCCTCTACATCTCAACAAGCTTTTAAAGTACATCATCAACGGGTGAGTGGAGCTCTCTACAGCAGCAAGATTGATGGCAATTTAGTCGAAATTGCTAGAATTCGCAAACAACAAAATCTTGATTTGTCTCTATTGGGTCTACTGCAAAAATGTTCTGAAATACATGTGGTTTCTTGTATTAGTTTTGCAGCTCATGTGTGTTTATAATGTGCAGTGTGTAATAAATCTTGATTTGGAAAACAACACTTTAAAAAAAAAAATAACGGGAATTCAATTTCTCCCCGACCCAAAAAAAATTGTGTATACCTTACTGCTGAGAAGAAGTGCATTTGAAACCCTGGTAGCATGATACTCTACCCCTTCTCCCTGTCGACAGTGCGTACACAGCGGCAGCATCAAACATCAGACGTTGATCAGTGATAAGACATGGTCAGGCCTGCCACATCAGCCCTGCATCAAAACCGAACCCGCCAGCGCTTTTGGCTATGGCCCATCTCTCAAACTGCCTCCATAATGAGCATGTTATCATCTACAGATTTCAATTAGAGCTGCGCACACACTTCCAGACAGGCGTGTGCTGAAGTGTGGGCACCTCCGCATCCCCACTCTTATCTGATGGGGAGATGACGGAGACCAACCTGATTTGCTCCGTTACAAACCGCCGCGGGTCACGCTTTCAAACGCAGCTCAGTATGCATTGGTCGCGCCTATCACATGGAGAAATCAGCAGATACGACGATATGAGTAATGTGATTAGATGAACGTAGTCAAGAAAGTGTTTTGTCAAAGAAAGCTGTGTTACATTTGACTCCATGATTCTTTAGAAATAAGTAGCCGATAGTGTGTTTACCATCCGGCATTACTTCAAATACTGTATTTTATGCTGTTTTTATGATGTTTGCCTATATAAAAGACCTATGCCATATCGTTTGAACTCCTCAACCTTAATGTTTTATGCGGAATGACTTGAAATAATGTATGTGTAAGCAAAACAACTAAAGGCACCTTATGTGTATGGAATATGTGTGAGTCTTATGATTACAGTGTCCAGATGTACGCTGAAGGGTGAAGCAATCTGAATCACGCTCAAGACAGTGGCAGCCTGCTAGTGTTGAAGCCGGCCAACTGTGTACTGTAGTTGAGCCAATTTGAGATCTAAAATGATCAAAGCAAGTCTGGTGAAGTTGTGTAGAAATGGAGAGCCTTCAAAGATTTCCACAAGGTCAGTAGTTCTCAAACTTTTCACACCAAGTGTCATCAACAGAGACATCCGGGTAGACAACAATAACTCATGAATTGAGACGACTGGATCTTCCACACTCAAATAACACAACGTTTCATGACCAGGTCTCTTCCACAAGGCTGTTTAACTGAAGCTGTGCCACAGGGTAGTGCACAGGTGTTTAACATCAGTCACCAAGCAATCACTGCCAATCATTTCCACCTCATTCCCTGATGTTTGCTCTAATACTAAATAACACAACTGAAGTACAACTGAAGTAATTGTTTCGATGAGCTTAAGCAATGTCAAAAGATCCAGTGTTGCATTGATTTTTCACCAAGATCTTGTATTGATGATGGGAGAGTGTGACGACTGTGCAAAGCCTTCTCCAGCACATCCCAATGAATCTCATTACGTTAAGATCTGGACTCTGTCGTGGCCAATCCACGCATGAAAATGATGTCCCATGCCTCCTTGGACCACTTGGAATCAAATCGCCCAGCACTGACAGTACCCTGCCAGTGAAAAAGTGCAAGACGGTGTTTTCTCTTGGAACCTAAAACAAGGGTCAATTTTGGGGAACGCACTTTTATCATACCTTGCGATAGACGATTATATAAGATTAGCCGTCGAGAGCCTCAGAGGGAACGGCTGTGACAGTGTGAAATCCTGCCGGTTCGTTGCTGTAAGGATGAGAGTCTAAGAAAAGCAATGGATGAAAAGTGCCTTCCCTGAAGAGGCTGCGGCGGCGCTAATCTGTGCATTGTGAAGCAAACTGGAATGACTCACATCCACGTCAGCGGCTGTTTGCTCTTTCTCTGTTTTTCCGCCTCTTCCTGCTCCTCTTTTCAGACCTGCCTTTAGGAACGCAGTCATTTTGCAGTTTAGCTCCCCATTTAAATGAAGTGGGCGGGAAGTGGGGAGGGCATTCAAATCACTTGTATAAATATTTGCATTCACTCGCGCTGACCCCTCGCCGCCGTGTGTTAGCGAGGCTCTTTGCACCTCATGCAGACACGCTCATTTACCTCTTCTGCTCGCCCATTCAGCCCGCCCCGAGACATTAGCATAGCCACTCTGCTCTAGTGCGCAGCCAGCCACGCGCCTTTGTTCTCTGATTTGTTCTGAGGGCCAAATAAATGCAGCGATGTGAGACACAGAGGAGTGTGTGCGCAATTTGTTCAACGCTTTGACGGCATTTAAAATAATAAACTGGTCAGAGAGAGTTTGGCATGACCTTAAAGCAGCATTAACAAAAACATTCTCAGGGCAATCCCCCACCCAACCAAGCAGACTGCCGGCTTATATTCACTTAGAAAAACAGAACTAAACAAAAGCAATGTAAGCCAAATCCCCACTGTGAAACAAATACATAGAGGAGACAGATTTGTTGAGTAAGAGGACAACAGACAGCACCATTGGGAAAAGTTACCCTGGGTCATCTATGCCCATCAATGCTCTTCCAGTAAATCTCAGCCTTGAGGTCAGGACCAGAAGCACTACGGGGTACACGGAAGCTTCTGATAACAAAGATACAGACGTTCAAAGAAACTATGCCAGTGGCGTTTTAAAATACTGTTTAGTGATAACTAGAATATGTCTGTCTTTTTTTTCCAGGAAAATAAACTTTTCTCTTCAAAGTAAGTAAACAAAATGCACAAATATCATACATTTAACCACATTTAACAATGAATTTGCAAAATTAGCAAATCAGAGTGATCAATGTGAAAGTCAGACTCCTATACCTGAAACTCAAAGTCAAGCAGATAACAAAGTCATCAGTCATATTATTTTGTTCGCAAGTAGATGTCATGGGTCCAAGTCCCAGACTCTTAAAGGAACAGGCCACCGTTTTTCCATACTGAGATATGTTCTTACCTGAGCACAGACGAGTTGATGCGTACGTGTCTGGTCTTTGTGCGTACGCTCAGTCATGCAAAAAGACCAAAGATATTGTTAGCATTTAGCCTCTCCTCCTCTCCTCTATGGGGCCAAACAGGAGGTGAAGTTAGAAGCGACCAAGCTCTTCCATGTTTTCCCTATTTGAATATGGTTAAGTGAATAGTTACATGATCCAAGTATAGTTACACAAAATTAAACATGGCGATTTTCAAAGCGGATAAAAAAGGGTACTATATTGCAAGGCGTAATAACACCTTAGGAGTTCTTCGACGTCTGCGCAGTAATATCTTCACTTTACTGTGCGGAGAGCGGAGGAGGAGAGGCTAAATGCTAACAACATCTTTGGTCTATTTCATCATGTTATCACTTCATAGCGTGAATGTGTCAGGGTGCGATGTTATGGCAAAGAATGGCAGTCATGTCTCGGTCAGTCAGCCCAAGGGCAGAAATAGCTTGAATAATGGCCTACAATTGCAGAAAAGTTGTTGTAATTATTGATCGCAAAGATAGTTATTAGGGTTTCATAATTTCCTCTTCTAACAACACAATATGCTGGACAAAGGGTCATATTGTAAAATCTGCTAACTCTGTACATTAGACCTCGACAAGTTCTGATTTGCATGTAATTATTTTGTTTGGCAGTTCATATTTTCAGTCTTCAACCTAAACCAATCTTGATTTCCAAACAGAAATTGCAAATCAAATCATCACTGTTTGTCAAGCTTATAAGTGCAATTTACTTAAATCCAATCCATTGTTGCGTATCAGTGTATCAGTAAATGTCACGCGCTAGAATCCGCATCTTCAGCTGTGATCACCCACGAAGCAAAGTCCGCTCCGTGATGAAGGGCTGAACAACACGAGTTTATTAACTTGGCTCCTCTCTCTGCACTCTCATAACCTGCCTCCTGTTCACGAGCCAGAGGACCACTATAATTGAAACATTACACTTGTTTAGCAATCGGCTCACTACTCCGTAAGGGAATGGAGACTAGAGATGCAATAAACTCATCTGGTTTATGCACACAGGCAGAAAGTCAAAACAAACAGAGCGGCCATGTTGCAAGGATGACATACAGTAGATCATATGATTCAGTAGATCTGTCTTGGTTTGTAAAGTGCATTGTTGAGTGCCTAATATAGGGAGGAAAGCGCTATATAAATTGAGACCATATATTATTTACAATTTAGTTCAGAGACAATAAATGTACTGATGTTCTTATTGAAAAAAAAAAGAAAAATTGCGCCTTTCCCTCTTTCCTTTCTCACTTGCTGCAGCGAGCACAGCCACCAGAGAACACTACATGATGCAAACTTTTGTCAGGACATCTGAACTTAAGCTCGCTAGCGAATTTGGTATGAACGGGCCGTGCCTGAAGTCTCCTCAGGGGTTCCTATGTGTGCTGTATCATGCGTCTCATTGGCACACATTTCTATAGCTCTTCATTCTCACCTATCTCATTGGATGCAAGCCATTTTTTTTTCAACTGCATTTAAATAAACAGCACCACAAATACTGTCCAATGCCATTCGATCACATTGGCCTCACAGTGGTACCCCTCGGAGCACAGCACGTTATAGGAAGCAGCGGCACTACGCTCTTTACTTGTTCCTGTTTCCTGTCACTAAAACACATGCTTTCCACTGTCCGTGTGGGAATGGATATTGACCTCACTGAGCAGGCTGGGGCTTTGACCGACACATGTTTGATGAAGAGCAGGCAGGACCAGAGCTCAAACTGGCAGCTGTAAACTCTCTCCCCCTGACCACCTTCAGAGGCTGTGGTTGACTATGCACACAGCAGTCAGTCAAACCGGCACGGCCTTTGGAAAAAGAACTCCACACTGGACACGAGATTGTTTAGTCTGGAAGACACCAGGGTCACAATACGTTATAAGCGCTCAGAATCTCTCAAATCAAAGCAATAATATACAGTAAAGGCCCCTGCTGTGTTTATTGATGGATTGGACAGACACAAATAAATGTGGATCAATGAGCTGGAGTTTTATCTTTACTATTACATAAGCATCCACTCTCACATGACACAGAGTCCTCCTCCAGAGTACAGCATGTCCCCCTCCACATGTAACGACCATCGCCCCTTCTCTGTAGGTGTACACAGGCTGTTTGGCTTCTGTTGTTAACCCAAACAAGAGGTGTGGCTGAGGGCCAAGTGTGCTCCAGTTGGCCCTTCTCATTAGGCTGGACTGTCGGTGTATGTAAACCCTGGACACAGCACCTGGTCGGGGCTGAGCACTGAGCCGATCACCGCGCTTGTGTAACACTTCACCACTGGCTCTAATGAGGAGAGCTTTTCACTTCCACTTCCACTGATGCACCGCAAGGAGAAACATTAGCGCTGACTTTGGATGAGAAATAAACGTAAATTACTTTTGCAATTAGACGAACAATTTGAGTGTAAAATCAAGGATCCCAGTGCCCATTTAACACATCCAGGAGCAGAGAAGACACATGCATTACAGCAGTGGTTCCCAACCTTTTTTTGTCTCACGTACCCCTTGAATCCTTCCTTTCTACTCAAAGCCCCCCCCCTACACTCTAATGTGCAGCCAATTACTTAGGAAATTATCCACTAAACTATTGGTATTTAGTTGTGTATTGTGTTAAAATACAGCAAAATGTGTGCTGTTAAAGCAAATCCTCATATAAATCTCTGTCAGATGGAAGACCTCAGTGATTTTACGCATCGTATTTCGTAACTTCTTTCAACGTGCATCACCTAAAACGATAACAATATGCAGCCGATATATCTCTATAGATTAGAGATGAGATTTAGTTCTCTACAGAGCACACAACAAAGTATCTACTGTCTTCGGAATATAAATTGCAATGATTCAAACTGTGACAATGGTTCGACTGTGGCTAATCTCACATCTCCACAGAACACGTGTATTGCTCTTGTATTTTCTATCAAACCCGTCTAAGTACGTGGATGTAATGTGACCAAAGCCACAGTAAAGACGTGTTAAATGAGTGCTTACACCTCCTCAGTCATCCCCTGCTGCTGGCGCGGCTTTGTGCGATCAGCATCATTTAGCAGGTAAACAGCTGCTCTGACAGACATGACAGCAGCCTCCATAATCATCCACATGGTTCGCCTGCGTGTCACATCCTCATCTATCTGAGTGTGCGCCGCGGCCAATCAGAGCACACAATGTGACAACACCCAGAGGACCACAGCGACACAGTGCACCGATAGAGATGGATAGAGACAGACTGGCCTACAGTTTCAATGCAACGACACTAAAAGACATGTGGGTACACCCTATGTTTTTTTTTAATATATATATACTGTACCTTTTTGGCCCTTAAGCTTGAATGATGAGGAGGAAAGCAGAGTGCCAGAGCGCTGTTTAAAGCAGAACTTAGTAACACATGCCCCTAGAGGCCATAAGCGCCACTGCAGGTGTCGCAGCAGGTTGCGTTTTTTTACTCATTAATTGTCCGTGAGAGTAAATACTACACTGACAGAAAAGACAAAGGGAGAGAGGGATATTGTACGTCCAATTACACAATGGAGATAATATTTTCCTTCAAACTTGGCTGTAAATACTGTGAGGCGCTAGCCCGCAGTTAGCTTTTCCCGTTAGCTTGTTAGCTTCATGATTCTATTAAGTGTGTATTGCGCCTCCAACCCGAAGGCAGGAAAGTTGCAATTGTGGTTTTCTGACCAGAGACAGATGAAATACCCCCTTAACATTTGTTTTACCGCAAGAGGGACTACGGAAAGGATTTATTAAGGTATTCAAGTTACTTAGTTCTTTAAGAAGAGGGGTCATAAAGCAAGCATGCTCCTGTCCTTTGTTGTCTGAGAAAGAGGGGGCACTCACTCCCTCAAGCGCACGTCCGCCTCTCTTGTGAGGATGGTAAAGAACAAGAAGGTCAAGGGTTTGATTTCTGGGCCAGGTGCTTCATTTCCCCATACCGCTAAAAACATGTAAATTGGGTTCCTCCGGGGGCAAAGACTCCCCTGAAAACAACATTCTGTATCTCACCGGGACTTTTCTGTTTAAGTAAAGGTCAAATAGATAAAAAGTAAATAAATAAATGAGGCCCTGGGAATATTGGGGCTCTCACAGGCCTCGTCCTCATGAGGAGCTGGGGTACTCGGTCTGCTTCTGAGCCGCAGGACTTGGACAGGCTGATATTATGTCTGCCTCTTGCCGGCCCAGTGCACTCTTTGGGATAATGTTCTTATTGGGCGTGAATCCTGCGGGTGCCAGAGTCATGCTGTCTTTACTCAGAAAAGCAGAGGGGGATGGAGGTGGGTGGCAGTATGCACCCGAGCACATTTTTAAAGGGCAAATTCTGTCCTCGCTGCAACATAAACGTTCACAGCAAGTATACATTAAGGCAGTCTCTCTCTTCATTTATGAATTAAATCGTAATGAAGGTGCAAATTAAGTCAAACAGCAATAACAGATATTGGATATGCAAGACTGAAGACACTATTAGAGCGACTCAGGGCGCGACAGTCATTAGGAAAGGTTGCTAACGGACTGTGGAGGTGTGGAAGCAGTGTTCCCCAAATGGTGGTACGTGGTGCTCAAGAGAAAGAAAGGTTGGGAAGCGCAATGTTGGGGAGCTGATTGTAAAAGTCTTTGAAGCACTCTGGGTGACTTGTGAAACGTGCTAGACCCTTTTCCTTCCCTCTTGTCAAAGTACATGTATCTGGGTAGTACAATATACCCTATACAGTATTGCAAAACTATTGTTAGCTCAATATTAGATGACGCAACATCCATAATGTATTGCAAAGTCACTGAGGTCTTACACATGATTTACAGATTTACATAATTCTTTGCAAACGGCAAACATATGTTCCCTTTCAGTCATGATATTTCTATAGTATTTTGCATCCATTTCAGCCTTGGTTAGGTCTTAATCTAAACGTGTATGTCTTATTTGGAGACAATAATATTAAAAATTGCAAATTTGATTTCAATGTAATGGAACGTACAGTGATGAAATGATTTTGTAAAATATTGCAATGATCAAGACAGGTGCTGAATATTGTTTAGCCCTACTATAACTTACTGTTTGGCCCAATTGCAATATACTGCTCAATTGAACCAGGTCAAATGCACCTACACTACAGCAAAAGGGGACTCTATTTTATGCAGCTATATCTTTGAAGAAACTTCTTTCACTGTAACTGTAGCTGTGACCATGTTTGAGTGTGAAAGAACAGAATCTTTGAGGAGCAGAGAGCAGCGCGTCTCCTCTGACTCTGCCAGGTCTGTGCCGGCCCGTGGCACACAATGGAAAAAGTCTGTTTCAATCTGAGACATGATAAAGAGAGCTGACAACGCGCCCGCAGCTGTAGATTCAACTCAGGTGAGAATATTTCTGAGAGACAAATGTGCAATGATTGGAACATATCTGCCTTATCCTATTTGAGAATATATCAACATTATTCTAACAGCAGTCGAGGCATAGGAAGGATTACAAACATGACAATAGGGTCATAATTTACACATTTTAAGTGCAGTAGAAGTAGGATTGATAATGATGCAGCTCACTTCTTGCTCACAACTGTTTCCTCTCAGTCCTGCCCACTTCCAGGTCTTTGGCTAGTGCCGGAAGTAAAAATCCCATTAATTTTTTCATAGATTTTTTGAAAAGTGCACATCAAGAATAGCATAATTGAGAAAAAACAATTCACCAATTAATAAGAATGCCCTCCTGCTTGTCCATCCGAAGCTGGAAAGTCCCTCCTGCG
The DNA here is from genome assembly GCF_951799975.1 of Gobius niger. Taxonomy (NCBI): domain Eukaryota; kingdom Metazoa; phylum Chordata; class Actinopteri; order Gobiiformes; family Gobiidae; genus Gobius; species Gobius niger. Next base: position 10,526,201 of record NC_136863.1, read on the forward strand.
CGGTTTGTTTGTGTGAGTGAGTCTGATCCACTGAACTACCAGCACTGCTTGATGGAACTGTTTTTGTATTTACGTGGCTCTTGAGATAACGCCGCTGATAAGTGCTCACCTTTTGCTGAAAGGAGAACAGCTGTTTAGCTCTATATCCTTTGCACAGGCGCTGGTTGTGTTTAGCAGAGTTAGACTCTTTAGAGGAGCGGATCTCACAAACAGAGCTCAAAGCAAACTTGCATTATTTCCTGCCACTGGGATGATTTTCTGTTCCCTTTGCGTTTCACGTGCTATTGACAAATGCTTTGGTCCAACAAAGTTTCATACACAAGGCCATCGGGAAGCTGAACTCCCTGCCCTCCCTCCCAAACCCCAGCTCCACAATCAAGGATGAGAGAAATATAGTTTCAAGCCATTCACATGGTTTGACAAATAACAAATTTTGAATCTTGAATCTTGAAAACAAACAGCGCTATGTGATAATGTCATCCGGCCGTGGCTCGGTTTGCTTGGGCAGGTGTGAGGGCTGTCCAGCAGGGGGGCTGGTGTGACAGAGATCTCTAATAGAGGATTAGTTTAGAAACTGAGCTTATTTAAAATAAATTAGACTTTTTTATCCTATTTCAAGTATTAAATATTGTCTTCTCTTTTTCATAAAATATCCATGCTATGATCAGTAGCACCTAGCTGCTTAGTCTACTCTAAAAAATGGCTTGAGTTTAGATATTTGCCCCAAAAAAGCCGAAAGGTTTTTACTGTGAAGCATAATGTTACAATAAACCCCATAAGTTTTTTTTTTTTTTTTGCCTATCCATGAAGGGCCCTGTGTGAACCTCTTTCATACTTTGGCACTACAGGACGGCAGGTGTTAACTGAGAGTCCGGCTGAGCCACCCTCGGCTGGACCTCCGCTGCTCCAAGATTGTCCCTCACCTCTTCCCATACCCCGCGCCGTTTCTCCCTGCACTCTAATTGCTTCCATTACTGTATCCGCAGTCAGATAAAATGCTAATTTCACAGCACATTAATTTCTCGGGGCTGAACAATAAGAAACACAAAGCGGGAGCTGCTGCTGCTCTCCAGACAGCAGCCGAGTGAGAGCACCATTATGCACAGGTCAATGAAACGAAGGAAAAATCCATCGATTCTACATTTGAAACGAAAACACAGGAGCGGGGCCCGGGCAGGGTGATTTATCAGTCTGAGAGCGGAAGTCAGGGAAGTGCTGAAGACGAATGCTCTTCTTTCACTGGCTACTGCCTCAACACGGCAACGACTGACTAAAAATACACACGAGCCTGTGCTTATAAACTTTATATATCGACTCAATAATGATATTTTTACTGACAGCGTTCAGCTTATTATTCAATACCAATTCAAATGTGGTGTTATTATGTATTTGACTAGAAAGGACTAAAGTGCTGAGGTTGAGAGTGAAGTGGTAGTGATAGGTGCACTCTCCTCTAACAGGAGGCACTCTTCTCTTCAGGGCGAGGAGCCGGGCACAGGGATTACATAATGACTTGGATGTACAGGAATGGGCCAGCCCCAATGGACACAGTCAGGCAGAGAGGAAGACGAGGCGAGAGAGAGAGAGAGAGAGAGAGAGAGAGAGAGGAGGGGGGGCAGTCAAAGCAATGGAGATTAAGTCCCTTTCATCTTAAAGCAGACTCATATTTCCTCAAGTTTAGTTCGAGATGTGCACTGTGTGATTACTCTGTGCCTCTCTCTCTTCCTCAGTCACACAGACGGTCTCTCTCCTGACTGCAGCAAATGTGCCTTCGTACGCCTCCCGTCCCCGGCTCTAAATACAGGCATTTCTAAGAATCACAGTTCAAAAAGGAGACAGCCTCCATTACACAAGAGAACAGAGTCAATGGCTGGGAACTCTGAAGAGGCTCAAGCGAAACGTGGATTATGGGCCATGCTTTAAAAATCACACCAGAAAGAAAAATATAGAAGTTTAGTAAATATTACAAAGGGCTCAAAGTAGAAGTGCAATATCAGATTTGACCAAAGAATCTTTCTGGTTTCCTGTTTTATACTGTTACAATAATGAAAGACCCTGCATTATTCTTTATTCAGTCATTTAAAGTGGTATTTCAAGCATTATTACTTTAACTAATACACGTTTGAGATGAAGGGTGAAGTCAGTCAGCTGTTTCTAGCAATAGCTGATTTGTAGTGGGGGAAATTTGAGTGCTGTAAGGATAAGTTTAGCGATTCTGGATTCTGAAAAGCCTGAGTAGCAACATCTCATGTGTTGGGGCTGAGTGTTAAGAGCTCTGAAGAAGGATACTTATTACACAAACATGATAGAGGCAGCATGGTGGCTGAGTGGTTTGCGCTCTCGGCTCACACCCATTATTCCCGGACTGAGTGGGCCCTTTCAGTGAGAAGTTTGTCTTGCTGTTGTCTCCTTCTGAGCACTCCGGTATGTTTTTGATCAGGGATAACATAACTTGGTTAAAAAAATGAGAAAAGTTCATTATATCTGTGGTGATTGATGAGCTTATCAACTTTAAAACAGTTTGGTTAAAAGGCACTTGAAGCACCATCTTGGACATAGCCCCCAAAAGTCTAGAAGACGACCTGTCTGTCCCTGTGACTCTGTCAGTGCCACAGTTCTGAGCCTGAGGACCTGCCACACTTATCCTGCTCTCCACGTCAAGTGGATGGCACTAAAGACCTCTATTCACTGTCTGCACTCACACAGGCTCTTGAGATTATAAGCAACGCAATCAGCAGGAGCGTGAGCAGAGGTACATCGTTGTATTTACTCAAGTATTTCAGCAGTATCTGGAGGAATATGTGCTGAGTTGTTTTATCTAGTTTTACTTGTACTTATAATAACATTATTCTGAAGTATTACTACCCTTATTTGAGCAAAACATCGGGTCACTATTTCCAATGAGCAAATCACGAAGCAACACGAGATGTTAGATTGATAAATGGAAAAAATAGTTTCAATATTTCTATGTTATATCAATATTTATACCTTTATAAACAATTATTCAGTTGCTTTTTTGCTTTGACCGAGGATCTAGTATTATCTGTATTTCATCAGGAAAGTACAAATGCAATTTAGGATCTTTTGCTGGGGAGTCCTGGCCCCAGAACAAGTCTCATTCGTACCAAAGAAAACCTACTACACAGGGACAACACGCAAACTCCACATGACCACTTTTTTTCTTCCACTTGATCAAAACAATTTAAAGTCTCAAACAGTTAGGCTGCTTCCCTGAGCGTGTGCAAAAGGACCAGAACTTGCCGTGTCTTTCTGTGTTTGCTGAAGTAAATCGAGAGTGATGCGGACAGATGCGTTGTTCGCCAGATGCCGGACATGCCGCTCTGCTCCTGTCTGCTGCTCGCGCCTCTGCCGTTCAGCACCGCGACTGTCCGACACACAGCTTTCAGTTTTCACCGCCAGCGCCTGGCACAGCTGTTCCACGGTCCCCACGGCCATTTAAAAACAGCAATAAATCAATCCAGGCACTCAATACAGGCGGGAAATTGACCAATTAGAGTGGCCCGAGATGCCGGACCATTTTACAAATTGGCTATCTATTTATATCAACACAGGCACTCGACAAGAAAGAAAAATACAGCTGCAGTCACTACTCTCGGTTTTTTCTTTGGAGGAAAGCTCGAAGGCGAAGGCGCTCCTCCCTCGGCTACACTTGTAATCATTAAGGCCTTTATTACAAAAACATGATGGTCTTGTTACAGTGTAAAGGAAGAGCAAATGTGTTCTTAATCTGCGAGAAGAGATTAATAAGAGGAGGGAAGGGGAATCATACTTGTATAGCGCTTTTCACGTGACACATGAGTATTCTGTGTCCACATTATGAGGTTACAGGACTCTCTCAAATCCCGTATCACTCAGAACAGACTTTATAACTTTCAGCAGAGTGAGATGAGGATAAGCTTGTAGTCTAGCTGGCTTATGCCTGGTTTACATTCACCTTGCATTGTTGAAACTTCTCATGACTGGGCTACTCCTAAAAGTTGCATTGCGCTTCATCAGACAGAGCAACTGCAGCCATCTATCACACACGCCACAGATGGAGCATGTTTTGCAGGCTAGTAAAAACATGAATATTGTCTTTTTGAACTCTGCATAGCCACACTGTCCATCCTTTAACAAGGCGATAGTGGGTTTGACTCCACAGGTGCACGGGCATCTGTTGGCAATCTGTCTGTGTGATTCTGTCTGAAACATTTATTGTGATGCTTGAAACAGGCTACACAGCAGCCGGATGCTGGTGTTGTAAGATTATCCATCTCCGATCCAGTCTGCTGGCTCCAAGGCTGCTCCATATGGCACTCTAACAGGTACAGGTACTTCACGCTCCGCAAGTGACACGTTGGTCAGAATGATTCAGGATGGCCAATGGGAAGGAATATTAATCTACACAGCAGTAAACACTAAACTTCGCCCATATTCACAAGGCAAAAAGAACCGGGAGAACGATGAGCGCAAGGGTGTTTGAGGGGTAAAGAAAAGTGCTGCCTCATCCCAGAGGGTCGTCGGAAAGTACTCTAATGTACAGCATTGTATCCCCAAGGGCCAGAGTGGATACTGCAAACTACCTTCTTCTTGAGGGAAGGAGAAGGTACTGTGCTGAACCTCCTCACGAGAAGTGTGAACTCCACATGTACAGAACCAGCCTGTCATCAATATGCTCTGCAACTGTTTGAGCACAGATTATGTTGCTCGTGTGCCGCAAACTTACATTGCATTGATAATTTGTTTCTTAGATCTTCTTTCAGCTGCAGATAGTGCTCCCCTCTTTGTAAGGTAATACATAGAATTTTGGTATTTTTGATTAGCACTGTTGAAAGTATGCTTTAGAGATCAGAAAGTCGATTTCCATAAAAAGACACATAAAACACACTGAACATTTCAGCTTCTGGCCTCTGTAACAGGTAGCCGCGCTCCGGCTGATGCAACACCGCAGATCCAGTCGTGAAACGCAGAAAGGCCACAATGGTGCTTTTGTAGGGCCGCTGGCTAACAGTGTTAACGCCTAATTAGTGCTCTTCGCTAACAGTCCACTGCCTGTGTGCTGCAGAATGCCAGGAGCGCGAGCGGCTCTCCCTTATGCTATGCTAAGTAGAACTCTAGCATCATTATCATTCCGAGTCGAGGCGCCCGCGGAGTCCTTTCTGCTTACATGTCACTTTGCATACACACAGCCTAATAAGGTGATTAACACGCGCACGTACACGCAGCCACATTCTAAAGGTTACTGTCCTTAGTCCGGAAATAGGGTCTCCATCACCCCCTGTGCACCAGCTTATGATATTCTGTACACAACTAATGAAAACAAATGCATCTTTGCACTGTATTATTCACCACAGGCCTGCAAGTACGGAACTTCCCGAACTCAGATACTTCATGTTTGCGCAGTCACTTAGTGCAATTGTTTTTGTTTATTGTTACTTTATCATATACGGCTTGGTCAAAAAAAGTACCAAAGAAATTGAGCTGTTGACTCTGACTGAATAGGATTGCATTTTTATGATTAGTATTCATAGCAATTAGATTATTAGTTTCTTTTTCAAATCAATATTGGGATTCTGGAGAATGTACATAGTCAGAAACAGTTCAGAGCATGGTTGCAGAGGCCTAAACTAAGGATGCACCGATCCAGCTTTTTTGCTACCCGATATGCACCGAAAAATTTAATTGATTCTTTTCTCCATTTTAAGATCAATAAAGTCATATTTTATTGTCATGTTATTACCAATCAATTATCAATTATATCTATTGATAAACTCTTGGATAAACATTTAAAAAGGATCACTGGTCTTTTCCTAAACTAAATATCCTTGGATTTATGACAGGCTTTAGGCTACATTAATATAAAGTACTCACATGAAGTGATCTGATCATTACAACTATGTTGGCTACTTTAAGTATTTCTATGTTAGTTTCTGTCCCAGCCTTGATTAGTTTTCGTTAGCATGCTAGCTTTAGCATACTAATGGCATTGGCGGCGATTTGCAGAGGTTGAGTGAACGATTGAATTCTCCTGGTTCTAAGCTTTCCAATTATATTCAGCATGCCCATATTCACTTAGATTTCGGTGGTAGAAATTATGTTTTTAAGGCATCGAGAGCCAAACCGCGTATCGGTTCAGTATCGGATATTTGTAGCCGATACCCGATATTGTATTTTTTTCAGAATCGGCTCCGATATCCGATACCAGCATCGGATCAGTGCATCCCTTGCCTAAACTCCTGGCTTAGCAGGTTGGTAAAACATTTTATAATATAAAATATGTGGTAATTGTAAGTTTCATTTTGATTGCGATTACTTCTTGGAATGTGCTTGGACCATCAGGAAAGAAAATATTCATATGGTACATTCACAGTCAGCTGACTTTCTCTAAGCTCATAATGTTACTCCTGATCATGCAGTAACTATCCACTGGAACGCTTTTACCTATTTGTTTGGTTAAATCCAAGTGGTCGCTGAACAGTGAATTTCTCCCCAAAACATATTTAGCTGAATTTCTGACGTTACTGAAAATGTCTTCATATAATAAACCCATGTTCACAGCATTTGGACACAATCAATTACTCTCTTTATTCCTCAATTCCAGGGCCTTAAATATTAATATGATTCAGTAATGAGGCTGAGTGGTCTGAATCACTCACTGTCCCTGAAGGCAGCGCGGCGCCGGACGGGAGCACAGACCTTACTTGATGAATAAAACCAGCCTATTAAGCTGCACTTCGCTCTGCTATGTGCCGGATGGAGATTCTCTTCCTCTTTGTCACGGGGAAATATAAATGTGCAGTGCGCTGGTGTGCAGGTGCCTCCTCTAATAATGACATTCTTCACCTGGTGTCTGCGCGCACCATGAGCCGCTGTGCACATCATCAATCCTAATGGCTCGGCGTATCTCTCTGTAGCCTCCTATTTGTGTAGTATGTGTGTTTATTATTAAGAGAACCGGACTTTTGGACAACAGCGGGGTAACGCTAATGGTGATGTCAACTACTCTTGATTTTATGAGAAGATATCTACAAAACATTGCGTCATTATCTCAATAACAATGTGTGTTTGCGTAGGAAAGCCGACTCCAAGGGCTGCTTAAAAGTTCAATAATGTGATGTTCCATACTACTCACTTCATGATAGAGGTGACTGTGGCGATTTAATAACTGCGAGGTTCAGTTCAAGCTCAGCCAGTGTATACGGTTACCACCCCCACAATGGCAGGGAGTGAATGAATAATGCTATACTGAGTGCCTGGGTGAATCATCACTGCATCATCTTCTCTATCACTACATTTATAAAATTCAGGGAGCTGCCTTTGTGGTGGTGGAAAACTTTGTACTCCGACATGATTAGGACCGGGGCACCGCTAAACGATACCAGACAAAGTTAAGGTTCTACTTGTATCGGAAACAGGAAAGTATCGAAAGCAAAGGCCGAAAAAAAATCTTCAATCTTTAGATCCAAGTTTTGACGCTGTTGGTCGAGGGACAGCATTAACCTCTGAACCGCCACCTGAAACACCACATTTTCTCCAGTTCGGCATTACCCAAATCTAAAAGCTTCTTGAAAAAAAAAAAAAAAGCATTAAAAACAGCAACAAAAAAGTGACAAAAGCATGACAAAAAAGCCACAAACAAGGAACGAAAGAGCGACAGAAAAGTGACAAAAAAAAACACAATAAAAAAAAGAAATAACGTGTCAAAAAAGCAACAAAAGACCAACAATAAAGTGACAAAAAAGCAACAAATCAGTAAGGAAAGAGCAACAAAAAAGTAATTCAAATGTGACCAAAAAAGTGATAAGTTTTGTTGCTTTCAAATGTGGTGTCACACCTATAGGGTGGGGGTATCACTATACCTTGATACATTGTACCTAACTAAATTTAGTACAATGTAATGAGCTTTATACCAACCTGTAATAACACAGTGGAATAACTTAGTACTTTGTAGGTACATAATGTAATAGGACACGAGACCCTTAAGGTTAGGGCTTAAGGTTAGGGTTAGAGTCATGTCTTATTACATTATATACCTACAAACTACAAATACATATTATTCCATTGTGTATGTAACCCAGGTACAAGTTATTACACATTGTTACAGAGTTCATTACATTGTACTAAATTGAGTTACGTACAATGCATCAAGGATTAGAGATGAACCCGATACTGTTCTGTTTTCTGGTTCTAGACGACAAATAATATAGTATAGGTATCGGAAAAAGTATCATTCAGGCATCGGCATCGAAAACCAAGTATCGTTAAAGTACTGGTATCGGAAATCGTTTTTTACTGCCCAGCCGTAGACATGATCTCCTCTGACTTTGTGGTGCTGACCGCTCACTGCTTTATCCATTTCTGCTGAAGTTATTATCATCATGTTGACCCTAATCCAAAATGAAACTCTTTATGAGCTATTCATAATGTGCTCGCGGTAGCTGTTTGAACAATGTAATAATGATGCAATTATCGCTATTTTGCAATGTTCTATGCAGGTAACTCCACAGGCGAACTGCTGCAGGTGGAAAGATGTTGCTAGTGACCCGTTCGTACTGTGATCATCAGGCTTGCGCTTAACACAACTCACATAATCTGTCTCACAAATGGCCTGGAAAGCTTGAAACATGAAATAAATCAGAGGTGCAGCCATCAGCAGATCGTTCGGTTCAGTCTGTGCAGTGCGTATAACAGCAGGCCGAGTCACTGAATCTTCACTATTTAGACAGTCCCTAATCCGCCGTGAAATGAGCCGTGGACCGCCGTAAATCACTCTTAAGCAGAACTTTGACAGGAGCCTGTGATGTTGCGCGAGCGCGGCTGACCTTCCGCCGAACCTCACACTCGCAAGTCTCCAAAGAGGTGACGGCAAGATCATTAACGCGCCCACACTTTTAATAAAACATGCTTAGAACACAGGGAGGCACGAGGCCACCGTTCAACCACAAAACATCTTCATCTGGCCCTGTTCCCATGGCAACCGAGAAATCAGGCTCTTGTTACATCCCCTCGAACATATCCGCGCAAAAACTACAGTCAGATTAAAGTTGTGTGATAAATATTTCACGCTGTTGAATTGACGTCAGAGGCTGTTTTGAATTTGACTTACTATGACCAAATTCATTTTACAACGACGCTGCCGGAGTCGACCCCTGCCCGCGGGGTCAGTGTCGTGATCTGGGGTCGCCGCAGTTGGTCAGGTCCAGTTTCAGAAACACTATGTGCCCAAAAAATGAGATCAGCTGACGACCTGAGCATCCTGAATGACCACCAGGTTATCCCATCGGCAAATTTCTTCTTCCCCGATGGCCCGGACATATTCCAAGATGACAATGCCAAGATCATTAGGACCACATTGTGAAAGAGTGGTTCAGGGAGCACGAGACACCATTTTCACATGGATTGGCACCGCAGAGTCCAGATCTTAACCCCATTGAGAATCTTTGGGGTGTGATGGAGAAGGCTTTGCACAGTGGTCACACTCTCCCATCATCGATAAAAGATCTTAAAATACAATAATAATGGATGGAAAGAAATGTGAAAGTTTTGAGGGGCTTCATCGGAGTGTGCTTTGGCCATTTGGGAGGGGAAGAGGGAGACAAATCTTTCCTGAAATGTTTTTGATGATAATTTAACACAGCTTTCCCAACCAGGAGTACGGGGACCCCTGGGGCTGCTTGAGCACTTAGCAGGGGGTACTTGGAATTATTTAAGATCAAAAAAGAAAGTGAAACTGAGTAGAATGTCAATGTTTTTCAGTAAAAGGTTTGATTTTGAGAGTAATTTAGCTTCATTTTGAACACAGCACACTATTAAATATTGAATTAGTTTAGTTGGTCACCTTGTAATAATATTGGCAAGATCCTCGAGTTAAGGGGGCACTCGGAGTATAAATGAACAGCTCAAGGGGTGCGTGAGGCAAAAAAGTTTGGGAACCACTGATGTAACACACATGGTCACTTGCTGCTGGTACAACACTCAAACCAATAGAGTCTCTTTTTAAAAAAGCCATAAAAATCTTAGACAAGAAGCCGTTCTCCTTTCACCACTGCACTGTTTTAGAGAAGCATCATTTACTCAATTTTGAAAACTTCATTGATTTTAAATATGGTTGCCTTGTATATAAAGTACTGCATGGACTTGCTCCACCTCCATTGCAGGATTTCATCAAGCCAAAGTCGGTTAGTGGGATGGGCACCAGGGCATCAGCTCGAGGAGACTGTGAGGTTCCACACAGGAGAACCTCCTTTGGACAGACTGTGATCTCTGTAAAAGGCACCAAGTACTGGAATAGTCTCCCTTCATCAGTCAGAGAGACTCCAACTCTGGCCACTTTTAAAGCACGTTTTAAAATGTGGCTAAAGGAAAACCAGGCCTGTGAACACTTGTAATTGTTACTGCATGTATTGTTATCACATTATGTAATTGTAAATTGTAAATTGTGTATGTGCTGCCTGCCTAGGGACTACAGATGGAAACTAGCATCTCTGCTATAATCTGGCATATTTACAGTGGTCATGTGCAACTGTTCATTAATATGCATTGTCCCTATCAAATAAATAAATAAATAAATAAAATAAAAAACAATAACATGCTTAAACCTCAAAAACGTCGATGTGTTAATTGCTGAAGGCGGCAGTGTCTCAGCAGTCAACTTGAAAATTGGTGGTTTGTCATTGTATCTGTGGGCACAACTTCTGTATGGCCTTCAAATGTGCAATGTGTGAGTAATTGTTTGGGCCACAGGCATAGCCCCGAGTAAGACTATGGAAAAGATCTGAACCATGTGACAATCTACAACTTTGGAGATGTCTTCATTTTTAAATGTAGTAGTCTAAGTAAATATATATTCGTTTTTTTTCCCCTATGCGTCCCATCCTTGACATCATCAAGAATATATGAAATGTACAGGACATATAATGCTGTTTTGCTGAGATGTGTGTTGATAAATAATATTAACACTTTGCAATTAACAACAAAAAAAAGAATGTTTTGAGGCAAGGGTCCTACAGTCCCAAAGTTATAACAGAGAGGGAAAGAGAAGGAAAAAACAAACTATCTGCTAGTTCTGAATATCTCCTGCCCCTCGCTGATGGGTCTTAGCCCCCTGCGGTCTGACTTGAGCATGGCTAACCTCCATGTGCAGTATATGAGGCAGGGGCCGGGCCTGTTTGCCTGTAATCACAATGGGCAGAGAAATGGCAGCATTGGGAACAGCGTGGGCCCTAATGTGACAGTGCAGGTGGCGTCTTTGAGCGAGCTCTGATTGATCCCCAGCTGTTTGTGGAATAGTGTGTGCGGCTGAATCCAGGTCAGAGCAGGAGGAGTGCACTTCACATGTTCGCCATGAGGCTGTACATGATGTGAGCTTACACAAGGCCTGTAATATTACATCACCGGCATTGTTAGAGGGCCATACACTGACACATGCAGCTCTGATGGCAATTATGGATGTAACTTTGAGACTTGACAAATTAAAACAAACTTCTGCACTTCTTCGGAAGTGACTCATGAAGACGTCTGGGTCACTGGGACACAGATTGGAAAATACTATATGGAAAAAAAAACTGATCAGAACATTATATATATATTTTTTTTTTTGCTTCTCTGTCAAAGGTGCCAGTGAATGGAGATCTATGAATCACCAGAAAACTTCTCTGGTCAATACATGAATTATGAATTAGAAACAATAAATGTCGTAACAAATGCTATGGAAATAGCTGACCTCAAACATCCACCAATGCTGTGACTGTGTGTGGCTTTACAATAGTAAATTCAAATTTATGGTTCATTTGAGGGGGCAAAATGAAATAAAATAAAAACAAACAAAATAAGATTTCAAGATTTCAAAAAGAAGCCAAAATAAAAAACTAAATATGTACAGATCATTGTTAATATTATTGTGTAAACTCTCTTATAATCTGGAAAGAGTTCTTCAAAATAACAAGACTGGGGAAGGCCAATGAGAAAACATGCAGACTGAAGGTACTATTGTGCCATGTCGTGTATGAATGGATAAATTGAGAGTGCAATATTGAACATCTTCAATATTGTTTTTTGAATTGTTTTTAGTATATGAACAACCATTTTTAGATATTTTCGTAAATATATATATTTTTACAAACCGATTGCGTCTTTAGAACATTTTTTGTCAGCGGGCCAGTTTCTGTGATGAACAAAGCAGGGGGCGGTCAGTGCAGGCCCAGCTACAGGAGCTCTCCTCATCTCACAAAGGAGCCTCTCAATGGTGAATTAGTCTGTTTTGTGTTGCCTTAATGCTTCCAAAAGAAATATATGCAAATCTTCTGCTAATGCTAACAACAGCCACAAAGGAGCCACTTCTCGCACGTGTGTGTTTCCCAAACTGCACCACTCCTCCCTCCCTCCCCTCCCCTCCCCTCCAACCCCTGCCCAGTGCCCCACAGTATGATCCATCCGTGCCACAGCATGTAAGCACACAGGAACATTGCACTGGGGCACCAAGAATAATCGAAACCAAATCGAAGACAGCAAATCGTAAAGAAATATTAGGTAAGTTCCGTCTGCAATATTTCGTCTGCCATACAATTATTATTATTATTTTATTTTTTTTGCACTGCGAACAGAATTGAATCTGCACTGAACTTCAATGTAGAATATCTAATCCGATACTCAAGAAAAAAGGTTTTGATATTGTGAATAATTCAACAAAAATATAAGATAGACGCTATGATTTTCTTAGACCAACATAAAAACAGTCCGGAAGTGATTTAACTACAAAGACAGACGATTTTTTTTATGTGGGTGCAGAAAATGCTTCTCCGATAAGCACAAGGTCACAGTCAACGGAGTTGTTTTTTACCTAAAATGTTATGAGAGAGCTCTAAAAGTCAATAGGTCAAAATGAATGCTTAACAACGAACAAACCAATGAGTGAACCAGGGAAACTGACAATCAAAATGTAAAATATAAACATTAATGCACAACCTTTCCATTGAGTTTTATCTCTTTTATATTTGTGCCATGTTGCTTTGTGTATCGCCTTGAAAATCACCAGGATAAAGAGTGAAATATAAAGTTAAAAAAAAAATGCAACAAAGCATGTATGAAAACGATGCGACACATTTAAAAGGATGAAACTACATTCTGGCTTGTGAAATCGCTCTTTCTAGTGCCACAGTGGTTGAAAAATAAAGAATTGCAAAAACAGACGAAGGGCTATTACCAAACAGTATAGTTACAATATTGACTTCTCGATTTTTTTTTTTTTCTTCTTAGATGGATCAAGATACGAAAGCGTGCGCATTTGCTGAAATACGGTGCAGTGATTTAAATGAAAGGCTGTATTTAGTGCGGAGTGATGAGGAGGTGCGTGGTCCTCCTGGCTCACTCTCTGGTGGAGGCAGACTTAATCCTGTTAGAACGCTGCTGCTGCAGGGGATCCCAGCACTTCCAGAACCATGGGCCTCCGCAGATAAAGGCGGAACATGCTGTTGCTATGGCACTGCATACAGAAGCACTGGCGACACTCCTCTGCCTCTAATATATTCACATTATTTATGAAATATTTGATAAGTAGCATGGCAAATTCTAAATATAAATCCCAGATGCTGCAGCTACACGGCGTCCTGGCCTCCTCCTCCTCCAACCGAAGGGAAATCTCTTCTCTCACAGTCCATAGAAATGAAAGGAACAAAGGGACAATTTGATGTGCTCATGAGGGGAATCAGATCCTCGGCTGCGATTTATCACATGCGTTCAGCGAAGTCTCAAGGAACACAGCCTAAAAATGAGACAGTTTTACTCTCTGCCTATAAATGTGCGCTGGTGTTCGAGGAAATTAGGAAATGATTAAAATGAAACATCCGAGCAAAAACGTCTGGCTTTGAAGAAAAGGGTAATGTAAAGCGTTGGGTTTTACCCACATTCTAGATTCTACGGCTGCACAAGGAAAAAAATAATAAATGCCTTTTTTTTAATCAGGATGCTGTTCACAGTGTGCGTTTTACCACATCAGGAACATTTACATTGGAGAGAAGACTGAATATGAACTTCTAAATTAACAATCACGCACATTTCATAGCATGTGTGTGGACGTCTGAGCAGCTTTAATACAAACCTTTATACACAAACACCCTGGAGACCAGAGATGTTGGAGTTTGCAGAGAATATTGTTGCAGCCACTAAAATGGCCTCTTGTAATTCAATTCAGTTCTGCCTGAATATTATACTTATATTATATTATAAGTAACACCACTGAGTCAGAAAGAAAGACAGAGGTGTAGTTTGTGAGTTTAAAATGGTGTCTCACAAAAATGAAAGACTTCAAAATAAGTTGGGGGGGGGGGGGGTGGGGGTGGGGTGGGGGGGGGAGTCTTGCTTATCATATTTTTATACAAGAATAATCAACTGTCACAGTAGCTCGATGTAAATTGAAGTCGTCATTGCCCAAAAATGGTCGTCGCAGCTGGATCAAATGGTGCAGAGGCGTCTGAGTTACATTTACTAAAATGAGCTATACCTGACATTTTTTTCTCTCTGTTGGGTAAAATGATTTTCCCCCCATAAAAGTATGTTGTAAAAGTAGTCATTTGTGAAAGTTTGCACTGTATTATGATTTGTTGATGTCGTGTATGGTCAACCAAATAAGTCAATATGTGACGAAAAGGGGTTTACCTTTTTCGTCATATATTCAAAGGACGGCCGTGACGGCAAAAATACCCATTTCGTCACATTTTGACTAAATGGTTCAAAATCAGGTATAGGGCCTTCAAGTACACTGAAGTACACTCTATTAAAAAAAAAAAATGAATAAAATACACTGCACTTTAATCACACAGTGCTATTGTGTTGAAATAACAGCACTTATACTTGGTTACTCGTTCCATCAAGGGCAAATCGGGAAATGAAAAAGCTTCATGTTGATATATGAAAATGGGTTGACGTTTAACTTTTTAAAAATATAGGGTATTCTCTCTTGTATCTTTTTACATCAACACAAAAACAAATCAGACTTTTATGCTCAACCCTTTACTCAATGCTCAAGTGATCAGAGTACTTTTTCACTTGAGTAATTGTTTGGTAGAAGTACTGTGCTTCTACTTGAATGAAATCATTTCAATGTACCGTTTGTGTTGCTTGAGTAAATATTGCAGCTGCTCCCCCCCCCCCCCCTCATCTGCATATAATCTAAAGATCAAATAGAGTACAACAACTAGTGTTCCAATGTAATTCCCATTTGCGTTGTCAGTATATAAAATAAAACTAGCCCAATTAACCGCAAACATAACGGCCCCGGGCTACATCCCCCATCCCCCCCTTTTTACCACTTTCACTCAACAGTGTCTGACAGATCATGTACGAGCGCGCTGCTCCTTCTCCTGTCAATACGGCGCAGCATCCATTTTCACCTGGCTGACACCTTTTACTGGTCAAGGGATGAATAAATCACACTTAGAGTGGTCCCCCGGCGCCCGCGACCAAAAAAAAAGGGGGGGGGGATCAACATGAAGGAGGACTGCGCTGTTTTTCTGTCAGCGCTGCCCCCGAGGAACGCTGAAAAATCGCAGCGGGCTAAATATCATTTTTCATAAGGCCTTATTGCTGTTTTAATCCATCCGCCACAATGGATAGCTCCTGGTTGTGTTTCATTCCATCTCTTTGAGCGGGCTTAGTAATAACACTTACACAAATGAGGCTCATTCGTTAGCGGCTAATAGAATAATGGATGGGGCGTGTAGTGCCGCGCTGCAACAGGACGCGGCGGCGCTCGCTCGCTCGGACGCCGCTCGTCTTTTATCGGAGCTACATTAGCGCTACAAACAGCAGAATGCACAAATAGGGAAATATGCTGATCATATCCTGCAGATCCGGTCATAATAATGAGGAAAACCTAGAGTAACCGCCCAGGCCTCGACGAAAGGTAAAGTTAGGCAACGGTGACTTTTTGTACGGTGTAGCTGCTGAGGAAAAGAATGTACAACTAAAACTGGATAGTATTCTAAAGACAAAGAAAACACAGAATAAACAAATGCAAAATGCGATGATTAAATGGTTCAACAATCTCTTCATGTCACAAGCCTTATTTTGTGATATTGGATTCAAGTTTTGTGGTTAAATCTATTAATTTCCCCTAAGTTGGTCATAAATCATCTTCTTAAAGGCACACTGAGTAACATTTTGGACTATACTGTTAAAACATTCTCCTAATGAGCAGCTCAACATATAAAATGCTATTTCTGCAGTGGGTAGTCAAAGAATGGATTTGGATGAGAACAAAACCTATTAAAATCTCAAATGCTACAGACTTTAGTCACATCTCCATGGCGACGAGCTGGAGACGCACCCACTCCGGGTAAAGTTACAGAAATGTCTTAGGAGATCTGAGCCGCTCACAGCAAAAGCTCCTGTTTGTTTGGACATTTAAGAGGATTTTTTCAATGACGAAAATATCTGTCATAAAATAAATGTATTGGATTTCAAATTTATTTATTGGGTAAAATTCTACACGGTGTGGCTTTAAGTAAGCATTGATCAAGTCACAAAAACTGGTGACCTTACAGATTATAGCCTTTTACATGAAAATAAACTAAAAAAAAAATCCATGCAAAATATCCATCAATGGTTGAACTGTATATTTAGAAAACTATTCATTTGTAAACTGTTCGAATAAGCTATGAGCACATGTGTAATGCAGTCAAATCAAATCATTTACCCGGAAACTAGATTTGCAGATTTAAGAAACAGAGGCTATAATAATAATCAAAACATTTCCTCATGAATCTCGATGCTGCTCCTCTGCTCTTCAGACTGCATAGACAAACAGAGTGCGTGTGCGTGTGTGTGTGTGTGTGGGTATATGTGTGTGTGCGCCGCGAGCTCCACTAGCGCAGCAGCGCTCAGTGTTGGGGAAATCTCTCTGATTATCGAATCACATCCAACCATGTGACACACTGGCTGTCACCGATCACATTTGTCTTCCCGGCACTATCAAAAACTAACACGCGGGTATCCTTCTCGCGAACCTCACGGATAAAAAGTGGCAAATGGAGATGGATGTGCGCGGAGGAGAAGTGCCTAATGAATGATGAATTAGCGCAGGGGGCCAAACACCATCAGTCGTGACGCGCCGGTGCCGAGGAGGGGCCACTTTATCTCGGGGCGCGACGGGCTGCGTTCCACCTCCAGGGCTCCGCTGCGAATCAATCATAACTATTATTACCACTAGTCACACATGCATCTATCACAGCTAAGGTTACCATAACCTCAATATTAACAGAGGAAAAGCCCCTCTAATAAACAGCAGAAAGGATGGGCCGGCAGCAGGGATTTCATCTTCCTTTCACTTTTAATAAGGCACTCAGAGGAATAAAGATTACAGGCCATATTTAGCATGCAGAACAAATCAGGCTCTGCTGCTGCTGCTGCCGCTGCTGCTTCCTCTGCACCACTCGTTCTGGAGAGTCATTAAGAGTCGGGGAAAAAAAGGGGAAAATACTGAGCGCAGGTACTCAAGTAAAAGCCAATTCCTTCAAATAAACAATGTCAGAATTGACATCAAGAACATGGGGGTGACTTTTCAAAAGTGCAGAGAGAAAGCGTGAGGTGTTTCTTGTCTGGAATGTTATATCACTACGCATTGTTGAGTCTAATCAAAAGACTGGTGTTTTTATTGCTTATAGCTGTTTTTTAACATGTTATTGTGATTCTAGCCATATGACAAAGAAGTGGAAGTACTTGACATACACAAACACAGTCAACTACTTGAAATGAAATGCAGGCATGATTTGAGACATAGAGTTTGTTTTGCAAAAAAGAAAGAAAGAAAAAATATGATATGAGAGAAAGAAGTAATCAATGGACAATTTGGATATCTTTTCTTCATGATGAATAAAGTTGATTCAATGAAATTAGCCAAAATAGTTCTTTTTTTAGATTACAGGCGAGGGGGAGGTCCTAACTGTCCCACATAACAAAACAAGAGTCTGCTCACACATTGTTAAGAAAGCTCCGGGGCAAATGAGGAGAGTGGGCCGTCCTGGCAAACACACCACACACCTGCACTGGGTCATGCGTCATATCAACTACAGTTTTTACTCACGGAGATACCGTTTTTAGAGCCGGAAAGCATCCTCTCAAAATTCGTATCAACACATATTTTCAGGCTTTGTCATCAGTATCAACATCATTACATTGTAGGGTAAACAAAATTAGCTTCTCTCAGAGCGCTGCTTCCTTCAGACACACAACACTGCGGACAAATTTAAAATTCAAATCATTATTATTATTATTAACATTGCCGCATTGCTTCCATAATCATACACCTCCAATTACAGCCTAATGAGAGCGCGCGGCCTGATAATTGATGCAGGCCAATTAAGAGTAAAATGTTTTCAAAGGCCTTTCTGCTTTGAACGCCGCCGACATCCAACAGCCGCTCTCATTACAGACGGGAAAATGCACAGGCCATGTATATTTAAAGGGCCACAAATGTATAAATATTCATATTAGAGTGATTTGATGCATTAAATAAATAATCCGGTGTTAAATAAATGACATGGTAAATAAAAGTTTCACAGATGAATCTGGGGAGATGAGATGAATGAGGGGAGAGTTAGCAGAAGTGTCGCGCATCACTCCGCCCAGTCTCAGTGTAACAGTCAGACAAACAAAGTATTGACCAATCCGAGCAGACGTTGCATCAACCACAGCTAAACAGGAGCTGTAAAAGTATGTAAACCCGCTTTAAAGACTAACAGCAGCCAGCCTTTGGATAGAGTTTGTGATTAAATGTTATAAATTGAACGTTATAGGGTTGCTCTGACCGGTCCCTCCACCGAAAAAACTCTACTCCCGTATTTTCCGGTAGTTCAACGTTTGGACAAGAAGAAGAGGAGAGGAAAAGTATTTTGTTGGAGCTGGGGTTTGCATTAAAGGTCTGCCTAAGTTCATGAATCCGGACTATACTGTAAGTCACTCCGGAGTATAAGTCGCACCAGCCAAAAAATGCATAATGAAGAAGAAATAAACAAATATAAGTCGCTCCAGAGTATAAGTTGCACAAGCGGGGAAAAAAAGCATAATGAAGAAGAAAAAAACATGTGTAAGTCGCTCCAGAGTATAAGTCACACTAGCCTTGGCAACTACTTGGGCATGGAAGTGTAACTGTACCGTTGTTTTCTTTGTTGCTTTGTTGTAAGTAAGCGTGAAATTACATATTTTTGTAAGTCGCACCTGAGTATGAGTCGCACCCCCTGCCAAAATGTGAAAAAAGTGTGACTTATAGTCTGGAAAATAAGGTACTACGTTTTTTGGGGGTGAAGGGACTCTTATGTCACAGACACAAGTCAACCAAAGAGCTTCACAAGAGGCATTCACTCGGTGGTGGTAAGCTATATGTACAGTCTGTAGCCACAGCTTGCCCTAGGATACATTGACAATTAATCACATTTTTTAATCGCATTCTATACGTTGGTCAATCATTGTGGTCAACAGCTTTACAGCTACATGACTGTGGCAGAAATAGCACCTTGTTTTGGAGTTTGGACAAGACAATAGAAGATTTGTGTGTGTTAAATGATGCTGGAGAAAAATATTATGTCGGAGCTGGGGTGTGTATAAAAGGTCTGCCTAAGTTCATGAATCAGCTACATGGATTAATTTTTTGTATGAAATAAAAAGAATCGAGAAGGAAAAT
Source organism: Gobius niger (assembly GCF_951799975.1). Lineage (NCBI taxonomy): Eukaryota > Metazoa > Chordata > Actinopteri > Gobiiformes > Gobiidae > Gobius > Gobius niger. Next base: position 10,545,873 of record NC_136863.1, read on the forward strand.
CGAGATCAATCAATAAGACATTTTGATTAAAAAAAATTGCCATATTGTCTAGCCCTACATTGCCATACCATAAGCGTGGCTTCCCACACACCACTCACACTATTCAACTCTGTCTCCCATCATAGTGCTCCCCAGGCCTGACCCGAAAGATTTGATTAGTATGGAGGTATAACATTTATACTACGTCTTTTGATGCTAATTTCAGCAATATTAGAGAAGGACGTTTCATAGAGCAACAAAATATAAGCGCTGAATTGGCCAAAATGAAACCAACACAGGGGTATGGTAAACTCCAGGTATGTTTAGGATGAGAAAATGGTTATGACAGAAATCCTTATCACTGTGAACTGTTAACTTGATTCATTGAGGGGAGGAAGGCATTTCCATAAATAATGTATTGTCTCACTTACTGTATACATGCAATATCTTAACCTCTTAACCCCCACCTGAACCGAGCACATTTTCTCCAGTTCGGCTAAAATCTTAGATCCGTTTTGTAGGTCTTAGCTTTCAAATGAGGCTTTACACTGGCCTATACGCTGCAAACTTCTAGATTTAGGTAAAGCTGAACTGGAGAAAATGTGCTCAGTTCATGTAGGGGTTAAGAGGAAGACTTTACAACAATTGAACAATTACACTTTAAATCAGTAAATAAATAGTAATACTAAGCTGAACTTGATATACAGTTATTCTATATAGCACATTTCCCTGCTCTCAGTCATGTCTGCACAGCCGCGGACCCGGCATTTTCTTCTGAAGATAACCTTTCTTGAAGTCCAACTTGTTTTACATGGTCCTACTACAAAGATGCCGCCTGACTTCTGACCACACACTTTTATCGCTTAGCTCCTCTTGTTCCGGTTGCCGTGCAGATATTACAGCACTTCTATTGGCCTGTCTGCGGCGGTGACCTGAGCTGATAGATGTCTGGTCCACTGTGAGCAGACATAATCCATTCGGCTTCTCTCTGAGGGACCCGGCCTGCTCCTATCGCACTCCGCCGCGCCCGCAGAGCCTTTGTGATGGCCCTGATTACTCTTTTGTGTTCCCAGGTAGAATTAAGATGAAATTCAGCGGGCAGTCATTGTGCCCCTATCTTCTGGACTCTTGGAAATATGGCGTCTGCGGGAAGGGGCCCTGGCTGACCGCGCTCTTTGGGGAAATACGGCGAGACGCACAAAAGAAACCATCCTGTCCTGTACCTTCCTTTGTGCGCTGCTCAACCTTACTCATCTCCTCTCGGCGCTCGCTTTTTAGGCCGCGCCATTGTCTCGGAGCGTTTTTCTGACAGACCAAACGGCGAGATGACAGGCGCGACTTCACCAGGCTGTTAGAGACCCCGCGGGCTTATGACTCGCGCTCCTCCAAGTCGGGCGTATGCAAATAAAGTTGGGGATGGCGGCTTTCAGATGTGATAATTACGGGTTTATTTGTAAGCTGTCACTTCACTTAATGCTCAGGGACATCAAAATAAGTTGAAATGCGAAGGCTTCACAGAGGATGATGTCTGCCGGATCCCGAAAAAACATGTGATTCTCATGACGCAGAGGTCTGTCGTTACGCACTGGTTCAGACAGCGCTGCGCTTCAGAGGCGCCCGGCGTGCGGCAAACTCCGCGACGTCTGCATCAAAATATTTACATGTTCTCATTCGGTTACACTCGAACATGAAGGGCTTGTATCAGCATGGTGCACCATAAAGACACAGAGCTAATCTTTAGTGCCGTCTCAATCACAAACCGCAGCAGTGTGCGAAAGGCTCACGCAAAAACAAACAAAGAAACGAATGAAAGTAGTTAAAAGGCTCGCACATCAGTTAACTTTTGTTTGTTTGTGAGAAGTAGACGCCACTAGAAAACAAACGGAAAGTTGTGGAATGTGATTTTAAGCTCATTTCTGTGAAGAATTGTGGTGTTGGAAATGCATTAGGAAAGTGCTCTTTATCCTCTTTTGGCCTCATGTCCACTCACTTTTCTTGTTATTGTTTGATTTGTTATCCCTTCTCTGCCCCTTTAAGCGCACTTTCAGGCCAACTTTGGATTTGTTCCTAATGTTTTGCTTGATGAAATAAAGAAAATTCATTGTAATGAGTATGGAATGCGTTCCCTGTTCCATCTTAAACAGGTATAGATACAGACACTCTATTCGCCCATAAATGGTCATGTTTGACAAGGGGGAAAACAATAAAAAAAAGTCTAAACATTCTCTAATTATTCAAAAACTACTTTAACAAATGCTGAATTATGAATAATAAAAGTTGTCTAGTAAATAAATATACAAAGACATGGAGAGGAGCAAAGTGGTTCAACAGCCCATGAATACATAAATAACTAATAACTAATGCTAACAGTTAGCTAGCACTAGCTACAACTGCCATTTTTTCGCTTCCACTGAACAATCCGCTGTGAATAAACGTCCATATGGACCCGATTTAGACTTGACTTTATTTGTATGTGATTAATAAGTTCATATTTCACCAGAAAGTGGCTAAAAAGAGTGGAAACTTGTCTTTCCCAAAATATTCTGTTTTCCCCCTTGGCGAAGCCACGCCCCCTTCTACGTTTGTGCTCTACTTCCGGGTCCAGCGGAACTATAGCCCTATTCACTATGATGGGATTGAGCTGATTTTAGCTTGTTGTAGAGCCGACTACAAGGCTCTTTTTAAACATCTGATCACAAAGAAATATTGCATTTACTATTACTATTAATTATCAAATATTTGTTTTCCATACACAATGAAGGCTTAATTTAAATATTAAAAGATCTTCATTTTACCTGGAGAAATGGTGAACTATATTGTTCAAATTAGGTGTTAAACAGTTGTTGACCTTTTATCTGTTGTTTCAGCAGGAGATTCAGATTAACTGTTTTTGCTGTGTTTATCTATGGAGCTCTCAGCAGTTTGGACCCAGAGGTATTTAATTATTGTGTGCGTGTGTCACACTTAACAAACGTATAGGGCCTTTAAATATATAATTAACAAACGTATAGGACCTTTAAATATATAATTAACAAACGTATAGGGCCTTTAAATATATAATTAACAAACGTATAGGGCCTTTAAATATATAATTGTGTCAATGAACCTAATGCAAACATTGATGCTTGTATTTTTCTGCTACAAGTAAATCAGTCCCCAAATGACCTCAAGTGAACAACAAACAAATCATAGAGCAGCAAAACTGTAACATATTAGTCACAGTGTTGAACTTCAAAACAAGTGCCCATTAGAAAACATCAGCTTGTTCCAAAGTTGCAGAAGCCAGTGTCCGGGTTAACATCGGAGATACAGGCGGATCATTGTGTGTGTGAGGGCCAGGGTGGACTTACCTAAAAGTGTGCAGTGATCAGAGGGAGATGGAGCACCAAGAGAGGGCAGCACATAAAAAGAAAAGAAAAAACAGAATTATATCAATGGTGCATGACAATTGCATTTTTCATAACATATGTTTTTAGTCCGGGGGGGAAGTTTTCAGTGATTTCTGATGTAAAACATGTTAAGCCATCCTTCATCTTCTTCATACTGTTGTAATCCCATTGATATAACTTAGGCTATACAATAAATAAAACAAAATGACCCAAATGCATGCGTAACTTGACTAATTTCCCCATGCCAGCTTCTGTACATAGTTCCAGAGCCGATACCGATAATAAACCCATCCCTCCTCATGCTGCACAAGGCTGCACAGAAATGGTACTCTCTCTGTTATGGTGTTGCTGCGTTGTGGGAGCTGTGTGTCCTGAGCGTGTGACAGGTCTGGACATGTCCCACTCAGACAGAGGAGGACGGACTCTGAGGACGCAGCACTGATGGACCGCGTGACTGACAGCCGGGACAGAGAATGGACAGGGACTCTTTTCAAGGACAACCGGAGGCACGGTAAGAGTGTGGACGAGTAAATCCATCAATCCATGTTATTCAGAGCAGCACCTTTTTTTTTCAGTCAACATCAACCGAGTACCAGACCTGTCGCGGTAACAAATTCGAAGTTCGATATATTGAGGCAGGAAAGTATCGCGATAAACGATATTATTGACTGTAGCGATTCTAGACACGGTCAACTCTAAAAACGACAGTTCTAAAAGCGCATCATAATATCCTAAAATACCACACAAGCTGCAATAAACATGAAATATATGACTCAATTTGCTTCCATTAGAAATCAAAGTTTTACAAAGTAGAAAAGGGGGGGAAATGCTAATAAATGTACAGACGATAAATATCGAGCACAAAAATATATCGTTTATCTGTTATTTATTGAACGATAAGTTGATATCGCAATTATCGTGATAGCCCTACCTACCGAGTAAATTCTCCATGTCCTGTGTATGTTTGGTTTACTCATAATCACTGTGGCTGGGCAATTGATCACATTTTAATCGAAATTGTGTCTCTGTAAAGTTAAATCTGGGGCAGTAATAGCACCTGGATTGGAGTTTGGAGGAGTAACATGGACCCTTTTTTTTGTTAAATGTCCCTGGAGTGGAAAGCATTCATTACTTGTCTAAGCTTTATTTTAAATGTCTGTCAATGATTTGGTTTTGCCATATCGCCCAGCGTTAACATTCACTGTATATTGTGTATAAACCCACACCAGTAAAGAATTGGGATGTTAGAAATGGCATGAGTTTGGACCAAAGCTAAACCTCCTTTCATTGTTTGTACATAAGGAAACAGGTATAGGGGTTCTAAATGAGTGTATTTTCTGCTCTTAATCTTAAGACGATGCCAGTGAGCAGCTGTAATTCTGAGAGCCGAGCAGGAGAAGTGAGCCCATATGTGAACCCGCACTCTTATAAAGACCACGAGCATCCACAGCTAATCAAGTGAGCTCTCGACTGCAGCGGCTGTCCTCGCAACACCCAGAGCTCCGAGCGAGAGTCTGTGTTGGAAAAGGAAAGTGCCTGAGCAAGCAACATTTGAGTTCAATCCTATTTTTATGCACACGTCTTTGCAACAAGTACCGGCTCAAGGAAACAAACAGTGGCTATAGTATGACGATAACTAAGAAAGCCGCAGAAAACTTTCACTTTGGATTAACAGACATTGGCTCTGATCGCAATTTCTCTGGTGAGTACTGCAAGTCTGCAGGGGAGACACTACAGGCAAAACATATAACATCTCTGAACATAAGCTTTCACCATGGAAACAAAAAATATACCTAACAGTCACAGTAACATGCTTAAATATTGCACGGTTCAATGTTTCTCCATAGATTTCTATAGGAAATTGTAATTTCAAGGTCATTTTCTCTGAATGCATTTTTCTCCCATTGTGGCAACAACATCTCCACATCAGTAGCTCCTACAGACTTCAAAATTTCCAGCATTGGACTGAACAATATTTTGAAGATATTTTCAGGGGGATTTTTTTAAATAATTAATTCCTAGACTGATTTACTGAGTTTTGAATGTTAAAAAACAAGGCGAAATGTACAGATCTTTCCACTAAAAAACATTTTAAAACTAAACAAGATATATAGCATGGATTTGGGGACCAATCACAGAACGAGTAGGGACGGCAAGATGATGACGCACTATTCAACATACGGAAGCTTGCAGTTTGTTTACTAATAATAATTTTAAAAAAAAGATTTATTTACGGATCCAACATGACAGCAACAGACACGACGCCATCCTTCGATCAAGCTTTAGACCGTGTTCTAAATAGTTTAGCTCAAAAGTTTACAATTGATACGATTGGCTATGGCTACGTGCAGATGCATGATAGACATTTGTGGTGCCCAATAAACAACTATGGTCAATCGTAAAGTCCACCTCTCCTACGAGAAGATGAATCGTGGTCCCCAGACTAAATATATAACTTTTAATATTTAATCTGGTGATAGCCGGGCTAGCATAAAACCCCTTATTTTTATACGAAAACATAAAATGACCGAAAACCTTTTTTTTTTCTTCTCATGTTTATGTTCTACAGCTTCAAATTGACAGCTTTAAATTCAAGTTTTTTCCCTATTCACGTGCAGTGTCTCGCCTTAAAAACTCTAACCTCGTATAAAGACACAAAAGCTTGATGGCTGTGGTATAATGTAAGGAAGAAATACCACAGTCTGAAATATGTGCTGAAAAATGTTGAGGTTTATATCTTCAATTACAGCATTAGATAAAATGCTGTTTTACAACACTATAGCCTTGATTCAGGGTTTTCTTTTCTGGCAAAAAAAGGCTTCCATCTTTATTCCAGCAGAGAGCAGAAATCAGACAACCCCCACCCGCGCCGCTCCAACAAGTCTCCCTTCACTTCAATTAATGAGCCATAAATAACCCAATGAAGGTGTCAACAAAGAGCAGCATTTATCAGCGGCTGTGCTCCTCCGCGCGGCAGACGGCGCTCCTTCGCTGCCTAAAGCTCCACCAAACAAAGACAATACAAAAAAAAAACACAAGTGGAGATTTATTTCGGGACAGACACTCCAGCCACACATTCATCTTGGGACTCTCCCAGGTGCAGTCAGTGACAGATATACTGGGAGCAGTGGGCCGGCCAACTCCGCAGCATTTTCACAGTCAGACATGGAGTATATTTAGGAAGAAACATTACAGGGGCTCCAGTGAGGCTTCCAAAGAAGTCATGTTAAAGACTTAAAGACTCCAAAAAGTCAATCCAGGCGGCATCAGGCTGAAAGTGGTTCCTTATTCAATCTAATAACAGACTGATGCAAATGGCAATTATATGTATATATGATGTTTGATGACATTAGAAAGCATGATGTGGTGCGATCATGATACAGCACAATGCAGAAGTCCGCAGCTGATTTCATATTTTGATTCAACAATAAGAATAATATGAAAAAACAAAAAACCAAGACGCATGTAAGCGCTTATCTGCACTTAGTGTCTAAGTGAAAAAAAAAAAACTGTCACATTAATATAACGTCCCAAAAAGTGTGTTTATCAGAGATTGTTAAATCAATGTATCTGTAGGGCTACACGATATTGAAGTAACTTGCGATATGCGATACAGCTGTGCAATATCGCAATAACGATATTTCGGCGGTATTTCACTAAACCATTTCAACAAATTATGTTCCATTCTAATTAAACACAAAATGTAAGTAACTATACTTTTTCAGCAAAATGGAACTAAATTGGGAAATGTTCAACCTCTTGACGCCCCCGCCTGAACTGAGCACATATTCTCCAGTTTGGCATTACACAATTAAAATGTGATGGATAAAGCAAAAAAAGGGCCACAAATGAGCGACAACAAAGTGACAAAATGTGCCAGAAAAGCAACAATAACACAATTTTGAAAAAGCGACAAAAAGCAGTACTAAGTGAGGTGGGGAAAAATCAATAGAAGGTCTATGGGAAACTGACCAAATACTTTTTCTCCCCACTGTAACTTGTTTACCTAAATACATCCTTTCCGTAGTGGCTCTGGGGGTAAAACAAGGGTTAATGGGATAATGGGTCTTTCATCTCCCCCTGGTGTCACTGGCCAGAAAACCACACTTGCAGCTTTCCTGCGCCGGGTCCGAGCACCAATACGCATTAATGGAATCGCGAAGAAGAAGCTTACAGGCTAACGGGCAAAGCTAACTGTGGGCTAGTGCCACATAAACAGTACAGCCAAGTTTGAGTGAAAAAAAATGATCTCCATATCCCTCTCTCCCTTTGTTTTTTCTGTCATCGTAGTATTTACTCTCACGGACAACACAACATGCTACGACACCTGCAGTGGCACCAATGGCCTCTAGGGGCATGACAAAAACACAACAAAAAAACATCGAAAGCAATGAAGAAAGCAACACAAATAACAAAAACACATTTTTAAAAAAAAAGAAAAAGAGAAATCGCAACAACAATGTCACAATCAGTTTTGTAGGCAATAGCTTTCAAATGAGCCGTTACTCTGGCCTAGAGGCTGTAAGCTCCAGTCAAGAGGCTTTTAGATTTGGGTAAAGCCAAACTGGAGAAAATGTGCTCGGTTAAGGTGTCGATCTCAGTCAGATGAAGACTTTTGTGATGCTACAATATACTGTGGCTTCTTGCTGTACAGATATTGCATCACCGAATATCGCGATACGGTATTTTTTTGCAATATATTGTGCAGCCCCAATCAGTAGTTATGAATTGTTACACCATATGCAGAGTCTACACCAGCGCATGCCGTTGTTTTTGTTTTTGTCAATAGACGCTTTTCTTAGAGCGCAAAGCAACTCCGAAACCAGAAAGACTGAATCACCTCAGCAAAAGGGTTACGGAGTGTCCCTTATCAACCTAAAACACAGACACTGAGCAGCTCCCGTGCCCCCCCTCCAGTGATAGAAGTGTCCGGCTATAATCATCCCGGGTTACACACATGGCCAGAGAGCTGCGATAAATGACATTTCCCCAAACCCCGCTCACATTAGCCCGTTATCGAGGCGGCAGGCAGCCCACTGACAGCGGTGCAGTGACAGCCGTGCGTCAGTCAGCGCGCGACAGACCTGGGCCTTATCACACTGTGCTCTGAGGCTACAGCTCCATCACACGGGGCTGCGCTGGAACCAGTCTCTGAGGTCACACCAGGATGGCACGCACGCTGCTTTAAACATGAGAAATGACGACATTAACACACATTACTCCATTATTTGGGGGAAGGAAGAAGTTGTAAGTATGTTAATTTCATATACTCAGCCTAATTTTGAGTGGATATGATTGTGTCTGCTATCTATGCATTAAAATCTCTGACTACAGTATAAAACACCTTGCAGCGTTTTTGCTTCACAAAATGGAATTCTGTTCAATGTGACATTGTCTTATACTTATATACAACACCTCTGTTTATTTACACAACAAAACATTCACACAACAATCACTCATTTGCTGACACACTGAGAAAACTAACTAACTTCATTATGTAGCTTGACTCAGTCGTTTTATTAAACTCCTGACATCGATATTGCTTTGAAATTTATAATAGGCCAAGTTTGAGGGGAAAAAATGTTATTTTGTTCTCATTCTCAACGCTTGGGGTATGAAGCTAAACAAACTTACAATCAGCAGAGGACAATAATTGCTTTATCATGGATAGGGCTGAGTACCATTGAACCGAAAAGCTCAGGTAGGGCGCGGTATCGAAAAACAAAAATTATTTTGGTACCTCATTTCGGGTTAGGGTTGCCCCCACTCCGACAAAAGACCTCAATATCAGAATGGCAGTGTGTAACCCTTTTCATCTGGAGTTTTCTGCTCCAAACTTTCAACAGCGGTTCCTGTTTTTCTATAATGGACGAAGAAAGCAGTGAAAGCAGTTGAGAGGGGGGGTTATCTAAAAATCACGAGGGTAGCTTGAAATCACGTTCACCCTACCCCTGGGGGTAAGTTGAAATCGATTTCAAATTACCAGGGGGGGTAGCCTTTAATGGGGGGTAGTTCAAATCTTTACACAGGTACTGAAACACAGGAATCGTTAAAGTAGTGGTATAAAAAAATAAAAAAAATAACGGTACCCAGCCCTAATTGTGGAGGCAATTTGAGCACTGAAATGTTCAAAATGAGTCTCACAAGTACCACTTTATTGCGTTCAGCAGGTGGTGCCGAATATTCTGGATTTTAGAGAGGGAGAGGGTCTGAATATGCAGGACAAAAACCACAAGACAAAACAATGGACTTGAGAGAATGGCATTGTTAACACGGTAAAAAGCTGTAACAAAGTGAGTTCAGCACAGGCGCAAATGACAGAGCGTTGCGATAAAGCGCTGCTGCTGTCGCCCGAGAAACTGAGCAGAAAATGAAATATTTAAAAGTTGATAATGGCATGCTTCATTAACATGTGATACTGTGGGGAAAAAGAGTGCAATACATAAATAAAGAAATAATAGCATGGCAGTAAAATGGACACGCCGGATGAATTTGTGAGCTGATAAAAGCGAAGCGGGGGACAGGGCTCGGAGACTGAGGCGAGAGGAAGACTTCAGAAGAGACGTCCGTGTGGGAGAAATTGGATGTGGTGCCCGTTACTGATAGCGGAGGTTTCTGAACACACCATATAGATTATTTGTTCTGTGTGATTAAATATGCACCACTGGAATGACTGTATTTTCCATATTGTACACTGTTTTTGTAGAAAGTTTGACAGGACTTTGTTGGAGCGGCTTTAGGGACGGACATATGCGTGACATTTATTAAGAGTAATTATTTGGTCAGGATGCATTTTTAATCTTATTTGTGACTTTGAGGCTGCAGTCCTCTGTCAGATGAAGAGCTGCAGAGAGGGGTGGATCTGATTTCCCTGCCCTTCTACCTCGAATTTTGATACAACTGATGAACAGCGTAGAAAGGCAAGTTCATGGCGACTGAATTGATCCTATGTGGCCTCTCCACTCCAGAGAAGGCTACACCAGTTGAGGGAAAGAAGTACAAGTCCAGGTTGTTGTATACACAGTATATATACTATTTGACACAATGTGGACACATTTTCAGACTCAGAAACTCGATGAGCTCAAGCTATCTCAAATTCACTGCAGAGCCCAATCCTGTATGTGAAAATGTCAGAAAGCAGTTTTTAGAATGTTAGTAGCGGCAAGTTTTTGTATAACTTTGCCCTGAAGTTACGAAAAACCTACAAAGGCTTGGTCACACCCATAGACATAATAATTAATAGATTCTCTGTCTCCTCACTCCTCCCTGTTTACCATAATGACCACGTTCGAAAGGGAAATCATGGCGGATTTACAGACTCCTGCCCTGCTCTGATGAAGCATGTAGACTCGGCCCTCGCAGGGCACGTAGTTCAGTTGTAGCCACGCCCGCGCCATTAGCTCTAATGCTAACGGCCTGTCAATCAAGTCCGGTCCTCATTAGTATATGAGATTTCTAAAATGTACCTAACGAAAACGCCTGGTTTCTTCAATTGTCACTAACTCAGTGTGTTATCACAGGAGCAATATCTAACTGTAGAAAGTTCAATATAATTAGAAACCAGGCTTTACAGTTGCTTAAAACGTGTGGAAAGTGCAATGATATCTAATGGAAAACTAGCTTGTTTTTCCGCCCACATATGGAGGTACTGCAGCAATGGCGGACAATGCCGGCTCTGCCGACAGCGTCACGGTCATAAAGCAGTGCAACCAGCGGCCATTGGTCACACCTTTCTGCAGGCCACACCCCTTCCCTATGATGAACTGGGTTAACCTCTTAACCCCCATCTTAACCAAGCACATTTTCTCCTGTTCAGCTTTACCCAAAACTAAAAGCTTCTCGACTGGAGCTTACAGCCTTTCGGCCAGTGCAACGCCTCATTTGAAAGTTAAGCCCTGCAAAACTGAACTTTTTTGTTGCATTGTCGATGCGTTTATGTCACGGTTTTGTGTCTTTATTAGTGTGTTATAGTTGCCTTTTTGGTGCGTTTGTGTTGCATTTTAGTCAAAGTTTTGTCTCGTTTTTGACCAGTTTGTCACTTTGGTTCCTTTTTTGCCATGTTTTCGTGACTTTATTGTCGTGTTTTTGTCCCTTTTATATCATGTTTTCGCTCTGTTCTGGTTTACAGCCAGTGCAATGCCTCATTTGAAAGCGAAGACCTTCTAGTTTCTGGAAATCTGTGTAAAATCTGTGTGAGTAAAACACAACATGGCAGGTTTGTTATTCAAGTCTCCTTATGGACTGTAATTTAGGACTTTAAACACATTTAATCATGTCTGAGTGCGATAAATCCAACTCCCTGTATCAAATTTAACAGTAATGTTCAATATCCTTATGTTCCGATGATGGCCATAACATTTAACCATTTCAAATTACAGTAGTGACTTTACACATTTACACAAAATACAGAATCTCAATATTTTCTCCCTCTTTTACAGATGGCACTTCTCTCACTGTCAAAGCTGGACTAAGTTTGTTGGAGCAGCTGCTTTAGCTTCACAGAGCTGTCAGCCGCCCCACTCTGCTGTCACCTCCTCCTGTACAGCGCCACGCACATTTCCACACACACCTCCTGGCCATTTCCCGAGCCGTGTTCCGACAGGACTCAAACATGGGGATTGGCTGATGCTCGTGAGGTAGCGCACTCCGGGGACGAGGCGCAGTTTGGTGCCTGACGGCGGGAGACGGCTGCGAGAGAGTAAAAAGCGCCGTGGAGGAAGGCTGTCTTCGCCGGCGCGCGTGTTTGGGTTCAGCACAGAACCGTGAACAGAACTCTGCGTCTGATCTGAAAGAGGAGAGCGTTTCCTCTGGAATACTGCTTCGGAATCTCTTTGTCTTTAAAATATACGCTCGCGAGAACATCTGAGCACATCTAGCGTCGGTGGCCAGACTCAGAACCCTTAAAATTTTATGATGAAGACTCAAACTAGGGCTGCAAAAAATTTGGAAATATACCTAATCGCCTTTTGTTTTCTGATATGCTTTGTGATTTCAATTTGATATGACATTTATGTTTTTAAATCACGTTAAACAATCACCGTAAACATATTAAACAAGTTCAGAAGCATTTGCAGCAAGTGGAAAGCTGAAATATGAACTCCAGAATATAAGAATGTGTTTCAGTACAATGATGTCTGTAGAGGTCTAAACTACAGTGTTGAAAGGTTCCATCCAAAATAATACCTCAAGAAGACGCAATATCTTTCTGTGACAAGAAAGGGGGAAAAAATTAAGAGGCTATTTCTATAATATTGATTACATACATACGGAGGGGCCTTAGAGCATTGACAAGAAAACAAAGGGTCTCCAACCAGTGCATATGAATGTGTCCTTGGGAAACACTCTTGCCTCACTTTGCCAGCATGAATGTTTTGAGTGGTATGGAAAGGGAAATATTGGTGTTTTAAGTATTAAATCTCAAGTTAAAATATCAATGTTTTCAATAAAATGATTATGATTTCTTTCTTGGTAATAAAGCAGTATTTTCCTCGCATACAAACGGCTTTTCCCTCCCGTCCTCTGCACACGAGCAGCACCGGTGTCTGCCTGCGCCCCTTCCTTGCCCCCTCACATGTGCTGCAGCTGCTCCCTCCGTGTCCACAACAAACAACACAAGCATGGCCATGCGGAGACCGCTGCGATATAAAAAAAGAGACTTGTTTGGAGATATTTTGACAGCGACGAGGCAAGTGAGTGACAAAACAGTCAAATGTTCTGCGTATATAAAGTGTCCATGTGACTTGTTGACTGAATGAATAAGTAGAGAGTCGGATTCTTTTCTAGTGTTTAAATAAGTTTTTTGTCATGATCAGAACATCTAATAGCAGTCGGGCATTTGCTGTAGCTGTACATTAGGGATCACGCAGAACCGATAAAGAGCCCAAATAGATGAGCTCCACTGAAACAAACACGGCATGTCATTTGCAACACGTGAGAATAGGCCATCTGGTGAAGGCAGCTATGGTTAGTGTATCATCACGTTTATGTTGTGTATAGCCAGTCTATGGAAGACTGTTTGTTTCAGTTGTTGATGAAACATGTGGTTTTTTCGTTTAAAACAAAACAAAGTGACTTATCCGTATCTTTTTCTCTCCAGGTATCACTTGGCATCGATCAAATACAGCAGTTGGCACAGAATTTATACCACATCTCTGTGAGTAAAGGCCAGGGCAGCTCTGACGGCAGAAGTGGCTTATCCCACCACACAAGTGCAGTCTGCCAAGCTTGTAAAGAGCAATATATATAGCTCTAGGTCATATTATTCTTTTTATTAAATGGTATATGACACAGTATATGGCATGCATTTGAGTGAGAGTGTGCGTGTGTGTGTGCGCGAGAGAGCGAGAATAATACTGTAGTAATTCTTTTCTTTTAGGGATGATAAGTGACGCCCCGCACACGGCCTGATCAATATCTAATCTGCAGAAGTAAATGGCCTCTGTTTGTCTTTCATCTTTGAGGAAATGTATAGGCATCTGACAACCGCGAAGGACATTCATCACATAAAGAAATAATGATTTGAGGAGGGACACGTGGATGATGGGTGCTGCGGGGGGGCCGGGGTGTGAGGAGGGTCGGTGATGCAAGGATTTACAGAATACAAGAGCTTCACCCTTACAATAACTACTAATAATAATAGTAGTAGGTGGAACATGGTGGAACAACTTTGAGGATTGAGAACATAGATAAACTCGTGCATGGGAATATTCTTCTTATTCTTGTGTTCTAAGGCCATGATGATTGGTTCTAATATTTGTTTTGCGTTATTTGACTGTTCAATGGTAGCCTGAGTTCTAGTTTTCCTCCGTGAGCTGAGAGCGTATCTGTCATCTCCTTGTTACAGCAGGGACCTGGGCGCCTCCTTTCCCATCAGAAAGCCTGCATGAGGAGATATCTAAGAAAAGCCACGGGTCCCCTGAGTGTGTTGTGAATAATGCCGGCTAACACGCACACATGTCAGACAGTGCGCGTCTGACCTTCCTGCACCTGACAGTAAAAGAAGCCTCTTTTCCACATTTATTCTCCTCCCTTGTCTTTGCAATTACCATGTCCCATCTCCGCGCGTCCCCACCACCGTCACCCGCAAACCCCACAAGGACCGGCACTCTTTCTCCTGCTGTAGCAATTACGGCCCTACGTCTCAGGAACAAAAAGTTTGGTGTAGGATATTAGAAAATGTCAAATTCAGGTTATATTTCACTTAAGTCCAAAGGCGATGCAGCAGAGAAGAGGGAAGACTCTCTTTTCATGGTGCTACATAATGCATGAAGCTGCAGGTCCATCATTATTTCACAGCGGCGGTGCAGAAGTGTGGTTTGCAATGAGCAGCAGGAGAATACAAGATGCCCCAACACCGGAGTCAACAGTCACAAAGGGAAGGGAGAAAACACAGCCGCGATTATTTATTTACATACTGGTGAGATCATTGTGAACTAGTGATAGTGTTTTGGAGATGTTTAGGATTGTAAAAAGACTGTCATCCTGACCGTCATTACAATTTACAAGTGGCAGGGCAGGACTTAACTGATTGCCACCCTTCAACATGTGAAACTAGGAAAAATAATGCTTGGAAAATACCCCTACAAGTTAGTTATATGTAACTACACATAACGCCAGCAGAGGGCATGCTTCTTCCTCTTTTGCTCCAAGAAAAACAGTTGCCACATATTGCAATTTCACTATTTTTAACAAGGCAAGTATTGAGATTTTTAAAGTTTGGTGCAGGTGAAAAGGCCTTCAAACACGGAAGAGGAGCCTGATGTAAATCTGTGTGACGTCTACTGGAGTGTGGGTCGGTATTTATCTATGATTGTACAGCAATTAGTGCTCGTGCTTCACAGCTAGAAGGTCCCGGGTTCGATTCCCACCTGGAATCTGTATGGAGTTTGCATGTTCTCCCGGTGTCTGCATAGGTTTCCTCCGGGTACTCCGGTTTCCCCTACCACTAATAACATATACAATAGGCCTGGAAGAATGAGAGTGTTTGAGAGTGTGCATGGGGGATGACGGATGAAGATGCAACGTTATAATTACTGCTACAACCACAAAAAAGTGGATTTTTCACTATCTTATCTTCAAATAAGTCTTGTACTTTTGGTTGATCGTCTTCTTTTTGGACAGTTGCATCCACAGAAAACACACTTTCCACTATCAAAGTCAAATTTGTCATTGGGTAGATGGATATTTCAGTAACTAAGAAATATAACATATTACTTACACAAAATACGGTACTATATCAGTCAATACAATTCAAGAGACTCAAGTTACAAAAAAATGCCAAACTCCGCCCAAATAAAATACAGCACCAAATGATGTTAGAAGTTGGTGTATAAGATTTACTATTTCTATTTTCAGTTTGTATTTTGCCAAAAGTAACTCAAAGTGATACATTTTTGAAACAGTAATATGCAATACAAACATATTACATTTTTAAAACTGTAACTGCAAATACAGAATATATTACAATTTTAAAGTAACTTGTCCAACACTGCATATTTATTTGCCCAACTACATTGGGATATTATAACTTTCTGTTATATATAAACTGAGGCAGTTTCTTCATCTGACCATTTCAGCTAACGTTTCCATTGATCAGTTGTTATACATTTCACCTGGGTAAGTCATCGAAACTTTCTTTTGTTGCATGTGACAAACAAAGCACACCAGACTGAAGGCGCAGAGAGAAAAAGCCAGTGCCGGGTCACTGAATCACGGGAAGCGTATTTTAGAACTTCTTTATTAAGACTGACTGTGGAGCAGTGAGCTGATATGCATGAACTGAGGCCCTTATCACACCGCGGCAGGATGGGCAAGTCACCTGCGCGCCGACATGCTTTAGCAGAGCTCCTGATGAAGCTGGTGGGCAGCCATGACACCCCTCTGTCAGCCTCACTGCAGCGGGATAGAGCCACTTCACCAGTACCGCCTTCAGACCTACTCACAGCTAATACGAAAGTCATTTGAGGGCTTTTTTCAGTTATCGAAGCCAAGCAATTTATGAGTTCAGCGGGAAGTAAGCGAAAAACACAAAAAAACACCTTTCACTGTGGACAATGGGCACAAATTACTACAGTCTGGACTCCTACACATCTTGAACAGGAAGTGCATTCAAAATGAACATAAATTGAAATACAGTACAAGACCAAAAAGCTAAGGCTGAACCTTTTGTCTATTGCACCCACACTTCCAAAAGTGTCTTTGCACTCTCTGAGAATTTGTGGAGGGAAAAAAGAAAAAGAATCTCTATCTAAAAAAAAATGTTGTGACTGAAAAGACGGAATTGTAGGTAGACAGCGTGATAGTTTATATTGTTGTGCTTTGCAAATGACTCTCCCACAGACCACTCGCTAACTCTGTTTTTATTGTGTCACATTTTGCTACATTTTCTGCTGAGTTTTTGCGTTTTCATCACATTTTTGTTGGTCTTTTTTGTCGCTTTTTTTTTGTCTCCTTTTTGTTGCCAAAGCCAAACTGGAGAAAATGTGCTCAATTCAGGTGGGGGTTAAGGGGTTGAACAACTGTACTTTGTAACTTTGCAGCTTCTAAAACATAAAATACTGCATGTGCCTGAATCTACCCTATGTACCGGGCCACAACAAGTGTTAATGGGATGATTGGGGGCGTCTTTCATCTCCACCCACAATTGCAACTTTCCCAGCACCGGGTCGGAGGCACCAATACACACTAATGGAAGCATGAAGAAGAAGAAAACGGGCTAACGGGCAAAGCTAACTGCAGGCTAGCACCACCTAAACAGTATTTACAGCCAAGTTTGAGTGAAAAAAATTATCTCCATTGTGTAATTGGATTCACAATATCCCTCTCTTCCTTTGTCTTTTCTGTCAATGTAGTATTTACTCTAGTAGTAAAAAACCACAACATGCTACGACACCTGCAGTGGTGCTTATGGCCTCTAGGGGGTCAAAAGTCAAAAGTAATGTATTGTATGAAGTAAACTAGCAAAGCCTGCATTTAGGAACAAAATACGTTTTCTCTGTAGAATCTTCCAATATATTTTGTAGTTTCGAGACCTCCACAAACCTGGTCTGAATTGCTTGTGCAGTTCATATTTAAATCTTGTCTGAAATGTTAATACTACTGAATGCGCTTTACAAGAACTGAATTTATAAACACATTTAGTCTCTGCAAAGAAGAATGTGCATAATGGCAATCGCTTATACATCGCCAAGTCCCTGGGGATATTGTGTCTGTCGAAGTTTAGTCGCCATGGAAACCAAACAGGACGGCCGGTATTGTAACGCCTTGGCTGGAGGTCTCGCTGAGGAGCCTGTCATTGTCCTTTGGAGCGGCCGGGCGAGTGCAGTTTGACTGAGACATAAAAAATGATCACATCCTGTTTTGGCGCTGGAGGAGCTTGTTTAACCTTTAGCCCGCCACATAATTCGTCAAGAGGAACATGAACAATATCCCAGCAGCCCTGCTCAGCAACCTGAAATAGAAGGGGTCCTCGCCCAGACAGAAAAAAAAAGGAAAAAAGATGGGGGGGGTGAAAAAAGGAGGAAAAAAAATGCCCAAAGTGGAGGTGGACAGATGGTGGCGATCCAGGCTCAACTTTGAAATGAAATCAAGCACAAAAAATGGCTTTTCTCAGAGGAGTACACTTACAAACACAGACAGACTGGCAATTTTAAACAGGGTTAAAGGGGAATTTAGAAAAACATATCTGTGGCAAAGTCACTTTCAGGGGGGGAAAAAAGAGGTTGTGAAGAATCTCAGTCATGTGGGCAAGAAAAAAGATAAAGCTGAAGAGAAAAAACACCTCGATAATGATTGACGTCAAAATGGAAAGAGAATTAGAACTGATCAAAGCCTCTGGGTGTTTAACGTGACAGTTCTCTTAGTTGGTGATAACAGCTTCCATGATCACTGCACAAGACTCTTCATCTTCTGTATGTGTGTGAATGTGGTTTGCAAGTGAGTGACTTTTGACTTCTGGTGTTCAGAGAGGCTTGCTGGCGGTCACATATCTATCGATCTGCACCAGAGAAGTGACTCAAACGTACTTTAGAGATGAAAGAAAATTTCAAAATCCTATGCAATTTTAAAATATGTTACGAAGTTTACAGATCAAGTATAATCAAACATGATTCCAAGATTGAAGCAAACATGTAAGCATCAGCAGCCTGTCCTTTCATGTGCTTGTATCTACACCGGGAGGGACACAAATAAATGCATGTGGATAAAATCCTGGTTGCCAAGTTGCCACAGGAGTGAGGTGGATGCTGTCGTGTGAGAGCAGAGGTGAGCGGAGGGCGTGGTGAGTCGCCTGATTGGCTGTTGTGACTGTTCCATCACTCGCAAGTGATTTCAGCTTGTGAGAATTGCTTGTGAGAAATGCAAATGGGACTACAACTCCCTGAACTCGAGGGAAGGCAAATCTTACAAAAACTCAGAGTCATGAACGATAACAAGGTCCAATAATCTATATCAGACTCATGAACATAATAACCATTTACACTGCACTATTGCACTATGTGGTATGTCCACACTCATATCTGCTGCTATCACTTAATACACCTGCACATCTGTGAATACTAATATTTATTTATTTTAATCTTCTTCATGCATGCCCTTATAGCCTTATAGTTTTCATAGCTTATTTGTATCTAAATTCTGTTATGTTTTATGTTGCACAAGTGTACCGAGAAAAATTCCTTGTTTGTGAACCTGTTCTTAAACAATGGCAATAAATACCATTCTGATTCTAAATGAGTGATAGCAAACTGTACTGCAATAAATACCATTCTGATACTAAATGAGTAATAGCAAACTGTACTGCAATAAATACCATTCTGATACTAAATGAGTAATAGCAAACTGTACTGCAGAGCGTTGAAGCTCATCAAAAGTTTCTAAGCTAATATTGTATTTAGAAATGTTTTAAGACAATGTAGCAACCACAGTTGCATAGGGAAAGATACAATGGAGAAGAAAAAAAAGCATGCTTAAAGTTGCACTTTTATACTTCCTGTGCAAGCTAATCAGCCTTCGAGCTCTACAATGGGATCAGGAACACATCTCCTGTTCACATCAACAGTACACACACACTCAACTTGTGCAGATTGTTTGTAGCCTCATGCGCTCCATCTCTCTCCCTCCCCCCACTCTCTCTTTCCTACATGAGGATGGGATTTACATACTGCAGGTGAACAGGGGAATAAAGAACGCACATTCACTACAACCTCCAGGGAGCTCATTAGTTACAATTAAGTTTCTGCCTGACTTGTTGTGCGGGATTATTTGGTAAACACCTCCAGAACGCGGAAAGAATCTTGGCCTTTTCCTTGAACTTGAGAGGAGCTTTATTCATCTCGGAGTTAAACTTAATGATTTTTACATGCTCTTAATTACTCTGGAAGGATCCTCGGGAAATCCCCAGGTGATACACGTTGGAAGGTGAGAGTGAAGTTGACATTAGGTATGGGCTGGAAAAAAAAAAAAAGTTATAACGCTATCGGAAACATTTTGGTGTCAAAAAATTGTCTCTGATACCTGTTTTCATTCCAGCGCAGATACATGATATGAGCTAATGGTTGTAAGCCAATAATGTTTGTCAAATCAATGGTATGTATTTTTTGAGATTTTTGGAGGCTTCATTGGAAAAGACTGTATTGGTGTGAAACAGGGTCGTGTGTAGAGTCATGGAACAAAGTGTAGTCGAGAAGGAAGAAAACTATGTACATAGTTTAATAGTTAATAATATAATAATGATAACACAGCATTGTTAGAGGAAAACAAAAGTATTGTTGAAGTGCTGGCATTGTACTGTAAACCAGGAACAAATTTGTAACATTCCCAGCTCTAGTTGACACTGGTTGGTTTTGGAGTTTCAACAACAACAAAATTATGACTGAACAATGAACATGATGTACAGAACGCAAGGAGCAGAAGATGAGATGAAAACCCAGCTGCTGATATTCTTCTTATATTTCGTGAACTTAAAACTGTGCGATATCCCACAGCACCGACTGCTGAGTGACAGAGTTCTGCCCCTCGCACGCGCCAACAGCACTGACTGAAGCAACAAGAGCAAACTCTCCCCACAATGAGGAGACTCCGAATGAAGCGAAGTGAGAAAAATGAGTTTGGAACTTTGATTGTCCTAAGCCTTCCCCCGCGCGCACATGCACAGCTGAGGCACTGCAGCTGGCCCACTGACAAATGGGAAAAAATAGTCCAATTTGAGTTGGTCGTTAGCAGTCGGAGCGCGGCATTCCAGATAAATGAGCAGGTGGCTGTGGTATGGCAGCAGCTCTTCCTGGAGCAGTCCTGAGAGGCCAGCACCGCGGCAGCCCCGGCGCAGGTCACCTTCACCGAGCCGGCTCCTTCCTCCGGCCTCTGTAGGGCTGCTTCTAATGCGCACTTAAAGAGACAGCGCTCTGCTAAAAAACAGTATTAACGCTGCGCGGGCTGGACCTAACGTTTACTCTGCCCCATCCCTGAAGAAGACGACAACTCCAGAGCTGTTTATTTAATTATAAGAAGGAGGAAAACAATCTGTACTGCAGGTTTTAAGATCTGTTTAGACTCTATATCAGTACACATTAATAACAGTGGACATGAAAAGGACAAAAATGAATGAAACTCAGTGAGCTTCAGACCGAGGAAGGTCAAGGCTCTTGGAAGTTTCCCTCTGTTGACACTGTCTGTGTTTGTAAACAGAGCCAGCTGACTCCCATGTGGCCTGAGGACCAAATCTGTGCCACTGCCAGAGCGGAGGACGGCCACACATTTTAGTGTTTTTTTTTGTTATCATTTCAAAGACACTGCTACTAAAGGAAACTAAGTAATGCCAATGAGGCACTAGTGGAGCACTGGCCGTAAAAAGTCATAATAATTTAAATTTCTGCACATTTTGTGTTAATGAAATTTGAAAAAGTACATTCCCCTGGGCTCCCGTAGCTCAGAGTGATCTCGGCCCTACACTGTGCAGTCACAAAGCATAGACTTATGCAAAGAGAGCAGCTCTATCAAAGAAGGCAGCTCTGAGAAAACTTACAAGCTGCATTATATAACATACGTAGTTGTTGGAATCAGTTAAAGGGTGCATGAGCCGTAATGAAGAGCCAGGTCTGTGGTTAAACCCCACAATCTCTCCGCGGCCACTACAGAAAATGTGCGTGCTATCACTCCAGCTCTTCCGGACAGCTTTGTCATTGAATAAATCATGACTATTGATTAACATGGCCACAACAGCGCGAGCCGCACATTCGCTTTTCTCCAGGCTCCTTCGACGCAGACGCTTTCATGAGTAAGTGTGTGCGCTGGCAGCCTTTACTCCCCCCGTCTCCCACAAATTAGTGAGATGAGACAAATTGAATGTTTGCCTCGAGGCTTTCCCTGTGATGCCATAAGTGAAGTGGAAAAAATAGAAATATATTACAATTTTCTGTCGGGAGTACACCACAACATTTTATAGATAAGCCAGACAATGGGTGATTATAAACTAAGGTTGCCATAAAAATGATGCTTGAATGTTATGATTGCACAGATATAGAACAAAATGTGGAAAAAAAGAATAATTCAAATGTATAAAGGAAGGAACATTCATGACATCAATCTGCTGTGTGATATCTCCAACTCCCTGACGCATTTATACATGAACCCCAGAGAAGGGCTCGCGGTTGAGGGAGGCACCCAGGGACCTACGGGTGCTCTGGGACCTGTTCTGTCAGCGGAGGGAACATCAAAACGCAGTCACCCATTCATCTCCCGCTCATCTCTCATCCATCAGACACCGCCCCAGCTTTCGACTCCACCTCGCGTGAGGCCGGACAGCTCATTAGGCAGGAGGAGGAGGAGTGAGAGCTGTGATCCAACCGTGCCCCGTCCCGCCTACACGCCCACTCAGAGCGCCTCGTGTGGGAGCAGCCCACAGCAGAGGAGCACCCCCAGGTCAGGACCTCTCCAAACTAAGGTATACCAAAACGGAACGTGCACTAAAGCCTAAAACCCATAGTCAGCGGAAAGTCCTGGCAAAATTGGAATATTGGAAGATCCCATATGTCTCAAGTGCAACCACAGAAGGTAAGGGGGTGCCAGGTTTGATTCCTAGCCTTGACGTGTGGCATTTGTATGTTCTCCCCATGGGTTTCTTCAAGGTACTGTCAACCAAAAACATTCATAATAAGCAAATCAAGTCACTGGACAGAGCAGGAATCTCCAACTGGAGACTCGTGGGCTAACAGTAGCTCTCCAGAATCTTTCTTCATTTCTATACAGCATATATGCTTGATGAGAATTTATTATACAGCAAAAAAAAACAATTAAAGTCAGGTATTTGGCCTTTAAGTAAAAGTAGCCCATAGGGGAAAAGGGGCTACAAAACTAGAATAGAAAGAGGTGGGGCAAAAAATGTATATATATATTGTCAACAAGACTGCTATATCATTTCATCTCTAGATATAGCCATGGAAGTGCACGTCTCCATGTCCAAACCTATATTGAAAGTCCGAAAGCCACATCTGTTCCTGTTCATTATGGTTCTCCTCCATCTGAACTGAGGTTATAGACTAAACACAGAGTCCTGCCCGAGCTGTGAGGGGAGAGACTGTGGCTGAATAACCAACACATGCAGCAGCACCAGAGCAGAGCCTGGGTTCAACATGGACCGAGTGAATCATGGGCTTCTCTGAACTGACGCACTCATGCAGCGTCAACGCGGTTATATCATCAGTGGGACAATGGCTGAAGTCAGAGGGCTGTGCGCAAACTGAATTAGGTTGATCATGAAATGTAACACATTTTGTAATTGTGTTTCAATAAGAAAATCACCCACAATAACCATCACTGGTGTAAAAAAAGATGAAGAAAAAAGTATGTCTTACCTGAGGTCCCGGAAGAAGGCGAAACAACAGGACAGGACCATGAAAAAAGAAAAAAAGATATGTAAATAGTTAGATACAGTACTATAAGAATAACATAAATCATATGTTTTATAGTCAAGCAGGTGAGTATGCTTCAGACAATAGTTGGGAAATTGTAAATAGCTACAACAGGTGCTGAAAGCTCATTTATGCTGGAGGTGTTGCCCCACTGGCCCCTCAGTCTGACGTGGAGAGTACCCTGGCTGCCTCATTTGAACAGAGGACAGTGATAAATGCCTTCAGTCTGCAGTACTGCTGGATTATGCACTGTGCTGAGCCTATGGAGGAGCGGAGGAGAAGGGGGACCGCGAGGGGCCGCTGAAATCTGACCGGCAGGAGATTTGACAAAGTCTCTTAGCAGCACTGAATCATAACCTGTGTGTATATGGTAACTTAAGTGTGTGACTTTGTATGGGAGATTCACAATGCATTCAAATGAACAGAGGGGGGGGGGGGAATTAATTGATTTTGATTCAATTCAGTCTAGATTGTGTTCACTGCAGAGGACCTACACTGCAGCAGTGCTTCTGGAAGTATAGTCCATTCTTTTCCATTTCCTTTAAATGTTTTTTTATTTTATTTATGAATAAAAGCTAGCTTCAAGTCGAGATGGTTATGTTAAAAGTAAATGTAATATAATCTAAAATGTTACGTTTAGATAATGCAATGTTTGAATTGAGTGAATATTGTATAAAAAAAATAATTTCTCATCTCTTCATTTTTGAGTTCGCCTTAAGGCAGCAAATACATTCATAGTATATGATGACAATTTGATGATACTGTATATGGTACATGGTATATTCTCAGACCTGTGTGTTTATTTCTAGAACAGGCAATAAGATCATCATTATTAAAACACCTAATGAACCTAACCGGAATAGTAAATATATTGACATTCGATTTCTAAATCCAATATCAACTTTCAAGCCTGAATCGTACACTCATAAGTGGGATAAAAGACAGTTACTTCTCATTTTCTATTTTTCCCAAACCCTTTCTCGATCGAAAAAGTAAATTGAAAAGACACATTTACATTTTGTTTTCTCATAAACATGGAGAAAAGCACTGTTTAAAACACATAATTGAGCCAGTGTAGCTTTTTGTGGCCTGTTACAGCATAATTTGAGCTGACATCATGAGGCAGTGGTGTGGCAGAGGGAGGAGTGCGCACTGTTCGCAAACCCGGGTGCTCCACGGGAATAAGCGCCCTGTAATTGTGGTTTGTTTAAGTGTCCACCAGGAGAGCATTGTCTGACACAGGCCTGGCTCCACAGGCCCATCAACACAGCGCCTAATGTGTGGCAGCAATATTGAACTCAGCAAACACAAAGTCCCCACGCCGGCAGGGGAGACGTGGTCCCAGCCACTTTGCTGCAAACATAATTGAGACACTTTCACATCAGCCGCTGTGATTGTGGACAGTCAGGACACTTTGCTTTTCTCTTTTTTTTTCACATGCTGATTTTGCCTTGACCAATCCGCAAATAAACAGAACTTACACAACAAACTGTAACATCAATAAGCAAAGAAGAGACTAAAAGTGAATGCCCCATGAGGCTCATCGACAGTGCCAACTCTATGTATAATGTAATAATGTAATAAATAGTTCATTATGATAGATTGTGATATTGTTTTTCTTTTAGGTGTGTGCACCGCCCCGAACATGGGATCTGGAGTTACACTCTTGAAGCTCTTGACTAAAATCCCCCAGAAGAGGCCAGACAGAGTGTGATCACAGGGAGGGCCAAGTCGGGCGCTTCAGAGAGTGCATCTGTTTCCTCTGGTTCAGCCCCTTCTCTTTTCAACTATTATCCGAGTGTCACTACGGCACTCATTTGGATACATCTGTATGCTGATTATGCAGCAAACACTGTGTTTACCAGGCAGAGAGCAAGCAAGGAAGCCATCTTTAATTCATTAAAAACAGACTCCGCCGGAAAGCCTCTTGTGGAGTGGAGGCTTTACAGTTTGCTTTAATGCGCACTTGGTGTGCAGCGGCCTGTGCTAAAGCACTGGTAATAGGTGGAAGAGGCCGGGGTGAAATGCAGTGCTTCTTCAATGAGCAATTCATTATCAGTGAAGGAGGTGAACGACGTGTTCAAAAGCTGAGGAGTCTTCATTAGTGCTCCCAATGCTCCTCACACTTATATAGCGGCACAATTAGCCCACACAGAACCCTCTGCTGCCCCCACCAACTAACATACATCCCACCAGGGGAGACCAGAAGGCACCATTACATTCAGCTCGGTTCCTTAAATGTGTGCGTGTGTGTGTCAAAATTTTGAACACGATGATCTGTACAACAGATTAGGGCTGAAACAGCTAATCAATTGATGAATCAAATACCAAAATAATTAGCTAGTTACAGGCAGATACAAACAGATACAAACAAAATGTATCAGGGCTGGCGAAGGAGCTCTTATACTAATATCATTAAAGTGATTAAAGTGTCCCGGATCGAACATACTCTTATTAGGAGGAAATTACCAAGTGATGTGCAATAAAAAGTTATCCCAATTATTTTAAAAATGTGCACAGGTTTTGCGCAGAGCTGAAAATAACATAATACATAAAGACAGCGGCTGTCAAAGATTAGGAGACAGAGGGTGCAAAGGCTCTGTGGAAGCCCCTGATTATTAGCCCCAGGTAAAGCACAACACTGGAAAAAATACCATCATGAGATAAATGCTTGAATTAAAGTTCTTCTATGTTGAATTTGAGTCGGTTTGAACTAATCCAAGAAACAAATGCTAGCACCAATGAAACAAGAATAAAACCCACTTGGAATCAGACAAATAATTGTTTTTCACTTGAAATGACACAAAATTATCTGAATTAAGAGAATAACTACTACTAGAGGTTTTATCTCATCCAAGACCAGACCAAATCTACTCAAACCTTAGATTTAATCTCTTAATTCAAGTAGATTTATGTCATTTCTTCCTTAAAATGATAATTATTTTTCCTGTGTACTTCTTTCAAATGCCAGTGTTATGACCTAATTGGGTGTATTGACAGTATTTCTATCTATTTGTCTCCCATTTAGCCCCACTAATGTTAAAAGTACTCTGTGATTTGTGTAATAGTGTTTCTCAAAATCATCTTGAGGGCCAGAAGTTCTATACCGGAGGGCCGGATTTGGCCCCCGGGCCTGACGTTGCCTACCCCTGATGTAAGTAATAACTATATGAAGAATAAACAGCGTCTCATCCAACAGAGAATTCTGTCACAAAGCAGGTGTCAGCTATTTACAGCTTTAAATAATGAGCCATTTGCACACTCCACAGCCACCTATAGTACCAACAAAACAATACCCTGTTTGTTTCACATCGATTCATTACAGCATTGCTTATTACAACCAATAACAATAACGACTCTAACCCCGCTCACACTTTGTGATTAGAGATGAAGTAAATGCTCAACATAAAAGTTAGTCTTTTCACATTCAGCTGCAGAAATACATAAAACATCAGTCCTATTTAAGCAAAGACAATACCACTTTCTCTGGTGGCCAATTCTCACTCCTAAATTGAATTATAAGACTGAGAACACATAATCTGAAAGCCTATTTAACAACTGGCTTCCATCTTATGTTATGTTGTAACTTAACTCAGTCGAAACGAGTATTTGACAATCTTTGTATCAGTAAGACCAGGGCAGCTGAGAGCCAACAATGGATGTCACTTATAAGTTATGATTTTAGAGTCAGTTGGAGCTCTTAAAGCACCAACCCATGCCATCCGGAGGTCGAGGACAGGCATTTGAAATAATAGTAAATGGCTAGCAGTTCAAAAGAATCTTTTTTTTTTTTACTGTGGTAATATGGTATACGGGGCTGTGACAATTAGCTGACAGAGACCGACTGATGAGGAGCCACTGCACGCGTGCTCATTTGCATTGTGTTAAATCAGAGTGGAGTCTGGAGCACTGCGCTGAGGGGTCCTTTCATCTTTGGGGGATTGTTGTACGGATTGTTCGCTCCATTAATCCCTCTTCACGACGCTAAATGAGCCCATATTAAGGGCCTGATTGGCGCACTATCTTGGCTGGGTGCGCGGTTTGAAGATCTTTTGTGATCTTGGAGAGTTAGAAGTGTCGGGTGGGGACGCAATCTACAAGAAAAGCTGATTAGTGAGACAAAAGGCATTGATAACTCAAGCGTTACGCGATATGAGCACTGCGGTGAGGCGAAGGTACAGCTTGTGGTCCATCTTAAACGGAGCTTGTTCTGACCGTGCGGCGCGGTAAATGTTTCTGATCATTTACATTTTCACATCTGGGAGGAACACGGGCATAGTAGGTTACCAAAAGTAGCACATCACCAAAAGTATGATCTCTTTAAAGGTGCATTACCGTTGTTTCCTATAGCAAGATTCACGGCTTCAAACTTGTGGCAAAAACTGGCTGAGCTGTTGCAACCCCAAATGAGTAAAGAACAAAATCTTGCATAACCAACGTGTGTAACGAAAAACCCCACAAACAACGCTGTAAACAGTTAACGACTAAACTTTTTTTGTGTGAGGTAAAGGAACCTTTTCCAAACCAGAGGCGCCATAAACTCGCCCTTTGCCCCTCCCTTTCAAAGGCACTATTAGCCCAACAACTACAGGAAGTTTAGTCTGGTTAAGTTGTAGAAAATCACTTGTTATAGCTTTTTAAAGTGGGTATACCATACATACAGTAATTGTGTCCAATTTTGGTGGCACAGCATTGATATTTTATTAGTGTCTACTGAAAGCAAACTCTATCACAATTAGCTTTTAGTGGAGCTAAGGACATTTGAGACCTACAAATGTCTTCTTCGCAACACCAAGAGCCCCTCCCCCCACACACCTGCAGCACAGTGAAGGTGTCACAAGAGGCGCTACAGGAAACAAAAAAGGGACAAACTAGGAGGTATCCGGGCAAGTCTCGCAGCTAGGCCACACAAGTCCTTCTATTTTTCTGGCTAATGGACGTTCAATGGAGAATAAACAGATTAACTGCTTCCCAGAAGATGGTGAAAGACTGTTGTGGAGTTGAGGGAGCTGCGCGGGAAGAATAGGAAGGAGGATGAGCTGACCAGTGCAGAACACCACGCTCTGAAACAGAGACAAACCCAGGAGGCACTGCACCATTTCAGGCGATTAAAGGAGCACTGAAGGCAGCCAGCCAGGTTTCCACCGGGTGCTACGGTTTCCTCTACCTCCAAAAAGATGCTGGTCAGGTTGACCCACAATGGCAGCACGGTTCAGTCAGAGCGGCTCAGAACAAACACCTGAACGCAGTTTCGTTGTAAGGTTGTACAATGACAAATAACGCACTTTCTTACCACAGTAGTTTGTGTCTCCCAGTTAGCGGGGGTAACTGCTGGCAGCTAAAACAACATAAACCATATTTTTACCCCGTGGCATGCAATCAAACCAATGAGCTCCTGCTGGTTAATGGGCTTTAAAAATGCTGAGGACACTTTTGGAGGATGCTGCAGCAAAATTCAGCAGAAGAAGAAGCAAGGAAAGTAGAGAGAATAATTCAAAACAGCAAGAGTGAAGCGAAACACTACTCATTAAATAAATGGCGCCATTTATCAAGACAGGTGCAAAATAGCGGGTGCAAACTGGAAAATAGCATCAACTATGTGTGGGGATGTTGCACCCAATTCACCGCTTGAAATGGCCTGGTGTGTACCTGAGAGAATCCTGCAGGAGTAAACAAATGAATCAAGTGATTCAGCAGCTGATACACTTTTGCACGTATTACTCATTTTGCACATGTGCAAACGCAAACTACAAAAAAAAAAAAAAACATTTGCAGCACTTATTTTTCTTCACTATTTTCCACAAAAAGACAAAACAGCAGCATGGTTATTATCAACATGGTGCTTTGTAGCAAAGACTACTTCAGCACCAAAAGGATCTGAAAGAAAAAATCGGTAGGTTTTTAAGGGGCTTTTATGAGCTCAGAAAATGTAAAACTGAATATGGTGTGTCCCTTTAAAATCATAATGTTCACAATAAAAAGGCTCCCATAATCAATTGTACAGTGACTCAGTAGTTGTGCGCTTCCTTCTCCTCTAACAGAAGCCTTTCTAAATGATAGCCGCTTGTCTTATTTATATATTTACACGTTGCGGTGAGGGGCTGATAAGTGGCAGGGAGACCAAACGGCACAAAACTAAGAAAACAACAGCGATCTAGTGGTTTAAAGGCAGTCTATTTTGAGTCAGGGACAGCTTCTCTTCCCGCTGCTGAATTAATCAAATCCAAAGGACATCATCTTCAAACTCGACACCCCCTAAAGGCGAGCGGCTCATTGCGTATGCAGCAGAGACGCTTCACAACAGCCTAAAAATACTGCGCTCCTGGAAGAGAGGTGCTCTACCAGTCTGAAGGGAAGAGCGAGAGGAAGAGAGCAGCGGGGGCCTGTGGGAATAGACATTGTGATTAGATGCAAAAACTCCAGCTTTCATAAACAGCATTAGTTCTTGTTAGACATGCCACCCTCCCGAATGTGCAAGGTCTCTCTCTCTCTCTCTCTCTCTTTCGATCTGAGAAAATGCACTATGGAGGCCTTATGTTAGCATGGAGGTTTGCAAAGGTCGTCAACCCCGAACAGGAGGAATGTACATTTGAGCAACAGAAATCAAACAGTGCGATAATGGCCTGTTCAAGATGCAGTTTGTGATTTCTCCAAGCAGGAGATGGCAACATTTTAGTTAGTCACGGTCATAACTTGTTTCTAGCTCCCGCAAACCCTTCTGCACTTCTAGATTCTTCACTTCCATGATTTTATATCAATGTTTCACAACTTTCAGACTGGAGAGTGGAGTTTATAGTAAAAGCAAAACACCAATATATCAGCGCATCTGTCGCTCTTCCTGGTTTTTGATTGGTTAAAATGTTTTAATACCAAGATACAGAAAATACTTTTTTCTCTCTTATTTGCTCCTTGGGCTATGCTGTAATGAATTCCAATCTACCATAAGGAAAGGAGTTAGTGAAATATTTGAAAGTTTTCACATTCAGAATTCAGTTCACAGGGCATATATTTAAGGGACTATACGGAGTGTAAAATGTTAAAATTATGTATTTTCGTCCCCCTACATGTTCCAGCAATGTCCTAATGTGTAGAATGAGCTCAGACCTATTCACCACAACTGCAAGCTTAATATAGAACCTGCAGTTACGCATAAGACCTGTGGTGGCAGCAGGGAGTATAAAAAAGACCAACTTGTATCTAGTCCCTTTAACAGCTAAACTAATACCATTAATAATGAGAAGAATCACATGTATTTCCGAACATGTTTTCACTAGACCAGTGGTTCCCAACCTTTTTTTGGTCCTAATGTCCTAATTTAGTTGTTGTTCGTGACCCCCAATAGCACCTTTTTGGTTCAAACTACATAGAAACTATGCCTCTCATAAGATCTGGTGACTCCCTCAAATTATCCCACCACCCCAGAGGGGATCCTGACCCCAGGTTGAGAACCATTGGTCTCGACAGAGACTACATAACTGGACATGGATGGAAACGGTACATTTTCTTTTATGCCGGGTACATTGTATTATCAAAATAATGTCAGCCTTTGCGATTTGCTAATTGTAACCATTCATATATTGGTTCCATTGCGATTCGTTCTGCAACCCTACAGTGATGTCAACTGAATCCCGGCGTTAGGGTCTTTGTGTATGTATGCAGCGGTAATGGTGGGGGTGCGCGGTGCTGCTCAGGGCCAAAACACTGGAGATGTCTTTGATGTGGATGCTGAGTGTCTAGTCCAATCACGTCACGGCTTCGCTCCTCCTGCTCCTCCTCACTGCGCGCCTGACTGTACCCAGCTCAGAACACGACTCAGGCTGAACCCCCCACCAGCCTCTCGCATGGGGGGGACAGACACACTGCGTTACACTGTGGCAGGATGCTGGCATTAGGTTAGGCTTGATAGGTTTCACGTGGCATCACAGTGTTATATATGTCCGTGGTGTTGATTAAGATGGAGGCACGTGGAATGACTATTGTTATGCAATGTCATTGGTATATGAAATTTACCAGAAATGAATGGCTAATGCTCCAGATGTTCCTGTACTAACTGGTCGAAAGATGGGTCAAATGTAGAAGGCAATAAAGAGACAATAAAGTTTACAAACAGAACACAATTGAGACATAATGAAAACTAAACCTACACTCAAACACAGACTCTCTTCAAACTTAGAAGTCACACACCTCTCTCTCTTTTTGCATGTCCACAGTCGCTCCAGAGACAGTCACCCACTGCTATGATTCAGAGGGGGCAGAAAGCACAACTCAAGGACATGGGTGTACTGTTGTACAGATCATCACACAACCTCATATACTCTTGTAATTATTCAGACACTTTGCTGAAACAGCATTTTGCATGTCACATTTATCTAGGACTTGGCATAATATACAAAACAACTCACACACCGTATTTTGACAATCAGTCCGATCCACTTCTGTCCACTGACAACAATGCCACATGTATGCACAGATAATAGGACTGACTTACTTTTTTCTGACATAAATGCATTTTGTTTCAATAGAATTCTTAAAAAAGGCCTAAATATCGCTAACTGACCTTCAGGTGACACCAGTGCTATGTCTGTCCGACCTCTACAACAGAATATGTCTCGGAGAGTTTCAGAGTTTCCAGTGGGACCAGGCTCCTCCTCGCTCCCTCCCCCCACCAAATGAAAGCCTCCATTTAATTGCTTTCACATGGTTAATCCAAATTAAGCACGGCTGCAAAATAAGATATTCCATTTCATTTGTGTAACCAGTGACTTCAACCAATCTCTTTTTTTTTATTCCATGAACATCAGTCTTCAATGACGACACCAGCGCTTGGAAAAAGACTGTTTCAGACCATTCTGCTCAGCTGTTTGCACTGGGCAATCCCTCTATTAGTGAGGTCCACAGAGGAGAGTTTTAGTGACTTAGACTAAATGCATTTGGGGGCCGCAGAAGTTGCCTAATTGAGGAACATTGTACTGCATTCAAGTTCTGTCTCCAGACCCAAAAAGAGCTGAAATGAGTATGCAAATGATATTATCCGATTGTGTTATAGTCTGCTAACAATCTGAGCACTGGATACAGCGATGAACAAGGAATGACAGAGGCATTGATATAGGGCCCTGCGAGTAATATAATTCAATCGAATCGCACTCTCAGTTATCAGCATGGGTGTTGTAGTTGTAGTCAAGTCAATTGAGTTCAAGGAGGTTTTGCTGACGTGGACAGCATACTTTTCTTGTTGAGGTCGATGTTAAAAGGTTAAATGGTTTCAAATAATATCATGTACAAGCGCATGAACCATATAAGTAAAAGCTATATTGACTTTTTTTTTTTTAAATGAATGAATTCCCAAAGGCCTTACGTGGCAATGTTCGCCTCTTCACTGTTCCTCCCTTGGGTTGCTCTTGTCTTGACCTACTCTTGATCATTATTGACCACTGTAGACTGACAATACCCCACAGGACTTGTTTTTCCTACTTTGGAGACAGGATACTAAAGAAGCCTTTTAATGTGTACAGATAAGTACCTCTAATAGAGAAATACCAACCACCACCAAACCTTGAAAGAAATCTGAGTTCATTCAAGCTTTAGAATTTAATGTTTGGATAATCATCTTCTGTGGTCCCTGACTTTATAATATCCATTATATCATGGCATTAGCTTAACAAACTGGTCTGAGAATTTGGGGAATTTGGGAAAAGATAAACTAATGCGCTTCATTTGTTCATTACAAGTTGAGCACCAAAGTATGATCAGATGGTTCCCAAGCCTATAACTATGGGCCAACCTGACTTCCATGTTTTTGGCGATATCAAACCGGAGGAAACCAAGCAGAGTGACAACATGCAAACTCACACAGAACTGCCTGTCTTGTCAGGACAATGAACTCAGATCTTGCTTTTGAGATGGCGAAAGTGAGCCACTTGTTTTGACTTATAAGGAAAAAAGGAACATTTCTCCTCCTCCTCCTAAACCTGTTGTGTTCACCGATGGTCTCTAGATCTTTGACTTTCTCTTCATCATTATGTCCGTTCCTCTCAAAGCTCAAGCAAAGAAGAATGTTTAATTTTGAAACTCTGAAGCATTAGGAAAGGTTCCTCTGAACATCTACTTTTCGCCTATTAGCTTGAGCTTAAGTCAGTGAGGAAGTGCATACTGTATTGTGTGTCTGCGGAGGAGACGCAGCTGAAAGCCATCTGCTGGTGGAACAACTGGCTGCTTTAACAAGTAGGCAAACTGTCAGCCAGGATTAATGCGCTACCTTAAACCTGAGTTCATAATAAATGGGCTGTTTACTTGTTGAAGGGGGAGGCCATAGATAACAGCGCTCGGGGCCTCTCTCACTGCCACAGAGATGGGCTGGTTAAGTGGGGACCTGCCTGCTCTGTGGCCCCCAGCTCCCAAATCATTAGGAGCAAAACAAGACTTTTAACTCTCTGTGTAATGGAAAAGGTCAGCGTGGAGGCCGCCATTAGAAAGATGGGAATAGGCCTTTTTACAGAGTCGCGTGTCGTTTTATCAATATTGACAGCAAATGGCGTATTAACAGCATCTTTCTCCTCAGCTCATCCCCAGAACCGTCTCAACACTTATCTCCTCATAAACATCTCAAACTCAATTTTCTTTTTATATGTGGACTTTATATTCCCACAGGGAAATTTACCCCCTGCATTTTGCTCATCTGTCATCCAGTGTCCCAAGGAAATCTGTCAAGAGCTGTGGACTACCGCAGTGCTGAACCCAAGGACCCAGATCTTCAGTCAGAACCTTAGTCAAGGAACATCTATGGCAGGAAGATCAGCTTATTGGGCATACCTTTGGAACCCAGAACATGCAAAGGCCCCACTTGGTTTGGGAATTGCTGTGTAGGGCGAGAGTCAGCCGCAGAGCATCCAACTCTCCTCAGCACATCGTCGGAAATGTCACCATCAATCACTTCAGAACGCTTTTCCATCTCACATACTGTATTCACACACTTTCCTTCATGCGCCTCTGTACACACACACTGAAGATAAGGCAGGTTAAGGTTATGCTCTGGTGGGAGCTGGAATCTAACCGCCAACCTCTGGATCAGTTCAACCTACTGAGGCACATCTCACTCGCCTCCATCGCCTTCTCATAAACCGATGCAGGGGGGGAAATGTGGGGATGCAGCTGCTGAGTTGCGACTTCTCCCCCCCTCCTTCAGTTTTTCCTCTCACCGCTCCGCTCCTCTTCTGCACTTCTCTCCATTCTCTCTGTCTCCTCTTTCCTTTCCTCCCGTTTTTCTCTCCCCCTCTGCCTTCTCCAGGGCCCCATGCCCAGGGTGGGGATTTAACTAATGAGCCTATCTGCTCTCCACCGAGGCCATCCCAAGACAGCCTTCTCCTACAATTGGTTCCAAAGGGTTTAAACGCACCAGTCACTTCAGCTTCACTGTCTGGGAGATTAGAAGGTAATAAAACAGATGGAGGAGCCGGAGGAGAGGTGGGCTCCTGCATTATTTGCAGTTATTGTCATTTAAGACAAAGTGATAAGTCAATACAAGTAAACGCACGACACAGGAGAGGAGTCTGTGGGCTGCGAGTGCTGTAAAATACAGTGGGTAACATCAGCAATTTCTGGGCCGTGCTTTCAAACAAAACAGACTTCTGTGTAAACGAAGATACGAGAGAGAGAGAGAAAAAACGAAAGAAAGAAAGAAAGAAAGAAAGAAAGACAGAAAGAGAGAAAGACAGAGAGAAAGAAAGACAGAGAGAGAGAAAGAAAGAAAGAAAAGTATAATACATTCACATCTATTCTCAGAATTTAGTATCAAGCCTATGTATAAAGTTCAGTTAAAGACCCTGAACCTGACTTTCTTCTGTTACAAACTATAAAAGAGGGAGTGTGAACATCTTTCAGTGTTAGTTGTGGTTCAAACCCATTGCAAACTCTCCAAAGGCATTTCTACCATCCCAATGCTGCACAGCAATGAGATGTATAAGCACGGACTCACAACTTCCAGGGAGTAACACTGCCATGTAAAAAATGTCAACAAAAACAACTTGTTTGCAAGATCAATAAAAAGGTTTTATAATTAGATGCACAGTACAAAAAATGTATTTTTTCCCCCACAAATGTTTACTTTTACATTAGGACAAACCAATCCGGTACCGAGCCTCAAGGTAAAGTCCGAGTTCCTCAGTATTAAAGTGGTCTTCTAAGGCTCTTTTGCACCAAATATTTAGTATTTACAGTATGTACTATAATTAACTTTACTCATAAAAAAAAAAAAAAAGGGGTGTGAATGCTTTCCAGATCCACTGCAAGCTAAAATAGCATAAACTTACGACAATATACTGTACAGTCAGGGCGAAAGTGAATCAAAGATTTGTATTATAAGCCGTGTCAATGTCAAAAACAGTTAAATTTAATGTTTCTTCTCACAATAACTTAAAATAATGATATTTATTGTAGGATTCCTTGTACCTATATATTTCTTCACTAATCAAGTCAAACCTTTTGATTTACATAATGACCACCAGGTCCAAGAAAACAATCCAAATGCAGGAGGACTTTTATTTCTTTTGGACAACAATGTATTTCTAGGCCTTTTAATAACCAATTTCTTGCTGTAATTGATAGGTCCATCGACTTGAAATCAAAGCCAGCATTTCCTTCATGACCTATAGCAAAAACATCAGTGAACTCGACAAGCCATAAACAATGCAACACATACATCTGCTGTCTCACGGAGAAGCTAGTTAGGCCTGTTTCCACACAGAGAGCAGTGGTGCCGCTCTGCTCCTCCGGCTCCTGTCTGTGGGCCACTCATTTGAACGCAGGGATCACGCTGAGAATATCACCCTCAGCTGCTAATTCTCCCAGGCCTCTGTGGAGGTATAAATCATTACGACACATGCTCCTCCGAGATGCAGCGCTGGTCACACAAGTCCTCTGCCAAAACGCATTTGATTCCGTTTGTTCCGCGGCACTTGCGCTCACGGGCCCGGCGCATAACAAGCCGCCTGATGTTAAATTTAACCCTTGTTGAGATCATTTGCATCCCCGCGCTGAATTGGACGCAGCGGATGGATGCGCCTGCAAAAAGTGATGCAGAACACGTCATTAAGTCATTTACAATTCCTGTCCTAATGCGGAAACACGAGCGCCTTTGTGTTCGTGCTTACAGGGAGCGCGGGATGGAGAAGGAGCATTGTTCTACGGCTAATCCCGCTCAGATTCAGACATTGTGCTGGCTTAAAACAGAAACAAAAGGAATATGCTACACCTGCTTCAGGCCGGACAACAGACTCCAGGGACACATCAGTGAACAGCAGAGGGATGATGGTTTGATAGCACAAGCCGGAAAACATCACTTCACTTTTGATTTAGACAATGTTAGGTTTTTGTTTTTAAGATACAAGATGTGTTTGAGTGAAACAGGCCGGACTTAAAAGTTTGCATGTGTATAGTCCTGCAGATGGAGAGCCGGAGTGTTTTGTGATTGGAAAATGTAGTGTGAATGGAGATTCAGTTCACCTGGATGAACATTTCCTGAGGATGAATGTAATTAAAAATCCCTTTGATTTGTGTGAGTGCCTCAGTGCGGAGGGCCACAGCTGAAGCCTGGGACGGGGATAATGTTTGAGCCCATCACTGAAGTGTGAAACACAGATGGGACACATGCAGAAGGACTACTGTAGACATTAAAACATGTATTTATATAACAACATGCTGGCATTTCAATAACAAAATAACCAAACCCAACCAAATATTGAACTGAAGTCATCATTTGTATATACACAATACACTCTTTTTTATATTTTTTACAAAGCTTGAACATGTTCTGGTCTAAATACATATTCATATCTTAATAAGAGTATTCCATTTTGCAGAATTCGAACATCTTTGCGCCTTTAGCGTTGTGCTTTTGGCATTGATAGTGAACGTGCGGCGCTTGCTTCAATATCTGGCTGCAGTTCCCTGACTTTCCTGAAGCAAGAACAGTCTCTCTTCAGAGCCTTTGTAAAGACTGAGAAGAATGCTGGACCATGTGGGCAGAGGGTGTTATCGGGTTAACCAGCAGAAGTCATGAGCAAGCGTTCTGCTCGTTTTGGAAGCTCATCCTGTGTGGGTAACAGTGTTAGTGTGGCCTCCTCCGCTCCGTGAGATCAGGCCTCGGCTGAGCAGATAGAAGAGTGGGCCGCAGCAGTTAGTGCCCATTCGTGCACTCTCTACTGAAACTATAGCAGACCCATGGACGGTCCAACACATGCACACCATCAAATCACAGGTTAGGTTCAGGTTTTCAGCTTTGTTTGCTTTATATAAATCGGTTCAAATAATAAGACGTTTTGCATAATTTTTGGCCTCCTTACTTCCTTTTGAGGTTTTTTTTTTGTTTGTTTTCTTCAGTTGACAAAAATATAAGATAAGATTATCCTTTATCGATCTCACAATGGAGAAATTCACTTGCTACATACGGCTCTCAATAAGATCACTTAGGGTGTGCAAAATGGACAGGAAATGTGCAAATAGGTAAAAAGAGGTATCTTATGTACAATGAGTAAAAGCAAAAATCTTTATATAAACAATAAGAAAATAAAAAATAAAGTAAACATTAGAATAGGCTATAAAAAGTAGTATATCAAAGTATTACCACAATAGAAAATACAAAGTTAACGTTAATTTCAGGAGAATCAGGGTGAGAGGCAAAGGATCAGGCAAAAGGACAATATAATGCAGACTGCCACTACTGTTGCTCAACATAAGAAAACAACAGTCCCTAACATGCCAATGAAAATACAGCCATATTTAAAAATATATATATATATATTATACTTGTACACTAGACCTGACAGCAGATGCTCAATGTCACTTTACAATTCCATACATCATTCATTCATTGATAAAAAAAAAAAAGCAGGTTGTTAGTGACCAAAAAGTGATTGATGAAAAAAAGTTGTACAAGCACTTATAACGATCTGGTGAAAATTTGCCATTTTGTTTTCTTTCATTTTTTTTTCATTTTAAACCCATCCTTAATAAATATTGTAAAGCAGAATACCCCTCATTATTCTCAGTTTGGCTCATTTGGTGATTTTGCTGCATTTTGGATATAAATAAATGAATAAAACCCTAACATTTGTTCCCATGTAGGCTTCAATCACCTTTGGCTATCAGCGGGAATTACCAAACGGCCCAGCGGTGGAAATGAGGCTACTGAATTCCACAGCTAAATTCTAAAAAGAGCCACCAGACTCTCATTAGACGCCCCATGTTGGAGGACATTAATAATGCAGTGTGTTCTGGCCAGCATCTGTACATTCATTTGATCTGCACAACTTTCGCTACTTTCCGCTTTTATTTTGTGCCGTAAAACTCCTCCACGTCCCTGAATGTACAGAAGGGCGTCGCGTGGTGCCATTTGACACGTCTAAATGCGGGGACTGTTTGAAGATGGACCCAAAAGAATATGCCCTTGGTGCAGCAGCTAATGAGAAGGCGCCTGGTCACTGCGTCGAGTTTAGCCAAGTTTATTCCACAGCCCCCAGAGAAGCTGTTTCCCACTCGCACTTCATCTGAGTACTAGAAAGAGGATCAACGGTAAAAGTTTGGGCGAACCGGGGGGTGGTGGTGCTAAAAAGCAAAATGCGCCCCCTCTGATATTGTTACCACTGATGGTTTTGGAGACGCTCTGACCCTAAAAGGCCTCGCAAACTTGTGCAGAGAGTGTATTCACTGACATTTTTTGGACAACCAGAACCATTCTCCTGACAAAATAGATGCAGGAACTATATGTACTAGGGGTGTTGCAGTACAGGCTAAAACATAAAGGTAACAAAGGTAAACATAAGGGCAGGGCGATATGGCCTAAAATCTATATCACGATATAAAAAAGAAATGGTAAAAATGGTAAATGGTCTCAACTTATATAGCGCTTTTCCACCTACATTAGGCACTCAAAGCGCTTTACAGCAAGGATCCACTCACCCATTCATACTCTCATTCATACACCAATGTACGCAGACACTGGGGGCAATGTGGGTGAAGTGTCTTGCCCAAGGACACGACGACAATGTGCACTTTCAGGAGGTGGGATTCGAACCCCCGACCTTCCGATCACGAGACGACCCTCTCTACCATCTGTGCCACTGTCGCACCACCAAATATCACGACAATGATATATTTGACCATATAATTGACAATGGACAAATTACTTAAAATCCCAGCCATACGCCTATTGGGAAGATTGATTCAGTGATATTTTATTCTTCTTTTTTTTCTGCTATTCTGCTAATTTCCTCACAAATACGATCTACTCAAGCAGTTTTTACATATTTTACACCCTTCATTTCATTTTACTTTTCAAGCACCTGTCCCCGTGTTCCACAGTCAGTGTGAGCGTGACATAAATCATATTGTGTCCACAACGATAACGATATGCGATACAATACAATATGGCCCACCCCTAGTAAACATGTAACCACTCCTTTACTTAGGTTTGGAACCTTTTTCATTGCACTTTCACAAAAATGGGAGAAAATTTGCCTAAAAGTTGTAACCTGGCTAACGCCAAACTGCTGTGTGCGCTCGAATCATTTCGAACTGCACAGCAGCCTGGGGACCATGGCCGAAATTTTCGCATGGATTTGGGAACCAATCACAGAACGAGGAGGGACGGCAAGACAATGACGAGCTATTCGATATACGGAAGCTTGTAGTTTATTTACGGATTTAAAAAAAAAAGTTTATTTTCGGATTAAACTTTAGGCCGTGTTCTAAATAGTTTAGCTCAAACGTTTACAGCGGGTACGTCATACGTCATCTCATACGATGATACGATTGGCTGTGGCGACGTGCAGACGCATGATAGACATTCGTAGCACCCAATAAACGGCTATGGACG
The DNA here is from genome assembly GCF_951799975.1 of Gobius niger. Lineage (NCBI taxonomy): Eukaryota > Metazoa > Chordata > Actinopteri > Gobiiformes > Gobiidae > Gobius > Gobius niger. The sequence continues at coordinate 10,586,012 of NC_136863.1, forward strand.
ATCGCAAACCACACCTCTCCTACGAGAAAATGAATTGGTGGTCCCCGGGCTAAATATCACTTGTGATTTTAGTCTGGCGTTAGCCAGGCTATGAAAGTTGATGAAATTGATACAAATGTTTTAAAATGAGTGTGTTTTCACAAAATGTTTACATTTACAATAAACTTAAAGGGGCTGGAAGCAAGTTGGCCATTTTATACTCACTACTGCCACCTCAGGCCATATGTGTAACTGCACCTTCTATATTAAGCTCGTGCATGACGGCAATTCGGGCCGAAGTGACACATTTTTGAGTGACCGTACAGGATTTTAGAGGCAGTTGTGGTGAACAGGTCTGAGCTCATTCTACACATTAGGACATGGCTGGAACATGTAGGGCGAGGAAAATACTTAATTTTAACATTTTTAAACTCCTTATAGTCCCTTTAAGGAGGACAAAACAACATTAAAATCATGTGTGGTGCCTTTAATGCCAGCTCTATCTCAGCCTGAAATGTTACTTATTGAGGTTATATTTATGCAGACTCATTACAACTGCAGGAAAGGTATCACCTATGTGTTTTTCTGATCTTTTGAACAGACTATAAAGTCGTATTCTACCAACTCAAGAACTGCAGCCATGTGAGGGCCGCAGTGGTAAGAGTATGTGACAAAATCTAGAGGTTGACAAAACTGTAACTGTAACTGTAACTGTCGCGATAAATATTATTGACTCTAACGATATTAGATACTGTCAACTCTCAGGCAGAAAAATGACAAAAAGTCATCAAAGTGCATCAAAATATCCTAAAATATCACAAAAGCATGACAAACATGAAATATAATGCAACTCAATTTGCTTCAGTTAAAAATCAAAGTTCTACAAAGAAAAAAATGGGTAAATGCTAATAAATATACAGACAATAAATATCGAGCCCAAAAATGTATCGCTTGTCTGTTATTTACTGAACGATAAGTTGATATAATAATTATCATGACAGCCCTAATTCAGCCCCATTTATTTTTTTTGAATATAGAGATTCTATAATCACATATTATTTCATGTGAAAAATGAAGTCTTTACCCCTTGGATTGAGAGGTACCTGTAAAATGTAATGGACAGTGCGGCGTGCTGAAGGTCAGAGCTGCTTCAATGCGGCCGGGCTCCCCTCAAGTCATTCCGCCTTCATTTCCTCATGTGAAATGACAAAGCCCGCTCCTTGTAAGAGGGATAAGCTTAGCATTGGCCGGAGCTAAAAATAATAAGTCTTGGATGTTAAGAGACCAGGGCTTGTTCTCCCAAGTCATTAGCTCAGATCGGCGCGATACTGACTTCTTCCCCCTCGAGGACGCTGGAGGAATAGTGCTCGCCCCGCAACTGCCTTCAAAGTCACCGCAAAGACTTTGGTCACCTTGATAAAACAGAAGGGAAAAGCCAAGGAGAACCCCATTTCTGACATTTTTAACAGTTACTACAAGATTTTTTTGTTCTACCCTGATCAGACTATAATCAAAGGCATAGACATTTAGACATTTTCTTTAAGTGTTGGGGTGATCAGTGACTCTATAAGTCCATCTAAGGCTGTAAGTTCAGGCTGTAAGGCGCAAGGACTAATTAAAATATATAATATATAAAATAAACTATAATAGAAGAGAATATATAATAATAAATACATATAAAATTAAATACAATATTCTCTGTAAATGGTCAATGGTAAATGGACTCAACTTTCATTTCATCAGCAAGGAACTAGTCACCCATTCACACTCTCATTCATACACCAATGTGCACAGACACCGGAGGCAACGAGGGTGAAGTGTCATGCCCAAGGATACAACAACATTGTTTAGGAACGAATCAGTAAAACTTTTTCATAAGTGTGTGGAGAGGGATATTTTGTAAACATTTTGTTTTCAAGTTCTGTTGTTTGAAATATGAGCCTATATGCAACACGAAGGAATTTACTGTTCTGTGACGCTGCAAAATAAAAGAAAATAGATTAATACATCCATGTAAGAAAAAGAAGCTTATTTGTATAGCGTTATTTTCACATGACACAAGTCACCCAAAGTGCTTCACAGTGTTTCGTCATGTTTTTCTTTATTCTCTCCACACACGGTGGTGGTAAGGTACAAATGTAGTCACAGTTCCTCCCGGGGCAGACTGACAACTGCACACATCTGTGCCACCATCATTCATTCACCCACACACACACACACACACACACAGACATCATTCATCCTGGCCTATTGTACATGTTTTAGGTGGTATGCGAACCCGGAGTGCCCAGAGGAAACCAGCACAGACACAGGGAGAACATGCAAACTCGACACAGAAAGGCCCCGTCTGGCCCAGGTTCAAACACGGGACTAGGGCTGAAAGATATATCGTTAGATATCTGGCATGAATATCAACATATGAAATCTTGTCCATATCGTTCAGCCCTACACGGGACCTTGTTGCTGTGAAGCACGAGTGCTAACTGCTATGCCACCGTGATGCCAAGATAATAAAATAACACATTCTATCTACAAAATATGTTTTAATCTCATATAAAAGTGTGTGCACTCTCTCAACACAGCTGACCTCGCTCTTCTGCTAAAAATTATAATTGGTTTCTCAATGCGGATCCAACAGTTTCTGTCCAGCTCATCCCATATCATTGTACTGCTCACCCTCCCTTCACAGCTCACAACAAAACAGCATCTTCTCTCATGTATCTCTGAACATGTTTGAATATTGGACTGTAAAGTTTGTCAAGTAAAAGAAGTAGTCTACAGTACAATATCAGTTCAGATGTTGTCTTTGTATTATTGTTATCATCTTTTCTATCATGTCTGGAAGCAGTCCAGACAGATAATAATGAATCATATGTTTTATAAGGACACAATCAGTTGGGAGAGAATCAGCACACGTCCTCCTTAACAAAACTATAATCCTTTTGGGACTAAGCTTGTTTCCGTTAAGACGGATAACAAATAACAAATAACAAATAACACAAATAGAAAAACCATGTGTGTTATACTGGATATCACAGAATACTGCAGAAACAGTGTCCATTATTTCCTGTTAAAATCTGCTTTCAGAAGTTTCCTTGATGGCAGGCTATCACCAAGTTGATCATTATCTGCCTTCACTCCCGATGGATGACAGCCCGCACCAGGCCAAACAGCGATAAGGCCCTCTTCCAAACACCGCCAGCAGATCCTATCAGTGCCTCTATGAGAGATGAGAAAGTTCACCCCCAATTATCAGCCGCTCATCCAAGAAACCCAATTACAGTAAACAAGAATGGCTAATTTGTTGCCGGCAGATAATCAAAGCGGATTAGTCGTGATAAAGATGATTTTAAAGGTAGGGAGGGAAGCGGGAAAGCGAGAAGGCAGCCAGACATTTTCTCCTCGGAGCGGCGCAGTCACCGAGCTTCCACAGTGACAGCAGAAGGTAAGAAGTAACAAGAAGCAGCTCCTCCATCGTGGCTCTCAGCGACGCACCCAGAGGAGGTTCTGTATCTGCACGATAAACTCATCTGTGGCATGATTTATTAAGCGGAGAATCTCGGGGAACTTGTGTGCAGAGCAGTAAGCCTTTCCACAGGGACACTCAAAGTCATTAGCACCTCCAAACTTGCTCCACGCTCGTTTCTGCTTTGATACTTCTCCTTTGCTCATTTGAAGCAGTTCAGAAACAGCTTGCTAATGTCAAAAAACTTTTTTTATCCCGCTAATACTGCTAACTTTTCGTTCAAAACTTTAAAAGAACGGAGAGGTGATTATCAGCACAAGTTTTCATAATGGTTTGCAGAAAAACACTAAGGACTTTTTGTCAAACGAAAAATAATAGTATATTCTCTCTCAACTTAAAAGTGATTATTTTTGTACTTCTTCTACATTCTTTTTAGTACCTATATATTGCATTATTAATCTTTTTTTTTTACCAAACTGGTCAACTTACAATGCATTTATAGCCTGAATAATATGCATGAATGAAAAAAAAAAAAAAAAAGAAGCTATTCAGCCAAAACTCCACCGGAGACGTGTGGTTTGGAGCAAAGCAGTTGAAGTAGTGCTCAAATCGATAGCTGTTATGAGTGAGCCATGCTTTGGAGTGAAGGCAATTTGAGAGTTGAAATGCTAAGCTGAACAGAGCAACACTTCCTATAGAGGAAAATTTACAATAGTTCCGTACGTCATTGGTGGGACAGAGCATTTACGTCACTAAACCTAAACATCCTCTAATGGAACAACACAGACTTCAGATGTGTGAACATGGGGGAACGTTTCACAATGGTAAAAGGGGCAGAATTTAGTTCTTGCTGCAAAATGAAATCCATTTTTTACCTCTTGCAATATATCGTACTCGGATACAGAGACCAATGTGCCCAGTCTGCATCCAGAAGTATGGGCTCATTAAGGTGAGACTTTTGCAGGTGAATGGGGAAAGTTTTTTTAAATTTAGAGATATGCCCAAAATGTCCCATATGTTCGGCGACGAAATCTGAATAATGGAGGCAGGTTTAAATGCATGGTTTTATTTATTTATTTTGGTTGACATTTTAGTTGCAAAGACTATTTCACAGTGGATTTTGGATATCTTGTTTAGTTTTAAAACAAGCTGTTTATTAGCGGAGGAATCTGTACAAAAAATGTCCTTGTTTTTTTTAAATTCAAAACGCAGTTAATCAGGCGAGGGATTAGATAAAAAATCACTGTGAACATTCCAAATATTGTGTACACTCATGGAGATGTTGTCTCCATGAGAGTATGAAAACGGCCCTTGAAATTACAATTTCCCAAATCAGTGCAATAATTAAACATGCAATTGTGAAGGTTTTGTATTATTTTGTTTCCAGGTGAAAGTTTATATGTTAAGAGGCCAAACTGTCCCAAAACTTGAAAATAAAAAAAATATAAAAGCGGTGTATCCCCTTAATAAGCTAAGTTGTTATTGTTGTTTGCATTATGTGACTTGCAGGTCCACTTTTCTCCCTGAAAGTTGTGAAACGTACAAAAAAAAAAAACTTCATCCTTGTCAATACTTGGGATGTTAGGAATATGTCTGGAGCATAACTAACCATCACAACCTAACCAGCTTTATCCTTAAAGGTTGAAAACTGAAAAAGACCAATAAAAATAGGTACAGGGCCTTAAAGCTTAAATAAAACAGATGAGAGTATCGGCAGCATTATCACACTGCACTGCCACAGAGGAGGGATCAAAATCTTCCATTTGATCTCGTCTGGTTGGTTAGCCTCCGCCGCTGCCTTCTCATGGTGGGCCCACAGAGCCTCTCCTGGCGCCAAAGTCCACAAACAACACTGGCAGCACCTCACTCTCTGCGCCCATCTGCCAGGGCTCCGACCAGGGGGCAACATCTTATTTTAGAGCCCCCCCGCCCCGTCCCATTTAGATCTCTCGTCCACTCGGCAGACAGCTCCCAGGACGTGCAAGCGCTCTGAACTTTATGAAGTAGAGTGAAACGTCCACGTCCTTCCTAAACTTAGGTGAAGGACAGTGGTTCTGCTCTAACAGACAGAGGTGCTACTCTGACCCACCGAATCAACACAGTACTGCAAATTCCACAGCGCACTATAGGGAGAGACAGGGATCACTTCACAACAAGTGCAACGCCATTAGCAGACTGTATCATCAAGAGGAACGTGCGAGTGGAGACGGGGGGGACCAGAGTCTGACGAATTGGAAGAACATACATAGATGCATGGTGGAGCAGCGGCAAACAGGTGGGACCTCGTTCTCTTACAAAACCATTAGACCACGAATGATTGGAATAACAGAGTTTCTACTTGAGAAAAATATAATCCTGGTAGTAAATACAGTACGAGGGCATTTTCTTCCAGTTCAGCTTCACCCAAATCTAAAAGCTCCTCGACTGGAGAGCAACAGTGTAATGCCGCAATAAGGGGGAGGCCGGATGTGCTCACACGATCTCGATCGTGTAGTACCAGGTGCTCTTTGGAAGGAACGGGCAGAATCTGATGAATAAGGAGAAAAAAGTTTCTGAGGCACAACTGGATGAGGTAAAATAATATGCTTTTATTCGGACGCCGCCGCGTTTCGACCTTCGGGTCTTTGTCAAGGCAATGTAGTGTAATGCCTCATCTGAAAGCTAAGACCAACAAAAGTGATCGCAACTTTTTTGTCATGCCGTCACCGCGTGATTTCGTCTCAGGATTTTGTCACATTTTTGTCACGTCTTTACCATATCTTTGTTTTATTTATTTATTTATTATGCTTATTTGTTGCATTTTTGTCACATTTTTGTTGCTTTTTTTGTTGCTTCTCTCCAGCATGTTTTTGTCACATTTTTATATTGCATTTTCTTCCACGTTTTTGTTACTATTTTCATGTTTAGCTTTTAGATTTGGGTAATGCCAAACTGGAGAAAATGTGCTTTGTTCAGGAGGGGGTTAAGAGGTTCATTAACTTATAGCTTATAGTCAGATGTGTACATTAAATTATATATTTTACTCTTTTGTACAATAGTAAAGTAACTTAATCATGCCCAACTTAAAGGGACTATACAGAATTGAAAAATGTTAAAATTACGTATTTTCCTCCCCCTATATGTTCCAGCCAGAAGTTGTTACTTCGGGGCCGTATTACCGTCATGCACAAGATTAATATAGAAGTTGCAGTTACTCGTATGACCTGAGGTGGCAGTAGTGAGTATAAAACGGCCAACTTGTATATAGCCCCTTTAATAAAAGAGCACAGTGGCCATGTGAGCACAAAGGCTAATGCCAAACCCTGATGGACAGCACACAGCACTTTGTTTAGCTATATTATTTCGGTTTGAACAAAGCTCTTACAAATACTATATCTGTTGATGTTTTGCAGATCTCTCCCGCGTGTGACTGAATATTTTCTTTTGCCCACTTTCGAACAGGTGAAAATTGGACATGCCGCTGCTGACCTCCGGTGCACAAACTTAACAGCAGGTTTTCTGTGGCCCATGTCCCTTGGCTCCCCACTGCGCTCTTCACAGAACTTCGGTGAATGGGAATTGTTCTCTCTGGTAACACGACTCCCCGGAGAGTCGATCACAGCCGCACACAGCCAGACCTGAATCTCAAACCAGTGGACATTAATAAATCATAATCCCCAAACTCAGCACTCCTCACTCACCTATTTGTTACATCTAAATCTTTTTTTTCCCTTCAGAGGGCCACGCAGACACACCTGTAGGGAGGGAGCGTCGCTGAGAGCAGAGGCACAAGGGAAGAGCGCACTCTGTGGGATGGTGCTGTCAGTGCGGAGGCTCAGACCAGCTGCTGTTCACTATCGGGGGATTATGGTACTTGCCTTACTTTATGATTCACTTTCAGTTCATAAAGACTTGTGAATTTGTAGATGTTTTAAAAAAAAAAATTAGGGGGGACCCGACTTATTATGTTTTTAGTGGCAGAGGAAAGCAGGGCTATCACAATAATTACTACACCGACTTATCGTTCAATGAATGACAGATAAACAATGCATTTCCCACCAGTGTTCTAATGTTTTTTAACCCCCGCCATAACCAAGTGTATTTTGTCAAGTTTGGCACCTTTAAAAAAGCGTCAAAATTGCACTGATGAAGATACAACCAAAAACGCCACCAAAAAAAGAGTGTCAAGAGAGTGATAAAAACATGCTGGAAACATGCTGGAAACGAAACAGAAAAGTGTCACAAACCCAACAAAAAAGTGACAAAAATGTGAAGAAAACATAACATAAAAAGCAATGAAAAAAGGACAGAAAAGAGCGACAAAAACGTGCAAGAAAAGCAACAACACAACAAAGCAGCAAAAGAGCGACAAAAAAAGCGTCTTTAAAACAGCCGAAAACGCTGCAAAAACGTTTTAAATATGTGACAAAACTGTGGCGCCAAAAGTTACAATCAGTTTTCTTTCATATGAGGCATTACACTGTTGCTCTCCTCTCGAAAAGCTTTTAGATTTGGGTAAAGTTGAACTAGAAAAAATGCACTTGGTTAAAAGGCGGGAGGGAAGGGGTAAACCTCTTAGCCCCCCACGCCTAAACCGGCTTTACCCAAATCTAAAAGCTTCCCTACTGGAGAGTAACAGTGTAATGCCTCATTTGAAAGCTAAGACCTACAAAAGTGATAGTAATCTTTTTATCACATGTCACCGCATTTTTGTTGCATTTTTGTTGCATTTTTGTTGCATTTTTGTTGCATTTTTGTTGCATTTTTGTCTCTTTTCCAGTCATGTTGCTTTTTTTGTTGCGTTTTCATCCTTGTTTTTGTTGGTGGAGAAAATGCGCTTGGTTAAAGCGAGGGTTAAGAGGTTGAAGCAGAACTAAGTAACTCATGCCCCTAGAGGCCATAAGCGCCACTGCAGGTGTCGCAGCATGTTACGTTTTTTTACTCATTAATTGTCTGTGAGAGTAAATACTACGCTGACAGAAAAGACAAAGGGAGAGAGGAATATTGTACATCCAATTACACAATGCAGATTTGATTTTTTTCATTCAAACTTGGCTGCAAATTCTGTTTAAGTGGCGCTAGCCCGCAGCTCGCTTTGCCCATTAGCCTGTTAGCTTCTTCTTTGTGATTCCAGTAGTGTGTTTTGGTGACTCCCACCCGGAGGCAGGAAAGTTGCAATTGTGGTTTTCTGGTCAGAGACACCAGGGGGAGATGAAACCCCCCCCCCCAATCATCCCATTAACACTTTTATTACCTCCAGAGGGACTACGGAAAGGATTTATTAAGGTAAACAAGTTACTTAGTTCTTCTACAAAGTGCTTTATAAATAAAGTTGGATTCAGTATTTTAAGGTTAAGGTACGATAGTTTCCTCCTTCAATGAATCGAGCTTTAAATTTTTGTTATCGTGACAGGCCTAGGGGACAGAAGGACATTCAGAGGTCACCTAAACAGATACAGACCAGAAAAACCGGCCTGGAAATCTAACCTGTGGCCTTCTGGCAGAGAGAGGGAACGCTGACTACTGTGTCACAATGTCACCCGTTTAGCCTTAGTCTTTATGAAACAGAAGCGTCATTCAGGATCAGGAATCAATCTCACAGCGTTGCCACCTAACATTGTTCAAAGCTGTTTATTTCATTCACTAAACTTCATTCAGTTCTCTGTTAAAATGGCCCGTCGCTACGCCTAAATAAAGCTTCAAATGAAATGAACTTCTCCATGTCATTCAAAAACCTAAACTTGTACATGAACATCAGCTAAAGCGGTAAAACAGAGAGCGCAAAGGTAGACTGCCGTTCCTCGGAGTGCAAGCAAGACGGCGTTCGCTTCAAGGACACAGTGGATCCCAAGGTACTTGTTGAAGAGGAGGAATATTATTAACCCCAGTGGCATAGCCCTTCCATTTCTTCAGATTTCAAAGGCACGACGTCAAAACCATTTTATTACTGCCTTTTTCTGTGAATGGTGAAAGCTAATTTGACTTGGGGAAATTGCTCAGCGTAAGGTCAAAACAATGCCACAACAATGGCGGAAATGGGGCATTTTAAAATAGACAGGAGAGGAAAACTTCAGCAACACGAGATGTTCTGGTTTTCTAGGCCACTTCGCAGCAGCTTTCCATGACCAGACACTTGTGGAAAAGGAAACAAACTTAGCTTTTCCAGGAGAAAAAGCTGGGGGAGTTGAAAGATGAAGCGACGTGTAGTTCGTAAAGTGCAGTAAAGCTCTATTTCTCAAAGCTTTTATCAGACTTTTATTTCTCTTTGTATAAGCACGTTCTTGCATAAATAAAGCAATTCAAAGATCTTTCAAAGCATAAATAAGTACGTATAACTACAACCTAAGCCTATAATAAAAAGCAAAAATAAATAAAGAAGCCAAACACAAATGACACAAAACATTGTCTGAAGATTTTACCAATGCTCTGAGTCTCTCCATACCGAAATAAATATAATACGGCTTTGAATCTCAAACTAACCATTCTCTTGTAGCCGGCTAACAGACCTGGCACTCGGCGCACATTTAGCTTTGGCAGCAGCTCTTGAACAGTCTGTCTGCTAAAGTGTGTTGGACAGGTGTGCCTTTCCTCTCGTCTTTTCCCTATCGGACATGGCATTATGACAATATTGTACTGCCGTGCGTTTGCAGTGACACCGGGTTCTGAGCTCCCCTATAATTAACCCTGGCTCGGCTCCAGCGCAGGTAGAGCAGGAGAGAGCGCCGGGTGCCAAGGCGTCGTCTGCCAAACGTGAGCCGATAGTGCCGCGAGACGCCAGGGCTGACACTCACTGTGGACTCAGCACCGCGCACGCCAACTCGCACATCTGTGGAAGTCCTGATCACCAAGAACCTCTGCTGTACATTACATTTCAATCATCAGCTGGTTATAGGTGTAACATTTACCGTAGGGAAGTGCAATTCATTTCCATTTATTACAGATACTTTAAAGACAATAATGTGAAATTGATTGTCAAAGATGATTTTGGTGAATTTTCTGTTTTGAGGTATAACTTTTATGTATCTTTCCAATTGAATAAACGTTTTTAGCTGGCCTTCTGTTCCACACTCACCTCCTGGTGGCTTCACGCTCTGTGGTCATAGGGGGAGTGAAGGGGGATGAAATTAGCAGGTGATTTCAACTAAAATTAGTCGAAGTGCCTTCGGGCTCCAACAATGGTGAACTTGCTTAAAGTCCGACAGGCATGGGCAGGGGGTGTGGGGAGTGGAGATGAGGAGGGGTGAGGGGGATGTCTCCCCTGGCCTCTTATCGGAGCCCCTTTTACTTCCTCTTAGGCCTGTATTCTGCTCCTCTTTACATTCCACCACAGAGCACTCTAATTAGGCCCCACAGCCACTTTGCATGATCACAACAGACGGCCCCAGACACATTATTTATCTCCTTCAAAGCAGACTGCTTTCTCTGCAGCGGGACTCTCATGATCCCACATGGAAGCATAAGCAATACAGTCATGATTCAGTACAGTATACAGCACAGCGCAGCATTATCACTGAGCGAGCGTAGGAACCGTCCAAAGCCGGAGCAAACGCACTCACTCGGGGGTGAGCGGCCAAAGCTTCCATGGAGCTGATGGCCTGTATGTTCTTTGACCTCCTTGACCTCAACTCCACCACAAACACCAGGCTTCAGTGCTGCATCCGAGTCGCCCGATATTCGATGATTATTATCGACAATCATTTCATTGGGATATTTTACAAAACCATTTCAACACAGTGGGTTTCATTCAGTTCAAACTAAAATCAAAAGCAATTACTTTTACCTTCAAATGGTGATAAAACAAGTTTTAAAAAAAAAACTTTTATGTAACCACGAATTGTTGCATGTGTGATTTATTTTTCAATTAATTTATTCTAGTTTCTTGCTACAGTATATGTATATTGTGTCATCTAATATTGAAATAACAATTATTTGGCTATATATTGAGCAGCCAATGGTGTGTTGCCCAAAGACACAACAAGAGTATGAAATAAGGGCTGAGAGCTACTATTTCACCTCTTGAACCCCACTGCCAGGTCACACTTTAACTGTGTGTGGACAATGTGATGTGACGTGCATGATCACAGTGGGAAGGTCACACCGAAATAATAAAATCAAACACTGTATCCAGGCCTAGTGAGAGGCATGAGGTTAGAGCGAAGCGAGGTCTGTGTAAAGTGTCAGCTTCAGACAGTAAAACTATTCTACTAGTATTCTATCAAATAATAATTTTTAACCACAACTTTCTGCTCAAGAAAGGGCACGTGGGTAAAAATCCAGAGGTTCTCTCAGAATTGTGCAGCACTTGCGGACAAAGCGCGTGCCATAGAGTAGACGGCGGCATAACAAGTCTGATGAGAACTCAGAACCCCTCATATACTGGTAGTATCATATTATATAAACTTATCAGAGTAAACAGGACCTCTCTAAAATTTCCATGCATGCAAAATATTTCTTTTTGCTTTTAGTCCAGGACTTTGGTCTCAAACAAAAAAAAGTATACTTTTTATAGCTTGGTCCTCCCTAAATCACCATAGAGCATCTTACGCAACATCCAGCATCTGTTCCCTGTGAGGCCTACAGACCTACAGTTCACATTTACATAAGGAACAAGGCTAAATAAAACGGCTCCACTCAGGCTGCTGTCACACCTAATGACCAATTCAACAATCAGCAGAATAAAAGGCCCTGCAAATTGAACGTCTTGTTGGGTGTCCCAGGTGAAATCATTTATTTGCACACGTTACAATCTCCATTTTACGCGGGGCCAGTTAAATGTATGCAGACGTTCTGCTTCTCTGTTGGGAGCGTCTGGCAGAGGGCATTTCTCTGGGAATATGCGAACATTCTTTATACAGCTCCGGAGCAGCTATTGTTTGGAGTTGACAGTTCGCTCTTATATCAAACTCACCATTCTGACCTTCGGCCCAGTTTCGAGTGGAAGCCTGCACATGAAACTAAGTGGGAGCAAGGGAGTGAGTAAAAGAAAGACACAAGGAAGAAGTTACAAAGGAGATTTCCAAGGACGAGCGCAACTTTCAAATTGAGTGTGCAGAAGGGAGAGGGGCGATCCGTAAAGAGTGGGGGTACGGTCAACTCTCAGGGGGAGGGGTCACGGGCAAGTGTGCGGAGGACATAATACGACAGAGACTGAAAACATGGACCATTTATACTTTTTACAACTTGCCCAACAGTTTGCGCTGGGCAAGTAAGGAATTGTGCTCAAGCATGTCTGCAGAACAACCTGAACGTGAACAGGTTGTTCACGTTCAGGTTGAAGCAAAAGCTCAAAAAACAAAAGAAAAACATCAAACTGTTATGATTGTAAAATGGTATTCCATAAATACAATGTATGCTTTAAAGAATGATTGTTGGTTTGCTGAGTGAGCCGTGCTAAACCTGGGAATCCTGCATTTTAAGTACTGTATATTGTCCCTTTAAATCAATAAATACAAGTGCATATAATAGCCTCACTGTGTTGATAAATACAGTAGTGATTCAAGTGCTTGGAGATTCTGCAATGGAATTGGCTCAAAGCACAAGAGCAGACTCAAACAAGTCATCATACGATAGATTGCGAAACACACAAATGTGATGACAATCTAGTTTGTTGGGCACAGTAGGTTTGGGCAGAGAGTGAATGAACAGTCCCTGTCCGACCTCAGACACCAGACAACACCCTTTCAGCTGTGTTATATTAAAAGGTTAATATAATGCTACGTTCTGACCGAACACATCAAATCCTGTTACCCACTTCTTCTAGTTCGCTTGAACAGGTTGCAACCAGGGGTTCTTAACCTTTTTGAGCTTGGGCCCAACCTTTTCAGTACAAAGCACTCTGGGGCCCATTCACATAAGAATGGCTAACATGTGTTGACAAGTTTCTCAAAGTGCAACAGTGTAGTCAGACTTCATTCACTCCATACTCAGTGGTGGTAAGCTGCTAATTCATTGAACGGAAGCGTGAGAGCCAGTCTGCGTCATCACCCCTCCGACCAACACCAACCACTCCTTCACACACAACATACACACTGGCAAGGTGGCTGAAGTGTCTTGACTCTTGCCCAATGACACAACAACAGTCTGCACCTGCAGGAGCCAGGATTCAAGGCAGCAACTGCTCTATTACGGGAAAACCAGCTCTCCATATGAGCCAATGTTGTAAAAGTAATTGTGCAGTACCTGAAGCTCGCTGCCCTCTCCGGTCCTATGGTTAACACCTGTGTTCTAAACTTATGTTGTAAGTGATACAACAAGAAACAGGCTATTAGTCCAAAGTAGCCAGAATGAAGCACGATATTGGACATGCAGATGAAAAATATGTAAAGTATATTTAGGGATAAACGGGTATTTTAAATATGCATACACTGCAACAGAATATGCTGGTTGTTTATAAGAAAAACAAACAGGCCACAGAGGCTCTCAGCAGCAGAACATCCACTGAAGCCGGGGAGTTACAACCACAAACACTCACAGCAGCCAGGCCCATGCACAACACTTTGTTCAATAAAACATGAATGAACAGAGCTTTGATGACAACATGATGGACCAGTACACACACAAGATGCAAAACAAGAAAAAAACTATACTATTGCTTCAGTATTCTTCACATCTGAAATGATACATGCCAATATTCATAGCTATTTCAGGGGTAGTATCTTTTCGCAACTGCCTCTAGATGTTCAATTTTATTGATAGGTCCTATAAGGCTTTATTCAAGCTTTTTAAAGCTCTCAAAATACGTGTGTGTGATATGGCCAAAAAAAAAGACAATTGTTCAGGGATTTTATTGCCCTATAAAATGTAATATTAGTGTAGACAAATAAATATGACTCATGAGATGACGTCTCAAATCAATGTTTGTCCTAACTTGCCACAGGATTGGCTGTGCTCAGTAAATAATTCAGCCCTATTTTTGCAGATACAAAACACCTAGATCTGTCCAGAAAAGGGAGTTTGTCATGGCATCACCATGTTTGGGGATTATGCAAACATACAGCATGTACATGAGACAAAAGGTGTATTATTTCTATGATCTACAGAGTAGTGGCCCTTTAAGTGATATAAGTCCAATTTTTATTTACAAATGGCAGCCGCTTCAGCCTCTTGGCCGTCCATGCGCGGGCACCGAAGTAAAGACTGCAGCCGCGCCAAGCCGAGCAGGAGGCAAGCGAAAACCTCCTCAAACGGACCCAAACCTTCAAAGTGGTCTCCGTCAGAGGGTGCTGACGAGGTGGGGGGTATAGGGTAAAGGGTGGGGCCAGATGGGGGTAACCTCTGTGGGACAAGGAAGAGGTGGAGCAAGGAGACAGAGACACCAGCAGTGTCCCAGGTCTGTACTCTCAGACCAACTGTCCCGCTGGCACCCGGCACAACCGCCTGGAGCTGAGAAAGTGAACACTCCACACCTCTCTCATCCGCGGCCATGCTATTGTGGTGTTGGAAGAATTCAACAGTCAAAGCATATGCCGTCTCAATGAACAAAACATTGATGTGGACAATAGGCTGCCTAGTAAGACTATGCTGCTGATGCAGTGTTTGTTAATATGCAATAGACTAGAGTAATAAAATAAAACATACAGTATGTAAGTACATGCATGCAGAAAACAGGGTTTATCACTTTTTTCCCGTATATTGATCAATCTCAATTTTCAATTTCTATTTTATTATCTCATACTAAAAATCAATAAATATATTGATTTATCCTCTTAGACTTTTACAAACTTCAGCACAAACAAAACAAATGTTTACCTCCAGTATCATTTAACATAAAAATCATATTTTGTCGCATAAAACTTCAAAGCTAGGTGCAAATGTAAATCTGACGGATTTAAGTCCCAGACCCAGACGATTATTGAGATTGACCAAAGTAGAGATTGCGATTTTGATCCAATTTTGAATAATTGCCCTGCCCTATAAGAAAATGAACAAATGTTTACAATGTAAAAAATACTATAGTGAGTCTTCTGTAGACACTTGTTTTAGGCTTGGGAAATCTCGATGCCAATTCCAATAGCACGGTTAATAAAAAGAAAAAACAAATCCACCTTTTGACATTAACCTTTGGTAGAATACAGACATCTTCATATTAGATGTAAAGACATCTAAATATAAAAAGCACTGAATCCTCCAACCCAACAATGTCGAAAAACTTTAAGTAGCTTTAATCATGGTAACTTCACCTGCTTTTGTTTCAATATTCGCTAACACAGAGTATTGAGTAATAGCTGTTTGAAAGTGCATTGGTTTAATAGTTGTGTTTATAAGATTGGGTTCATCAGTATCGGGTTCAGGAGCGCTCGGTAGCAGCCTGTAAACAGTGTGAAGGCGGACTGCTGTGTGGAGCGCAGTGGAGCGGGAGGTGGCACCTTGCCATGCCCCCCTCCACCCTCTCTCTCTCTCTCTCTCTCTCTCTCTCTCACGGTGACTGAGCGATTGTGTCACACAGGGCCAGGTGAGCGAAAAATGGCAGGCCGCTTCAAACACAGCCGGCCGCTTTAATTGGCTATAACAAAGTAATTTGAGAGCGGTATGGGGGGCACGAGGGGGTAAATGACAGGACAGAAGGTCACTGCTTCCCTCTCTCTCCACTGGGTCCCATCCAGCGACACTCCCAGCATGTGCTACACTTAATATGGAGATCTATTATACAGGCACCTTTCGCCATCTGCCTCCGACACGGTAAGGCCATGCCACACACCTTGTCCGTAAGAAATCAGATGTGTGAGATTATTATATGGAGTGGGAGAATTACAGCAGCATCTGATGAAAGCTGTTAAATTATACAATATGATGTAAGAGTATAAAAGGCGAGCTCGAATGTCCATATGGTGCACAGCAGATGACGGAGGACAATGCCAATACGCAAAAGCTGTAGCTGTTTTTAAGCTCCAGCAGATAATAGTAAGTGGACACTCTGCCAATGAACAGTCTACTATACTGTAAACAATATCGCTTTCATTTTGTTAACAAGTGCTCATGCTAATTGGATCATTCTCATCATTTTAGCAAATAAGGAATAAGTAAATCTGTCCTGGTGTATATCCTTCTTGTTGTAAAAAAAAAAGTTTTGAATATATGCAAAGAAAGACTCTGCACACACGGGAGGCGACAGGTGCGTAGAAGGCAGGGTAAGTTACATGTAAAAAGAGGGGGATAAAAGAATAAAGCTCCCACACACTGTTTCACTCTTCGTCAGCCTGATGAAGGTCACTTTGACCGAAACGTTGCTGCAAAAAAGTTTAAAAGAGTGAGACAGTGTGCGGGAGCTTTATTCTTTTTAACAGTCTACAGAAGTGGTTCCCAACCTTTTGTGTCTTGTATTCCACTTCGTTCATTTATACCCCTTACATCGAGGATCCTGCCAAAATGATTACAAAGTGACCAACTAACTAAGAAGATGATTCAGTATTTACAACTCTCAAACTCAAACCTTTTTACTAAAACATAATTAAAACACATTAAAAAGTCCAATCCGATCCCAAACACTGGTCTACAGAACATTTCACAGTCTTCTTCCGCATGTCATTGCACATTGTATGCAGCAACACCTTTTCTTTAAGCTCCTTCCACTGCATCACACTCAGAGAAGAAACAGCCATAGCTCCCTGTGAAGTCTGAAGAAAGAGCTGTGCCTGAGCTCGTTTAGTCAGCCTCACAAACAGACTGTGAACAGGTGTTTTCAGTTCGCTCTCAGACGGACTCGGAAAAGCCATCGAAGGGACATGAGGAACAAATGCTGCTCTGACACAAATCCAAGAAACAAGGCCACATGAAAGACATCCATGTTTTGTTTTCGGGTTTCTTTTTTTAGAAGTGACCTTTGGTGTCCCGCAATCCACTCATTTCTACATCCAAGATCTGTTAAAAAAGCAAGTCCACAATCTGAACCAAATGAAGAGAAGTGAGAGATTGGATTAACAAACAACACTTAGAAAAGTCACAAACTTTTCTTTTTCCTTAAAACCAATAACTGTTTGGCACGAGCTCTGATTTGTGACATAAATGAGTTGAAACACATATGAACTCTCTTTGATTTGTAAAGCACCCTTATACTCACTCCTGTGTATGGACTCACACATGTACTCCCTTACTCTCTCGCTAACATTGCCTGCCTGTGTGGGACTGTCCCAGGTGGGGTGCTACATGGTTCAGTGCCGTGCAGCGCTCTGGGCCACAGCACACACGCGTGCCCCTCCCAATGTGGCCCTGCATTTACATTGTGAGTGGATGTGCATCTCTCCGTACCGTAGCACAGTGGCAGAGGGATGTTAGGGGGAGTAGACTAACCCCCTGAAGGGAGAATCAGGTGTTATCTGTCTGACTGAGCACACCACCATCAATCTCCCCAGTCCACTCTGCTCCGCTCACAATAGGTGCAGCGCCGGGAAATACATCTACGGTGACAACAAGCAGACAGGGTGAGGGAGTCGTGTGGCTTTATTTACCTGATGGTGGATGGACTATTGATGTGCCATTGATATTGTACAGATGTCTGTCGCTGCGGACGTTTGTGGGGCATAAACCTGCATATTGTGAACTAATTCATTGAGCTTCGTCTATCCCAGGATATTGCAGATCGCATGGTAGGGCAAGAACTTATTTTCTTTTGGCTACTCCCTCTTTGGCCATGGGGTCACGGTCACTAGTCGTACAGATTTGGCTCATTCATGTTTTACGCCAGATGTCCTTCCAAATGCAACAGCCACATTATTGATGTTGACGCCGTGGCTGTGTGCTTACTATTATGTGGGGATTGAATGAATAATGGCCTATGCAGTGCTGCAAGAAGCTTGTGAAACTTGTAAAGAGCATTATACAGGGGAACATTATTATTAATATCACAACTCTCTTTCACAATGCACTTCTTTCCCATATCCCATAGACACAATGACAGTTATGTACTGGTCAGAGCTGGAAATAACCCGCAGATCTTCTGGTTGTAATAATAATAATAATAATGACAATAATAATAATAATAATGCATTAGTCTTATATAGTGCTTTTCCAGACACTCAAAGTCACTTTACAATTTTGTGCATTTTTCATTCACTCCATACTCGGTGATGGTAAGCGAGGCAACCACTCTGCCACTCACTCACACACTGCATTCGCCCGGCTTCCTGGCGTTCCCAAGCGGTCTCCCATCCAGGTACCAACCAGGCCCTTCCCTGATTAGCTTCCGAGGTCTGACGGGATCAGGCATAGCATAGCATAGCGGTATGGCCATATAAATTCTACTCTACTGACTGAGCCACCACTGTGACAGTGTAATATTTGCTTGGCCTGGATACAAAAATGAGCACTCCACTCCATGCTTAAACTCCTGTGCAGCAACAGGGCTGGGTAACATAAAAAAAAATGTATATACCAATACTTTAATGATACTTGCTTTACAATACCAATACCTGAACGATACATATACTAAAATATTTGTCATCTAGAACCATAAAACAGAACAAAGATGTTAATTTATTTTAAAAACAAATATATTTCTTCTAAGTTTGTATCATTTATGTCAGATGAAACAATCAAGTCACTTCCTTGCTGTCCCTGGACCCGACATTCATCAAAACTTGGTCTCTAAAGATTGTTTTTTTTGTTTCACAGTACTTTCGATACTTTTATTTTTTTGATACCATACTGGTATTAAATCCGAGGCACTCCAATACCTTAAAAGCCCTTTATTGTGTGGACATGCTGACGCATTTCAGTCACGTTCGACCTTCTCTTTTTTGTACTCATTCAATTTTGATCCTGAAGAGCACCTGACCTTCTGCACTACTTATTTCACCCACTGAAGCGATCACTTTTTTCCTCTGATATTGTTAAACTGTACCCAGACGTCATTCCAACCACAAAATAGAAACCATTTAGTGATGTATTATGTCCTGTATATAACATGTTAAACGTCCTACATTACGGCACTTTTTGGTCAGACTTCAATCACTACTCTCAACTCAATCGGCTCATTCAAAATTCATGACTTACTTTTATCCCATTGTAACAGTTTAAATAACAGCGTGTCTCTTTGACTGTAAAGCTGTTTTCACTTCGCAGTCCGCCTCCAGCTACACAGCGATACAGCAGCCCCACCATGCTCACGCTGCCGGACCACAAGAGAGGCCTGACAGGTACAATTTAATTAAGCACAAATAAATCTGAACTGCTGGAGAAGTGTGTGAATGTCCTCAAAGCCCCAAAGTCAAAATAACAAGAGCACATTCTTGTAATTAATCTATTGGACAAGGTTTTCTTAAGCTCTGGGCATCTCCACAGCAGGGAATTGCACCAAGTGGAGGAACCAATGTGGAAATAATAAAGCAAGTTATTCAAGAAAAAGGAGGTCGAGCGCTTCCGTGGACACTTGTTGACGCCTGGACTGTGGGTTCTGAGATGATGGTTGCCAGTTTGAAAGGCACTTTGTCCAATTAGAAGGATGCAGAATTGCCAGCTGCTCCTGACAGAGATGAAGTAGCTGAGGAGACAAGTGTGGCAACAGGCCAGCACAGACCGAACACAGAGGAACAGGCAGGAGACGACTGTTAAACTCCACGCAGCAACAACTCGAGAGCGGTGCGATAATTGCAATCAAATCTTTTATATATTTTTATCATCGCATTACACAGGCTGCAATTATTAACACTTTAGCAAACAAACAAAACATGACACTCTATATTATGTTTCAAACTTCCGAATTCTATAGTTAGGTCTCTGGAAAAGATTAAAAAGTTGATATCAATTGTATTTCAGATTCCTCTGAAATGTAAACGCCCCAGGTTAAGTCTCAAATGTGCAATATGAAGTGTAAATTATTGCATAAATCAATTTGTGATCGCTATAAACGCATCAGAAAAAATTGCATCCTAAAATGTTTGATCTATGCAGCTATACTTGTGAATCATTATACATCGTGTGAGTGTAAAGAGGTCAACCGAGAGGCAATATGGCAAAAATAAAAAATCATATCACAACCTTCACTGAACCTGTCATTTTCATCATGAGTCAAACCACTGAACAGTGCTTCACAGCGGTGACATCTGCAACATCCAGGAGTTCACACAAAGTGCACAAAACATCTCTTCTTTTACACACGGGTTTGCATCTTTTTGTTTGATTATTGAAAATGATATACCAAATTAATTACCTCAATCTTAATTTTAATATTGTCTACAATGTATACGGTAAATTGGCCTGCAACATGTCAGCAGCCGGCAGCAGTCCTATGCCTTCACTCTCTCCTTTGATTCGAGAAGCCCCAATGACCAAGTCTTATTCAGAATAACCGAATACAAACGGGGCTTGAAAGGAACACAGTGAGATGCATGACATTGTGGTGGAGTGGTTAGCACTGTTGACAGTCTCACATCAAGAAGATCCCTGACCATGAGGGGCCTGTCTGTGTGGAGTTTGCATGATCTCCCCTCGTCTGCACAGTATTTATACTTAAATGCTGCCATTAAAAAAACATTTCTGAAATGAAAGCATTCTGCAAAGACAGAGGAGCGCACCTGAGCTGTTAAACGCTCTTCCATGTACTTTTAAATGTTGTGTGCAGAAAAAAGTGAGAATATTAAAATGCACATATATATAAATAAATATATCTATGCACATACTTTAGAACCGTCAATACCATGAAAAAATGCTCATAGTCCCAGACTAAAAGCGACTGCATGAGTCCCTCAGAAGTCAGCGGCTTGTGTAGTAGCACTGAGCACTGTGTGGAGCTAATGCGATTAAAGCCACTGTACCTGCAGGGGCCTGATTCCTATCTCTGCCTTTTTATTTGTGCTGTTAGCGTGAGCTTTTTATCCCCTTAATATTCAAGATCATTTCATAAACATCAAAGCGTGGTCACAATGTTCTGCTCCAGACACATTTTCCACCTGCTGGCTTAATGAGACGGGGTCATTTTCAAATCCCAACACAGAGTTGTAAGATTAGTCAATATCGAATCTAAATTGAATTTCGATTGTTCTCAATTAGCTGAATTTATTTTAATTGCTATGTCCTTTTTTAGAAGGAGAACGATCTTATAAAACATTTGCAGTTACATTTGCAATTTAGACTTTTACTGACAGGTTCTGAGATGCATGAAATTATTCTTTTGTTTAAGCTATCGATAATTCCGTTTTTTCTACTTTCTCTATCATTAACTTAAAACCCAACATACGGGGGGAAAAAATGTTAAAATCCCCTCGAGCACCCGGGTCTATTGCAGTCCATTTATTACAGGCGTGAACATACCTTCTATAATTTCCACTGTGTAAAATTTGATGGGGTTCAAAGAATAGATTTGTTGTTTCAATGTCACCAGTTTTGTGCCGGTGTAACTGCCAGATTCAACGAAAGTTTGAAAAACCTCTAGTCAAAGTTTGAAACCTTTTTGGGGATTTGATCATGAAACGTTCTGGGCCTGGCTGGAGTTGTGTGACACCTCCAGACACCACTGCTCTTCTTCTGAGGGCCCCCTCTGAGGCCCTTCTGTCATGTGCCGCGGTCACTCTGTACCACATTAAATTTAGACGCCTTTAACTGCCTCCAATCCTGCATCTGGAGTATTAGTATATTAATATTCAGATTTTTGTGCACACTTCAGTTGACGGGCCACAGATCTGAGCTCAGAATCACCTCCAGAGACGGGAGATATCCGAGCCAGACCCAGTTAAACCACTGGTGACAGGAGCCACTGCAACAGCCCAACTTTACTTTGGCTCCCAAGTTTACAAACTTTTGCATTTAATAAAAAACAACGCTGCTTTGATTGCGGTGCATTTAGATTTCAGGATTTTTTACTGTTTCCATTGTTCAGAGTAAAAAAGATTGCATTTATTTCCTAACAAAACGTGATGGAGGTGCCAGATCTTGTGTTCGGAAAACTCCCTTTAATACATTATAGGATTGTATCAATGGTATCCTGAGTTTGGGAATCGTACGGTTGCATCCTCCTAATGTGTGGTTTTGTTACAGCAGTTCATCTACTACCACATTATTTATGTATTTATTTATTTTCGGTTGCAGTGCACCCAAGAATTACTGTCATTTTTATATAATTCCTTACAAGTTGAAGGCTTGTCAATGCGCTTTTCTTCTTAATGCAAATATTTTGAAAATGTTGTAAGCTTCCCCATGTCACAATAATAAAAAGAAAAACATTGGTTAACACGGGCAGTACAACATTTCAGCTTTATACCGAGTGTGCACTGAAGTATCTGTAGCACCAACGTAATAAAGGGCCTATTGATTATAGTTTTGTATTCTGTACCATCTGAATGGCATAGTAACAGTAACAATCAATAAAGTGTAATTCAACTACATGAATACAATACACTCACATTATAAACACAGTTATATGTACGTGCAGAGACCTCTACTTTTTTGCAGTTTAGCTAATTTCACATTTCAACAATAATGAACATCTTTGTCAGACATGATCAAAACTTTAAAAGTCGGGCAAAGGGAAGACGACGGCTAAACTTACACTTCCAAACAACAGGTGAAAGGATCAGGTGCCACACTCGATGAAATGACGCACAGATTACAACAAAAAGAGTAAAAATGAACATGAAAATTCCTCATGTTCATATTTTACTCACACACACACTTTGCCGAATCCTATATGACAAATATAAGAGCAGCCAATGAAAATAAAACAGCACCAATAACTCACATCCCTTTGATTCTCAGATCAATCTGGACCGTAGTAGATACAGTCAAACGAAATGAAAAGGTTTACTCATAAACTATAATCTGTTATTTTGTGAGGATAAAATATGGTCAACTTATAATATACATGTCATTTTGGTACGCCCCCTAACTGCTGTACAAATACAAAATCACAAGCCACGGCACACTTTAAATTCATACAAATGATGCCGGCCTTCCATTTCACAGCATCAACGTGTATCTTATTTTAAAACATTTACTTATGTTTTACTGATGGAAACAGAAATCAAAATAAGCAAATCTGTCAGCCGTCCGTCGGTTACAAATGAACTAAATGAGCATGTGCAAAACCTTGTGCAAATGTTGTGATGAGAAGCAGCTTCTGTAGTTCCACCGCTGAGAGCATCACCTTACATAAGCAACGCGCTATTAATATTCATTGTCCAAATTTGCAAGGCTAGCTACATGTCTCTGTAAAAACGCGGAGCTCTCTCCTGTCTTTAGATGATTTCCACTTGCTCCGAGGCACTGGCCACTCCACTGATCTTTACTAGCAGTCTGGTTAAAGCAAAGCACCCGCACTGAGGCAGTTCAGTCGGAAGGAAGCTATGTGGCTCATGAGTTTGTCATTTTTATTTGATTCCTACTCAAGGTCTGCACAAGCAAGAATATGCACTTTAAACTTACTCATATTCAATGTACACAATTTCAGACAAACTATTCTTGAAAATTGCAAGATACTATATATTTCAAACACTGTATTTCAAAAGCAGTTGCCTTACTCGAAAAATATGTCACTGTCCTGCCATGCCCTCACTTTATAAATGCATTCGACCTAAACTGAGGGGTCTCAGCAACAAAATCTCCTCCAGAGGAAACGTTAGATCATTATTTGGACAAATGAAGGTCAGTTTTGGAACGACCTGACAACAAAAATGACTTGCCTTTCACAAAATAATTTAAACATGATTTAAAATCTAACTCAATGTAATTAATGTATACCTTGTAATAAAGTGTAAAGTGCTGTTTTACCTGTTCCTGTTCTGTAAATGTTTTAATTAAACAATTTACTTACAGTCTGTGAAAGTCTGTAGGCCTCTTTATTATTGCACGCTGTCGCAAACGAAAAATAAAAATGTTTTATGACGAATACGATGATGCGTGTAAAAGCAAACATTGCAATAAATGTTGGACCTATTACTATAAATTGTACCAAAATGTCCATCTTAGTCCTGTGTTTCTAATTTATAGTTGTATGAAAGAGTCACTGTTACATTTATATCAAACTGATAAAATGTTATTTTAAAAGTTGTGTGACCTTTATCTCACCGACAGCAGTTTTTCTCTATTCCCCTTTTCTGGACTGATCCTCTGTACAGGGCTGCAGTGAAAAGTTTGCTTCAGCTGCGCCTGTCCTGAACATTTTTTTTTTTCTCTTTTAGCCATTCAAGCATTACATAACAGAGTCATGCCGCCTTTTCCTCTTTCTCTTTCCCAGACGCACTTTAATCCTGTGTATACAGGGTGGGGTGAATATGGGTCAGCAGGTTAGGAGTGTCTCAAAGTCAGACTCGTGAAAAGACAAATCAATCCACGAAGCCTCCCTATACCTGTCTTTGACCCGCTGTTACGTAAGAGCGCAGGCCGTGCCAACACTCGAGCTCAGAGTTTCCTCCCAGACATTTCCACCGGCTCTGAGTCCACGGAGCCTTCCCTCTCTGCTGCCGGCCGAGGGGCTACGCCTGGACCGCGCTGAAAACTTAAAAAAAAGATCTAATGGCGATTTGTGCTCTGAGTTATGCGCCTGTGTTTATGGCTAAACCTGTTACATAACCAGCTTACATTCCACATTCACCATATCACGGTCTAAATATACCCACGCGCGCACGGCAGGGACAGGGACGCGCGTCAAAACGCATAGTGCATGAAATACATTTACACATTATGCCCTGTCTGTCTGTCTGTCTGACTTAATGTCTCATTTAGACAGAGAGGCTGAGAGCAAAGAATAGTCGCAGAAAGCAATCTCCATTGAAGTTGGTGGGAGCCAGGCGTAAGGGGGTGTGGTTAAATACTGTCGGTACTGTACAACATGGACGGGACGACAGCTAAAACACATGGAATAGCACCTAGACAGTGACCACAAGGGCATCTCCGTGTGGCATTCTAGTGTCCGTGGTGAGGCGTTCACGGCACAGTAGAAGCCAGGGCGCGCTGCCGTGTGAAAGAAACGTGTGCTTGTCTGTACGTCTCCCTTTAGATAACGACGCGCGGCTTGTGCATGATGATATGTCAAATCTCGAGCCGTGTGTGCGCGCAGGGATTGTCTGAGAAGCAGCGGAGGACACGTCCCCTCCTGTCTCCCCCTCAAACCCGGTTGCAGATCGATAAAGTAGCGCGTAAACTTCTGACACTTTGACGCCGGGAGCAAACGGCTGAATGTGCACAAGTCAAGCACCGCATGCATTTGAAGTTGAATTGATTTATGAATTCTCCCGCTGACAGCAGCTAATGTGCGACCGCAACGCTCTCCCACCCCCCCCCCCCCCAGAATTGAGCAGTCAGTAAACACAGTAGAAACACAACAAGCACTGATCACAAATGCGAAAGAAAAAGCCTGACATGTCTCGCAAAAAAATAAATAAAGAGAGACATGTCTGCGCCAGCGTGAATTTGAATAGCCTACTCCTCTGCTGTGTGACTTGGAGGCACGGGGGGAAGCGGTGCATTTCGTTTGAAGTTTTAAGAAGAAAATGCGCTGGTTTTGTGAAATAAACGCGAGACGCACAAGGCGGAACCAGCCCCGCTTACCTCTGTTGGTGCTGGAGCAGGTCTGCCTTCGAACCGGCGCTGGATGGTCCGCTTTCCGGAGCGTCTCGAGGTTTACCGGGGTTTCCCTGAGCGGGGTAGCCGGCTCAGAGGCGCCGTTGCTCGGGTCGCTCGCAGGATCTGGCGGGGACTCCATGTTGAATCTGTCGGCTTCAATCTTCACTTAAAGCGTCTGGACTTAGTGCTCTTTTCTATACAAAGCGTGCGCCCCAAACACAGCCGCTTGCTATCTAAATTAAACTAGAAGTAAGAAATGAGAAATGCGAGTGTCTGGAGGTGGGTGTGTATGTCTGATTGTCCACTGGCAGCGCTAGTGAGAGCCCCTCTCAGCACAAGTGAAGAGGGAGAGGTTGTCAATAGTCGAAGAATAGATAGAGGCCTGAAAGTAATCCATGCTGATCGACTGTGCGCGCGTTGACAGTGCAGCGCGAACGCTTTGTCATTATGCAACCTGGTTAAACAGT
The DNA here is from genome assembly GCF_951799975.1 of Gobius niger. NCBI lineage: Eukaryota > Metazoa > Chordata > Actinopteri > Gobiiformes > Gobiidae > Gobius > Gobius niger. The sequence continues at coordinate 10,612,391 of NC_136863.1, forward strand.
TCACTACCTCTGGATATTGTCTACTGACGTGTGGAAGGAGTTATATAACCAGCCCACAGACTGGCTTTTGCTGTAAACTGTGGTAAACTGACCAAATGGCCCAGATGCGTATTTATGACAGGGAGTTGCATCATGCGTAAAATAACTTTTACACTATCTGAGACCTCATTAGAGCCACAATAACTGATATTACCCACTACCCTTGTGTGTGTGGAATGATTGCCTTTTTTATTATGTAGCTAATGCAGTGCAATGCAAACTGTGCGCTGTTTATAACTACTGAAAATAGGTGCTATTACATTAAGGCTATAGCTGGAGTGCTTATTCGATCCATTCGGCACCGATACTGTTGCTGCACGCTTTGTGCATGTGACGACCGGGCGGCAGCAGAGTCCCGCCCCCTCAGAGCGCGGCACGTGGACTTTGACATGGCCCTGCTCCTGCCCGGCCCGCCTCCCTGTTCAGCCTCATTGCATATACAGCAACAGCAGAGCGCTCACAGGCCAGGAACTAGAGAGACAGACGCACTTGGGACGCTTTAATCGAGCAGATATGAAAACAGAGACAATGTTGTGCAAGTCATTTTATTCCTCTCTCTCTTTTTTTTTTTATCGATCAAAAATCTGCCATTGGTAAATAGGTTGAAGACATTGTGAAGTTAATTTTGAGTGTACAGAGAGTTATGCAAATGCTCTGGGAAAGTGAGCAGTTTCTCAAAATCATAAATGTTTTGTTTTAAACTTTAGATTAATAAAGAGAGGAGTATTTGTGCGAGAGCTGTTTGTGAAAAGTTCAAATTCTCACAAATAGATGGGCTCATTGGGGTGTTGCATCATTAAGACTATTAGGTTCAGCACCCATTTGCTGCTTATCTCTCTCAGGTTATTAACCAAACAACATAATGTCTTTTTGGATTAAATATAGTCAAACTTTCCATTAGTGGTACATTAATCATGAAACTCCACGTGGATATCACACAGATGGGAGGAGGAGTGTTGGTTGTTGTTTTAACTGCTGATTTTTACAGAAAAAGGTAACTTATATTCCAATCATGGATGTGTGGGGGGGAAGAGTTATGGGTCATTCTGGACCTCATGGTACAATAAATTTAGAAGGATGACTGGATATAGCTCAGTGGAAACTGGGTGGTTGATTGGCACTGCTTTAGCTGGTTGACAGCTTCATGCATCAGGGTAAACCGCAAGTACCATAGCACCGGAGGTAATCTGACTCGGTGCCTTCAGTGCTCCTCTGATCCTCTGAAACAGTGCGCCACCTCCTGGGTTTTGTCCCTGTTTCAGAGTGTGGGGTCCCGCACTGGTCAGCTCCTCCTCCTTCCTCCTGCGCAGCTCCCTCCGCTCTACTTTAGTGTTTCACCATCTTCCCCTTATTTTTCCCTTCCTTGTTTCCTGTGGCGCCGCTTGTGACGCCTCCACGTGTGGGGGCCTCTTGATGCCTCTTTAGTGTTTCAAAAGCTGCTTTCTTCAAGACCATTATGGACTCTCTGCAGAACCCCACAAAAACACAGCAAAGATGTACAGAAGCAGCCAGCAAAATAGTGTGGAACACAGAAACCACAAGTGCAGTTCGCAGAAAAAGGCAAAAACCCTGCTGTACCAAGAGAGAGGGAAGTTGCTGCTTGTATAGCCTCATTTCGTAGTTGACACTAATTGAGCTCTTTCAGTTAGCTTCATTAAGTTGAGGCAGCACTGCAGGAGCAGAGGGAGATGAGCAGGAGGAAGAGAAAGGTTGAGGTGGAGGAGCTGACCAGTGCAGGACACCAAGCTCTGAAGCAGGGACAAACCCTGGAGCCAGTGCACCGTTTCAGAGAAGCACAGAAGGCAGCCAGCCGGGTTTCCCCAACCTCCAAAAACATGCTGGTCAGGTTGGCCCATAATGGCGGCGCGTAGAGTAGCAGCGGCTTAGGACTAACCCAACACCTGAACGCAATTTTGTTGCACTATTGTACAATGACAAATAAAGCAATTTACTAATTTAGCTTAACACATGTTTAGAGTTAGGGATTAGGGGTAGGGTTAGGGACAGGGTTATGATTAAGGTTAAGATTAGGAACAAACAAAGCTTGTTGGATGAGAGGAGAAATGTTCAACACTTAAAAGTACCAGATGGAGCTAAAATTAAGTATGTCTAAATCTGGGATAAGGTAATAGCAAAACTGAAATATCTCTTATCAGACTAACAACGATCATGGTAAGAACGTTGACAATAATCATGATTACAATGGTATCTGTAATGTATCTGTATTATCTATGATTATTATACTTATTTGTTGGGCATGTGTATGGGTATGTGTGTAGTAATATATGGGTTTATATAAATGTTTACGTATACATATGTATCATATTCAATATGTATGTGTGCCATGGGTTGGGAGGGGGCTGGGTGGGGGGGGGGATGCCTTGGGGGTTTGAGGTACAGGGTGGCTTGGGGTCTGGGAGGGTCTAGGTCCTGGAGCGAGGGAGGGTGTGGGTGGGGGTGTATTCACATACACATGTTAACACTCTCAAACTAAAGAAAAAATACAAATAAAAAGTTGATCACAAAAACAAAGTACCATATGACAGCTTAAATGTCCTATATCATGCAAAATCGACATTTTGGAGCTTTTAGCCATGTTGTTATGCTATTTCCTTATCAAAAACACCCCCAGAGTGGTTTGTGGCTTCATTCACGCAGCTCTCAGTAATCCTCCTGAATCCTGCTCTCTGAGCAGCTGCTCCGCCCTCTCCTGGTGAACGACTGAGTGTTCAGTTGTGTCGTAACAGCGGAACGGAAGTGCTCGACGTCTGTAATGTAATGTCTTAATTCTATGCTTACGGCCTGATTTTAATTTGTAAACCAGCGTTTTCATTATTTCTGTGGCAAAAGAGAAACAAAGAGAAAAAATAAAAAAATAAAAAAAATAAAAAAATAAAAAAGGATGTGCCCGAGGTGCTTCCAGATCAGCTGAGGCCAAAACAAACACATCGCGTCTGAACAGATCAGTCATGTTTGCGCTGCAGCTGTGAAGATGGAGCTCGTTGTCATCTATTCTGAACACCTGTTCTTTATTCTTAACTAACGATCATGTCACGGACGGAGGAAAAGAAGCGCATTTGGCTACGAGGACGGGAGTTTATTCAACCTTTTTCAGGAAGAGGCCACTCAGCTGTTTTTTTCTCCGGGATTCAGCGACTATCACCAAAATATTGTTTTTCTGTGACTGTCTCTGATGGATGTTTGGTGAACCTTCGCCAGAATCAAAGTGGATTAACTTTTATAACCAACGCCAGTCCCACAATGTAAACAGCGATGGAGAAGAGGGTGAGTCAATCCAAACGCGGGTTAGCTTGTGTGTTAGCATATTAGCTTGTGTGTTTGCCATTTATGAAGCTGTGTTGCAGATGACAACTCCATATAACTGCATTGTGAAGCAATTTCACTAATTGCTGTTTATTTATATTACGGTAAAGTTGTATGTGCGGAGAGAGGGGGCGGAGTTAACTGAATCGAAGCGTTGTGTCTTCCGGGTTCGAAAAATACCTCCAGAAAACACTTATATTTATCACAAAAATGAGTGCTCCATAGTGGTAGAGGTACAATATATCATATACATGCCTATACTTAACTTTGGAATGGCTAAAATAGCATGATATAGGACCTTTAAGAACCTGTATCTAAGTACGATATCCTGCATACATATAATCAAAATATCATCTGAATGCAAAGTATTTAGAGTAAATATTTAGCAAACTCAAAATTACAGTAGATCCAAAATTCATAGCCTGCCTGATATCATTTCCATGCACAGCACAGTGACCTGTATGTAAACAGTGGCTGTGAGGAGGAGTTGTCTTTTGGAGTCCGTGTATGAATGATGTTGCTGTCACATTGCCGAGGCGGTAAGGTGCGTCGGTTGTGAAGTGCGTGGAACAAGCACGCCCGGCCGTGTTAAAAGTGATTGATGAAGCTGACACTGGCTCAGGGGTGCAATCGCGCTCTGTTTTTCTCCCTCATTATGTAAGGCTATATTTCAAATCAGGAGCGGCGGAGGAAGACACCGGAGCGCAGACAGGACACCCTTCAAATCCAAAGTTTATCGGTCCAAGCTCCAAGGAGACTGACGCACTTCAGACAGAGGATAAGGTGATCTGTACAGAGATCACAACAGCACTGCCGACAGGAACTTATGGTTTCACCAGTGTTTATTTAGAGATATAAGCATCATCTTTGATGTGCATAAATCAAACTTGTTATTTATATTTATATGTTTAGTTCCCGGCTCTGACTTGTCCTTGGGAAAGACCATTCACGTTGTCTGTATGAATGCGGTGCATGAGTGAGTGTTTGGTGGTGGCCAGAGGAGCAGCTGGTGCAGATTGGCAGCCTCACTTCCATTAACTACCCCAGGGCAGGTATGGCTATGTGTCTGATCACCATTGAGTGAAGAAGCCTGATACAATCAATGCATAAAACATAAATTTATTACATGAAAAGTGAAGAGTGCAGATAAAATACTTTCAGTTGTCATATCTTCTGCTAAAAAGAACTCTTTTCAGTCTGGATTAGAGTGTAGGGCTATAATAACTTCTGGAAGTCTGTTCAAGATTTTAGGGGCATAAAAATGAAATGCAGCCTCACCATGTTTAGTCTTGACTCTAGGACCAGCAGGAGACCTCTCTCTGCGGGTCTCAGAGCCCATGTCGTAGATTTACTTTGGTTCTGGACAGTGAAGAGACTTGTACATAAGCAGAACTGTTTAAAAGTCCATTCTCTGAGCGACAGGAAGCCAACTTATATCGGTCCGTTTATGGAGTTAAGCTGTGGAATTCTTTGAATTCTTTCGGTTTTTGTGATGTTTGGTGACCTGGTGAGGAGTGGGGGCTGAAATATGGGGACTTTATTCATTTACTTTTACCTGTGTTATTAGAGAGAAGACAAATCTTGTATTATCTGTTCCTGTTTCTTTTTGTATATTAAAAAAAGCGTATGAACATGACATGAACAAATAAATAAATAAAAAAAATAAAAAAATACATACATATATTTTCACATACACTTTCCATGTTTGTATTTGTTGATACTTCATGAAGTACCATGTGTACTCCATGAGGACCCATATTATACCAAATGTACAGTGTTATGCATAAGTATGGGCTTAACTTTTCGACATTTTGCCATACTATGGACCATAGACATAAATATATTTCATTGAAATTTTATGTGAAAGACACACACTAAGTGACACACAATCGTGAAGTGAAATGAAATTTATACATGATTTTGTTTTTTGTTTTTATAAATAAACAACTGAAAAGTGGGATGTGCAAAAGTATAGGCCCCCTTTCCTTTGAGTGCAACCAATGCCTTCAGAAGTTGAATGATGATTTCTGAATGATCACATTCTTTATTCTATATTCTTTATTAGGATCCCCATTAGCGCCCAAAAGTGGTTGCTAGTCTTCCTGGGGTCCTGACACAATATAAAATTACAAAACAATTAAAATAGAATATATGAATGTTACACATTTCATATAATCATACAACCTTATAGGACATATATGAAACACAGTGACTATGCTCACATGTACTGAGCTCATTGACCTTTTACTTTCAGCTTAAAGTGTGATTTACTCTTAGTATTTCTGATGTTAAAAGGAAACGCGTTCCAGGCGTTTGCTCCTCTGTACAGAACAGTTCTTTTCATTGAGTTACTTTTGGGTCACAGAACTGTACACAGAACAACTACTGATCGTACAGTGCACATAAAAAAAATAATAAAACATAAGAAGTCCTGTTTGCTGTTTGCCAGAAGTCACCATGTGGCCTCCATGTGGCTTCTGGCAAAGAGAAAACAGGACTTCTTCTGGTTTTCTTTCAAAAATGGCTTGCACTAGCCACTCTACCATAAAGACCATATTTGTGCAGTGTACGACTAATAGTTGTTCTGTGTACAGTTTCCCCCACCTGAGCTGTAGCTCTCTGCAGTTCATCCAGGGTCATCATAGTCTTCTTGATAACAGCTCTGGTCAGCGCTGTCCTTGTTTGGTCAGTAAGTTGAGGAGGACGGCCGGGTCTTTTTATGACCTTACTCAGCTTTATACTTCTCAATAACTATATCTCTGACCTGCGTGTGTTCTTGGACTTCATGATGCTTCTGCTCTCCAATAGTCTCTTAACAGACCCCTGAGACCATCACAGAGCAGCTGTATTTGAACTGACATTAGATTAAACACAGGTATCTGAGGACTCTATTTAGTCATTGGGTCAACATGTGATCATTCAGAAATCATCAGGAAACTTCTGAAGGCACTTGGTTGCACTAAAAGAATACTTTTGAACATCACACCTTTACATTTTTTATTTATAAAAAAAAAAATCAAAATCATGTATGAATTTAATTTAACTTCACGATTGTGTGTCACTTTAGGTGTGTCTTTCACATCAAATTTCAACTAAATATGTTTATGTTTATGGTCCATAGTAAGGCAACATTTTGAAAAGTTAAAGGGGGGCCCATACCACATACCACTGTATTACCTCCTCAAATAGATACATGGAGTGGTTATTTGTTTTATTCAGAAATATTTGTGTCCTACATCTGCAGTCTGTCTCCAGCTTGATAAAGATTCATTAATGAGCCTTAAGTAATATTTTTCACTTAAGTGTCACAGAATATTCTATAATTGTCTCCATTTGAAGACATACCTTATCCCTTGCTAGCAGATAGAAACACTGACCAAAATGATCAAATAAACCCGAGTGGTGACAGATGAGGCACTGTCTTTTATGATTCAGTCAAATGCAAATATTTGGTTTGCACAGACCTAAACTACAGACAGAATCTTATGTTCTTAGGAAAACTCTCTCATTCCGTCTGACTTGTGTGATTTTTTTTATTTTTTGCATGTGTGGAGTTCGCGCCGGCTTTGTTGCGCTACAAATCGGACATCAGACCCGGGGCCCATCCAAGCGCTCTTCCTCACATTAGCTGCACAAGGTTTTAATCAAAGAGACATATTAATGGGCTCTCACTTATTCATGCCTCCAAGTGAAGTGCACAGCCACATTCCCATGCAGCGCTTGACAGAGTAAAGAGCCAACAACATGGCGACGTGATTGTGTTATGCTTTCAGACTGACACTTGAAGGTGTAGGGGGGAGAGGGGCTGAGTGGCAGGATGCTGACAGTTCAAAGTTTAGCATGGCGTGATGCACCAGCGACCCGGAGAACAGGCCGGTGCTTCTTTATGGTTTCTCTCTCTGCAGTCAATAAACACAAACAGTCAGCTTGTGCAGAGAGAGAGAGAAAGTTAAATGTTATTTTCGATCGTTGTCTGAGCATGTAAAGCTCTCATAGTGTACATTATTCCTCACTTAAAACATTTTTTACTACTTTTGTCACTGACGAAGCTTCTTGGATGAGAGATGAAGCGTCCAACACTTTAAGTTCAGTGTTCAGATGATGAGTCAAGAACCTTCGTCTAAGATGCGTACACATTTTCTAAATGAGTGAAAAATGTATACAGAGACAGTAAAATCAATTCAGCCTTTAATCATCAAAAGTGGCTATTTCAAACAGGAACAGTGATATTTTCTCGCACCAGTGTCAATGTGATGCAGCGTAAACGAGGTTAAAAATCATGGCTGTCAGAAATTACAACATTATAAACATCTCAAAAAAGAGAGATTTTGCATTGGGGATCTTGAGATGAAAACAAATACAATTGAGACACAAGAAAACAAAAAGAGTTCATCCTGTTCTGAAAGTCCAATCTTCAATGGATTTGCATTGCTTTGATTTTTTTATTCAGCAGCACAACATTGGGGGCTTGCTGAGGTGGTATCAGTTCAGATCACAGGCAGCTATCGTGAGTTTACGGTCGAGGCCTTGCAATTACAGTCACTTCAAAAGTTCATCACACAATCTTGTGTGGCCCGCCGTGGTCCCACAGGAAGTTATCAACCTTGAACCTTGGTGGCTTTTACACATGGTGTAACCTTTGTGTTTCATACCACATTAGTTTCATTTGCTCATGTTAGAGATTTTTTTTTTTTTCTAGACCTATTTTTTTTTTATATACCAAGGTAAAGTCCCAGGTTTAAGAGTTGGTTCTATTATTATGGTTATGTAAGCTAATGTAGTAAAGCAGTGGTTCCCTTGAGTCTTTAATTTCTACTGAAAGTACCCCTTATCTTGAGCATGCCGCTAGTTATTTATAAAATGATCCAACAAACTCAGCATTATTTAGTATTGAGTCGTGTTTTGGATTCAAAATGAGGTTAAAACACTCTTAAATGCAAACTTAAAAAGATGGAAAAAGCATGGAAAATAAATTATAAAATTAATTAATTTTAAAATCATATTGAAATGCAATTCAGTTTCATCTTCTTTTTGATCTAAAATAATTCAAGGACCCCCTGCCAAACGCCTGAGTACACCCTGGGGTCCCGTACCCCAGTTTGGGAAACGCTGTAATAAAGGACCAACGAAGGACGAAATAAACATAAAGCTTAAAGACGACATCCCACATTGGTACGAACAAATAACAGAACGTGTTACTCACACAGTCTTGCTTTCCCTCGTCATTCTGACACACATGTTCCCCGTGGGTTATCATTGAAAGAGTGAACTTAACTTTTACTTCTCAAAATTGTCCAGAGTTTATGCCACCTCAAGCTCAAAGCATTGCTTCAGTCTGGACATGGGCCCCTCGTGGCCTTGTTGTGTGCATTTGTCACGTTTGTAGAACAAAGTGCATGAGTGGCAGGTCCTGCATAATTCTGACACTTCTGCTGCGAGTCTGATGGAAACAACACTCGCAGTCTGCGGCATTGACCGGCTGCTAATTTCGCCGTTAGCCGATCGGCTGCGCACATCTCTGCGCTCAGGAAGACAAATGCCTGAACACATGTTGCCGGAGTGTGTCTTTGAGCTGCACATCCCTTTAATTGGGTGTGCAGGGACCCTCCTCTTCCTCCTCCGCCATGCCGCTCTCTCCTCTGCTGCCTCTCCGCGCGCTAACAAAAGACAGCCAGATGAAACAGACAAGCGCCAACCCGTCCCTACTTTGTGCCATTATAGAACACACCGACGAGGGGTAAAGAGGTACGAGGCATGACATCAAGGCGAGCTTTATATAACTCCCGTTTCATTTGCGCCTTTTCATGTTTATTTTACTTACTTCAAGCCATCACCACCGTCTGATTGACACACGCCCTGTCATAACAACTATTATTCATCGAACATCTCATGGAATACAGTCAGCGCTTCTGGATATATTTGTCGGAGTTTAGTAAAATGTGTAAAATATCAAAAATGCTCTCCAAAGTATGTTGGCTGTCATCTCATCAAGTATGTTATGATTGCAGCCTCTGCTTCCTCCGCTCGGGCCCGCTCTGAACTCCAGCAGAGGGAATACAGATCATAAAGAATAGATATTCAAAGGCTTTAACACAAAAAAGTCCTTCCTCAAAGCTCGGCGCGCTCGACATGCGCAAGGGCCAGGGAGGGGGCAATGTCCACACATGCAGATCACACGCCGCGCGGCACGAGGAGTCACTGGGAAGGCGTTGTTCACTGTTTAACACAAGTGCGGTGATTAGCCAGCGTGTACACAGAAAATGAAAAATTCACACCATGCAAAATTAGCATAACCCACAGCGCGAGCGAGTGCGGCTAAAGGAGCAGGCTCATTAGGACAAGACCGGTCGCCTCGTCAAAGGTTGGGTTCAAAACCAAGGGGCTGTGATCACGGCAGACAAGTTCTCTTTGAAAAAAACAGGCTTAAGTTTAATGATCGACAGTCAATGAGCTGCTCTGCTCCTGAAAGTGCTTTTTACGATCAATTCATGTAAGTGGCGGATCATTCTCTTTCATATTGGTGTTTGACAATTTCATTTTCTCCTTTTCCTGTAATGTCTGCGTCCCTCAAAGGATGTTGCTACAATGATTCCTGTCACCAAAAGCATAACAATTGTGTTCCCCCAGAGCCAACGTTAAGCTTCACGGGTTCAATAAAGGTCAGATAAATAGTTTTATGAATTGGGATTGTGCAAAACATTCTATGGAGACAAATTGTTTATTTTTACACTGTTTTGTCATAATCTTAGACACAGACCAAGAGCAGAACCTGTGGATTGTAATCTATTTCAGTCAGGTAAAATAAAACACATAAATAAATTGTTAATGTGCCACACAGGGCACTAATCAAGTGTAAAACATAACTTGGGTTTCTCTCAGCCATCTCAAGACATCCGGAAAAAGTTAATAAAGAAATATATATTTCAGTCAGAACGTCTCCAGAGGAATTGATGTTTGAAAAGATATACACACAAAAATCTGTCTTCTGCGACTGAATAAAAGTGCTTTTTCTGAAAAGGCGACTTAGCTGCCTGCAGACCCCATGGAAAGGCGGCGGCACCTTGTATTGATCAACACAAAGTTCCAAATAAATGAGCGCGGAATGAGAGCTCTGCTCCAGGGAGTTCAGGCGGCGGCAGCGCCATAGGCTCCCATCAATTTTAATCAGGGCCTAATGAAGAGGCTCCTCTCTGCTGGTGTCCATAACTCAGTGTGCCAGTGCGCTCCTCCACCTCAATCAAATCAGTCCTCACAACTCTAATGACCTTTTCACCATAAACAATGGCTGCATTAACGCCACAAGAAAACTGTGAGACGTGAAGCGAAAAGTCAAGTGTTTTATAGAGAGAATGCACACAGGACGCAAGGGACGCAATCAAGCGCTCTTCAAGCAGCCCGCAAAGACAAAGCATTTACTTCTGTGTTCACAATGAGAAATCCACAAAGCACAGTAAGGTTCATTTACAAAGGTGCACTCTCGGAAAATAAAACGTCTGAAGTGGTTCATGCACTGCAACCAACTGAAAAGACCTTATTTAAAGTAATGGACCAAAATTGATTAAAGATTTAATTTTTCTTTTTTTTTATTCTTTCTCTCCCCATTGTCTCCACCATTGAGCTTGCTGTCTTGTCTAAGCCAGAAACCAAAAAATAATCATGTCTAAAACTGAAATGTACTAAGACAGATACAACACTTCTATTGTATTCATTTAGACTGAATTTCTTTTTGAATCCTAGTAAAGCAGGATCTAGGACATGGTCCAGCCTGTTGCCCACATTTAGAGCCAGCAAGTGTCCCAGAAGAAAGAGTTTGACCAGAGGCGTTCGAGTTAAGCCTATGAGTTATCATTGATCAAACCAATAACCTGATGGAGAGAACTCAAAGTCACCTTTATATCTCCTGCCTCTCAGTGTTCGAGCTACATGGCCTCAATACTGCTGTTTATACAGCTGAATACTGAGGATCAAAATCATTAGATTATAATATTATTTTAAACATGGATATAAAGGAATACAAAGGAGAGATTAAAAAAAATCTAATGTTTTAGTCAGTTTTGTTCTCTGTAGGGTCAAAATATGTTTGGCAATAATTTTTACATTAGACGACAGTGTTGGGAAAGTTACTTTAAAATTGTTATGTATTCTATATTAGTAGTTGCAGCTTTAAAATGTGTATATATGTATTACATATTACTGTTTCAAAAATGTAACTGCCTTAAACTACTTTTAGTTCCTTTGTTTTTACTACTTTTGGCAAAATATTATTATTATATATTTTGACGACATTATCGACACGCAACTGCAGATCTTATACACCAGTGTTAACTTGATTTGGTGTGCTGCATTATAATTGGGGGGAGTTTGGTACTTCAATACAAACCATTTAAATATACTTGTACCTACTACTACTTGTACTACTTCAATTATAATGACTAATTATAATGACTAATATATTACCGTATTTTGTTGTAATGTGTTATGTTCCTTAGTTACTGATAAAAGTAATATATTTCTGTAACTTTTGTAATACATTACGGCGACATGTAATAATAAGTAACTGCATACTTTGTCAAAATATTACAAACGATGAACTTTAAAAAGCGGACCAAGTTTGCTGTGGTAATTATGCTCAGAATGTCTGAAATAAAACAGTGTGCGTTTATTTTTGCTCATGTGTTCAGTGGTCCAGGAGTAGATCCACTCAACACCTGGTCTGGGCTGGGGGGGCGGCACTTTTGGCCCTTCTCTCTAAAGGTCCTGTGTGCTTAGAGACATACGGCTGAGCCAGGGTTATGTAACCCAGAGCCCTCACCATCTGCCCGGGGCCAGCGCCTACTGCCCACACCTCTGGAGCCTGCTTTCATGCGTTTAATCTACCAACCGTCAATTAATGCGATTATGAGACAACCTCCGTAAAAAACAACACGTAGAGACGGGGGGAGGACGCACGGTGCAGCAGGAAAGCAGCGAGGCGGCTTGTGTTGTGTATGGCACGGTAATGGCCAGTGTCAGGTGAAAACACCCAGCCCAGTGCAGAACAGGAGGGACTTATTGGATAATAAATCGTAAATCATCTCACCTTCCGACAGACGCAGCTGACAGAGCCGTGTCCTGTGTGGCCGGGCTCACGCTAACGCCTCTCTGCAGCAGACATGTGACAGTGCGACCAGAGGACTCACACTCTGGTCCAGAACTGGTGTTGCTCTCACATCGTCACATTAAGAAAACCCATAGTGGCTGTGGGAATGTGTGCGGGATAAACAAAGTCACTGGCGGGCGTTTGTCCACATGTGGGCCCTTTCACGCCACTGTGGAAGACTTTATTGTTCCCGTGGAGAAATTAGTCCTCAGCATATTACCCATCATTCTGTCACTGTCGTATGCAGTCAGGAGATAGAGTCTGGAACCATTATCAAGATCTTAAGCCTGCTGGAGTTCAACATGTGTGGGGGGTTTTCATTCTTTATGAGGACACTAACATCACAGGGCCCTCTCCTCCGTCTGAAACGCTGACATCATATTCTAGAATGCTGTGAACGTAACCTATTGAACCCAGGACCTTTTGGTGAGGTGACGGAGCAGCCCTACGCCACTTCGCTTTTGCTTTTCCCCCCAAACAAGTGTAGTGCGTCTGTGCAGCAGAGGCCCGGGTGCGTGGTCGTTGCTCACAGTACAAAGATGAGCCCTCTTGAGGATGGAGCCGTGTTTGATCAGCCATCAGGTGTCAACCATGTTTGTGCTGCTCCCGACACAGCAGAATCTCTTCAAAGAGTGCGGCATGCAGCTCCTCATTTAAATGGGAGCGTTTGTTTCGCTGTGCTGTGGTGCTGCTGGGTCTCCTGTTGACACGGGACGTTTCTGTGAGAAAACACATACTTGTTCTCCGCGTGGTGAGAATGTGATTAATGACCAATTTCCAGCCTCTACCAAAGCAACTGCGCGGCTCTGCAAATCCTCCCTAATTACTTCAGCGTTTCGCAGATACCTCACACACAAGACCAGAGGGATGGCTTAATGGTATATTTAGAATGCTCATATATCTAAATATGACCATTTAGATATACATTTAATTCTTTTAAGTAAAATGTTGCACCTTCTCAAAGCTGCCTCTAAATCAAAGAACATGAAAATACTATAAATACTGCAGCCTTTATGCTTTTAGTTGTTCTTGTAAGGTTCATGAGCAAATCTTTGAAAGAATATCCCACAAAAGAGACGTAAATATACACTACAGTTACATGTTACTACAGTCACAATGCCTATTCTTAATCAAATCACTTAAAAATATTACAAAATTGTGTATTTTTCTATCCTCACTTCTTTTAATGGAAAAAAAACAAACACTAATTTAAAGCTGACGATCAAATATGAACTAGCCTGGGAAAACCCATGCTGCTTTGTGCGCTCAAATTTCAAATATTTGGCTGTCATTGAAGAGCTTTTCACAAAGCGAAATCAAAATAAATCAAAGAGCTCTAAAATATTATGAAACTATCGCATTTACAAGCCTTTGTTCTGGAGATGTGACGATCAGGCCCAAATCTGATCTTTCAAACAGCTTTAAGGAACAGGATTCAGCTCCCAATGAAGAGCCATAGTCACCAGTAGTTATATCTTATTAAAGCCTGTTTAAGGTCAAGGAGCACTGAAATATTACAATACTGCCTGCAATAATTGCTTTTTCCTTTTTCTTTTGCAATGATTTGAATTGGATCAACAGCTTTTGAAACAAAGAATATTACAGAGCCATAAATCGAATTACTAGATTCTCTAAAAACATATCTTTATGACTTACTATGGTTTTGGTTTCATCAGTCAAAAACAGCATAGCATCATCAATCAACAATCTGCATTCATTTGAGAAAACACATGTTTAAACTCAAACACAGCATTAAAGAGGATTCCCAATTTAAAAACAGATTATACAAATCAGGCAACTTCTTGATCAAACTACTTATATTAATACATTGAAATGGGAGCTTTCACTGCTCTGGGTGTAAAGCCTTTTTTTTTAACCTACTACTTTATCTTTCCAAAGTGTAGTCATTAAAATGTTGTGCAGCGGATGCAGGGTCACTGTTGATGCGCTCAGCCTTCTACTGCACGGATGCATTTAACCACTGCTGTTCTAAACCTTTCAATGAAAAGACACTATACTACGAAGTTAAATCTTACAAAATGTATTCAGGTGTACTATGTTATGGTAAATGTTAGTGGCTGGAGCATCGCACTGCATATCACTTGGCTCCATATGAAAAATAGTTTGCTATTTTGGAACCCCCTGGCAGCCATAGTGGATCACCACAGACCCAGAGCTCATTTATCTTTTGTCAGAGATGAAGCCAAACTAACGCCATCTCCTGAAGCTGCTAAAGAATGAGGAGGGACGTAGGGAGAGTAAAAATAAACCTGGCCCAGGTAGCTCCACACAAGTCACTCCACAAGTAATGGCTCCTGCTGAAAGTAGAACTCTCTTTGGAACTGTCTGCGCTGGTTCGCTGTAGAGGACTTGCAGAGAATGGAGATGTTACAGCAATTATGTTCTCGGGCAGAAGTTCAGCCATCGTTTCTACAAAAAAAAAGACAATAAAGAAAATGTGCAGTGTCTTTCAGTCATTTGTTAACACTGTTTTTTTCTAATATATTTGTGGCATATTAATCAGAGCATTCAAATTGTTTGATTCCATGTCCGTATTGGGGCTCTGTGTGAAGTTTGCATGGCCTCCCTCGTCTGACTGAACGCTTTGCCTTTTCCATCAACACAGAAACAAAACATGCACAATGGATTAATGCTCCAGCTGTGTATTCCTCACCAAAAATCCTGGTTTTATGGATGGATCAAACACAGACTACAAATTGTCTTGCTTGGCCAGCTGGTTACAAGCCCTGTATACACAAAACCTACTGTCTGGTAAACCTGGCATCATCAACACCAGTTTCAATGGGTACAGTATAATTGACCAGCAGGTTAACCCAATGGTAAAACAATCAAAACAAACAAAATACAAATAAATGGGGGATTTTTTTTTAATGTCAAATCAACAGGCACATAAAAGCAACTTGTTTATCTTAATAAATTCTTTCCGTAGTCCCTCTGGAAGTAATACATGTGTTAATGGAATGATTGGGGTGTCTTTCATCTCACCCTGGTGTCTACGGCCAGAAAACCACAATTGCAACTTCGCTGCCACCGGGTTGGAGTCACCAATACACACTAATGGAATCACGAAGAAGAAGCTAACAGGCAAAGCAAACTGTGGGCTAGCATCACTTAAACAGTATTTACAGCCAAGTTTGAGCTAAAAAATGTTTTATCTCCATTGTGTAATTGGATGTACAATATCCCTCTCTCCCTTTGTCTTTTCTGTCAATGCAGTATTTACTCTCACGGACAATTAATGAGTAAAAAAACCCTGCAACATATTACGGCACCTGCAGTGGCGCTTATGGCCTCTAGGGGCACGAGTTACTTCTGCTTCAAACACTATTGATTAGAGATGAGCGAAATTATAAAGTCTTCTGCATCTGATTGAGACGTTACAAACTTCTGGGACTGAATAAACACCAAACTGTTGCGATTGAACTGAAAGTGCTGGAAGGTCAGGCAGGCCACAAGTTTGATATAAATGGGAAAATATCCTGCATCTTGTGGAAATATCCATGTCAACAGTTATCAGTCTTTAGATAGAAATTAACATTTTGACAAAGCCAGATATAGTTAATATGTGTACATTTCAGACCAGAACATAAAGTGGAAAATGTGACAGAATTGGCCATTTAAACTCCGATAACACTCCCTTGGCTCATCTCAAAATGGTCTGTATTCCTTAAAACTGTGTACGTATCACTCCAAAGAGAAGTGTCTTTGCTCCAACCCGCAGTTGTGTGCGTGGATCCAAATAAATGAGAAAACGATGGCAGTTCAGTGATTAAAGAATAGCAGACAATGCCTCTTATCTTTGGTTATTAGCACTGGATACTGAGCTTCAGATGTTCAGTATCAGAGGGAATGATTTGTGATATCCTGAGTGCTGTATAAGAATCTCATTTGGCTTTCTCTTTAGGAATAGAATAGTGTTATGATTAGAAGGAGCTCTGCAGACATTTACAACAGCTCAGACAGTTTTACATTGGCTGCCTGTCATCATTGAAACACATTTTTCAGCCGTGCATCGGGCTGTAATGGTGTGTTACTTTTATGAGGGATTTAGACAAAAATTAGAACACATTTTGCACATTTTTGAAGAAGTCCAGGGATTGTGGCTTTGGGAATGTGTGTTTGTGAGGACCAGTAATCCTGGCGTTTTCTGTTGTCGATATGATCAGGTAAGTATGTGCCTTAAAATCTGGCAACCCAAAGCGTACGGCTCTGTTTTTTCTGACTACGTTGGACAATATACAGAGGCTGGACCATGACTTGTCCACAGCTCAAAAAAAGTTCATTTTGTTTAACACATTACCTGGAACTCTCAGGAACAAACACACACACACACACGCACCTTCTACGCCAGCGCTGGTATCTGGCTGAAGCCGTGAATAAAGCGGTATAAAAGTACATCTCCCCATTTACCTGGTGGTGCCCCAGATACACAAAAATACAGCCAAGAGCAACAGCCGCCTTTGAGTGCTCTGCTTTTCACAGGCCGCTGTTATTATCGCACGGTCGAGTTTACACCGTATTTATGAATGTTCACGTTCAAAAGACACGTCAACACTGAGACTTTTCAGATACAGACACCGGGGAATGATATGGTTATTGTAGATGTCTCACTTGCATGACATGTAGAGTTGATTACAATGACAATTAGTATTAATACCATGTTATGGCTACCGGGCCAAGTTTATACTGTGAAATGATTTGGAAGTCTGTGCTGTTTCCAGATAATATAATTAGCATGTTTTTACACTTGGAGGAATGTGTTACCAAACGTTTTAGTGAATTTGTTGCAGCACATATGCCCACAGTCGGAGCACACGTCCATCCAATCCGGGCAATCCTGTGAGACTTTGAGAAGACCCAAGCACAATGGTCTCCTCCCAGTGAGCCAGCTAATTGATCCCAGTATTACGCTGATGTCTTCACTTTATGTTCCAGAGCGTCTCTCCTGAGCACTCGTCTCATACACTCTCATAGAGCTCGACTTGATAAGGCGTCCCAACAGGTGAACAGTTTTAAATGACAAGTGGGCAATGTGTGCCGCATAATAATGACTCTCTTGTACAAACACAATGGGGTTGCACTCCAAAAACATAACTTATAGATGTTAATGTTAATTCATGCAGTCCTTATATTTGAAGAGTTTAGTGGTACTAGGCTAGTGCTAGGCTTGCTCATGTCTATGGTAACTAGTAGCCTGCATTAAAAACAGTATGACCCAAGCACAGTGCACCTGAGACAAATCACTTATAACAGCAGGCTACTGAAAGAACTTATATTTGAGCAGCATCAGCTTCCTAGTTGTAAGCGGGGCAGTGATCTGCTAGGTTTCCGTATCTACAGTAGTTTTTTTCCCGCCGGCCGGCATTACTACAAGTGGAATTCAGAAAGGAGCTTTCTACATATCAGATATGGCAACTTTTGGAGGACTACCCCATGATTTTGAAGAGGTTTTTAATGCAGGCTACTAGTTACTATAGACATGCACTAGCCTAGCACTAGCCTAGCACTAGCCTAGCACTAGCCTAGCACTAGCCTAGCACTAGCCTAGCACTAGCCTAGCACCACTAAACTCTTCAAATATAAGGACTGCATGAACAAAAATATTAAAAAATCTCCAGAAATCAGCAACACTCTGGTTAACTAGGAAATGATGCCCTATGTGAAAAATCCTGAAAAAGCTGCATTTTCCCTTTGTTTTGTTTGTTTTTAAGGATTTTTGGCCCCTCTCCTTTATTGGATTGAACAGCTCAGAGTAAACAGGGTAAAGAGAGACATCCAGCAAAGGGAATTGAACCTACACTGCTTGGGATTAGAGCTGTGTTTTGTGTATGTGACACTTGACGACAGACTGCGCCAATTTGACACAACACTTGAAACCATGAAGTGACTTTAAATGGGCTTTTCTAAAAACCCCGTACCCTTTTAGAGGATTCTATTTTTGTTGACGGAAGGTGCTTCTGTCACTCCAACAAGCTTTGGTCCCACTGTTGTTATACGTTAAAAGACATTTTTGAAACCTAATGTAATTTTACTTTTTTTTTTAAAACGACACTTACGTACGGTGATGTTTGCACGATTGAAACAATAACTATAATTCACACAGTTTAATTCATGTTGAAGAAATGGCATTGACCATTTCACCCGATTCCTTACACAAGTGTCCTCTTTGCAAGCATGAATCTCATTTTTAATGAAATTTCTGCATTTAAAACATCATCCAACATTTCCTCCTCTGCTGGTCTTAATTATAAAAGTGCTGAAACAGAGCGTAAGCATTGTTTCATCCTGCGCCGCGCTTCTCCCGCGCTCACATAATTCTTCTGCAATGAAGATTTCATCACATCTGCTTCACTTTGATCTCCATGACTCCCTTTAATCAACTGAAGAAACGTCTTCATTGTTGCGGGCCTCGGCCAGACAGCACTGGGAGACGTATTCTAAGTTTATCTTCAGCAAATAGTCGAGCCTTTAATATTTTTGCTCTCTAAAATATTTCTTTCCCTTTGCACGGGGCCCATTTGGCATTATTTGCTGCTGGGCATGACTTGTTAATGGAATCGGAATTCCAATTTGACTCCTGCGCTTAGCCGCGTTAATTTGCAGACAGCCTGTCCGCGGCCTTGGAAAGTAAGGAGCGGTAATTTGAGCAGACCCCTCTAGCATTATCACTGCTCCATAAAGCGTAATTCCTGTTAAGTTTTTTCTTTGAAGGCTGAAATTAATAAAAGTGCGTCTTTTTATATCTTTCCCACATAAGTATAATTGTTCGGTGATATTGCGTGATGTCCTTGGAGCGGGTTGAGGGTTTTGCCTGGCTCCCTCCTGCTGATTGGTCAAGGTAGGGGTCAGAAACGCCGTGCAGGGGGCAGGGGTGGTGGGGAGGAGAGCACTTGCTCAAGGACACTTCCACAGGATGAATGTGTGGTGTCACCGGGGCTCGAACTCACACCTTTCGGTTGAAGGACAGTCCAAACCGTCCAACTTTTGATTTGCACAGACCCGTGGACAGACAGAGAGCTGTACTGCGGCGCTGGGAAGTGTGTTAATAATAAATGAGCTTCGAGGGAACTGACTCGAAGAGGGTTCTAATAGACAGTGTAATTACTGGAATATAAAGGGCCAAAGTGCCTCATCACGTTCAGTGGACACAAGATGAGTGGTCTTTACCTTTCCAGCTTTGATGAGGACATCATTTACAGGGAGGGGCCATCATTCAAGCATTGTGCACCAGGGACTTCGCCATGTTTGATTGTAGCCCAAAAAACTGAAGATAAAATATAGAACAAAGGATTTAATTGGCACTTAATCCAAACAAAACTTAAAAAAAAAAAAAAAAAAAAGTACTTGCGTGCTATGATGAAATGTTTCAGGATTTAGGACTGTTTGAAGGGAATTAGGACATTTTATGCAAACATTTGACCATGTTTGTTGGTGTGAGACTGTTCGCATGTGCTCTCTTCTCTTCTCTTCTCTTCTGTTCTCTTCTCTTCTCTTCTCTTCTCTTCTCTTCTCTTCTCTTCTCTTCTCTTCTCTTCTCTTCTCTTCTCTTCTCTTCTCTTCTCGTCTTTTCTCTCCTCTCCTCTCCTCCTCTCCTCTCCTCTCCTCTCCTCTCCTCTCCTCTCCTCTCCTCTCCTCTCCTCTCCTCTCCTCTCCTCTCCTCTCCTCCCCTCCCCTCCCCTCTCCTCTCCTCTCCTCCCCTCCCCTCCCCTCCCCTCCCCTCCCCTCCCCTCCCCTCCCCTCCCCTCCCCTCCCCTCTCCTCTCCTCTCCTCTCCTCTTCTCTTCTCTTCTCTTCTCTTCTCTTCTCTTCTCTTCTCTTCTCTTCTCTTCTCTTCTCTTACCTCTTACCTCTGGCCCCGTATTCAATTTAATTATTATCTTTTTTTTTTTTTTTTTTTTACTGAGCTTGTACTTTTAAAATGTTAGTTGTTGTCTAAAAATATTCATAACTTTTCTCTGCTTTGAGGGAGCTGAGTGCCCAACAGAGACTTGTTCTGCTTACTCTGTTGAGACAAAATGACTTTGAAACCTCTACCACGATGATGCACACGACCAAGAACATTATTTTTTTTCAATGTTAGCCTCAACCTTCCACTTTTTTTTGCAGCAACAGTGCGTGTGGGTAAACACTAGCTCTTAACATGCTTCACACGCTGTGCAATGGTCTCTTTTCTTCCACAAGTGTTGGCAAACGCAATATGCAGCAAGGGGGCGTTTACTGTACTAAGATGGTAAAAATAGGTTTAGCTCCTTTCTAAAGCCTGATTTTTTGAAGTGTTAGTGTCTATTCTGTCAAGCTACACACACACAGTTAACCTCTTACCTCTTGCTACTTTTTCATAGCTTTTTTGTTTTGTTTTATTTTGTTTTCAATTTGGGTAAAGCAAAACTGGAGAAATTGTGCTTGGTTCTAGTGGGGGGTAAGAGGTTATTAATCAAAAGTATGTGGTTTCACTTCGGTGATTAATCTGAAAACTACAAAGGCTCTGATGATGCCTCTGATCTGCAAGCGCCAAAGCCTGTGGAGAGACCTCCCGTGCCAGTGCTAAATTCAATAACAGTTATTTAGGATTATCTGCAGTGGCCACTCTGCCGACGCTAACGTTTACAGTTTGCTCTGTAGAAAGTGAACTGTAAAACACATGATAATGAGCGGCTGCAGCCAAAGCTCATTAAAAAGCGTGATGGGCAGGAGAACTGAACGCACCCACCTCACGCTCCTGAGCGCAGAGCAGATTCGGCAGTGAAAATATTTGAACAACCTATCCAAACAGCTTGTGGATTGTACTGGAGGCGCGCGACCAGAGAGCAGTTGTTGAGAATGGCCAATGAGGAGATGGAAGACTCGCTGGGTTTTTGTCAAGAGCTGCCAAAACGGCTTTGATTTACTGAGGGACTTATTGATAATTAATTGTATCATCTGTTTCCTCCGCGGTTCACGCCAAGAAAAGCCCAACCGGAGCTGGTCTTCAGAGGCCCGAGCGCCACTGAGCTGCAGAGTTTGGACAGAGCAGAGCCGGACACACAGATGGCTCTCACACCTTTCACACTGTCACACCAAAGGGACAGAGCACAACGCCTCATCTTCAATAAACAATGGAATTCTCCTAGCATTTTATAATGGTATGTTATGGCTTTGCATGTGTTTGTTGACGCTTCTCTATCCAGAAACCAAAGTGTTTTTAATTGCAATGTTTGTTTGTTTGTTTGTTTGTTTTTTCTTCAATGTTCAGTCATGCCTTTATGGACTAAAGAGTTTCTGCTTGACCTGAGTGGGCAGGACTGTATTTTCGATGCATAAAGCTGGGACGTGATACTTTCTGGTTTCCAACAATTACAGGTGTCTCGGTAGGAAACTGCTGACAGAAAATCATAGAGGAAAAAGACGTACAGCTGTGTTTTTTGGTGTGTTTTTTTTGCCTCTTTCTGCAAACTGCATTTATGGTTTCTTTGTACCACATTGTTTTACTTTATTTTTTTGTCCATAATTGTCCTGAAGAAAGCAGCTTTTTAACAGCTAGCTTATGAGCTAAAGACATTTAAGACCTACACATTTCTTCTTCTGAAACAATGAAGAGCCCCTACATGGAGGCGGCACAAGAGGCGCTACAGGAAACAAAGGACAATATGGTACAATACTGCTGTGGAGCGGAGGGAGCTGCGAAGGAGGAAGCAGAAGAAGGTGGAGGAGCTGACCAGCGCAGGAGACCACGCTCTTAAACAGACAAGAGACAAACCAAGGAGGCGATGCACCATTTCAGAGGATCAGACGAGAAGGCAGCCAGCCAGGTTCTCTCCGGGTGCACTAGACTAACACCTGAACACAATTTTGTTGTACGGTTGTACAATGACGAATAAAGCATTTCATTACTTATATTCGAGACAGACTAGAGGTTAATCCACACAAGCTGTTTATTAGGTGCTTTTTAGCCCCACCTGGTCTTATTCTATCCCTTTTTTCACTTGCTCTTGTTTAAAGAGCAGAGATTGGGCTCAACCAACTTGAACCAGTTCAGAGGGTTGTTCATCATCAGATCGTATTTTCCTGCTGCTGATGCAGAATGCCGGAGCAGTAATTCCTTTCTTTCTGATTTCAATATACCTCCGTCAGTTTTGGGGGTAGATTTTCATGAATAACATTTGTGTGACTTTATTGATGTCTCTCAACTTTTGTGAACAGTATAGCCCTGGCTATTAAAGCCTATTTAGTGCTTTTTACTTGGTTACAATATTGTTCATCAACACATACATGGAGTCGTGCTTCGAGACGCTTGTAATTTTTGGACCTTCACCATCGACGGCTCACTTAAAGCTTTCCTCGCCTCTCGATCTCCTGCTACAGCTTAATCTATAGCTTCACTTCAGCCACACAGGCTGTCTGGTCTTATTCCCCCCTCCTTCTTCTTTGTTGAAACAACTGCGATGTGAAAGAGAGCAAGAGGAGTGGGGTGGGAGGGGCTTAGAGTGAGATCACTTGAAAAATCAGGAAGTGAAACCACTATTTTGTTTCAGCTGTTATTAAATAAATATAGCATTTTCTAACCATCAAAGTGTAAGATAGGGGAAAAGATGTGTTTGTGTATTTTTTTTCTGGTGACCCAAAGGTTCTGCAGCCCACCGGGGAACGTCTCAACTCTCTCGATGACCCAGCATGCCACTGATTTCAATTATATTCCTCCAAACTCCAAACTCCAAATAATTACAGGCTTGGCTAAAAACTTGTCAGTTCAAAAGCCCCATGTGGATATTTGAGCCTGACCATAATTAGGATTCTATTAAAACATGACTATTTGCAATGCCCTATCATAACAAGACAGTTTTACAAAAGTATATTTTTATCCGCTCCCATTGACGCTCCGCCGCAGAAGCTTGTGTCTGTCATCCCTCACAAAGCCGTCTGTCTAACTTCTCCACAGAGCGACCACCATCTACAGCCAGCTACAGCGCGGCGGCCACATTCGCAACATACTTTGAGCTCAATAATTCATAATCTGGGGGGTCTGCTGAATAATTGAAGTGAACTTGGAGGCCTTTCAGCTCGGCACAGCTCGGCGTGTAGCTGATGGATCAGTGAGTTACGCGGGAGAGACTGGAAGCTGGTGCTAAGTTGTTTCTGTTTCTGTGTGTTCATTGATGAATAATTCAGCCACACTTTCTGATTGTGACCATTTTCTCATACACACTCACACACTCACACCCCCCCACTTCTCCACTCAGCTCAATTACTGTTTATTGTGTCTTCTTTTTCACTCCTCCCATTGTCAAAAGTGAAAAGAATACTAGGGTAATTACAACTTTTAACAATAACTGGGGAATTCTGAGTAGTTCAAGAGAGGAACGGCAGGAGTCTGGATGTCTTATCTTATGCAGGAGAAGTTCATTTACCATCAGCACGGGAACAGGCGATATTGTGCCAGTCTGTCCATGCAAGTCTGGGGATATTTCCACATGAAGAGGGAGGAGAAACCTCAGTTGTGCTTCCTTGATAGGAGAGTCAGCAAGGCGCCAACGAGCCAAGGTTTTGACTGACTGTGCAGTATGACCCAATATCATGAATTGCAAGTTAAATGTATTCTCTTTCAGTGCTTGCATCTACTTTTTGTATAATTTCACAAGAAAAAATACTTTTAGGAAAGATTAAAAGTCACTGAATGTGATTACATGTTGGAGAATTACTATCAACATGTCCCAACTCAATGTAAAGCTCTCCTTTCTAATGAAGCCTATTGGCCAGAGAAAATAGCTTTGAATGAAAACAAACATTTTAGCCCGAGGTCATGGGGTATTCGTTTCCATGTTGGGCCGCACCCCCTCGCTCATTCCCGTAGCCCATCCCGGAGGCCCGCAGCGTGGACCTGGCATCACAGGTGCTCCTTGCCTGAGAAGATTTATACCTGCAGTTTGACCTATTTGAGATCACAGGAGCGGGTCTGTGGTTTAGAGGGAGGTCATCAGAGGTCGCGCAATCATTTAATGAGCAACAGTTGTCTCCGGGCTCAGACGAACTTAACTTTGTCATTCATCACAGCAGTAAATAATCGACTCATAATAATGGCGAGGCATGATTGGGGTAGTGCTTTGTCAGACTTTTGAACTCTTCATCTTATTGTTGAACATGCTCCTTGGGCAAGACAGCTCTCAGTGGCAGAGGTTGAGGAAACTGAATCTTGTGTGTTTGGCTTGTTTTTATCAGTCAGGCCCAGAGCAGCTGTGGCGATTAGTTCTTCTGTGTGAAGTATGAATGCCTAAAACATGCAGGAGGGACTGTTTTTCACAGCTGACCTGGAGGCGCTGCAGAAAGTGTCCGGGGTGAAGGAAGCCTGTGAGTATCCGCTGACTTCTGCGGCCAGACAAAAGGAAACGGATGGATGAGGAAGTGTATGGGGTATCATGATAGCACATTTTAAAGTTCGATATACTGAGGCAGGATAAACAACATTATTGACTCTAAAGTCTAAAGCATAAAAATGACGGTAAACCTACGGATGTTCAAAAAGCACGTAATAATATCCTACAAGCTGCAATACACATGAAATATACAGGCGAAACTAATATATGATAGACTCATTACATGCAAAGTGAGTTAGCCTTTATAAAAAACTTGTAAAAAACCCAAATTAAATTGATAATGATGAATGAGGGGTAGGCACACATAAGCTCAGCTTCAGCCTACTCCTTGTGAGCCTTATTGTGATGAAATGTTTAACTACTGTAAAAAATATGAATGTAAACAGCTCAAATAAACAACTCAATCAAAATCTCAGAAAATCTGTATATTTTGAACAAACAAAGGCTTGACATATGTTACTTTGCATGTCGTGGGTCTATGTCATATGTTTGTTTCACATTTGAAGTTGAATTACAGAAATAAATGAACTTTTGCACGATATTCTAATTTTCCAAGTTTCCCTTGTAATGTTGTCCAATTTTCTTCAGTAATAAAACAACACATTTTTTCAAGTTGATATAGTAATTACAGTGACAGCCCGCGGTGTCTTTGTGACAGTTGTTAGTGAAATATTCACTCACACAAATCATTTGTATAAGTACAGTGAGAGGAAAGAATGAGTAAACAGTGTCTGTATGTTTGCACGTCATAGCCAATACAAATACGATAACATGTAATTGTTGGGGTGGTATTAGTTTAAGCAGACACAGACACTTCAGACTACATTGTATTGCCAATATAGGCATAAATGTAAGAAATTCCAAGGGTGTACTCACTTTTTCCTCCCACTGTATTCTTGTCTGCTCACCTCTGTATGGCTGGTGCCGACAGTTGCTCAAACGGTAAAGCGGGTTGTCTTATAACCGGGAGTTTGGCGGTTTGAATCCTTCCGTGTCCTTGGGCAGGGCGCTTCACTCACCTTAAATGTGTGAGTGAGTCATAGGTAGTAGTTATAATAGCGCAGATTGGCAGCCTCACTTCCAGCAGCCTATCCCAGGGCAGCTGTGGCCGAGCGCAGGGAGAATGGCAACAGTGAAGCAATAGCGATACGAGTAGTTAAGGCATAAATATTAATATTACATTTTAGACATCCAGTTCAGGCTTGAGTTATACTGTATTTGATATCATTTTGCCGCCTGAGAGATTGTTGAGTTTCCAGAACTTTAAGAAGTGACCACATTATCACAACCTCAGAGTTCTGTAAAAAGAAAGAAAAAGTGACTAAAATTTGTTTTCATCATCACACATTTTCACTGCAACATGACTTTTTGTTGTTCACACATACTTTGCACAAACATTCTTTTTGGAGCTCGCGCACCAACAGCACAGGTAAATCATGTGGCGCAGCACCTAAAATAAGTTGCTTGCTTTTGGATGAGGCGCAGGGGGACGGCGTGGAGCTGGCTAATTTGCATGATAGAATAACCTTCTGCGTGGCGTGTTTGTGAGGGAAACCGCTAATGTATTCGGTGTATATCTGTGGTCATGCTCCTCAGCTCCCATCGCCCAGAGACCAGCGTTAAATCACCTCACTGGGGGAATGAGTCGCAGCAATGGAAGAAAAAAGAGCATCGCGTGGATCTAATGAACTCCTGAGAGAATAAACACGCCTTTGAATAAAGCCCTAATCACACATTAAGCTCCTGTTTCCGCCGCACCTTTGCAGTGCACAGGCTCGGAGCGGAGGTGCGTGTGTGAGCCAATTCTTCATGTACACTCGGAGAAGATGTGAGGAAGTCGCTCTGATGAGTTGCAAATGTGAACCATCGATTATAGCACTTAGGTTGAAAGAAACGTCACAAATAAAACTCCTATGGATCAAAATTGAAATTGGGATGATTGTAATAGCTTTGTAATTTCTTTTAGTTTGTCCTTTGCAAACAACATATATGGGTTCTTGCCATGTATAACCAGCTCTTACTATCAGTCTTCTCTTAAAAATCTGTATATTCTTGAACACAGATGTACATTGTGAACTGAATCTTAAAGTGAAAACATAAGTCACAAGTTATATCACAATGAAAGTGTAAAAAAAAATCACTATTAGACATTATTCACCAAATATCGTTTTATTTATATATTTATTTGACAGGGACACTTCATCATTGTACAACAGAAGCTTGTAGCTGATGCTATGCAAAAAGAGCTTGTGCTTATTTTCAATTCCAGTCCCTCAATTTCATCCTAAAAAAGTACCTCAGTGCTATTTACAAATAGGTACGTTTCTGTTTTGATTTCAGCCAAGACTTAACTCGAGAAGTGAACATTTTAAACTCCACTTTAAAGTCCAGTGGGTGCATGATGAGTTCCACAGCTTTGCATTTTTAAATGTAAAAGCAGACTGACCAAATGAAGTCTTGCGGTGAACAACTCTGGTGACACTATTGCTGTTTTGTCTCTGTATAAATGAACTGAGTGGCTCAGGTGCTCGATTACTGACACATTTTAAAGTTAGTTGTAGAAAGCTTAAGCTTAGCCGTTTATACTCCTGGGAATACTGCAGTGATGGTAGCGCAGTGGCTTTTTGCCCATAATCTTTATAGTTTGTATAATGACCTGATACGTTTGTGGCTGAGGGGGCGGCCTGGGCCCATGCTGTCATGCAGTATGATATATGTGAGAATATTATAGTGTGTGTGTACAGAAGGGGCGGCCTGGTTTGGAATGTTGTGTCTAATAAGTTTGAAAAAATTTAGGTTGCTTTGCATAGTAAAACAACTTTGTTTTACTTTTATCCTCCACACGATATACTGATATTACTATTGTGAATGCACTTTATTCATGACACAAAAGCTATTTCATTTGGACATGTTACCTACGATGCCTTCCCTCACCTGAACTATTCTGTTTCCGAAATTCATTTGGTGTTCTAACATCCTGCAAATAAACTTGAAGTGGGCATAGCCTCTTCACAATACTTTTGAAAGTGTTCCTGACCCGTGCAATTGAGTTCCACCTGTTGGCTGTTTACCCGCCCGCTCAGTCAAAGCAGCAGGCCTATAAAGCTGCCGCCCTGAAGAATGCAGCAGGACCGAGACTGGGCAGAGTTTTTCTGTGTGAATAATCCCAGTGCGCTCCCTTTGAAGGAGTTCTTACAGCAGGAAGGTGGAGAGGGCACATTTTAATCAATACAGGAAAACAAGGCGCTGGGGGGACGTGCACAGCCTACACTGTGGATGAAGATTAAACACCTCTGTCTCAGGCACGCTCAGCTCTTGTCACAAAGCCCGGCTAACTTCAAATCCATCTATCACAGCCGTATCAAACTGTGTTTTTCTAACAAAGCAATGTTAGATGACATGTATTCTCCCCTTCAGCTGTAGGTGAGCCAGTGGATCATAAATCATCACAGACAAAGCTCAGCTTGACCTCTAAACGCTTGTATATCAGCCCATTCTGATTCAGTGGGGATGTCTGCTGGCCTCAATAGTACACTTATTTTAGTGGAGCTTTGAACAATGTAGACTTAATCCCAGTGGGCTGCCACTGCATAATAAACAATCTTTGGGTTTGTCCACAGCTCTGCCTTTACTCTCCATACAAATGCAACTAGAATATGCTGCAATATTTAACAGAAGCCACTGCTGCTTTCATACTTAAGAGGATTGATTTAAGTCTCTGAAATTTGTAAGTAGTATCAAGCCGATTCATAGTGCACAGAAAACAACAAATTCAAAACTCATACTAAGAATACTCACAATACAATTGCATAATTACGCAACACAAAGGTGCAATGTTTCCAAAGCATTTTACATAATGGAGCAGCATGATCCTCTCATACACTGGCGGTAAACGCTTTGGCTGTAGAAAAGTTACATTTATGTGTTAATATATATATTGTACGGTAAACCAGGTTTGAAGTCATTGTTGTATAGGAGTCTTTCTGAACACTTGTGGACTGTCGGATATATAAGAGGAGACATTTGCAAACCTCTGGGAGAACTCTCTCTTGTGGCAAATCCATTTTTTCCTCTCTCCTCCTCACACTTACATAAGGCCACACCAGAGCCTCGGAGCTCTATGGTAATGTCTTCACTTCCTGCCTCTACACCTGCTTTGCATACCTGACATGGGAACATATACAACTCAAGTCCTACTTTCAGTGAGTGCTGTCAGAACGCAGGGCTAATGTTTTGGGTGGGAGGTGTCATGTGTGGAGTGTGTTTATATCTGCTGTGTTTGGACTGCTTAATATGCTCAAGCTCATGTCCATGTTACCTGACTCTGGTAAACACGACGCTCACAAACCAACAACAGGACTGATGGAGGCAAATTGACTTCAAATTGACTTCTGGGCATGAGTGAAATCTAAACAAACAAGTGGAGAAAGTATGGACAAACATAAATGCAGGTCATAGACGTAAACCAGGGTCATGAAATTTAATGAATTACGGATCCTGGTTATTTAAAGGTGCAGTATGCAACTTTTTATCCTGAAAAAAGGCATATTTAACCCTGCAGTGTTGTTAATTAGGTTTTCTGGTCAGCAGAGAAAACCTTTCAAACAATTAATCCTGGAGCGTCTTAGAGACCACTGTGATCGAAAGTAAAGGTGCCGTGCTGACCACTCTTACAGCTATTACGGTCACTATTATTAAGCAATGTTTATTTATAAAGAGCTTTTTCACAGGTTAACTTAATTTCACCATATGTGAATAATTTTTTTTATCACAAACAAAAGAGAGTAGTGGCGTGCTGAGGCCTCTTTTCAACACGGGGTAGTTTTTGTTTAAAGGTTTATCTCATCCAGAAAGTCTGTGTGCCACCTGGTTAATCTATAAGTTATTTTGGTGAATGCAGAGCACACAGGGTCCAGGGAACCTCCACAGACAGGAGCCAGGATCTGGGCTGAATTGAAACCAGCCTATGGCGTGAGAGTCCAAAGCATGTTTATGTGTTTTGAATGGTTAAACTAAGCACTGGTATGGGGTAAAAGTAGTTGTCATAATAACTCAGTCAGTCCAATCAGAGCAGCACATTAACCTTCTCTAAGCACATGATGATCAACAAATCTGCCGTCCTTTATATGAACCAGCTTCAAAATGGAGCAGTGCCGCAAATAAAAGCTGTCTGGAGTGAGTTTCAGAGGTGGAGGAGAGCTCGCCAAGCTGTGCCTGTATTGAGTTTGTGGCCCTGCAGCTGGAGGCAGAGTGATAAATCCAGTGGTATCAGACAGGCCCAGGCCAGTGGCAGATAAATGGGGCGGCCCATGCCCCGGCTCAGACGCACCCCTGTGGATGCACTCTCCCGCTCTGCCCCTCGGAGGCTGGAGCAGTGCTGCAGGATATGAGCCGGCTAAATGAAACACTAATGCACCGCGCTTCCCATCAGAAATTTCCATAATTCATTTCCACACGTTTCCTTGAGAGCACACTGTGGGATTTGAGGAGGGGCAGGGAATCCAAATGCAGCTGCTGTGAAAGAAAGTGATGGGTCCAGGGCCGCGCGGTGAGAGCACCTGACCTTACAGGTGTTCTGCTATCTTTGAAACTCGTTTATTTGTACTGTGTCTCATAAAATATGTTTTCAATCCATGTCCACTGGAATCACAAAGTTGTAGGGATCAGGTACTAGATGATGTAGTTTGATTAAAAATATATTTTATAATAGATGAGTCATTCATTTGCACAATACCAAGTCACTATTAATGTATATTGTATCCATTAAGGCTGAACTGGTTTAAAGTATTTAAACCAGCTCAGCCAGTGTTTTGGCTATTTTTACAAAGCAATATGTGCAACAAAAGGATAAGCTCAACAAGTGACTTTCTGGCCAACCATGAGTGACCATGAAGATGGAGGCGCTACATACAGTATCTTCCAATGTTACTTTGTAGAATTATCTATACTTCTAGACCTTATGCTTTGCTGCTTTTAAGGTGTTTTGGTGACTCTCTGAGCTCCATCATCATTACATTTGACTAGCCTTGAATACACTGCTGAAGGTCATCATCAATCAATGTGTGACACACTGAAATGGTAGCGTCACTGACTGTGTTGCCAGATAAGGAGATGCTCATCAGCTTACAGTATATAGAGCAGGTTTTCCTTCTCTAGACAGGGACGAAGCTCAGGTAGAGAATATCTGATCAAATAAGAGCCAGATCATTCATTGGTCAGATTCTGGCCAATAACTTCCCACATTTTTATTTTTTTTTGGTTTCATAAACACTTCAAGTCATTCACTTTTACGCAGTGGTGGCTGTTACTGCGCTGGTGTAAAGTGGCAACAGTGAGGCTGCCAATCTGTGCCTACAGCTGAAGAAATACACACAAATCTCTATATAGACTTACAGTTACTTAAAACTATAATCTCATAGTCTTTTGGAACAACATCTCCACTCTTGTCTTATAATAAAAAATAAATAAAATTCTGTCTAGATTTGATTGTATGAGTGGTCAGCATGGTGACTTTACTGTCCATCACAG
Source organism: Gobius niger (assembly GCF_951799975.1). NCBI lineage: Eukaryota > Metazoa > Chordata > Actinopteri > Gobiiformes > Gobiidae > Gobius > Gobius niger. The sequence continues at coordinate 10,643,788 of NC_136863.1, forward strand.
TGTCCACAGGACACTCAAGGATCAACTGTTTGGAAGGTTTTCTCTGCTCACCGGTAAACCTAAAAAACAACAATTGATCCTGGAGCGTTGTAGAAGCCACTGCGATGGAAGGTAAAGGCACCATGCACCGCCACTGAGTCACTACAAGGTCAAATATGCACACATGTCATCTTTTTTCTTTCCCGCATAAAAGGTTGCATAATGCACCTTTAAGAAAAACAAAAATATCCACTAAAATCAACAACAAAGAATTAATTGACATCCTGGTCATATTTTAAGTTTTGACCCTAAAAAGCAATTTTATGCATAAATCCCCTTAATTCCACATTTAAATATTAAAAGATAGAATATTCGCAACACTTGTAATTATTTTTTAGAGGTATATTTAGATGCTTCTTTGTATTTTCCTGCATTTGAACTCATCTGAAGTGGAGAGGTGAGGCCTGTATGAACATTTCAAACATTTTTTGGAGAATGATCTTTTTTATGTCGGTGCTTAACAGTGTGAATAAACAAGTTTGACAGTAAAACATTTTTGGCTTTACATATGGTTTGTGCCAGGTGTAGAAAGTTAAGTGCGATTTATTTCGATTAATATTGTTAATCGTACTAAACCTTATGTAATTAAGTAATCGTAATTAATCAAAAAAAAGTCCCGGCCCTAATATATATATATGTGTGTGCGTGTGTGTGTGTTTGTGTGAAAACAACTGCTACATTTATATCAAACCCATATTCAGTGCAGTGTCTTTCCTTAAAGCCACACCACGTAGAATTTTGCCCCCAAAATAAAATTGAAATACAAGCATTTATTTTATGAGAGATGTTTTTATCATTGAAAAATACCTCATAAATGTACAAACAAACATGAGCCTTTGCTGTCAACGGCTCGCCTCTCCTAAGACATGACTGTAACTTCACCGGAAGTGGGTACGTCTCCAGCTCGTTGCCATGGAGACGTGACGTAAAGTCAGTAGAATTGGAGATTTAAACAGATTAGGTTCTCATCCAAATCCATTCTTTGATTAGCCACTGCAGTAATAGCATTTATGTGTTGAGCTGGTCATTAGGAGCATGTTTTGTACTGATGGCAAAAGTATAGTCTAAAATGTTACGCAGTGTACCTTTAAATATTATATTTTCTTATAGTTTAGTAAGAGACACCAATAAATTCCAAATCTTAATTTTACCACTTGTGTTTAGACTCAGATTTTCCCCCGGAGCAGCAGTGAAGCCTGACCACTGTTGGACTGAATGTTTTAGTGTTGGGACGCAGGGATAGAGGGACACAGGTGCTGGGGAGCCGTTCTCCTGTTGTGTGATGAATTGGTTGACTAAAGTGGGTATTCATCCAAAAGCACCTCGTCGGCAGTCTGTGATTGCTTAAGCTGACAGTGGAGGAGAAACGGCATGTTGGCATAACGCACAATACATCAGGCATTTGTGTAAGATTATAGCACGCATCCATCTCTCCGGAGACACTTCACAAGCGTTTCCAGCTTATTTGGTTGTTTTGACCGTAGTCCAGACGTTTTATCGAAGTCTGTATCAAAATGGCCCTTGTGGGTAGTTCAATTTGAAGAAAAAGCGTGTTGCTTATTGACTGAACCACGCATCTTACAAGGATGTAATAACATATCCTCGTTCCCTGTTGCGGAGACATTGTGCTTATCTCACAGAATGAGCTTCATTGTTATAATGAGGGGAAAGCGTGTAGAAATTTAAATGATTTGCCTAAATGGTTCAAGCCTATAGTATCAAAAGTAACAGTAATTCCTCTATGCTAGCCTCAATGAAAAGAAGCAGAGCAAAGATATGTATGTAAGGTATGTAGTTTGCTTGATGCAGCAACAAATCTATGAGTTGCATCAGAAATATTGTGACTTCTTTATAGTGTGATAATGACAGTGTTTGTGACAACCCTAGAAGTGGGCAAACATTGTGCAGTTTACGTCAGACTGCAGTAGCACTATACTAAAAAAGCCAAATTGATTAACTTAAATGCTCAATGCAGCATATAAATGTGATAAATGTGCCAGGCTCACATTGGCTGATGTTCAGACATTGAAAAAGAAAAGAAAAGAAAAGTCCATACCACATAACAAAGGAACATTAGTGAAGTGAACTACTGTATGATAACACAAGAGAGGGCATAATGAAGGCGCACAAAGCACAAATTAAAACGTTAAAGGGATATTTCAGGATTTTTGACATAGGGCCTCATTTCCTAGTTATCCAGAGTGTTGCTGATTTCTGGAGATATTTTTTTTGTGTGATTCATGCAGTTCTTATATTTGAAGAGTTACGTGGCACTAGGCTTGTACTAGGCTAGCGCATTTATATGGCATCAGCTAGCCTGCATTAAAAACAGTGTTACGCACTCCACAGTGCACCTGAGGCAAATCACTTATAACACCAGACTAGCCATATAAATGTCTGTGTCGATAGAATAATTTTTGGAATATAACCGACCTTGCATCACATGAATGATCGCATTTTGAGGGACTATTTTGTAGCAGATCACTCCGCCACAGCATAGCTTTTACAACCACGAAGCTGATGCTGCTCAAATATAAGGTATTTTACATGCAAAAAGGTTAAATTACTCTAATAACTAGGAAATGAGGCCCTATGTCAAAAATCCTGAAATATCCCTTTAAAGCATTACACAACAGTTGTTTTGTTTGGACTTTTAGTCAGACTTAATTAATGTCCCTCAAAATGACTTGTCTACTGCCACATCATCTAGTAGTTAGCAGCTGTCCACCATTGGTTGTGTTTGCTCTTTTATTTTGGCGGGCAGACAAGTCCATTTCTGTGCCCCATTGTCTCGAAAAGCTTCCTAATAGCCTTTTTGCCAGACAGGTAAGAGCAGGACAAAAGAGCAGCAATCCCCCAGGGGAGCCTGTGCCTGAGGTGCGACACAGGTGGATGGCCACGGCAAAGATTTATACTGTGTGCGGAGTAAAGAACGGAAGAAAAATGGCGTCTCAGTGAAGCTAGTGAAACAGCTGTTCACCGAGGAAGGAAGTGGTCAGGTACGACAGGCCTGCAAATAACCATCCTGCGCCCATCTGCTGACCTGGGACTGCAGGGCCCCCGGCTCTGGCCCCGTATGGAGGGGCCCCAGGGCAGAGCGGGCTGCTGACACTGCCACATGCTCCTGTTCTGTCACCATGCTGAAGCTCCTCCACTCTTACACTCACGCTCACTCTCCATAGAACTTAGTCAAACATGCACCTCAGGGAATGGTTTTAAGCGTAACGCACAATACTTTCCCAAACTTTTGATGCCACTTTGGATGAAATATCTACCTGACCTTCCCCGCTTTCAGAAAGAACAATAAATCACGCTTTGTCCTCCCAAGATTGATTAATTTACATTTGTGGCCAGGTCATGTTTGTCAATGAGAACTGGTGCTCAGACCTTTCATATGGAGAACTCCAGTATATACTTACTTATGTGGCACAATGTACTTGAAATACACTCCAACTCCTGATCTATCCTGATCCAGATCAGCATTCATTATGTGATTCTTTTCATAGTAAGTGAGTTAGTTTAAGGAGCAGTGGTAAAAAACACCAAGCTGGAGGATTAGCCAATTGGGCTAGTTTTTGATTTATGTGAGAAACTGAAGCACCTGGGAGAAATCCACCCAGACACGCGTCGAACATGCAAACTGGGTGGGTTTTGACCCACCGGGAATTGGTTCAGCTTTAAAAAGTTAATTTAAATTATGATTTTCAGTAAAAGATATTTGGCTTTATTTTTGGACACAACAGAAACCAATAGATGTGTCTTTAGTTGACTTTCAAAATAATCAAGCCTACTCTCTCACAGTAGGGGGTACGTGAGTAAAAATGAACAATTCAAGAGAGACAAAACAAATTTAGACCACTGCTTTGTAGAACAAGAGCGTCTTTAGGTGCTTTCTATTCATGCTTTTCCTGCAGTTTTAAGGTCACCATAGTTTCCTAATGGCATCATAGACAACATTAACAGAATAGGCCCAAGTACAGACCCTTGTGGCACCCTGTAGTGAGGATTGATGGGTTGCATCAACAAACTGGTACCAATCAGATTTAAACCAGTCACAGTCTGCAGGTAATAAAACAACGAAACAACAAAATATTCTATTCGCCTTTGATCTTTGGGTCAGTTCTCAGCATCAAAAAATGTGTACAAATGTTTTGCTGCTTTGGTCATCCATCATTAGAGACTGCCCCAATCTCATAGATTCCTGTGAAGAGAGCACAAAAAGTCCTTTAAAACCTTGTGATAAAGTGTTGTTTCTCTGTAACTTTTTTTTAAGGATGAGTTCATTAAACACTAGAAGAAAGTTTCCAAGTAAAATGACCAACAACAGGGATCAGGGGCCAGTCTTGCTGCGACTGCCTCCTCGGCTAATTCCACTCATTAATTTGGTGACTAATGGCAGTGTGGGATGGCATTTTAATGTAAGGTAGTACTCAAGCACATTTATCATATTAAGGAGCATATCAGTGATTTCCTGGCCATGCATCCTTGATGGTTTTTCCAGGAACAAATCAATATTGTTCTGTAATTGAGTGATGAGGAGGTTGAGAAGCGTGAACAGCCTAATCATAATAAAAGACATGCTCAAAAGCCTCTGAAGAGCATGCTGTTCACTGGTGCGGCATGGTCTGGCCAAGTTAGGCACAGTATGTTTACACCAGCAGGAAAAGTCTGCTTAAACGTTCCATCAAACTCTGACAAAGCTAAAGACTTGTCCACAGTAGCATTTGGCCGTATAGGAGTGGTACATGCGGACTAAAAATTCATGAATGTTTTGGATGATTACAATTATTTGACAATATTTATGCAATCCATCAGACATGTGCTGAAAATGTGTATGTGAATAGTAGATTGATTTCGTTTGTTGATTGAGAATGGTGCCAAATGTAAATTGCTCTATGTAATTTCTCTACATTATTTCATTGCTTAATTTAAACTTCACATTGTATCCGGCCACAAAATCTTCACAGTAAATTAAACAACGTGGACAAGTGGAGAAATGTAGCTTGTCCCTTGTTTGAAATAAAACACTGTATTACTTTTCCAATTTTTTAAATGACTCTCCAAAAATTACATTGTTGCATTTTTACATAGACATTTCAGTAAAAGTATACAAACACTAGCCATTAATGCTCATCAACACACGCACTCATTATCCATCAAAGATAATTAGCCACTTTACTGACTGAAATGTCAGACAGATTAACTTCAAAAGCTCCTAATGCACCCGTGCCCTCTCGCTGCAATAGAAAGCTCATTCTGCCTCGCACACAAAGCACGGAGCGCTCTTTGCTCCGTGACAAGCGTCAAAGCACAAAGCACCTTTAATGTGCGGAGGAAGACTGGTAAACACTTTTGCATCACATGCTCACATTATGTGCTGACTCTCTGAAATGATTTGTTTTATGCACACTTGGTCTTGAAGTTTTGAAGCAGCTTGTCAGTGATGATAGAATTGAGGTAAATGGTGTCGATGGAGAAAACAACAACTTTGCTGAGGTCTCCACTTTGCACTGTTTAACACAAAAAGGCACTTTTAATTGTATCGATTCAGCCATACAAATGTGGAATTCTCCTCAAAAGTGTGGAAGTCAGCACTGTTAGTGTCTCCTAATGCAGCCAAAAGGAGCTAGTTTATTCTGTAAAGCTCTCTCTGAGAGAGCAGACAGCACACAATCACCGAGCACTTTAGTTTTGCGTGATCCAACACAAAAGATTAAACTTCTGCTGCAGAAAAGTGAACAATGTTCAAAGCTCAGTCTGAATTTCCTTAACGGAGCAACTTCACACAAATGCAAATATGAATTTAACCTCTGACTGTGAAATAAAAAAGCACAATTTATCAGATGGAGAGACCTAAACGTGTACAACATCGTACTCAGCACCACATCATTCCAACATATTGGCACACACTTTCTTACACTGCAGGCAAGTTTGATATCAGTTGGAGAAACTTTAAAGAGAGTCATCTGGGCTGTTCTTTTGTCCCTCACCTGGTTGAAGGAGTCTGATCAGGGCCTGAGCGGAGGTTGAAGTGAGTCTGAGGCAGATTTGTTTTCATCACAAGCATAACCGGCCCTTTGTCTCTATTCATGGCAGACTCATGAGTCTGCTCCATGGAGAGAAGCTGAAGTAGAGCCCTGAGAGGTGAGTTGTTCACACTACACAAATGGTGTAAGCTTAAATATCAAATGCAAAGACTGTGTGCTAATGCTTGTGCAGGGAGATTTGCCTACTGTACAAAATCACAACTATGATAAATGTTTTGAAAATGACACTTTCAGAATTTAACTGCAATTTAAAAAAAAACTAAAACAAATCCAATAGCATGGCTGATTATGAACTATTTCTTCTGGTCCCTCAGACTTACCCAGCTGTTTTTGCTTCTGATTGAGTTGGTGTAAGCAAAACTAGATAAAACCAGTCCAGTCAACGATGTTTTAAATATCTGTAGCTGCAATGAAGCAGATGAGGTCAAGGGATGGAACAATAGATGGACCTGAAGATGTGTTTTCACTGTCTGCCCTCAATGCTTTTGAAATAACCAAGAATGTTTTTTCTAATATTAAGTTCTCTATTTCACGTTACAACTAGAACTAGGATGAATTGCTTAACCTATTGTGTGTCACGTTGCTCAATAAATGGCTTTATTTGCACTTGCACTAGAGGCAAAAGGGAACTTACCAGTATATAAGACTGGAGTCTGAGACCATAAAATAATAAATAATCTCTTCCCTGCTGCATGAAAATGTTACTTAATGATGCAAAAGCCATGGAAATTGATAACATCTCATAGAAAAAATTAAATATTTGAACCATATAACACAATACTTTTATTCATCAGTTTGATTTGCAATAGATCCCTACTTGACCAAGTGCCATTGCTGTTCTGTGTGCACTCGTCAATGAGCGACACTGTTCACATGAAGACGATCCACGCGACATTCCCTCCCCAATGAGAGCCAGGCTCATCCCTCTGCTCTGACACACGCCGCTGTGTGGCTGCTCGCGTCTCAGATCTATCATTTTAATGGAGAAGTAGTCAAAGCTGAGGATTATTTGAGGGATAAATATATCATCTGATGTTGGTTCGGTATCGAGCGGATGTCACTGCGCTCGGCCTAACTTGTTCAAGATGAATGTTGCATAGACATCGGATGACCTACTGTACCTACGAGTGGTCCCTCTACAAGAAGAAAGTCGCTCATGGCAGTGATTTGATGTGAAGATCAGATGGTAAGTGAGCATCTCCAAAGATACGGAACACTTCTAATCATGATGGCTTCTGGAACCATGAGTCCATGAGCGGAAAATGACCCATTCTGTGTGGTTTAGTTTCCTCTGTGTCTGAATGCGAATTCCCAGCTTTCCCCTGTGAGCTTCAAATGCACAATAGGTTTATCTTTCAGATTCTCCCCAACAAGATCTCTAAATCTGTTGAAGGGACCTTACGTGCTGTGGCCATTCCCTGCTCATGGTAACTGGTCTCACTGGCAGATAAAGGAAAGTCAAATGAAGATGACAGACTTGGTGTATTTGTTATGGTTTGCTTTCTGTTGCCCTGTTTTGGTTCATTTTCTTGCCTTTATGTCCTTGGTGTTTTATTTTGACATGTTTTTTGGTCTGTTATGATTTTCTGTTTGACTTCCCTCTTGTTAATTGCCTGCCCCGCCCTAATGTGTCTCACCTCTGCCCCATTTCCTTATGTATTTCTACCCCTGTGTTTCCCTTGTTCTTTGCCAGTTCATTGTCTTCATCATGGCCCTGTCTGAGTTTGGTTTTCACTTGCTCCTGCTTTATTTTTGTTTTTTGTCAGTTTCCTTTTTTGGATTTTTACAAGTACTAAATCTATTTCGTTGCAGTCTGCATTTTGGGACATTTCTTTTTAATTTTTACTTCAAACCGTCACACTATTGGGATAAAGAATGATTAACTCTCCACTTCTTTCCAGCTCTGGAAAATAACAATATATTCTAGCAAGTGATTCCACATCCTTATCCCCTTGACGCCTCAATTTTTCCAATTATATAACAAATATATTATCAGTGTTTTTAGTTTTAGGTTTGTTAAACATTGACATGGCAGGAAATGTGTCAATTACAATAGAATAAAAACAGCAATAGGAGATTAATGTTGCTTTATAAAGCAACATTAAGCCCGTGGGATAAACGATATTTCATGTTTTTTTGTGTGGCTCTTCATGGATGCATATTGTCTTCGGTGCCTGAGCTGGTGTCCAATGAAAGAGGTCTGAGTCATGAAGGTGTGCAGAGGAGATGAACTGTCCTTCAGGATATTCTGGAGGGTCTGCAGTGTGGCCATGTCCCGCCTCTCACTCAGAGATTGGATGTGTTTTTGCTTTCAAGCTGATGCTCAATTTCTTGCAGGAAGCGGTATGTTGTGAATGCTGCTGCTGCTGCTGCTGTCCTTTCACATATCCAAAAACATCAACCATTTATGGTTTGTGTCACAGCAACAAGGTCCTTGGTTCCATTCTGGGACAGTGTAGTAGTGCCTTTCTCTGAGGAGTTTGCCATAACCCATGCACAGTATTGGCTAATCGTCTGACTAGGCATGCCCTAATGTTAACCGAACCTAACCTTACAATATAACAAAATGCTTAAACAATGCATTATTTCTCAAACTCTGTCAAACTGTGTGTGTGTGTGAAAAACACTCTAAATATTGATAGATTGATATTGAGTGACAAAAATTGCTGAGAGAAAGAAAGGAAACAAGAACAGCTCCTAAATGCTATTTCTGCACTTATTGTATCGTTTTATTTTGCTGTCAATGAGGAAATGCATTAACCAGAAGAGAGAGTTCTGTTTCAGCACATAAAAAAAAAAAAAAAAAGATAAAGTGCAAAAAGATCATTAAAACTGTGCTTAGAATTTTTTATTTTTTTTCCCCCAACCCCCCGTCTTTAACTGAGCACTATTTCATTTCATTTCATTTTATTTATTCTTTTTTCAAGGTAATGCAACCTAAAATAAAGCAACAATCCAACAAAAAACAAACAAACAATACATTCCATGAAAAGAAGAACAGGAGTTGGATGAAGAAAAAAAATCTTATAAACTCCAACCCCATTCTTGAAGAAAAACTTACAAACTAGATGGCCTAACCGATGTAAAAAACAGCAACAACAAAAAAACAACAATTACATATCCACATACATACACATACACATATACACACATATACATACATTTACACACATATACACACATATACACACAATACACACACATATACACACGCAAAAACCAGATGTAATCAACTTTCGATTTTAACTTTTTATTTTTTTATTTTTATCATTATTATTACTATTATTATTAATGATTCTTTGCTAAAACAACTATGTACCTCATTATATCAACATCTGCAGACAAGACGCAGCGTGCAACTGGGACTATCTTTGTCTGATGCAACAAGGCAAGCGCACACTTACTAAAAGACTTGGCTCCGATGGCGAAGGATAGAGGTCACAGAGCCAAGGACAGCCAAGGTTAGACCAGCTCAGTCTGAAGTGTGATGGTCGTGATGTTCACACTCTAACCAGGCAGAAAACACCAGAGGCCGCTCCTCATCTGAAGTCGGCGTCTGGGGCGAGCTCTCACAGACCTGCCCTTGAACTGAGAGTCTCGGGAATACAGCCATTCTCTTTGGAAAAGTGGAGAATCAAGACTTTATTTGATAAATTTGAGCAAAGATGCTACAAAAAGGTAGCGGAGAGAAAAAAAAGATTCTTTGTGGAAAAATGAAAGTAAGAAACACGGATAAAAAATATAGGAAAGCAAAAAACCTTGGTGGAGCAATTTCAATTTGAAGTATAACATTGTAAAGTGACAGAACTAAATACACATTGGTTAAATGGAATGGGATTTTTAAAAATAAGGTCTTTGTATTTGTTTGGACCGCCATCTGCTTTGTGTCAATAACGCTACAGCAATGTCAAATGATCCTGTGTTGCATTTTTCATCAAGCATCTTGTATTGATGACGGGAGAGTGTGACCATTGTGCAAAGCCTTCTCCAGCACATCCCATAGATTCTCAATGGGGTTAAGATCTGGACTCTGTGGCGGCCGATCTATGTGTGGAAATTTTGTCTCGTGCTCCCAGAACCACTTTTTCACAACATGAGCCTGGCTTATTCATCTCAGAATATGCCCGTGCCATCAGGGAAGAAGAAATCCATTTAGGGAATAACCTTGTCATTCGTGACCATTCATGTTCAGGTGATTGGGCATAAGCTGTTGCTGAACCTAGACATGACCGACTGCAGTGACTCCAGATCAGAATTTTTTTTTTGGTCAGACTATCAATTTAATGTTCTCTCAAAATGTTGTTGTTATTGTGTAAGACAATGACAGTTAAAGCAGAACTATTACTTAGTTCTGCTCTCAGGGGCCATAAGCGCCACTGCAGGTGTTGTAGCATGTTGCAGTTTTTACTCATTAATTGTCCGTGAGAGTAAATGCTACACTCACAGAAAAGACAAAGGGAGAGAGGGATATTGTACATCTAATTACACAATGGAGATATTTTTTTCACTCAAAAAAAAAATCTCCATTACTATAAACAGTAAATGCTGTTTAATTGGCGCTATCCCACAGCTAGCTTTGCCCGTTAGCCTGTTAGCTTCTCCTTCGTGATTCCATTAGTATGTATTGGTGGCTCCGACCCGAAGGCAGGAAAGTTGCAATTGTCTGACCAGAGACACCAGGTGAGATGAAAGATCCCCCAATCATCCCATTAACACTTATATTACCCCCAGAGGGACTAGGAAAAGGATTTCTTAAGGCAAACAAGTTACTTAGTTCTTCTATAAACTGGGTGAGTTCTGAATCAGAAAAGGCTCTGTGTCTAACTTACTCCTGCATTGTTAGGACAAAGTGGCACAAAAATCTCTTGCGGACGTTATCTTGGATTTTGGGAATCACAAAGTCTCCAAAACTACAGCTCAAATATATTAGCAGAGAGGACACTGTAGGCACCATGAGGCTACGGAAGGAGACTGGCGGCACACTGAGCGATGAAGTTGTTTGCTGAGACTTTGTGCTTGTTTGCGTTGTGCATTTCCTCTGCCCGATCACAGCGAACACCCAGCCCTCTCACTGTGAGGGAAGCAAGGATGCAATTTTAATTTGTGTGTGTGCACATGCACAGGAGCGGCAAAAAAAAGGAAAAAAAAAAAAAAAGAACCCACGCCTAAAAATAAAACGACTTGAGAATTAATTAAAGTCAGAGAGAGTGTGCCTGCAACAAACAGATGTGTCCTATTTTGGGCTAATATCAACTTTAGCTAACTGTGGAGGGGAACTTGTGATTGATGGTGTCTGTCAGTGTTACCGCATCACCCTGCCTTAATCCTACACATGATTCGCGCATACACAAAGCCTGATCTCGCGTTCTTTTATTCAAATGCCATCGATTGAATGGCGTGATCAGAGGCGTTGCCCTGTGTGGAGGAGCTTAAGTTCTCCCTGACACATGAAGTAGTTGCTGGACTTTGATGATGCAGCCTCATATCCTTTTGGGCTTTGGCTGTGCTCTGCGCTCCTACCTCCGTCAGCTGTCTGGAGAACAATCATTCAGTACAAAGCTCTGTCAGGCTTCAGCAAGCACATAGCTCCACCGGCTGCCTCCCGTTCGCCCCCCGCTCCTCGCACCCTGGGACTGGATATCCAAATCCCACATGCAATTAGTAGTACTTTCAGCGGCTACGGTCGAAGCAATATGCAGCCATTGTGCCCCCGTGCAGTGCTTACGAGCAAATTAGAGATTCATCAGATGTGCTGTGGTGAACACATTTGCAGAAAGCCAAAATACTCGGGGACAATCCAATTTGTTGCACTTTGAACTAAACAACGGCGGTCCCGAGCATCGTGGATGATGGCTCTATTGCCTTGAAGTCACAGCGGAGATAGTAATTAGCCTCTTCGTGATCCCGGCGCGTGAAGAGGCCACACTATTGTAGGCTGATGCACTCTAACATGAGCAGTGGCTTTAGAAAGTCACGACCTCTTTAAGTTTAGGATTTTGTCAGCTTTCAGTCTTCCAGGAAGTGTCCAAGACTTCTGTCCGAGAAGCTTCCTCAACATTTAACTATCTTATTGTGTCCCAGCCTGACACTAAAATCATGTACATTTCTTTTAACTGGCCTTAAAGGAGCTATACCTGATTTTACTTCTAGAAATGGAATGTATTTTGCCCTCCTTTAGTATATAGTAAACTCAAACGTTTGTGGGGAAAACAGCGTGCATGAAATTATAAAACATCTGTATCCATTTTATGCACTTTCAGGCTGTTTTTCTTGGATTTTTGTGAAAGTGACCCTGAAAAGTGACCATGCAAGTTGTAAAATATGTCTCTAAACTTGTCCCTGAAAAGAATTTGGATGCTACAAATAAATCAGGAAAGTTACGAATGAGTTTAGACCACAACTAACATTTTACTTTAGTGGCTGTTTGCGATAAAAAAGTATAGGGCCTTTAAATACAAAAGAAAAAACACATTTTCATAGTGATGTATGCTTTTAGGCCCTTTCCAATCATAGTTGTGCTGTTTTTGAATGTTCATGAAGGTTTATACAGTTCATTCATTGTACCCTATACATAAGTACAGCCTCTATAAGGAAGAGTGTAGATTTTTAAGAATAAAACAAATGGTTAAACTTTTCTGGATCGAGCTTCAACATGAAACAGGGGTGCAATAAGCTGCAGTGACAGGGCATCCCTCCCTCAGAGCCTCATGAGTTTCCGATACACCTCCCTCTATTTTATATTTTGTTTTTCTTAAGAAGAGACTGTATCTTTCTGAATCATGGGCAGAGAATGGGATTTACCCCAGCTCTCAACCTTCATGAATGTTCAAACACAGCTCTATGATCGAGTGCATTGAAACTGACCTGTAGATGTCTGAATACTTTTGTTTTAAACTTCCTCCTTTTCTTTAGAGATTTTAAAAACTCCCCTGACCTCATTGTGAGTATGAATCTGTTCTGAAACTTTTACTAACTCTTAACTATTACTAAAGTAACATTATGCGTAAGAAACAGTTAATCTTTTCTGAGTAAAACGTTCTCTACCCATCTCTGTTTGTATGTGGCTTACCTTATCTTCCAGCAGCACCAGGTAACCTTCATAAAGAGTCCTCACAGAGGCACTAATGAGCAGGGAAATCTTCTGCCTAAGTGTCAAATTTTAGTGAGATATGTTTCTCCTTGGGCCTGCCCTCGAACTGAACAGGTAACACCATTTGATGAAGCAGTCACACTGTTGCTAAGCTGATCCACTCATTTGAACTAAGTCGTTGGTTTGGGGGTGAACTTTCCGGTGCCAGGTCGTACGGAACAAGCCAACACCGTGGCTTTAGCTACAGGAACTTCGTCTGTTTTCGGAAGTGGGCCCAAAATCTGTGGTGAAGCCGTTCAAAGGCCACAACTGGGGCTGAAATGGCATGTTTTAAACACTCTTCCTAATCAATCAGAACAAAGCTTGTAGATACTTTGGAGTCAATATTGTTTTTGGACATATTTCAGTTTTTGCCCAACAGTGAGCTACTAGTTCAAAGTTCAAATCTTGCCCACATGCAGTTTATATTTTCTAGTTTCTAAGACATTGAAGCCACTTCAGTCACTCCATGTGTAGATAGATAGATAGATAGATAGATAGATAGATAGATAGATAGATAGATAGATAGATAGATAGATAGATAGATAGATAGATAGATAGATAGATAGATAGATAGATAGATAGATAGATAGATAGATAGATACATACATACATACATACACACATACACACATCCATAGATACATACATAGATACATACATAGATACATACATAGATACATATACATACATAGATACATACAGTACATAGATAGACAGATATAATAGTTAAATAGAATAAAATAGATTTGATTTATTTTATTTTTTAAACAAAAGCACAATACCCAAACGCGTGCCAGACTCCTCTCCGCAGACTGGTGCTGCTCTGGTCAGATGGCGTGCTCCGGGGCTGAACAGTGCCCATTGTGGACCAGGTGCCCGCGCCACCACCATTTGGCTGCTCCTCACTATTGTGCTGCTGCTTGTTGATACAGTACATTAATTGTGAATGGTTTCGAGCAACCATCTTAATTATTAGAGCCGCGGGGCCTAGGTGAGTGCACGTGGCCTCCATGGTCTGTGCACACGGCCGTCTGAAACCACCACAGGAGTACTGCATACGAAATATCACTTCTTTCTTTTTTTGCAGTTGGAAGAAATTGCTCTTTTTCAGGAAATGTTGTGGATTTCTTTTAATCGGCAGGGGGAGTTTATTTTTACAGCATAATCCAATGTAATTCAAAGTGCTTAACAGAGCTGGAATGTATGATAATTAGGCTATATAAAGTTACTCCAAGAAAGCAAATACAATCAGTAAAACATAAACAAAAAGCTGTTTAAAGCCTGTTCCAGATTTTAGCTGCATAACTGTGAAGTGCAGCCTCACCGTGTGGAGTCCTGGCTCTATATGTGGTGTCTTTTATGTATTACCTATAGCCATATGAGGTGAGGTAAGAGCGAAAGAGGGAAATTAAAAGGGACAATGTTTTTTAAAAAAGCAACTCATCTTAACATATGTATTTTTTTAAGAGACAATAGATTTGTTTCCCCTCCTCATACTGATTTGATTTTTATTTAACCAGGAGAATCACATTGAGCTCCGCAGACCTCTTTTTCTCTTCACGGAGGTTGTGCTCATTTATCTCGGATCAGAATGGGTTTCACTGACACTTTTACATCCAGTCGATTCCCTTTTTATTTGGAGAAGGTCATGTTTTTCTTGAGCGAATGTTGTTGCAGAGTGCGGTCTAATCTAATGAACCAATGTGAGCTATAACATGGTTGTTGCTGTTTTGACAAAAACATGGTCGTTACTGATGAATGGAGGCAGCAGTTAGTTTGATTCTGCTGCAATTGTATGAAATAATGAATGCTTCTGAATGCTTCAAAACGCCTTATTCATCTCTTCCTATTGCAAATTGAAAGAAGAATAGGAGAGAGGACCTTTGACAAAGATAGCCTTGTTTTATTTCATTATATTTTCTATGGGATTTGGGGAAAGACAAAGGTTGATTATGTACTCTGGCGATATTCATTTATTTTGCTTAAGTAATTAAGTATAGTGGACAAATTAAAGTCTGCTTATGCCTTAGTTGTAAAGAATGGTGTTCGCACTTTGATGATTCCAACAACTTTTCATTACAAGTTGCTTAAAAAACTACTGTGGTAAAACAAGATGAATTTGTAGGCTATGGGTTTATTTGCTCCTGGTTAATGCTAGTTATCAGGAAGCTCTGTGCCTTCCTACCTGCCCAAATGACGCAAACTTATCATTTGTGGTTCTATACGTCCGGACGAGTGTCCAGCAGCCGCTCTTTACTTACAGCCGGATGGAGCGAGAGGTCTGCACACAGCTGCATCCCCTGCCGAGGAGGGGGCAGAGCGACGCACGGGCGACCTCTCACCCCTCATCTGCTCCGAGCCCCTGGGAGCGACTCCAGCGAGCTCAGGGACCCCTCTGCGCGTCTGTGTTAGTACCACAGCCAGAAAAAGCAGAGGCAGAGAGAGACAGAGAGCGAGAGAGACGTATCTCCTGCTTCCCTAACGTCTGCACCTTCAGCCCAAAGTGAGTGAATGTCGCCATCTTGTGGACACTATTGAAACACTCAGACTTTCTCATTTATAGGCAACATAGTTTAAAAATGATGAGTAAAAAATGTTGTTGTCCCCTATGAATCCACTTTATTTTGTTGCATATTAAAGAGAGGAGAGGAAGCGATATAGGCTTTTGTTCCAATTTAGTGTTGCCAATAGGAAAAGATCAATGATTTTTGATCACTTTTGTTCCTTATCTGTAAAGCTTTGGTGGTTCAACGGCTCGTCAGATCAGCGAAAGGAGTTTACATTATAGAGCTTCAATGTTGTGCTGTTGTTTTTACGCTGTGGACTGTACATTGATAGTTTGAGATTGCTAAAGCCACAGTGCGGAGCTTTCCATTGTATGTTACTACATTAGAGCAACTTAATATTTCATTCATTTATGGGAATGACATATCATAGAGTACGGCTTTATGTACAGCGATTATTTTGTGTACTGCTTTATGGTGTTTTTATTTTTATAGTGCTGTTTTATCAATGCAATATCCCAATTATAAACCCTCCACCTTTTAAGCACCATGGACAGTTCCCTGCTCCAGTGAAATGGGGGTGCACAGTGTGTTAAGACCACAGAGTGTGTGGAGGGGACTGTTCACAGACGGCCAGGTCACCGAGGCGACAGGGTGACTTTATCTTGAATGTCACTTTGTTTTTGCTTGGTTAGACAGTGCCTCTGTTGGATTGGCTTCTCGGATGAAGGCACAGGTGAGAGCCACAGAGGAGCGGCCCTGCGTCCCACTCGCCGCTAAAGCAGACCCACATTTTAATATGCAACATCTGTGCCGGGAGAGCCTTCCAAAATGGCTGCCCCTTGGAGGATGACGGTAGAGTCTGTTCAAACTTGGGACGGGGCACTGCGTACGGCACGGTTCGGCACAGATGTTGGCACTCGCAATGTCACTTTGTCCTCTGCCCCGGTACCCAGGGAGGGCTATTTTAAGGGGAGGGGAGCAAGCTTTCTTCCAGAGTTCCCTGAGATCTCTTTATCTGCCGTGTTCAATGAGACCAGTCTGCACCGGCCCACAGAGAAGCTACTATGTGGCATCTGATCTGCCCACTGTGGTAGAACTCCAATGTGAAATCAAGAGGGAAGAAACGAAGAGTACAAACCAACCATCAACATAAAAGAAATGTGTTAATAAATGCACAACAGAACCACCTGTGTTCTTGCCTGTTCTCTTACACATTCTCACTCATGGCACTTCATGTGTGGCAGACTATGGTTCAAAGATTCACAAGAAAACTTTCCATACTATTGTCAACCTGTTCAATGTCTTGTCTTGTCATCACTGGTGTACTTATGTGTGGACTGAATAAAAAAAACACTTTAAATGTGACTATTTTCCAGTTGTACAGTGTACAATATGCGTATATTATGTTAGGGGCTTGGTCATTTAGGATGGCACCATTTTTTTGGCCTCAACCAAAATCTGAATTGAAGAGTTGAACATTAACATTTCATCGTTCACAGCAGAAGTATAATTCCTTCTTATTTATGACCGTCTCACAAATCTGGTACTGTTAGGTGATAATCATATTGACCTTGTAACTGAACCCAGCCTCTGATTGAGGTGGCACTTGTGGTGAGATTCCAGGGGTGGCCTGAGCTACCCCATGGCCACTTCCCGGACATGACCCTGCTCAAATTATGCCAAAAATCATTATGAAAGACATTAGTGCACATCTCATACTGCGGCCTTCCTCACTCTCTGCTTGCACTCGTGTAATGGACGTTGCATGATCTTGCAATAACAGCCATGTGAGACCAGGGACGGACTGGGACTAAAAAACGGTCCTGGACTCTGACCAGCCTGGCCCAAGTTAGTGTAAACATACGCGTCCACAAAGACATATTTTGACATCAATTTATAATAGGCCTAAATTTTATTGCGCAATTGCTGTGTCACCAATGAACAACAGAGCTGTTAAACAAATAGAATATAGGTTTTTATTTTATTTTTTTGCTGCTTTGCTGTGCAATTGCAAGGCTGGGTAGCAGCACCCCCTTACAGACTGATGGCCCTCAAGCCAGCAGCCCTTCTGTGCTCCTCCAGAATGGACCTATGGCCAGTCCGCCTCTGTGTGAGACACATAAAGACAAAGGGAGTCACAGACATTCTGCACTTACTGACTGACTTGATGACTTTTCCGATTGTTTTTGGTGACATGTGAACTCAGTGCTTTCAGTAGATAAAGATAAACATCTCCACAGGTGAAAGCTGTGAGTGTCTTCAAATGTCATTGTCATAAGTTGCTGTCTCATGAATACTACTTGATACTTTAAGGATCTGACAAAAAGTGTAAAAGTATGAATACACATCAATAAATCACAGTCTCAACATGAGTGTTTCTGCTATTTTTGAATATACCATGACCAGAGCATGTGACGTCCCTCTCTTCCCAGCTTCTATTGCCATATTAACTCAAATACTGCAAAGTGTGTGGAGGGCTTTGACGTCTGATTTGACTTAATAAAAAACCTTCCAACATTATCAGTGTTGGGGTAACAAGTTACAAAGATACATTACTTTTTTCAGTAACTAAAGAATATAACAAATTACTTGCACAAAATCCAGGAATATATTGGTCATTACATTTCAAGTAACTTGAGTTACAAGAGCATTTAAATGTATAAGATGGTGTATAAGATCTGCAGTCTGTAGTTAATGTCGTCAAAACAAAACACGAGATAATGGGGGAAAGAGAAAGGAAAAGGAAATCTCTGACGGCCATTTTGCTCGGTGGCTTTATTACTATTTTTAGTTTATATTTTGCGAAAAGTAGCTCAAAAGTAACTCAAAGTAGTCTAACTCAGCTACATTTTTGAAACAGTAATATGTAATACAAACAAATTTCATTTTTAAAGCTGTAATCACCAATATAGAATATATATATATATATTTTTTAAGTAACTTGCCCAACACTGAACATTATACAATAAGATATAAGACACCAAAAGAATAGGAATATTACAGTGACCAATTGGATCAAGAAAATATTGTAAATTTGTGGGCCACAATGGGTGTTGTGGGTTCGAATCCCAGCTCAGAAAATTTCCTGAATTTCTCTCACTGCCCTTGACCCCCTTTCACCCTGTTATTTTCTATCAAATAAAGCCTACAGGCCATAAAATCCCAAATGAAAAAGCCCTGCATGTGAGGCCGTTGTATCTCAAACTTTTCTAACACTGGCCTGTACATGAGCGGACACTGGGACTGGAGGACAGAGCCTCCTCTACTGGTCATCACCAAACCTGCGGGACCAGCACTCCATAAAAGTAACTCCTGCCAGACTCCTTGTTTTGGGAGGTTTGGAAAAGTACAGATGCCTGTGGCCTCCTTCTCAAGGAGACACCTCGACGGCCAAGGAGACTTGAGAAAAATTGAGTCCCACCAAAATAAACCTGCCTTCCAAGATGCATGTGCTCCCAGACTAAATTGGCCTATTTAAAGCCATATCCATAGACAGCCTTTGAATAATATTGACTTGCAAAGTACGGCGAGGTCAAGGACAGGAAGCGGGACCATTCTCCGTGGCACAAGAGTGATGGTAAGTAAACTACATCCATTTAGGAACACAAGAAATCCAGTACACAGCTATTTCTGAGTTTGTCTCCTCTGCTCTTAAGAAACAGCTAGACCTCCAGGATGTCGCTCGCCGATCTGTACATTCATTTCTGCTTTGCTCCACGGTACAAACGAATTACACGCTATTTTAGAAGCAAATGAGTGATCTCTGGAACAGCATATTTCTGAGTCATAAATCCATTACTTCCTTTGTGTTGTCGCGGTCTATTTTTGCATAGCTCTTGTGATCAAGAATTACAGGCTCGAGAGGAGGATAAAAATATTTTAGCACGCTCTGGTGGTGCTACAGAGGAGGAGGCTTTTTAACTGCAAATACTTAAATGCAGCTTTTGTGAAACACCTGTCACTGGTGATGATTTATCAAGTTGTCATTCAATGTTTAGTAGTAAGTTCATTTGGACTAATTCAGACACTTCACCCACTTTACATATGAATGAATAAGAATAAGTATAATGAGTAAGTGATTATTGTGGACGGATGAATATTTCAACATGTCGCTCAGATAACTATAGGATAGAAGGTGTTTTCTCATTAGTGAAATGGAGCAAAAATAGTCATTGTCATGTCAATATACACCTGAAAGAGGGCAGGTACAGTAACCCACTAACCTGAAGGTTGCTGTCGGTCTGTCATCATCGCGTGCTGCAGATGTGCGCTTGAGCAAGACACTTTATGGATGTAGAAACATGTGCCAGAGTGTAATTGTGCATTGACGAACCTATTTCATTGTTGAAATTATGCAGATTAAACTAACTGTTGTCCCTGTATGTATTAACAAGCTAAGTAAGTGAGTAAGTAAATATGTGCTTGTATTTGTCATTGTACAGCGAAATAGTGTTCAGGTGTTTGTCCTGAGCCGCTGCGACTGAGCTCCCATTGTGGTCCGACCTTACCAGGAGTTTGGGGAAACCGTAGCACCTGGAGAAAACCTGGCAGGCTGCCTTCAGTCTCCTCTGATCCTCTTAAACGGTGCAGCGCCTCCTGGGTTTGTCCCTGTTTCAAAGCGTGGTGTCCTGCACTGGTCACCTCCACCTCCTCTTCCAACTTCCTCCTGCGCAGCTCCCTCTGCTCCACAACAGTCTCTTTCACCATCTTCTAGGAAGAGCCTCGCAGTTAATCTGTTTTATTCTCTAGTGAATGTCCATTAGCCAGAACAATAGAAGGCATTTGTGGCTTAGCTGTGAGTCTCACCCGGATACCTCCTTGTTTCCTGTGACGCCTTCACTGTGCTGTAGGTGTAGGGGGCTCTTGGTGCCTCTTCAGCGTCTCAGAAGAAGAAATTTGTAGGTCTCAAATGGGTTTGGTGATAAACTAGCTTTATTCCCCCTTTTTTTAAGCTGCTGCTGGTGTCTGCGTCTGACCAATTTCCTTTTGGGTAAATCTATTTTCTTCCTTTTTTTGTTTTGCCTTTTTGCTTTTTCTGGTTAACTCTTCAAAATATATTATTTTTATATGTATATTTAAAATGATTTATTGTGTAGACCTTTAAGAAAACACACCGCCCATTTGTAATGCTCTCGCGCAGTCATGTGGTCAGTATTTATTGGAGGCAGTCAGAGAACACGAGTCTGTCTGTCTGAATCATGGTCTCCCTCTGTACAGCCGCGCTCCTCCATATTCATGCACTTCGCCGGAAGGCACTGCACTAAAAATAGCCGGCTGAGAGAAAGGGTCTCTCCAGTATTCAACATCCAGAAGCCTGGCTTGTGTGATTGGTCAAAACAGGTGGCTCTGCTGATGCAATAACTTAGTGTTAGAGAGTGAACAGTTAAAACTACCACCGTTATTGATCCAATGGAGAAAAGTGTCTGAAAAGAGCTGCCAAAACAAAACAAGTGAGGGAAAAGGAGGAACTGGTGAATTCCACATTTTCATTTAATAGGTTTCTGTAAAAAAAAAAAAAAAAAAAAAAAAAGAATAAACAACGCTGGCATAAGTTTTTTAAAGTGTTATATATATAAATATATATAATATTTTCCCATTACGTATCAAAGAACGATGGGGAGGTTTAATAAGCGGTATTTGTGGAAAAGCCTAAATTGTTCAGTTCGTTTTCAACATTAACTTCCCCGTTGAGGTTTTTTTTTTTATTTTTTAGCATGATATAACACAGTGTTACCAGCAGATGGCAGCAGACTACAGTCATTGTGCACAGTCGGGTGTCCCCAGTTCATTCATGGGCTGTCGACGGCAGAGGGAGCTATTTTCTCTCAGGAGATGTGATTTGGTCAAGTGATTTCTGCTCAAAATTGTGTTTGTGTTTGTGCGACCACAGGCTTAAAGGCTCTGTACCAGGTTGTCTTTTTTAGTGGCGTGACGAAATTTGTTTTTCTCCTTCAGTATATTGTAGAAACAGACGTTTGTGGTGATAAAAGACAGTGTTAAGGCATATATATTAGCACAATTTGTAAACAAAGTAAATGAGTGAGTTTTACAGAACAAGAAGGATGTGTTAGGTAGGCCAAATCACACATTGTGATTTGCCTGTATCAAAGAAAGTTACTGCAAAAACAGTGGAGATATTAAGCTAAAATACTACCGAGCCTTCGCTCGCAGGTAAACAGCCCTCTCCCCGTTCCCCCTCACTGGAGGCGGGTTCAGGGCCGTGTGTGGGAGGGTGCACAGGAGCAGAGCTGACTGATGTCAGTTTTTCTGGTGACGAAACAAACTCTTCAGAGCAGCACACACGGCAGCAGCACAATTCAAATACTCTGTCAATTTTATAACATAGAGGGCGCCTCACAGGCGTTTTTGGGCACAAAGACAGGATTTAATCAAATATGCACTAAACTGTCTAAATAGTGACCGAGACAACACTATTATACCCATTTATACAATTTATCTGCAAAAAAGTAGATTTAAGTTGCTCTTTAAAAGCATTGCATGGTAGTTTCATCTTTGCATAGTGGCCATCAAACACTCTGTTTCTTGGCTGCTCCACATCAGATAAATAAACAACCTGCACCTAACGTTTTAAATGCAGTCACATATTTCCTTTCAGTCGTCATAAACAGAACCATAGACTAAGGTCTAACTGAATCATGTTTCAATGTTTTTTTGTTTTTAAATTTGGGCCACGGGTAGTCATATGATGAGTCATGACGCTGCACACTGGAGTCTGCTGCTCCAGTGCAATGATTCTCAATCTGTGGTATGGGAACATCTGACTTCTGAAAAGATGTGTCTTTGTTCTCTCTTGTAGCTTCTTCTCATCAGCTGATTGCGTTGATTGAGTTGCTTGGTAATCTATTTCGGCAAACAGCACTGACCTAGTCTATGTTTGCTCTCATATTATATAATGTGTCTATATCGGCTCGACAGCCCTTTTACTAATCATAAGACAAGACAGTATGTCAGTGTAGAGGTGGCACACAGGGAAACAACAATAGTTGATAATGATTATTATTATTGAAGTGGGTTAGGAACTGCTTAGCGACTTTGTCATTTAAGTTCAAGTTTATTCAATGCCTCTTCACGCGCTCTCGTCCTCATATCTGAATGAGGACTCTGGTCAATGAAATTCTCAAAATGTAGGACAGTAATTAGCATTCTGCTTGATAGCAGGCACACGTCAGTTAAAACATGCGTGCTAATGGATAAAAGCTATGACGAATAAGCTAGAAGGGCCAAAAATATCTCCAAACAAATCCATTAGTTCATGATCGTTTAAAATAAACTAATAATAAACGTATGAATATGTATGGCTGAAGCTCATTCAGCACTGGTCATGTGAGGATCAATGTGAGACAGCTTTGGTCCAGCCTGTGAGGGATGAATGGGCATCCACATGAAAGAGCATCTCCATAGCTTCTCTGGAGCGTTACCATGGCGCTGAAGAGCGACAGGCCCAAACACGAGCACAGATGCATCAGCACATGGACACGGACATGGGAGCCATAAAGCTGTTCATTATTATTATTATTATTCACCTGATAAGACCCAGCCATGTCCTAATATAAAACATTGCCCAATTTATAATAAAAACATTTTCCAGGTTGACCATCTTATGTAAGTAGACCATTTTCTTTATAAAGAGTTCTGTTAATTAATTTTAAATTAGATCAAAAACGGTCATAACAATATATCAGCAGTCATTCTGACTTTTGCTAAAACATTTTGACTCATTTTCCCTTGACAGACAAGTTGAGCCATAGCTATACTGCTGGGGTCGGTAACGTCAGGCTTGGAAGCCAAAACCGGCTCCCCATCATAGAACCTCCGGCCCGCAAGATGATTTTGTGGAATATTATTACGCTAATCAGAGATCAAATGCCTGTTACAGTACTCTAGAAATTGTAAAATTATGTCAATTCCAGTAGCAGAGCAACCATATTGGCCATATATGTAGAAAGTGATGCTTCACTTCGGCCTCAGTTGAAGGGTTCGGCCCTTGGTCTTTTGATGATGAAGAAAATCGTCCCTCAACTAAGCAAACTTACCTACTCCTACTGTACGGTAATCATGAGTATTCAAAGTTAAGTCAACTCTCTTCATTGTCAGGAATGTGGTTCAGTTGTGACAGGGAAAAAGTAAATCTAGATTAAAAACTCAATGTACATTAAATTTGAAACTTTTGCAAGTTCTTCCTTTTGAACCCCACATGGACGGATCCTCTGTCCTTTGTCAAGGAATTCCCATACCTTGACGCTTTTTTCACATATGTCGGAAGGATGGGGGTGAAAGTCGAGTATCTGATGCTTTTCCTCAAAGGATGTGTTAATGTGTGTCCCACAAGGAGAGGCTCCCGTGAAAGACCAATAGACAACAACTGTGGTGTCCGAGGAGAAGCTGAAGCATTATGGGAAAGGTTTGCTTAGGGGGTCATTCACCAATCGTTTGCTCATGTGCAAAGAGAGTATAGCACGTGCAAACGTGGATCAGCAGCAGAGTCATTATTGCATTCTCTCATTTACACATCAGATTGGGGCCCTAAAACTGTAATACAGGCAACATTAAATAGTAAATGAAGTGCAACATGGCAACAAAATAGAATATTAATTATAATATTTTTCAGCTTGCACCTGCTATGTAACACCTGCCTTTATAAATGACTCCCTTAATGCACCTGTAAATCCATTCACGCTGTTGTGCTGTGCCAAATACTTTTTTTTAATTTATCATATTGTATATATTATTTGCTGAAGATTAAATATTTCTAATAATAATAATAATAATAATACATTTATCTTATATAACACTTTTAATGCATTATTAATTCACTCCAACCTCAGTGGTGATAAGTTGTTGCCACAGCTGCCCTGGGGAAGACTGACGGAAGTGAGGCTGCCAATCTGCGCCATTGGCTGCTCCAACCACCACCACTCTTTCACACACCATTCAGTGTTCCACCCTCTTTGTGTTAAAATGATGATTTTCGTTTTTTGTTTTTAAAGGATTTAGTTTTATAGGTGGCTATGTCTTGATCTATTGCCTCACCCCACAGCACAGATCCTACAGGAGC
Organism: Gobius niger; assembly: GCF_951799975.1. Taxonomy (NCBI): domain Eukaryota; kingdom Metazoa; phylum Chordata; class Actinopteri; order Gobiiformes; family Gobiidae; genus Gobius; species Gobius niger. Next base: position 10,668,589 of record NC_136863.1, read on the forward strand.
AGACACATGCTCCTGACACGTTAATCTGCTGTACGATTGTCGTCATGAAGCGCCGCTGCGACCACAATTTCACACATGGAGTCTAAACGTGTGGATGACGGCCGGCAGACAGTGGATCTAGCCGATAGACTGCAGGGTTGACCGGGTTCGTAGCTTGTTTAGATAAGTGTGCTCTGTGTGATGAAGTGTTATGTAGCAGTTTGGTCACACTCTGGCACTGCTCCATGTGCGGGGGGGCGGGGGTGGGGGGGGCTGCAACGGGAGGGGTAATCCATGACAGGTGCTCCTCTGGAGGTCTACGTGCTCACAGGAGATGTGTCTTATCAGAAGTCCAGATGATGTGTGTATGGAGAAGATTATACTGTGTGCAGATGGTAAGACAAGGGTGACTGGAAATGTCACGACTGCACAAAAAGCTCTACAGTATGAGTTGTTTGCTTAAGATTGAACACACATGCGCTCATAATAGGCAACAGGGGTAGAGTATATAACTTTGATAACAGAGGGGATATGTAGTCAAACATAAAGTTCAGCTGGGATTTCCAAAGACCATGAGAGAGGGGAGAGTAAGAGGATAGAGTGAGGGAGGGGACAAGTCTGAATAACAAGGTGCTTCTGCGTATCTGACGGAACCGTTTATTTCCACTGGTGCAAGAACACACTAATACGGCTGTCAGGCACTTTTTGACTGAATTGAGTGGAGACTCATTTATATATAGTTTCAGTAAGCCAGTGATTTCCAGGGTTTGTATTGATGGTAATCGCCTTAAAGCCACATAAATTGAAACACAAGCATTTATTTTATGACAGATATTTTCATCATTGAAACCCCTCCTGAGATATGACTGTAAACTTTACCAGTAGTGGGTACGTCTCCAGCTCGTTTCCATGGAGATGTCACCAAAGGCAGTAGAATTTGAGACTTGAACAGGTTAGGTCCTCATCCAAATCCATTATTTTATTACACACTGCAATAATAGCCCTTTTTGTGTTGAGCTGGTCATTAGGAGCATGTTTGTTTTGCCAACAACAGTTTAGTTCAAAATGTTACGCAGTGTACCTTTAAACACATTGTTGGTGATGTTGAAACCATCAGTTTGCCCATGTGACAAAGTACTAAGTAAGTTAGTGCTTATGTGTCATTGTACAACCAAAATTGTGTTCAGGTGTTAGTTCTGAGGTTTGTCCCTGTTTTAGAGCATGGTGTCCTGCACAGGTCAGCTCCACCTCCTCCTTCTCCCTCCTGCGCAGCTCCTTCCGCTCCACAACAGTCCTTCACCATCATTTCCTTGTTTCCGGTTGCTCCTCTTCTGACGCCTCCACTGTGCTGCAGGTGTGGGGGCTCTTGGTGCCTCTTCAGTGTTTCAGTAGAAGAAATGTGTCGGTCTCAAATGTGTTTAGCTTAACCACTAATGCAGTTCGCAGAAAAAGGCAAAAAGCACAGCTGTACCAAGAGAGAAGAAGTTGCTGGTTGTTTACAAGACAAGACAAGTTTCGTTTTCTTCCAAATCTCCGCTAGATATGCTGTACTAATTCAATAAATCCATAATAATATGCTGATTCTACTGCTGGTGACATATTTTTTGTTAATTTTCATATTTGCTTTCTTTAACTAATCATTTAATATTATGTATTAATTCATGTATATATTTGGCCAACATCCCAGGTTATCAAAGTAGTTTTATTTTACTCAATCTCCAACTGCCTCTACGGGGAAAGGCAACACATGGGAGACTCGTTATGTAAATCTATGTTTTGGTTTTGAGGAATTGTGTACAAAATCTCACAGGTATAAAGTGTAGTGCCCATGATTCCTGTTCATGTTCGTTATCAGGGCAATGACGTCCGGTAAAAGCAGGTAACCAAGCAACTCTGCAAACGGCCGAGGCTGGTCACTTCCCCTCTCCATTTACAATCAGCATGCGCGGGCCTTATGGACACTGATGTTTCCTATTGATAAAGCCTACATCACTATTTGTTACCAGAAACAAACCATTTGCTAGATTGTAATGAGAGTAGGTGTGTGATAAAGAATATGCTTTATTCTCAGTGGCAGAAAAGTTATGCCCTCATTGTGCGAAAAGAGTGAGTGGGAGGAACATTAAAGTAATGAAAGCTACACACAAAGAACTAGGGGAAATCCTGCAAACAGACTATGCGGTCACTGGTCCAGCTGAGTCAACACGGCCCTCGACAAATCACTGCATTTACCAGTGTCCTCACAGCTTGTTATTGAGGGGAAAAAGCATGGATTTTGGTGTGGCACTGGTACTTTATCTGTCTCCCACGACAGCCTCAAAGTGAGACGTGAGACAAAATTCTGTCACATCAGAGCCATCTCAACAGTATGAAGGCCACGAAGGCACAAATTGTGGTAAACTAATCATTATATTGCAATCTTGTGTCTTGTTGATCTGTATTCTTGCATTGTGTTTTGCTGCATGAATGTTTTGTTTCTTGTTTCCTCTCTCTCTAAGCACACACACACATTTTTTGCCAGATTTTTGCCCCATAATTGTCAGTTGCGTGACAAGCAGAAGACAGTCACAGAAAATCGTGTCTCGTAGTGTGAGGGGGTCAACCACTCGCGTTCAAATTGTGAAATGTGAGCTTCTAAACCCATAGTAAATCCAACCAATGGTTGAATTTTAAAGCAGAACTAAGTAACTTGTTTACCTTAATAAATCATGTTTGTAGTCCCTTTGGGGGTAATACAAGTGTTAATGGGATAATTTTATCTCCCCCTGGTGTCCCTGGCCAGAAAACCACAATTGCAACTTTGCTGCCACCGGGTAGGAGTCACCAATACACACTTATGGAATCATGAAGAAGACGCTAACAGGCTAACAGGCAAAGCTAGCTGTGAGCTGGCGCCATTTAAACAGTTTTTACAGCCAAGTTTGAGTTATAAAAAATGATCTTTATTGTGTAATTGGATGTGCAATATCCCTCTCTCCCTTTGTCTTTCCTATCTGCGTAGTATTTACTCTCACGGACAATTAATGAGTAAAAAACCACAACATGCTACGACACCTGCAGTGGCGCTTATGACCTCTAGGGGCATGAGTTACTTAGTACTGTTTTAAGTGTCATTTAGTGTAATGTTCGTGCCAAAAATGTATTGTGTATAATCATAAACTAAATAATAAACTAAGGACCTGTAAATATATCCAAAGACATAAATTGTTTACACAAGTATAGCTGCCCTCAAAATTATCTTATGTACACAACTGTACATGGAGATGCTCTGACAATACCTTGTGACATGGGTATTTTAAAAACCACAAGCTCTGTTGGTCATGTCCATCACTGGAAGCTGAATGGTATAGTGAGTTCCAGGGAGTGATGTACTTGTGGGCCTTTTGACCACCTCCTCTGTCATAGTACTGGGAAAAGGATTAATCTTTAACTAGCTATAATGGCAGCGGGGCTTTTAGGCCTGTTCCTAATGGCTCGGAGGAGGAAGTCTTCTCCACATTTGGTTTGGATGTCTCGTGAACTTCATGTTTACACACAGACTCGACAAGAATTTTGACTCCAAACTAATTAGAAAGTCTACAAAATTCCACCCCCTCTGGAGAGTCTCCTGTTTCGGTGGATATTTTTAATCTTGGTAAAGGTCAGAATGAAAACAGTGGGATTAAGGGAAAGGCGATCCGCTGTCCGCTTCTCTCCATATGATGCTTAGCCATAATAGCGAATAATCTACATGCTTTCTACTAATTGTTCAAGCCAGAATATTTCCCAAAATATTGTATATTTTGCAACTTTTATGGAGGAACATTTGACGACAGACAACCACAGCTATTTCATTAATGTTATTGCATTCCCACGGCCCGACGAGAGTATATTTCATGTCAACTTTGCTTTACCTACATGTTTGCACACACTAATACAGCTGTCAGGCACTATTTGCCTGAGTTGAGTGGAGACATAATCATATACTACAGTAAGCCACTGATTTCCGAGGTTGGGAGGTTGGGCCTTCTGGCTAAGCACTGTATTACTCTATCCCGTGTAACTGTATATATGGAACCGTCAATTTGTCCTTGTTGTTGTTTTTTGTTTTCAAATCTCCTGGCGTTATCAGGAGAATGTCCTGGGCACATGTGTGAAAATAACTTTTGTGTATCAACTTTAGTGTTCAAAATGGATGGGCTCCCTGGATGTATTCATTAGTTTGACTTACTTTTGCCGCACTTATTCAATAAATCCATTTTATTACTATGTTGACAGTATTTTTCATGTTAACCTTTTTACCAACATTCTTTTTAGTTTTGCCAACAGAATGTGAAGTAAGTGAACTGTCTAGGAATACATAAAAAGAATATTGTGCTTTATGATATGTCAGCCCATTATGACAGGGTACTGAAACATTGAAGATTTAAGACTGCCATCAATGGCTGAAGGACGAACATCCACTTGCTCACATTGATGTTCACCATAGCTAAGAAAATTGTATGAGTTTGCTTCATTTTTTATCAACAAAAACCTGCTTGATTTAGTCACTGGCCTTTTCAGATCAAAGAATTGTAAAGACAAAACAATAGCATTTTGACAATTTATTCATAACAAATGTAATTTTACAAAAAGAAACAGAACAATTATTAATAAATACAAATAAATAATAGTTAGAGAAGTAACTAGCTTTATACTGTGACGATGCTTGACAGAAGCATATCACAATCTCCGAGCAGATAGTCTCTTTTTAAGGTGGACATTTTGTTGACCACTTTGAACCGGAGTGACCTCTGTTCTAAGTCTTCCTCTGTAATACCGTCAAAGAAGAAATCCTCATTGAAGATTGGGTTGCGACTCTTTCTGATCACTGTGCTCCGCTGCTTTTGGACTTTCCCTGGAACCAAACTCAGGCTCACACTGCAGTTTATTATCTTAGGATCTACAGAAAGTGGGTACAAGCCCTCTGCGCTGATCAGGCGAACCCGAAGTCTCAAATTGTCGGGACAATACTCGGCGAACAATCTCAAGCTGCCTTCTTTGCCGATAGGAATCATTTTCTCCTTCATCAGCCTCTCCCGGTGCAAGCTCAGATCCAAGGGGAAAACAGCAGGAGGGGCCAGGCTGCAGCTACTGGGCAGTTCGCTCAGCACCTCTGACCCCCTCCTCATGATATTGGGGCTGTTGTCCGTGGAACTGCCCTCATCGGTGGACAGAGAGTTGTTCCTGGATACCATTGCCTTCCTCATATTCCGGGACAGAAGCAGTTCATGGCTCAGGGCTTTGAAAAGCGAAGACTTGGGGTATCGGTTTAAAAGGGGTGAGCTAAACGGTGAGGACTCTGTTGAGGAGGTCGTGTCACTGTCCAAGGCATGTTGCCAGTGCAAAGACCGAGGGGACAGCCGGGAGGATAGGTGGTTGAGGCTGAAGGAGGATGGAGAGGAACAGGGCGAGGAAGTAGGGGAAAGTTTAGGGCAAATACTGGAGCGACTTCGGGGGAGAAGTAACGGGGAAGCAGAGTCGTTATGGAAGATGGATTCCTTTCTGCGAGTGTGCGGGCTTTCCAGTAAGGTGCAAAAGCCGTAGCAAGTCTGCGTTCTGGCTAAATGTGGAAGGGACAGGGCAGCTTGGCTTTGTGGATCTGCATTCGTAGTTTCCTCGTCACTGCAAACTTCTCCCGGGCTTTCATCCACACTCTCTACTTGAATAATATGTGGATTAGAGACCTCATAGTGAGTGGGCTCCAAGGTAATTTTGGGTGTTGGTTGGACATTACGCTGGACTCGGACATTTTCTAAGTTGTGGTGCAGGGATGGGATGGTTGGAGGGATGCAGAATTCTGGGATGTTGTCCGGAGTGATGACATTGGGACACAAGGAAATCCGCTTGGGCTTGTCGACCTTTTCGCCAAACATGATGCCGCTAAGTTTGAGTTTGAAATCGGCTGAGGGCATGGGTTGTCCGGAAGTGTCCACGGATTCGCGAAGCTTCTCCACAACCTACATGAGAGTCCTCAGAGTAAAATCTGCAAATAGAATGAAGAGTATCAGAAAATATGCTCTCTGTTAACTACTGTGTCTTTCCAGTATGAAAGTATGTTCTGACAAAGTTTTTAGGCCACATGTAGTGCTTAAGATCCAACGTTTGGGGGATTTTTGTGGGTAAAATATTTTTGAAGGATCCAGCTACTGTCGGATCTGCGTATTGTGCCTTTTTAGATCATATGCCAAACAACATAAAAAGATACAATGCTGAGTCTGCACGTTTTTTCACTCTGACATCACATTACTAGTTTCTCTTCATGAGTTCTGTGGTCAATACAATAAATGCAGGACACTTGTAATGTATCATAGCCTTATGGAAAACAACTAAATTAACAAAACAAAAATCTCCTACAGATTTCTTTCATAAATAATCAATAGTTTCTTACCTCGTCGTGGATACAGATGGAAATGCACTGAGCGATGATCTCTGGTGTCCAGTCCAGAAGCTCTGAGACTGTTCCAGATCAAGGGCCAGTTTAACACATGCCCCTCGTCACGGGCCGCCCCCTCTGCTCTCCCACCTGTTCCCATAGCGACACAGGCTGGGACCACACAACAGAGAGATGAGATTACCTCAACAGATGTTTTGAAAGATGTCACACTGTCAGCGTCACATCTTTACACAGTGGACAGGTGGATTGTTCTGTCCAAGTCCACTTCCCAGTAAGGAGGATGGAGGAGACTGAGGCTGCCTACTACAAAAGTGGTATAATAGTTTTTTAGATTCTATTTTAGTAGATTGTTATTTTTGGTCTATTGATGTATTTTAGAAGGCCATAGGTGCAATAATTTACTTTTTTCCCCTATGTTTTCTTCATAAAAACTAGGAGATGTAGTTTCAGATTATGAGTGTGAGTCGTGTTGTCAGTTCTGGTTCATTATATTACAGAATTAACTTTTAACCATTAATGGACTCATCAAAATACTGTCACAAAACTTTGGCTTCTTGTTGGGGTTAGCTTGGAACTGGGAGAAACAGATACAGTCAGATATCTGCTGCCCTCTAGTGGTGATTTTATAGGCCCGTGTAAATCTGGAAATTGCATGCTTGATATGAGAGGACATCTCATTATGAGCAACAGACAGGGTTTTGGAAGTGGCAATCTGCGTCTCATTAAACAGGGAGAGATTACGTAAAACATTACCTGGTATCGGCTGTAAAATAAATGTGCAACTCATGCTTAGACTTGGCCAAAAAAAATGTGCAGTTTAGGCCAAACCTATCAGCTGTAGCAGGCTATTTGCTGTTTTATTTTTTCATGACAAATCACTGATCCATTTCACATAAACCAAACGGTAGGTATTAGTTTCACCACATGAGGGCGCTTTGGACCACTGTCTGAATAGTGTGCGTATGATCATATGTCTTTGCTTAAAATAACTTTAGAAAAAAGAAAAAAAAGACAGGCCAAATTTATTAGAAGCCTACAGAAGAGGCGGTGATGTAAAAATGTCAGGCAGCCACATTGCCAGTGGTCAATGTGGCAACTGTCCAGTGGGCAAAGATTGACCCACATCCCCGCCCACATTCTACTCGCTGGCTACATTTTATGATATTAACTATGATGGGAACTGCAATGTAAAATATTCAGCAAATGTATGGAGTAATTCCAGGCGGAGATGAGCACAATAATCTGCCAGATTATTATTATTGCAAGAACACTTGCCAGCCCTCTGATGTCAAGCACGAACCTTAATAAGTGGAGACGTTCATTTGAGTCATGTTGTGCATGGTTTATGTGGGCATTCCACACCTTCGCTTACACTCACCTGGGTCAGGGGGCACTTTTTTTTTATTCTGATGCTCCCACAGTCACCCAAAATATGTGGAACCGGGTTTACTGATTGATGCTCAAACACACGTAGACCGACCAAAATACAGGCCAACTTTTTGCCTTGGGTCAGCTTTTCACTGGACAGTTCCTCTCGCGCGCTTATCGGTGGGATGGAGAGGCTCATGTGACGCCGCTTCCTCTCCTCTCCTCTCGCCTCGCCTCTCATCTCTCCACTGTACGATAAACGAGGAGGGGCTTGGCGCGCGTGCGAGGACCCTAGCTGATGTGTGTGTGTGTGTGTGTGTCGCCTGGTCGGCTTTCCGTACAGCCAGGTTAGCCCGTGCACCGACCCCCGGAACCAAGCGGGGTGTTGTGCGTCCATTTTATTAAGCTCTACGGCCGTGGGAGTGCGCGTCTGGCGGTGCGCTGTGGATACTGTAACCTCAAAACGGCTGGTTCGCGACAGGGTGGCGGGCCGAGCGGTGTTGGGCTCAGAGCGGGTGAACCGCGCTGCGAACATCGCTTAAAAATCCGCTGGCTTTCCCCCCGTGGTCACTGACATGTAGGCTGCTGCACCTCGGCGCTCTGGTCGGATACAAGCGCTCGCCTTCCTCCGCCTGTCAGACATCTTCAGCAAACCTGAGTGTGGCCATGACAGGCTGCTGTGACATTGACTCGTAGAAAGAGGTAATAAGGTTAGTGTTTCATCGTCCTACTTGTTTGGCTGTGTGGGAGCGCGAGTGATGTGCAGATTGGGTCACATTTGGAGTGATTTTTTGGCGTGGGGGAAAAGTGGGTGGAAAAGGCGCTGCCAGAGTCCGCGCATCCCGAAAGCCTCGCACAAGCGCTGCGTTCTGTACGCGGATTTTGACCTCAATGTTATCTGGCTGGGCTCAACATCAGAGCTGACCCTGGCAGTTGTGAGGCTCGTGCGTATGTGTGTGTGCGCGCGCGAGTGTGAGGATGTTGGAGGCTCAGTGCGTGCGTGCGTGCGTGCGTGCTCGCGAGAGGCCGTGCGTGTGTGGGAATGTCAGTGCGCGTGCGTGAGGATGTGTGAGTGAGGGATAAAGCTGAGGATTGTTTGGTGGAGGCGGACAGTTCTGTGGGAGGCATGACTGGGAATAGACATTTCCTCCTGGGCTGGAGTAACACTACTTCATCTCACCGACACATCGGACAAACCACACCCAATTTATTACTTGTGCTTGTTATGACTGAGGAGGGACACACAACTATCCTTTTACTTTCACACGCTATTTTTTGTACTTTTTTTTTACATTTAGAAACTGCAAGCAATTCATATTTTATGTACATTTGTATGATGTAAAGACTTTTTATGCTTTTTAGTTTCAGGCTGCCTTTGTTATTACAAAAATGTATAAATCTCAGTCAGATGGGAAACATCAGGGATTTTGCCATACACTGAGTCCACAGATAATGATATTGTGTCACTTGATATTTTGATAATTTGGTGATATGTTGTATATTGTTCAGTCAAAAATAAACAAAGAAAGAAGAACAGTTCCACTTAGCAACATTGGCAAAACATTTGACTAATTTGTCCCTTTTAGAATGCAGTTTACACTATACTAATATTTATTTTATGTTGGTGATGCAATTTCCATTGTGTGCTCAATGAGCTGAAGTCAAAGATACAGGAGGACACTAACCCTCTGCTTCAGGGCAGGGCAATATGATGAAAAAGTCCAATATTGGATAGGCTAACTATATAAAATTTAGCAAATACAATCTTATCATTTACTAAACCGTTTGTTTCAGCACTGTACATAAACAAACATTGTTCTTTTCATCAAACTATGTTGAAACAAGACTTAAAAACCAGACAACAAAATCAGAAAAATCAAGACTATAACTGAACTTTAGGTAGTTTGCATTTGTTTTGACGTTGCAGTTGGAAAAATGTGTGAATCTCTGACAGATGGGAGACTTTGCAATACTCTGTGGCGTCTTGCTACATGGATATTGCATCACTTAATGTGATAACATGTAGTGATAATATTGTGCATCCCTTTACTTTGCTATTTGGGATTATGGGATAAAGTGTTTGGTATACAAGGACTTTAAGTGAATCTGAACCTTATTTGGCCATACAATCAAAATGGTCAAAAATACTGCAATCAATTTGTGGTCATTACACCCTCCCCCAGACAGTCACTGTACAGGGGGATTGGCTTTCTCTTCACTCTGTCACACCGGGAGCTACGGTCACGTGAGTCTGGGCTGTAGTTCTTAGTTGAAGTGACATTAACAAGAATGGACTGCAGGCATGGTGAACTTAAGATGTTACCAATCACAGAGAGCATAGGGCCCCTGAATGGACCACAGTGTAATCATGTTTGTATATGACTGCACAGAGTCATCCTGAATGGTATTGAACTGAGGTCAGCTGTCAGTGCACAGGAAGATCAACATGGTAAACCTCTATGGGGGCTCGACTTTCCAGGTGGCTTCGGTACTAATAAAGCCTCAACGTAGCGAGCAGAAATTCTGTGTCTTGATAGAGACGTCGTCCATTAACCAGCACATTGAAGAAATTCATTATAACTCAGTGCATTCAAGGTTGTTTGCAAGGATTGCTACTATCAGCTAACCCTAGGACATTATGGCTTATCTCCAATAGAGCTGCACTACATAAGTTTTTGTTATCGCTCTATTCGGTGATGCAATATCCATATAGCAAGACGCTTCAATACATCGCAAAATCACTGAGGTCTGACATGTGACTGAGATATAAACGCTGCAATGTAAAGACTCTTTGTGTGGCCTAAGAGTAAGACCGTAGGAACATTTTAGCTGTGAGATCTCTCACTATTTAAAAGGCCCATCACAGTCTCAAAATTTGATGTTCGATGTATAGAGTTTGAAAAATATTTTTAGGCCACCAAAACCCTTGTTCTAAATTTACTTTATTAACCGTATCATAAATATTTTAGCAGACATTTCCAAATTCGTCAATTGGACTTGGTTGTTTGAATAACACACAGGTTGAAGAGAGAGAAAGATGACGCACAGCGAAATTCAGCTTACTTCACCTTATAATCTATGACAAAAAAGTTAAAAATGCAAGTAATTGTGTGACGATGCATATTGTTTATTTAATATTTAATGAACAAGCCAAATGAGTGATTATCTTGGACTGTTTTTTTGGAGGCTTGTTCGTGACAGCGCGATTCCCCCTCAGCTGTCACACATCCTCCGTCATAAGGGACACATTCCTGGTCAGAATTCCCCTGAAAGTGCTGCGTCGGCTGGAGTCAGCAGAGTGTTAAGCCGCACACGCAGTAGGAAGGGGGTACTCTCCCTGTCAGTATCTGATCACTTAAGCCTGGCCCACCTCCAGAGCTCCTCCTAAAGTGAATGAGCTGGCAATTCTGTTCAATCCACTTCAACCTGAAATCTGTGTTTCCTGTGTTTCTCTCCACGGACCAAAGAAAGCTGAAGATACAGTATGTGAAATTTAGCCTGACACAGATGGTCAGCCCCGCAACAACACTTGAGATAACTCTCAAATCTGAGGAGACTCGTTTTGGATGTGATCTTCCAAGTTTTCGAGAGTGTTTCAGTGCAGCACTAACAGAATATCAGTATTTCTTCTAAATAAGTCCATTTGAAAAGTATCAAGTGTAGCATGACTTGAATCTCCGCTTGAGTTATTTTTAGTTGGAAAATCTGTCTTTTATGCATTTTGCAATAGATTCATTCGTTTCATTTGACCTTTATTTGTTTTGTATTGTTTGGACATATATCCCTGCCAGAACATTTTCATTATAAATTGGATGTCCTGTTCACATCTGTGTGGAGTGGAGGACATAAGAGAACTCATATGGACTCTTGTATCTTGCTCTATTTTCAACAAACCAGAACTATTTGTTTGTTTATTTATTTGACTTGGTCGGGACAGTGCATGTTCATGAACACAATTCATGTAAACACGGCATGCTGGTTTGTAGCCACAGTCTAATTTCCATCCATAGTTTTGCTCTCAAACACATATCCCACAGAAACTCCTATTTATAATGCCATAAAATCAACATGTCCCTGATCATTACAGTAACTGGCATCACTCACTGCCATAACAGTCTGGGAAAATCCTCATCTCACTTATCTGTTATCAAGCCAGCAGATCACTGATACATTTCCCACTTACTGGCTACAGATTCACATTTTACACATTAATGTACTGTAGGTACTTACTAATTTATTTTTGTATATCTATATAGGTGAAGTTGTCATTCTTTTACACCTGATTTATTTTTATTCAGATATTATTATTATTCTTTTACCTCCACACTACTCTTACCTGAGCCCAAGCTTTAGCCACTGCCTCATCAGTCCACATAGTCATCTAGGTCGTTGCACGCTCGTGCTGATTTGTTGGGGTCCACCCTGAAAGTGGTCGGCCAATGGGGTTTATCGAGAGGGTGGGGGGTGGGATTTAGGTTTCCTGACAGCTAAGCCTCTTAGCAATGAACATGACCATGGTCCATTTGTCCAAAAAATGTAACATCCTGTTATTTAGTTCTCAAATCCTGAACAACAGTGATATTAATCCCAGCGCAGACTGTCATGTCCTTGAGCAAAACACTTAACCTGACTGTGTGAGTGTGAGTGAGTAGTTGGTGGTGGTTGAAGGGGCAAATGGCGCAAATTAACTGCCTCACTTCCATCAGTTTATTTCTATCATTTTTTTTCATCAGGCAAAACATGAAGAACATTTTCTTATTTTCCAAATTGGCCTGGAAAAAACATCCACCCCAGGGCAACAGTGGCAACAATAGTGGTATAGTCCTACAGTACAATCAATGACAATTCAGTCACTCCTGATCTACAAATGCACTAAACAGTAAACACTGTATTACATTTTATAACCTAATGTAACTAGTCACAGACAAGACTCTGCCTCAGATATTCTACGACTTCTGGCACAAAGCAGTTCCTCGGTACGATTCGCAGGCCGTGCCACCCTATCTGTGTGGAGTTGGCATGTTTTTACCTTATCTGAGAGGGTTTCTTCGTGCTTAATTGTTATTATATTGTACTAATACAGTAGTAGCTTTAATTTGCTTTTGAAAAGCAACTGAATCTTGAAGCTGAAAGTGAAGTAAGCTATCATTTGTAATCTGTTTACTGTCAAAGGTAAAACGCAATAGGATTACAGGCAAAGAGATGTTTTTTTTTACAACCTGAAAAGTCTACATGCTGCCCTTTAAGTTTTAAACTAGACTGAAAACGGACTGTTTATCAATCACAGTGCTTTCATTACAAACCATGGTAATAATGCAACAGCAGTTATTCGGAGTCCATTGGAAGTTGTCGCAGAGACAAACACAAACCTTGCCCTTCTGAGCATCTTTCCCGGGCCTGTTTGTCCTGATGTCTCTGACTGATAGATCCGCTCCACTTTGGTGCAGAACCGTGGGACTAATTCAATTACCTAAACCCGCAAAAGCTCTGGTCCCACAGGAGAGCACAGAGTACTCCTCAGACTGGGAGAGGAGGGGGATTTCACTATTACATCACCAATGCTGCTGCAGATTAGAAGATGGTTCATAACCTTTTGACCTCTTGACCTCCGTCTCTGTGGCCGGTGCCCAGAGGTGCCCCATATATCTTTCTCTGTCACTAATAGGGCTGAAAGAGCAATTACAATCCAATCAGAAATAGATTTATAATGGTTGCTCTCATTTTTTGGTTAATAAATTGTCTTCTGCAAACAACAAAGTATCTCCATGTGGTTTTACAGCAAACCCTTTAGAATATGTGGAAGCATATTCTGACATGCCTCATGTCCAGAATCATTATATAAAAGCAGTCTCTGAGCCTAGAGTAGCTCTAAATCCTTGCATCAGAAAAGGTAATACACCTGTTTATGTGTTGGTACTCAGGTTTATCAGCTCAGTATGAATGCCTCTGGACCTTTGATGCCTCGCGTGTGCTGCCACAGTGCCGTGATGCTAATGAAGTCAGAGCCACAGAGACAGGTCTGCCCTGCCCCTTTCTGCTCCTGTGCTGTTCCAGGAGATCACATGATAAAGGTCCATGAAGAAAGGCTTTCAGGAATGAGGAATGTGTCTCAGATCAGGCCATTTTAAAAGTTAATGCAAGTTCCCAATACACAGCGAGTGACAGTGACTTTGCAGAATATTTCTGAGGTATGAAGCTTCAGTTCTTATTTCCAGTATCATCAGTTTGCAAAGGAACAGCTGCCTCATTAGTGTGTGACCTATAGGCCCTGTACACACCATGCTATATTTAATTGTAGGAGTGAGAAGGAACACGCATTTGTCCAGCAAATGGAGCTGTGCTCTGCGAGAGATTAAACTGCCACTGAGAGCTTACACAGACAGATCTTTGCCAATGTTTTCAAACAAAACTGAGGCAATGGACACAGGTGTTCGTCTAGTGCAAATGAACTATACCACAATCAAATGATTGAGTTTTGTGTCAAATTTCTGTGTTTTGTGTCATTGTTGTATCAACAGCCCGAGAATGAAAGGCCCTTCTTTCAGGGTGCCATACAAGAGGCGTTAATGACCAGTGGCCTTGGCTCGATAGCGATCTCAGACAGTGTTCACTGGAGTGATGAGGGATGTATCCAATGACCTCGAAGTCCCTTTCATTTTCTAAGATAATAAGTTATTAAGCATGCTTATAATCTTATTCTTGTACAGAACTGAGATGGTAGAAATGCCTTTAACCTCTGATTGCAGAAGCACAGTGAGTATGTCATGTATTTGTCTGCATTATCCTTGTTAACTCATGGGAGGTGCAGTGTAGCTGTATGACAGGTGGAACTGTAGAATTCAGAATCCGCCGTTGCATTTTCTTTTGGTCTTGGTACGAGTGCTTGTAATGTGAGCACCTTCTCTAATGAGAGAGCTTTTTGAAGCCTTGTTAATTATTAAATACATTTGGAGAACTATGGACTATGATACATTTGAAGGTGTTTGAAGCTGATAGTCGAGCATTACTCCGTCACACTCCAAAGCAGAAATAATGAGTATTAGCTGGCTGAATGCCCCCAATTAACTAATTACAAGCTTGTGTCAGCAGTAATGAGTTGTGTGGGGTGACGTCGGGAGAGCGCCGAGGCATTTGTGAATCAAAAGCATGACACTCTGCAGAAGTGCTGAGGTCTGCGTTAGCCTGCTCACTCACAGAATGGTTGACTTTTGCTCCACATATATTTTGGATATTTCCGTTGCATCAGTACCATCTTCGACAGTTACAACCTGAGCAGGCCTTGGGGCTTAACACTTCACGCACACCATATGAATTGTGGTGAGCGTTGTGTGGTGGTTAGAGGGGATTTGAGCTGAGTGTGGGGAGTCAATGAATAATGCATGAAATTGTAAAGCGACTTTGAGTGTCTAAAAAAGCGCTATAACTTTAAGACTAATGCATTTCTATTTATATACAGCAAGTGGTTAAAAAAGTCACGGATGGATATTGTGTGAGTTCAGTCGACCTGGTGGCAAGGTAAGACTAGGCGCTCAAGGCATGTGGATGGAGCGTATCTATCGCATTGTGCGCCAGTTGCAAACAGCTTAATGATGAGAATGAGAGCGAGGACATGCAGACTCCACTCAGACTGCTGTGCGGCGGGAGTCATGACCCTCGGACTATTTTAGTTTCACTCCACTGTATTCGCTATTGAGCAGTGCACAATAAGCGCAAGGGCATGCTGATAAAATACAAAAGAGGCAGCCTTGATGCAATTGTTCCTCTGAAAACCATACGTTTACTCACGACCCTGCCGTGTGGCCTTCCCCAGTGTCGCATGCCGCCAGTGCACATACTGTATGTAATGTTTAATATAATAATTCACCTCAAGTTATGATATGAGGTGATTTAGCTGCGTTTTACACTGGATGAACCTGCCCTCACCATGACAACTTTTCTTCTTTCCTCAGTTTTAAGCCCATTGTTAAAAGTGGTGTTCATTAATCTCAATTAAAAACAGAATGCAGTATGGGTTGTCATTGTAATCATTGTACTCAACCTTTACTCTGACTGGATGCCAGTGGTGGGAGTAAAACACACAAACGTCTGCTTATAGAGGGTGAATGGTCTCAATTTATATAGCGCTTTTTCTCCTGCATTAGGCACTCCAAGCGCTTTACATCAGGGAGCCACTCACCCATTCACACTCTCATTCAAATACCAGTGTACGCAGTCATTAGGAGGTCACACTTTGGACTCCCCTGACCTAAAGGCTTGTGAGATATTTTCACAATATGAACTCGAAGCTGCCTGGGTGTTATTTCATCTGATTAGTCAATATACAGAAGGCACATGTACATGGTCAAATCAATAAAATAAACATACTGCTCCTTTTTTCTTACTGAAACAGTGTGTGGAATCTGGGACAGGTGCAGTGTTCGGCTTTTCTACGACTATATCAAAGTGGAGGGTGGGAGAGAAAAACCCCAGAGCAGAAGGCATGTGGTGGTGTTAGCTGCACCTTCAGAGGACTATGGAGAGTCATGCACAAACACCTTTGGAGAAGCTCTGCCCGAGGATCTGTGGTTATAGAGAGAAGAGACAGTGTGAACGTGGATCTTTGTTTCCACTTCCCTCTGCTGTATGGGAAGACATTTTTAAACCAGGGTTGAAAAATACGGGAGTTGTTTCATTTGGGGCAAGCGTGGGAACATGAGGTGGTATTTGGATAGAGAGGATGCTCTTTCACAGTATATCTCGACTTATTTTTTTTTACAAAAGTGTGCATATTTTGTTGACTGAAATGGTAATCACAGTTTTAATGTGAAGAAAATTTCAACTCAAACAAACCACAGATGTTGCTCAAAATAAAGCAGTTTGTTATTTATAAACAGTATTATTTTATTTTATTGGTTTATACATAAATAATGCCGCTTAAGAGTACCAGTAGTTGTTCATACAAATTGAGCTACATTACATTTCATGTTTATTGCAGCTTGTGTGGTATTTTAGGATATGATGATGCACTTTTAGAGCAAAAAGTTTACTGTCATTTCTATGCCTGAGAGTTGACAGTATCGTTAGAGTCAACAATATCGTTTATCGCAATACTTTCCTGCCTCAATATATCAACCTTCGAATTTGTTATCGTGACAGGCCTACATGTAAGTACAGGGGCCTTACAGTGCAAGATTTAATCAAGGCGTACAAAGTCTAGCAGAAGTGTAAAACATACAGATGTACGTGTAACAAAGGCGTACACAAGGTGTAACAAAGGTGTACGTAGTGTGACTCACTTTATATTACAGTCCACACTGATATGTAGTTACACATTAGGTATGGTGTATTTGCATTAGGTATGCTCTTATTTTCCCAGAGACCGTCCTCACTCCTCCCCGTTTGCTACAATGACCACGTTCGAGGGGGAAATAATGGTGAATTTACAGACTCCTCCTACCCAGCTCTGACGTAGCATGTTCCTAAAAAGGGCAGAAGGGCGGGATCTTCACTGTCGACTCGGACCTCGCCAGGCACGTAGTTCAGTCGTAGCTGCGCCCACGCCATTAGCTCTAATGCAAACGACCTGTCAATTAAAATCCGGCCCTCATTAGTATACGAGATTTCTAAAATGTACCTTACGCTTGGTTTCTTCAATTGTAACTAACCCAGCATTATCACAGGAGGAATATCTAGAGCGTAGCAAGTTTAAGAAAATTAGAAACTAGGCTTTAAAGTTGTTTTTAGAAGTACTACAGCAATGGAGGACTAATGGTGGCCCCTAGTGTTGTTGTCACAAAGCAGAGCAGCCAGCAGCCATTGGTACAGACCATAGCGTCTCACTTTAGATTACAGCCCGTGCTTTAGATTACAGCCGCTGCTTATGTGCAGTTTCACATTAGGAACAGTGTATTTGCACGTTAGTTATGCGGCCATTTTCCTCAATTTATGAAACTTCATAAAGCTGGCACATCTATAGCAATATGACGGCCAAAACACCTGAAACTGCACATTGTACACCTTTGTTACACTTTACACTTTCATTTGTAATTAGCTGTACTTACATGTGTAATTATTAATGCTCGGTCCCTGTACCGCATATGCAACTCATGAGCTGCAGCCTAGTGCTGGAGGTGGGTGATATCATCATATTATGAAGTCTATGGGCTTCTTTTACGCATAGTCACTTTATGTTAACTTTAAGTGGTCGTTCAACACAGCTATTGCCTCTACTGAGAGATCGCACCATATTGTCTCTCACTCGGAGTAAGTAAATGGGCTGTATCTTTGTTTCTTTGTTGTTTTACAGAGCTCAATTGCATTAGACATAAAAGCACTGAATCGCAGAACCATGAGCTCTCCAGATTGACAGAACATCACAGGGAAAGATTCGATTTCGTGTGGTCATAATCGCCCACCCATACGCTGACACCTTTCTCCGCCTTTTACAACGTTCGCCCTGACCTCCTTCCGCGCGCTTCATTGCACCGTACTTCAAATCCAGCACCTCTGCACTATGTAAGCCCCACCGCTCCAAACAAGGTCTCTCTCATTCTATTTCTGCAGCTTCTGCCTCTCAATTTCCAGGCCAGAAACGCATCTCTTTATCTGCTCGCACCACGGATCACGATGTCATCTGCGCATATCCACAGAGATTCCTGCCTGACCTCTTCTGACTGTCAGCCTGTCCATCACAGAGCAAAAAATGAAGAGCGAGGGTGCAGAGTTTTTTTGTAGCTCTGCGAAAGGTCCGGGAAATACTACATGGAGACAGAATTCATTGCAAAATACTGCTAAAAATGGCAGCACTCCAATTATTGTGATTACGATGTCTGTTATGTGTCTGCCACTGTGAACAAGCACTAACAGATCACTCCTGTGTGCTTGTGCAGGTGTGTACTACGTTAAACAGCAACATGGTGGCGCTCTCCCTGAAGATCTGCGTTCGCCAGTGCAACGTGGTGAAGACCATGCAGTTCGAACCCTCCACGCCTGTGTATGACGCCTGTAGGATCATTCGAGAGAGAGTCCCCGAAGCACAGTCTGGACAAGGTTAGTGAAACGCTAAATAGAATGAGACGAATGACTTGTAATACCTGCGTTTTAATTCTTATCTGTGCTAGCTTCAGATTATGGCCTGTTCCTGTCGGACGATGATCCCAGAAAAGGAATTTGGCTGGAATCGGGGAGAACCTTGGATTATTACATGCTTCGGAATGGAGTAAGCTCTTGAGTTTTCCCTCTATACAATCCTCTTTTTTGACACAAAACGTACATTAAAAAACTTGCACATAGCATGGTATTTTTCAAAAGAGAAACAACTTTGACAAAAGAACTCATCATAACGAATAGTGCATTGTGTCGCCTCAAAAACTCAGCAGTCCCAGAGTGTGTGTGTGTATTGTCCTTCCCATGCATCTATCTCACGATTAAAGGAATAGGCCACCATTTTTACATACTGAGATATGTTCTTACCTCACTTTAGACGTGTTAATATATCCCCGTCTGGTCTTTGTCCGTGCGCTCTGCCAGGCAAACGGAGCACATACGCAGCCTCTCCCACATGTCACATAGCTCCAAAAAAGCTCACGATAGAAGCTACCAAGCTCTTCCACGTGTTCCCTATTTAAATAAAGTTACGTGAAGTGTTTTCATGCGAAGTATATTTACACAGAAATGTAGCATGTCGATTTTATAAGCAAATAAAAAGGGGGACTATATTGTGAGGCGCAATGATACGAGGAGTAAAACGTCCGCGCAGTAACTCCTAAAGGTTATTGACGGAAGTGAGCGGGAGAAGTCTTTAAGAGTTACTGCGCGGACGTTTTACTCCTCGTATCATTACGCCTCACAATATAGTCCCCCTTTTTATTTGCTTATAAAATCGACATGCTACATTTCTGTGTAAATATACTTCGCATGAAAACACTTCACGTAACTTTATTTAAATAGGGAACACGTGGAAGAGCTTGGTAGCTTCTATCGTGAGCTTTTTTGGAGCTATATGACATGTGGGAGAGGCTGCGTATGTGCTCCGTTTGCCTGGCAGAGCGCACGGACAAAGACCAGACTGGGATATATTAACACGTCTAAAGTGAGGTAAGAGCATATCTCAGTATGTAAAAACGGTGACCTATTCCTTTAAAGATAAGGATGTTTTCGGAATATAAACTCATCTTTATGAAGGCAGATGAAAATAGTATCAATGAGTCATAGCAGCATTGAAAAACAAGTAACTTTTTGGTGTACAAAAATTGCTGTTTTGGGGCAAAAAGGGGATTATTTTTTAAATGGTTCCAGAGGCTCAATTCTAATGCCTGTTGTTTTATGATATTGAGATGCATTCAGACACAGAGGATTTCGTGATTGTTCTTTTTCATATTCAATATTCTTTCATGATTTCTTTCATAAACAGGATGCTTTAAAATGAGTTTTTTTTTATCATCTGATTTTGTTAATCTGGTGCATGGTTTTGTTCCTGACTTTCAAAAGTGTTCACAGAGCAGTTTTTCTGACATAATCTTCTCTGAATACACTCCCTAGAGCTGAGACAGTGGCACCAAATACATATCACAATCTTTTTGACAATTTGACAATTAATCACTCTGGATTTGGTGGTAAAGCCGCAGTGCTGCGTCTTCCTTGTGCCCAGGATGTTTTGGAGTACAAGAAGAAGCAGCGGCCTCAGAAGATCAAAATGCTGGATGGCGCGGTGAAGACTATTATGGTGGACGACTCTAAAACAGTTGGAGAGCTGCTTGTCACCATCTGCAGTAGAATAGGTATTTGGTTCACATATGTGCTGAGGCCTTGGCCATTCACTCAAATGATAGTAACCAGTCACTTAGATACACCTACTCGAACAGTTCTGTACGTCTGAATGAGTAAATATTGCCTTTTCATCTAAGCAAAGAGATCCATCCTGACTGGAAACCTTCTTTCTCTCAGGAATCACCAACTATGAGGAGTACTCGCTTATTCAAGAAACGACTGAGGAGAAGAAGGAAGACGGCACAGGGACCCTGAAGAAAGAGCGGACACTGCTTCGCGATGAACGCAAGATGGAGAAGCTCAAGGCCAAGCTGCACACAGATGATGACTGTGAGTGTCAACCTTTTACACTCCGTACTTGCCTTTCTGTATGTGACTCTAGAAAAACACACTGTGCAAACTTTGTTAACTCAATTTGCCTTAGTGCATGATGGCAGGAGAATACTGAATGATTAATTTGTGAGACTCACCACAACAGATGTGTTTTGTTGGATATGTTACACTATTATGCCAGCATACACACTGGCCATTAGATTGAGTGAGATCTGTGTTCCCTGAAGCTCAATAAAATGCGTGTATTTTCAGTAAACTGGCTGGACCACAGCCGAACGTTCCGTGAGCAGGGAGTAGAGGAGAGTGAGACTCTGCTGCTCAGGAGGAAGTTCTTCTACTCCGACCAGAACGTGGACTCCAGGGACCCAGTGCAGCTCAACCTGCTCTACGTCCAGGTAATGTCAAATAAAGAAGATGAATGAATGAATGTCACTGCACTCCACTCATGCGACATGTCCACAGTTAGCGCTCTTGTCTCACAGCAAGACAGGGTTCAATCCAAGGCCTTTCTATATGTAATTTGCATGTTCCCTGACCACAATTAACACCACTACCCATGAGGTTGGATGATATAGTTGGACAATGTTCAAGGTTCAAGGTTCAAGGTTACTTTGTTTGTGCCCGTAGCTAGATTTGATTTATCTTGATATCACTCACTTTACAGCAGCAGGACTGTAAGGTTATCAACGAAAGAAAGACTTAGGTACTGGCTGTAAATTGATGAGTGTTCAGTTTCGTCAGAGCTGTACCGTTCCTGTTGTAATTCCTTTGGCATCATTCATTGTTTGTGTCTAAGACCTGCTGAGCCGCAGCTTTTTAAAATGACCAGCAAATCTCCCAGGTTTCTGTTTAAAACACACTTTCCTAGAAAAAGCATGACATCATGGATTTGAACTTCCGGCCCCCTCTCTCAAAACTCCTCTTTTGTTTTCTTTCCCTCTCTTTTCCTCCTTTGGCCTTGTTCTAGTCTGACATAATCAGGGCTGCACCCCACCCTTGACACAGACACATGGTGCATATCATTCTCTCCAGCGCTGGAGTTTCCTCTCTCCAAAACAACCCCCCTCTGCTTCCCCAGCCTCGGTGGGCCTGTTCCAAGTGCCCGAGTACTCTGAGATAATGTGTAAAAAATGTGACTGTCGGCATTTGAGGGAGGGGCAACGTCGGAAATAGTTATGAATGACTTGAAATTGTGCTCGTCTCCTCTCTATCTCTATGAACAGCCACTCCCACTCGCTGTTGCTGGGCATTACATCCCCATGTTGCTGTCTTGTTCATGCTCACTCTGCACTAAAAGTAGATACTGTTGGTTTTTAATGGTTATCTTTCTGAGTTTCACAGTTCAGTTCTGTTTCAGTCCTATTGTAATTATACGATGACAAAAACAAGGACTGAACAATTTTTTTATCTTAAATGTTAACATGTTATATAAAAACATAAACATAAATTACCTGTTGTTTTACAGCTCTGTTGATGTACAGGATGTGTCTTGCTGTTATAATTTGTGCCAGATTTACACGTTTGACGTTGTTGTTGTTGTTGTTGTTGCTAATAATTATACAAGTATTGCAGAACACTATGGGAAACCTTACAGCTCGTATTAACCTAACCGAAGGCCTTGTTATTTCAACTTGATTCAAAAGTCATTAAACTGATTTTCCTTTTTCTTTTTTAATGATTATTTTCATGATCATATACAAACATCAACTGGTTTTATTCTGCTGATCTAGATTAAGAGAAAATAGGCTTCTATTCTCGCTCAAGGTAGTGGTGAGATATTACCATATAAAAATCAATAACTCAAGGCCTCTGACACTGTCCCGTTTATGGCTCTTTAGACCCAGCAATAACTGTGCTTTATCTGATTTTTGGGAATGTGCATTGTAGTTTTTCCTATTATCTAGGCTTGCTGTATGTTAATATGTCTTTAATGAATAATATGTTCAGTTTCCCTTCTTTGGAAGACAAACAGACACCTTGTTAAGTTCATGCGTATATTAAAATCAATTAAAAGTGATTACATGTGTTATCGTTTAATATATTATATTATATTAATATTTTTTACTTTTTAACTAGCCCTATGGCGCATCTTCTGTATATGTGAGAGAGAGAGCCCTAAAAATAATTGTTCAGTTCTCATTGTCAGTCCCTGATCCACTGGAGAGCAGAGTGTGACTCTCCTCCTCCTGTGAACAGCCTGTGGGTGTGGTGCTTGTAGTGTTACACTGTTAGCAGCAGCTGTTTCAGCGAGCTGCAGCTCATTGGCTAATGCTACAGCATCTGCAGCAGCACTCATGCACTGAGGCTGTGGATCGAGCCAACAAAGCCCCTCTCCACAGAATATAGACCAGCTGAGCAGTGAAGCGCAAATCACTTTTCACTGGTGCTAATCAGCCGTGAACCTTCACAATCTTAGAGATGGTTGGGTAAAATAAGTCAGTGCAAACAGAACTGTCAATTCCCTTTTTGTGATTTTATTTGTAGAAAAAAGGACATCTATATACTGCACCCTCCATATTGTCGTGCATTTGATTATTTATATATTAATTTCAGCGCTCGATTGGCCTCCAGTTGTCATTGAAAAACACCCAGGGTCATCACATTTTCTCTCCGTTTCCCACAGCTCTGTCTCATTCTCCTCCTCTCCTCAGGCCCGGGACGACATACTGAACGGCTCACACCCGGTCTCCTTCGACAAGGCCTGTGAGTTCGCGGGGATCCAGGCTCAGGTGCAGTTTGGACCCCACATGGAGCACAAACACAAGCCGGGATTTCTGGAGTGAGTATCACACATGTTCCCTTCTGTCCTCTCCTCTGTCTCCCTAACGTCACAGTGTTTGGTTAAGAGCTCAGTGTGAAGAGCATTCATCCATACTTCAGATGTGGTTAGTGAGTGTGTGATCAGTGATAGAATCAAACATCTGACCTTCTGGATGCAAGAAATCGGCACTATCTACATCCGTCCTGACTCCCTCTGTTCTTCTACAAATCTCTCTCTGTCCTCTCTCATCTGGGAATGTCATGTGTCTCCACAGCCTCAAGGAGTTCCTGCCCAAGGAATACATCAAGCAGCGAGGGGCAGAGAAGAAAATATTCCAAGTATGTGTAAAATATTTTGTGCATTAGCTGAAACCGCTTATTTCTTACAGGCAATTTTCACCATGTAATTGTGATCCCACTGCTCCCTTCACCAGGACCATAAGTCATGTGGAGAGATGACCGAGATCGAGGCCAAAGTCAAGTACGTGAAGTTGGCCAGGTCCCTTCCCACATATGGAGTCTCCTTCTTCCTGGTTAAAGTAAGTAAACAAGTCAACATAACATTTGTCATCAATAAGACTATTAGTACTACTCATAAAAGCTTTTTTGTACTATTGTGAGCTATGAACAGTGCAGATTTTGTATGAAAGACAAGCCTTTTTTGTTAATCTATTCTGACTTGATGATTAAGTGTGGTGTGTATGTGGTGACAGGAAAAGATGAAGGGTAAAAATAAGCTGGTGCCACGGCTCCTGGGCATCACCAAAGAGTCTGTGCTGAGGGTGGACGAGAAGACGAAGGAGGTGGTGCAGGACTGGCCCCTAACCACGGTCAAGAGATGGGCTGCTTCTCCCAAAAGCTTCACACTGGTAACAAGTCTTTCTACATCTCTACTTAGTTTGATTTCTTATGTTTCCATTTTTTCTACAAATGCAACTGTGAAATTTCTGTAGGCTTTTTCTTTCTTGTAGTTCAAAGCTTCACAAGAGGCCTATCTAAACTCTAAACTTTCTAAACTCGATCAGCCCAGTCCGGACGATGATATTTGCCTCAGCCTCTGTGTTCTACATTGTGCAGGATTTTGGAGAATACCAGGAGAGCTACTACTCGGTGCAGACCACGGAGGGAGAGCAGATTTCTCAGCTCATCGCAGGCTACATCGACATCATCTTGAAAAAGGCAAGTGCCCTCCTCTGGCCACACACGCTTTTCACATGACTGAAAATTCAAGGTTAAGAATGTTCCCGGAAAGGGCACATACAGCAGTGGTTCAGACTCAAAAGTGGGTCATGGGACTATTTTCAGTGCATCGCGAGCCGTTGACAAATAGTTTTGTTAAAACTTTTAGATTGCAGATTTTGATAAGGTGACGTAAGACTCATATTGCAAGAAGCCAACACATTATTTATTTATCTTTATTAGAATGTAGAGTCGAAATGTCAAATTGTCAGATCATTGCACTGACAAAATGAATACAAGCTGATAAATGTGCTGTAATGAAAATAGGTCTGACCAAAATGCCTTTATATTCTATAAAGATGTAGGATCACAAACAAACTGGCTCTGTTTGGCTCTTTGCAGTTTGCTTCTCGTCCATTGTTGTCTTTCTGTCCACAGAAGCAGAGCAAGGATCGTTTTGGTCTGGAAGGAGACGAAGAGGCCACCATGCTTGAAGAATCAGTTTCTCCGAAAAAGTAAGATTTGTGTGGTCTCTATTTAACATTGACACATTTATAAAGACATGTTGTTATGGTGGATCTTTAACTCAAGAGTTCAGTATAGGTTGCTCGGTTTTGTCCAGGCTGTTGTAACATTATGTTGTGTCTTGCAGGTCGACTATCTTGCAGCAGCAGTTTAACCGTGTTGGGCGAGTGGAGCACGGCTCAGTGGCACTGCCTGGTATCATTGGTTCAGGCTCTATGGGGGGGTCTGACACTTACAGTATGGGCTCTCTGCCCTCAGCCCAGCAGCAGGTCAGCTCTGGGCAGCTGCACCGCGGGCACATGCCCCCGCTGGTAAGGACAGCACAGTTCAGTCTGTGTAGCTATTGCGCATTTACACAATAATCACTGACATACCATACTGTTAAGTTCAAGTAACCTGTTATAGGGAGTGCCTGTGTAAATAAGGTAAACGGTAAATAATTTTCTTCAATGTAAAAGAAACCACTAAAACACATTTGTGAAGTACTGTCTGGCAGCAAGGCCCCCTAGTGTTCTACTGTGGTATCGTCACTTCAGCACTTGAGTTCGATGCAGGGTCACTGCTCTGCTCACTGGCTGACCGGATTGTTCCACAGCCATATTCACCAATGTACCTGTATGTTTTGTCAGAGTCAGGCGCAGCAGGCCTTGATGGGGACTATAAGCAGCAGTCTGCGAGCCGTGCAGCAGGCTCAGGGCGAACTGGGGCACATGGATCCCCTGCCTCCTCTGGGGCACGACCTGGTGAGCTCTCTCTGCTTAATCAATCACATCCCCTTGCTGTAATGCAGTTTAGTTCATTTGCATTTAAGTTCTGATGTAAACATTTTGGCAATGTTGTGATATTTCAATATGAACAATAACATAATATTGTATTATGGATTTGTACAATATAGTGTAAAAGTGGGCAAAATGTATAGTAACCTTTATGAACTTCTTTTGGTCCATAGACTCCTCACATGGACCAACATTTACTCATTTGCTCATCCAAGAAATTCCTTTATGCACTTTAACAGCGTATCAGAAGTATGTGGTATTATAGCACAAAACCCCTTTACTTTTGCTCTGAAGGCTTCCAGGGTTTGGGTCCAGAACAAAGTGGATGAGTCCAAACATGAGATCCACTCCCAGGTTGATGCCATTACGGCTGGGACAGCGTCTGTGGTCAACCTCACTGCAGGTACTTGTAGGACACAAATACATTGTCCTCAAAACTGTTTCACACATTATAAAATAAAGTCATAAAGGATATATATTAATGTCACACTGACTATGTTGTTGGTGCAGAATCTAAAACAATGTGGTCATTTTAAACATCGAATAGATAATACATTTTTGTTTTACTCATATTTTCAAAACTACAGCTTAATTTTTTAACAGAAATATCATAATTGTCACAAATAATTGTTATAAATCTACACCTCAAACAGGTGAGCCCTCAGATACAGACTACACTGCAGTGGGCTGTGCCATCACCACCATCTCCTCTAACCTGAGCGAGATGTCCAGAGGTGTGCGTCTGTTGGCTGCTCTGATGGATGAGCCGGTCGGCACTGGCCACAAGCTGATGGCTGCTGCGCGTATGTTGTCAGGCGCTGTATCTGACCTGCTGCGGTCTGTGGAGCCCGCCGCTGCTCAGGTGAGACCTCACAATACGACTTAGGCACAGTTCACAGATTCTCTTTAAAAGCTTTTCCAAACCCATTACTAGATTAAACAGATGTTAATAGCAAAAGATTTCTACTACCACTTAGTACTTTCATTATGCCAACAATTACACTTTGAGTCGCACAAACCTATGGTTCAGTACACATTTTTAATTGGAACAAGCAAATAATTGTATCTGCAAAAGCTGCAGCTATTTAGACCATCTCTCTGCTACTCTCTCATGAAACCAGCATTTACTGTGAATAGTGCCAATGCTCTGCAAATAATTTAATTTCTTTGTTGATAAGATTGCTTTCCATTCTTTAAAAATCACACTTTGTGAGGCAAAATGCTATTAAAAACGATGACCCTGTCAATAGCACTACGGAACACGTTCTAAATGACTATCCATAAGTGCTGCTGATGTTGAGCTGAATGTGGTGTCGTAGTGAAGCTTAAGAAGAATACATTGAAGAATACTTCCTGGACGAATGAGAGCCTGCACAAACTGAATGTGGTGTGTTTTCAGCCCAGACAGAACGTCCTGACAGCAGCGGGAAGCATTGGCCAGGCCAGTGGAGACCTGCTCCGGCACATGGGGGAGGGAGAGACCGACGACAAGTTCCAGGTAATCCACTCTTTTCTCAGCGTTTAACTGTTAGAAGATGCTCCATGTCTTGAGTTTGTGGATATGTGGATATGTGTAAATGTGGATATACGTAAATGTGGATATGTGTGTATGTGGATATGTAGATATGTGAGACAGAGCTAGCATTATGTTTCCGAGCCTAAATAAAGGTGTGGGTGCACAGTTTAAACCTCCCTTAAATCCACCCAGATCAGTGATCAGTGCATGTTTGAATGCACTGATCTGAAATATATCTTTTTTTTTAAACTATCCACAGCTGTCAGTGAGCTACAGCAAGGCAAGGCAAGGCAAGTTTATTTGTAGAGCACAATTCATACACAAGGCAATTCAAAGTGCTTCACAGTTGCATAAATACAAGAAAACAAATAGAATCAATAAAAAAACATCAACATAAAATTAATCAATTACAGTAAAAGGCGAGAGTGCAGATAAAATACTTTCAGTCATATGCATGGGCAAAAGCGTTACCTTTCAGCCCTTCAAATATCCACTTACATATTTTGTCATTCCGTTCTCACAACCTTCACAGCACCTTGCACCTCCCAAGTGCTAATCCCTGGAGGAGAGACGTACAGTGTGTTCTACTGACATTATTTTCCATGTGACCTTGAGCTAATTCTGTACTCATGCATGTCTATGGCTATGACTATTAATATTCCCCCATAGGCAACACTTTTACCTTGTGCCGTTACTGTTCAGGTGAGATTACACACAGAATCCTGAATGGAAATGAAATAAACCTCTCTTTTTTCATGATTATTAGCTCTCCTGTGGCAGATGTGTGCAGCTGTTCAGAGAAATGATGGACTTTGCATCATGTGTTGCAGGACACTCTGATGAATCTGGCCAAAGCGGTGGCCAACGCGGCGGCCATGTTGGTGCTGAAGGCCAAGAACGTGGCTCAGGTGGCGGAGGACACATTGCTGCAGAACAGAGTGATCACTGCTGCCACTCAGTGCGCCCTGTCCACCTCACAGCTGGTGGCCTGCACTAAGGTACCACTGCTATTTACATCTAAGACCAACCAGCTGCAGCCAGACCAAACCAGAGCTATAGTGGTAGCATAGTTTTGAATACACTTAATTAGGGATGGGACTTATGGCTCTAAAGAAAGTAGCCTATCCACCTTATTCCGGAGGCTCGCGTGGGCGCCGCCATGAATATTGCCCGCCCCACATGTCGGTGCAAATGAACATTGAACATTTTACACAAATCAATCGACTAAACATCAGATTTGAGCGGAGAATATTTTCACTCGTTCTCTGTTTAAATGAACGGGCTTCGCGCTCGACCGGAAGTGTCTGGACAACGGAAGTGCCGAGACAAAGCAAAAAGAGGCAAAAGTGGGCGGGGCGGAATAAGGTGAATAAAAGAGCCGTACTAATCTAGTCTGATTTATTCACAGTAAGCTTGAACATAATACTGACAAATTATTATCAGTGCAATATTATGTGATACATCTGATTGAGCTTTACACATTATTTCGCGAACACAGCCTAAATTGTGCAGTTTTAATTGTTCAGTTTTAATTATGATTCTATGATTTGTTTGTCTTCATTGTTTGTAAATTCTGAATTGTTAGTTCATTCCCAACTTCACACATTTGTATCCCAATTCTTTTCAAGGAGTTTATTCGTATATTTTACAACTTTCAGGGTCACGTTTTCAGGATCACTGCCACAATGCAAACAATGTGCAAATTAGTTAAAAAGGACTCAAAAAAGACAAAATGATAAAAAAAAAAAAACAGATATAAGCCCTTTAACTACTGTGATAATATTGTTCATGCAAAACTCAAGACAGTTATTGAAAACTGCAGTGTTTTCTCTTGCCGTGCACCCCACTCCATGTGGATGAGTTTGCAAGCACATTTCACAATTTGCAAGAGGCAACGCAGCACGGTTATGCTTAAAACATGCTGGTTTTCAGCATTTCCAGGTGTATGTCTCTAAAAATAGTTCATAATACTCTGCAGACTGGTCTCTTTTTTTTACCATAAAGGTCTACGGATGTAATGTACTGTAAGGGGACGATATGGATTTAACTCAACTAGTTAGAAGCATTTCTGTCAAAAGCCCAAGGCTTAAAATCTGCTGTCACTCTGTCGCTGGTGTGCAGGTGGTGAGCCCGACCATCAGCTCCCCGGTGTGCCAGGAGCAGCTGGTGGAGGCGGGTAAACTAGTGGAGCGATCTGTGGAGACCTGTGTGAAATGGTGCCGTTCGGCCAGCGACGACTCAGAGCTGCTGAAGCAGGTGGGAGGGGCGGCCGCGGTGGTGAGCCAGGCCCTCAGCGACCTCCTCCAGCACGTGCGCCACTACGCCAGCTGTGGAGAGCCCATTGGCCGCTACGACCAGGCCACCGATACCATCATGAACGTGACAGAGAACATCTTCACTTCCATGGGGGATGCAGGTGAGCATCAAGCCTGAAACAAACATAAGGCTTCTGATTTACTTCAGTTTGTTCACAACTTGCGAGATTTGATGTCTAAATGTCTGGATCTGTTTCTTAATGAAGACTGCTGACTTGAAAATGTAATGGCTTCTTTTGAAACTTTGATCAATGGGACACTGGGGCATTCTGTGTATTTTTCCAGGGGAGATGGTACGTCAGGCCAGAGTTCTTGCCCAAGCTACTTCTGATTTGGTGAATGCTATGAGATCAGATGCAGAGGCCGAGGTCGACGTAGACAACTCCAAAAAACTACTGGCTGCAGCCAAACTGTTGGCAGATGCTACGGCTCGGATGGTAGAGGCTGCCAAGGTAAAAGAATTTATTAAGTACCATGTTCATTTGCAGTACACGAGACTGATTCCGGATTAGGGATAATTGCCTATGTCAGGATTCATGTACATAACCCTCATAATGATGACTTAGACAGAAGGTGTTTATTTGGTTCTAACAAGCCTTTTAATGGGCTAAGCCAGTGCTTAATTTGATTCCCCGTTTAGGAGAATTCTTTCCCCCACCTTTCAGTTTTTCAGGGTTAATGATCCGGGATCTATTTTGGAGGATCAATTTGGTGGTCTGTAAGCAACTGTTTCCTCGAATCCATCACATCAGTCCAATAGTGTTCCTGAAACTATTCATTTACAAATAAAGCACTGCTCCCAAAGATGCAGCAATGTTGATAGAGTATGATGAAACAAAAATCTCAACTTGGCCAAAAAATTAAATCTGCTGGGGGCCTAACCCTAACCCTAACAATAGTATATGGATTATTTCCGATTCACAGCAGAATTTGGGGCTCAAATGCTTAGTGTGGAATATCAGCTCCAGGGCTCGCTGCTTGTTAGACGCTTCTCACCCGTGACACTCCTTTCACCCCGTTACTGTGATTGTACCCTCAGGGAGCGGCCGCGTACCCGGAGAATGAGGAACAGCAGCAGAGGCTCCGTGAGGCTGCGGAGGGTCTGCGCGTGGCCACCAACGCTGCAGCTCAGAACGCCATCAAGAAAAAGCTGGTCAACAGGCTGGAGGTGAGCAAGTCTATTTGCAATTTGAAATTATTTTGTTCCGGGATACAGCCGTGTTCATTATCTACAATAAACACTGTTGATGAGGTAACAATATGTTTTTCAATAATTACAATTATTACATTTTGAAATAATAATAAACAAAAGCTGTCCATTATTAGTGTGTATAATTCCATCGCTGGTGATTTTTGTGGTTGAAGTAAAATTACTTGCATTTGTATCATTTGACCAGGTGGCAGCGAAGCAGGCTGCCGCTGTGGCCACTCAGACCATCGCCGCTGCCCAGAATGCTGCTGTGTCCAACAAAAACACTGCTCTGCACCAGCAGCTTGTGCACAGCTGCAAGGTACACGTTTACACACTCAGCCGTGTTGCATACATCAGCTTATTTCAAAGGTAGTATGTGTGGTGAGTTCATTGGTAATTTTACAATTATCATTTAACTACCAATTTTACAATATTATTACAACATGTCTTTATGGATTACTTGTAATGGATGAGAAATATCTAAAGTAAAGTCAGCCATTAAAGAATGTTGGCATTGATTTTAGTGCAAGGCTACTGACACTATATTTATCCATTCAGATTACAATATTTGCTTAATTAGAATTGTCCCACTGTCCATCTCATTTACCTACGTCAGCCCTATAGAATGGTGTGGTGTTGTGTGAAGCTATTGCTGTTTCACAGCCATTTCAGTGGTGTTAAATGAAACTGTTCCTGTGCTCTATTGAAGGTAGTGGCAGACAGTATCCCTCAGTTAGTCCAGGGAATGCGGAGCAGCCATGCCCAGCCGGAGGAGCTCGGGGCTCAGCTCACTCTCATTATGGCCAGCCAGACTTTCTTACAGGTGAGGCACAGTGCAGTCAACTGCCAAGCTAAATGTTTACTCAACACCTAAGAACTATTCACTTTGTCATGGTCTCCCAGCCCGCGAGCAGAATGGTGGCCTCTGCAAAGTCTGCTGTTCCGACCGTAGCTGACCAAGCGGCCGGGATGCAACTGGGACAGTGTGCCAAGAATCTGGCAACGTGCCTGGCTGAACTGAGGACAGCGACACAGAAGGTAGCACCCGCACTTGCCCAGGGGGGCAGGTGTCTGTCAGCATGAAATCACAGTTTCAACAATGATAATCATCCTCACAACCCCAGACCCATATCATTCACACACCAGTGGCACTTTTTCAATAGCACAATGGCCTCATACACTTGTAGAAGTGAGTATCAAGCTTCGGAGTGTGAAATATAATATTGTGTCCATAGGCCTATGAAGCCTGTGGCCCCCTGGAAATCGACTCGGCTCTCAAAACTGTGCAGACACTGAAGAGTGAACTCCAGGATGCCAAAATGTCTGTCATTGAAGCTCAGCTTAAACCTCTGCCCGGGGAAACGGTCAGTGTTATTCAGCACATGTGTCCCTTCTTTTTGGTCAACAGTCTGAACGTCTTTCTCCTCTGATCTTGTTAAAGCTGGAGAAATGTGCTCAGGATCTGGGCAGCACTTCTAAAACTGTGGGATCTTCTATGGCGCAGCTATTGACGTGTGCTGCTCAGGGCAACGAACACTACACAGGTCTGTCATGTGTCATTGATGGGCTGTTGAAATGTTATTTATACACTGTATGTTTATTTGCTGCAATCTTAAGCTGATTAAAAGTCATTTCTTGTCTGCTGTAATGTAGATGAGTCGTTTTTCATATTAAATTAAGCTGCGCTAAATGTCTTGTTCTTCATAAGGAGTGGCTGCCAGAGAAACGGCACAGGCCCTGAGGATCCTAGCCCAGGCAGCCCGGGGGGTGGCAGCCAGCACCCCGGAGCCCCAGGCAGCTGCTGCTATGCTGGACTCAGCACAGTGTGTGATGGAGGGCTCAGCAATGCTTATCCACGAGGCCCATCAGGCTCTGGTGCATCCGGGAGATGCAGAGAGTCAGCAGAGGCTGGCACAAGTAAGACTCCAGCGAGCTCTGGTTAAAAATACTTTGATTTATTATCACTACCATCTTTCTTCCAATGAATCCATTTCACAACTTTCAGTAGATATTTATAAATCATGTACTTTTTGTCCAGAGGACAGTAGTTTGTCCTCAGTTTTGCTCAGGGTCATTGCTTTGCTTTGTGATCACTGTGTTTTGTTTTAGGTGGCTAAAGCAGTGTCCCACTCACTCAACAACTGTGTGAACTGCCTGCCGGGACAGAAGGATGTGGACATGGCCCTGAGGAGCATCGGAGAGGCCAGTAAGAAGCTGCTGGTGGATGTGGTGAGTTTATCATTTCCAGCACTTTGTTGCAGCTGGTTTATCTTGTTGGTTGATTGTATAATCCCTTGTATCTGTATAAGATAAACAGTTGCTCTAGCAGATGTATTTGTTGTTCAGCTCCCTCCCTGCAGTAAGACATTCCAGTCAGCTCAGAGTGAGCTGAACCACTCAGCAGCTGAATTTAACCACTCGGCTGGAGAGGTGGTCCACTCCTCCAGAGGCACCAGCAGTCAGCTCGCTGCCGCCTCGGGCAAGTTCAGTAACGACTTTGACGACTTCCTGGATGCTGGCATCGAAATGGCAGGTCACACCCAGGTATGCTATTGTCGATATGGTCTCTCAAGGTTGTACACTAAAAATGGACACTCTTAGTAGTTTACATTTTTCTGTCTCATTTAGAGCAAAGACGACCAGATCCAAGTTATTGGGAATCTGAAGAATATCTCTATGGCGTCCAGTAAACTGCTGCTGGCCGCCAAGTCTCTGTCTGTGGATCCAGGGGCAGCAAATGCCAAGAATCTCCTCGCTGTGGCAGCAAGGTCAGGAGAATGCCATCATGATAACAGCTACCTATTCTCTGCACTACTGAATTTATTCGGTTTCAGTCACTACTTTTACCCAGCAAGTAAATAACTTTGTAGCCTCTTTGAAGTAAAACAGGACCATCAACTAGACAGCCAATGTTACCAAAGGTGAACAGCGTTCTGCAGGCGAGGCCGCTCACATGTAAAGATGTTGTGTGTTGCAGGGCAGTGACAGAGAGCATTAATCAGCTCATCACACTGTGTACGCAGCAGGCAGCGGGACAGAAGGAGTGTGACAACGCCCTCCGCGAGCTCGAGGTAACACTGTGCTCTTCATTGTCCTATGCCAGAGAGGGCAGTTGCTGTGTATGAGCTTGTATGCTGTTTTTTCTGTTCAAGTCAAAGTTACATTACATAGTTTATAAAGATGATGTTTTTATTTGATGACACTCATAACAAACTGGACCAGTCTTTATTGTTCTCTTCTGTTTACAGGCCGTGCGGGGGCTTCTAGAAACTCCCAACGAGCCTGTGAGTGAGCTCTCTTACTTTGACTGCATAGAGAGTGTCATGGAGAACTCAAAGGTATGTGTATTTTATGCCCAAATATCCACATGTGGCCTGTCCTTTCTCTGTAGGAATTGGTTTTACGGTGAGCTGAAGATTGTTTTCGATTGCTAATGTTTTATCCAATTGTCTAAAGGTGCTGGGGGAATCCATGGCTGGCATTTCGCAGCATTGTAAGACAGGAGATGTGGCAGCATTTGGGGAGAGTGTTGGGGTGGCATCCAAAGCCTTGTGTGGGCTCACTGAAGCTGCTGGACAGGTACTTTCTTCTTTGCGCACCTTTGTATACTGGACTCAGGAAGTATTTATGCCTCTCTATTTGTCTGATCCTGAAAATGAAAAAAAACTATGATTATTTTGTGAGAAAAGATCTGAAATCCTTCTTAATCCACTGTATCGCTTCTTGTTCCGTGGCCTAAAGTGGAGTTAATCTTGTATTTGTCAGGCCTCTTATCTGGTCGGAGTGTCTGATCCCAATAGTCAGTCCGGTCACGAGGGGCTGGTAGATCCAATCCAGTTTGCCCGAGCCCATCAGGCCATTCAGACTGCCTGCCAGAACTTAGTGGACCCCGCCAGCAGCCCCTCCCAGGTAAAAAGTGTTGAAGCACTCAGCAGAGCATGTCAAACCAACACACATTTATATTTCACAGCATTTAGGTTCTACTTTAAGCTGCAGTGACAATAGCATTTACAAATATATTCTGTTGTAGTTTTCTTTAATGTAGCCTTTTTGCAAGGACTAAGTCTTCCTCTGATAGAATGAACCTTTTGATATTGTCACAGGAGATACAAAGCCACAGAAAAACCCATAAAGCATTTCTGAAACATTGTGTCTTCTCTTCTGCTAGGTCTTATCTGCTGCTACTATAGTTGCCAAGCACACCTCGGCGCTCTGTAACGCCTGCCGTCTGGCCTCCTCCAAAACGTCCAATCCAGTGGCACGGAGACAGTTCGTCCAGTCGGCAAAGGAGGTGGCCAACACCACGGCTAACCTCGTTAAAACCATCAAGGTCAACTCACCGACTGATCAAAACGTTGAGTGTATACCTGTTACAAACATTTCCTCGATCCCGTTCCCTGTGCATGTGAGACAAGTCTGTGGATTGCAAAAAGACTTGACATGTGTGCACTCGTTTCCAGGCTCTAGATGGAGATTTCTCTGATGAAAACAGAAACCGCTGTCGGACGGCTACAGGTCCACTTCTTCAAGCCGTGGAAAATTTGTCTGCCTTTGCAAACAACCCCGAGTTTGCCAGCATACCTGCACAGATAAGCAATGAGGTGCTATACCGCAACACTTTTTTTTAATCTTTTATAGGCTGAAGTTATACATTACAACAGGGTTTCCAAAGTAGGGGCCGGGACCAATCGGGGGGGTTGTGGGACACTGCGGTGGGGGTCCCAAGAGGACTTACAGTACATCCTAGAAAACTACAGTGGTACATCTGTGATACCTATAATGGTACTTCACAGTTAGTTGCAGTGGTACATTTACGGTATGATAGTGGCGCAGTTGGTAGAGAGGGCCGTCTCATGATCGGAAGGTTGTGGGTTTCGAATCCCAGCTCCCGCAAATGCTCACTGTCGTTGTGTCCTTGGGCAAGACACTTCACCCTACTTGCCTCCAGTGTCTGCGTATGAATGGGAGTGTGAATGGGTGACTGATTCCTTACTGTAAAGCGCTTTTACCTATAATGGTACTTCATGGTTAGTTACATGGTTAGTCTATCATGGTACCTAAAACTAACCCTGAAGTACCATTTTAGGTTCCATGATAGGTACCATGGATCTACCACTGTAGTTGTCTAGGATGTACTACAGTTTTGCAGTACATACTCTACATAGGGTTGCCGGGCCGTATTGTGGTGTTACCCATTAAATTTGGTATTTTTGATTTTTTTTTTAAATGTATATTTTAGGGAAATGAAGCCAAATATAAACATAAAGTATCCAAACATACATCAATAAGACAGATTTTTGACGTTTTGATTATATATGCTAATTAAATTTCGCTGAAGAGGGTCCCGAGTTTTTGGTCTGGTGATTTTTAGGGCCACGTCCTGGAAAGATTGGGAACCCCTGCATTACAACACAGTAACAATGGGGGGGAAAACAAAGAAACAGGAAATAGTATTAACAGTATTACTAGGTAAACACTATCCATGTTTCCTGGTTATTTACTGTCTTTGTAGTGCCTTACAAATATTGTGATTACCGTAGTCATAATACCAAGGAAATAATTTAGATGTTTGTCCGAGTAATTACCTCGTTATCACATTTCTTGTTGCCATGCTGTATCCATCCTACTATCTTATCGTTACTTTGCTCAGTATGCTGCTTCTTCCCTTCTGCAGGGCTCTGCTGCTCAGGAGCCTATTATCCGATCGGCGCGCTGTATGTTAGATAGTTCCACATTTCTGCTGGAGACAGCCAGGGCACTGGTGCTGAATCCCAAAGACCCTCCGACCTGGTCCATACTGGCTGGACACTCGCGCACTGTGTCCGACTCCATCAAGAGCCTCATCACCGCCATCAGGTCAGGGGCATGCATTATATAACTGTCGTAACAAGTCAAATAGAACTGCTTATGGACTGTGTAACACTCTTTGTTCAGGGACAAGGCGCCTGGTCAGAGGGAGTGTGATTATTCTATCGATAGCATCAATAAGTGCATCCGAGACATTGAGCAGGCTTCACTGGCTGCAGTTGGACAAACTCTACCGTGCAGAGAAGATATTTCCATGGAGGTAAGAATATGAAGCTTTATGTAACATCCTCACTGTATCTGGCCTGTCCTTATGGACCTCCCGCTCCTCTCCAGGCTCTCCAGGACCAGCTAACATCCTCAGTCCAGGAGATCGGACACCTGATTGATCCAGCGGCGACAGCAGCCCGAGGAGAGGCAGCTCAGCTCGGACATAAGGTGTGGCTCTGAGACCTCTACACCTCTACCTGCTCAGGTCCATACTTTCTAAACATTGAACTTTACGTCTCTTTTCCCAGGTGACCCAGTTGGCCAGTTACTTTGAGCCCCTTATTGTAGCTTCTGTGGGTCTGGCCTCCAAACTCCACGACCACCAGCAGCAGATGACCATCCTGGACCAGACCAAGACTTTATCGGAGTCCGCTCTGCAGATGCTATATGCGGCCAAAGAAGGTGGCGGAAATCCTAAGGTACTGTAAACTACTGCGTTTTGAAACTCTGTCTACATTTATATTCATAATTGGACATGTACTGTATACTCTGAATAACAACACTAGTGGACTGATACAAAAACTACTAGTAATAACTTGGGGAAATGCAAGTGCTTTCGCAGTTTTGCTCAGGTCAAGCTTGATCTCAAGGGGGTTGCTATGGTGAGAAAACTTTGGAACAAGGAAATACTATTTTTTTTACTATGGAGGCAGCAAGCTGTGCAGAGTAACTCCAACTAAGTGATTGTTTTCAGTGATATAATGACATACAGTGTGAGGGTTTAATCAGCTGGTCTTTCCCAAGGCCTGCCACACCCACGATGCAATCACAGAGGCAGCTCAGCTAATGAAGGAGGCTGTGGACGACATCATGGTGACTCTAAATGAGGCAGCCAGTGAGGGGGGCATGGTTGGGGGCATGGTGGAGGCCATCGCTGAGTCCATGGGCAGGGTGAGTATCCGAAGAACAATAAATATTATTTGCAGATATTTAATTCTCTGCAGAAACGGTGTTACATTGTACTCTTTGTGTCCAGCTGGATGAAGGGACCCCGCCTGAAGCAGAGGGCTCCTTTGTGGACTATCAGACGACCATGGTCAAGTTCTCCAAAGGCATCGCCATCACAGCTCAGGAAATGGTGAGCTCCCTCCAACTGGTAGTGCCCTGTTTGTGGTCCATATAATGAGCCTATCACAACTGCCTGAGCACAGTTATATTACCAATCTCCTTTTCTGAGAATTTCTGAGAATTTTTGATAAAGAACACACATTTGGATATGTAAAAGGGCTAGAAAAAGATTTAATTGGCAACTTGGTCTCTCACTCAACTTTATGTGTAGTCTTCACTGTATGTTATTTTGGGTTTTTTTCAGATGACTAAGTCAGTGACATGTCCAGAAGAGCTGGGGGCCCTTGCCTCTCAGGTGACAGTGGATTATGGACAGTTAGCCCTACAGAGCCGTCTCGCTGCAGCCACTGCTGAAATAGAGGAGGTGACAATTATTAATAATAATGAATCCATCACTATCCCAAAGTCTGGATTTTCAGTTTTGTTAAGCCCTTTCAAGTCCAGACAACATTGTATTTATATATATTTTTTGTGGTGTCAGGTGCGTGTGCAGATCCGCAGTCGGGTGCAGGAGCTGGGCCATGGCTGTATTTACATGGTGCAGAAGGCGGGAGCTCTGCAGCTCAGCCCAACTGACACATTCTCCAAACGGGAGCTCATCGAGTGTGCACGCGCCGTCACAGAGAAGGTCCATCCTAGTCTTCTTTTTTTTATTCATTTATGTGTGGACAAGCATAGAAAATACAGTCATTACTGATAGCACTAAAAGATAGATGGCCTCTGCAATATATGTATATATATATATATATATATATATACACATTTTACCCTGATCTCACTGTGTAAAATGTGTTGCAGGTGTCTCTGGTTTTGTCAGCTCTGCAGGCAGGAAACAGGGGCACTCAGGCTTGTATCACCGCAGCCAGCGCTGTGTCGGCCATCATTGCAGACCTGGACACGACCATCATGTTCGCCTCTGCCGGGACGCTCCACCCCGACGATGAGGAGACCTTCGCTGATCACAGGTCACATGCGCTTGAACCCTGCCTCGAAAAAGCAGCCAGTGTCAACGTGCCTAGCAAAACTGTAAAGAGTAATGCAAATATAAATGAATGAGTCATATAAAGCCTATGGAAGCCTTTCAGTCTGAGCTTTACAATGTTTATAGAGGGTGTTTGTTAAATATGCTAATAGTTTTCATGTCAGCTCTTGTATTAAATAATAAATGTATTAGGGGAATCATATTAGTGTAATTTTAAAATACCTTTCCTTCTGTCTGGCTCAGTTCAGGAAACTAACTTTTTGTTGTGTCATTCCACAGGGAGAGCATCCTGAAAACGGCCAAATCCCTGGTGGAGGACACCAAGCTGCTGGTGGCTGGAGCTGCTTCCACTCAGGACAAACTGGCCCAGGCCGCTCAGTCCTCAGCCAAAACCATCACGCAGCTCACAGAGGTGGTGAAGCTGGGGGCCACCAGCATGGGCTCCGAGGGCCCTGACACGCAGGTCAGACTGAGCTCCAATAGACAAAATAAGTGCATCCATGTGAACAGAAATCATGTAATCGTATGGTTCATTCTTAATGATGAAAGATAAATGTGATTTAAACAAGTTGATAAAAAACTGTTAGTAGTGCTTTATATTAAGGTGTGCTTATTAAGTATTAATGTATTAATAAACATAAACACCATAACCCCCCCATAATTAATAGGCCATGAATGATATGCTTATTCATTTCCTTCCCTAATCCAAACCTTAATCCTAACCTTAATCCTAACCTTAATCCTAACCTTAAACATGACCTGATTTTGTAGTGTTTTGTTGTCCTATTATAGTATATTGTAAACTCAGACATTTGTGGTAAAAAAATAATGTGCATCTAATCATAAACTCATAGGCTAGTTTTCCAGAATTTCTGTGAGAGTGACCCTGAAAAGTGACTCTGCAAATCTTGCCTTGGAATTGGGATGCTACACATGTGTTACGAACGTAATGAATGACCACGGCTTACAGTTTAATTTAATGCCTTTCTCTCTCATTGCTTGTTATCCAAAAATCAGGTATAGGGCCTTTAAGCAGGTAACTATTGCTTATTAAAACCTTATTAATACTTAACGAGCACACCTTAATACAAAGCGATACCAAACAGTTTTCCTTGAGAGCGGTGAACTGTATTTGGCTTTTGCAGTCCTCTCCTTGTTCTGACACAGCCTCACTCTGAGCATTGTGCTGCCTCTCCTCAGGTGGTTCTGATTAACGCAGTGCGGGACGTGGCTAAGGCTCTGGCTGAACTCATTAGTGCCACCAAATGTGCCGCTGGCAAACCAGCAGACGATCCCTCCATGTATCAGCTGAAGAGTGCAGCTAAGGTGAGGCTAACACTGCTATTCTTACGGACATGCATTAGGACAGCAGAAGCATTTACTGTTATGCAATTGCTTGTAGTTAACTAGTACCACTGTTGTGTGCAAAAGCAAAAAGTACATTTAATTATTATGTTGAATTTATGTATGTATGCTTGTATTCCTTTAATATAGGTGATGGTGACCAATGTGACGTCTCTACTGAAGACAGTGAAGGCAGTGGAGGATGAAGCCACTCGTGGTACAAGGGCATTAGAGGCTTCCATTGAGTACATCAGACAAGAGCGAACGGTGAGAGAAACTGGATTTGAAAGAGATGATATGTACTTATATGCTTTTGTGTTTGGTATAAATTGTAGGTTTTCCAGTCCAAGGATATGCCAGACCAAGTTGCCTCACCTGACGAGTTCATCCGGATGATAAAGGGTATCACGAGAGCAACCACCAAAGCCGTCGCCGCTGGCAACTCAACCCAGCAGGAGGATGTCATTGCCACAGCCAACCTGAGCCGCAAAGCCATCTCTGACATGCTGACTACCTGCAAGGTGCCTTCCACTTACTCATATAAACAGAACAGTCTTACCCAGTCAACAGAAAACCTTATGCTAACATATACGTTTTTTTTGTGTCTCAATTCCACTTGTATTATACCTTTGTAATAATAATAATAATAATAATCTGCTGTTGGCTTACCAGTCATTTCTCTGTGGTGATGTTTTCTACAGCGGGCGGCGCACCATCATGAAGTGAGCGAGGACGTGAGAGCCAAGGCACTGCAGTACGGCTCCGAGTGCACAAGTGGATACATCAAGCTCCTGGAACAAGTCCTGCAGGTTGGGCATCCTTATCACACGTACGGGACGCACAGAGGGACTAAGTTTGGGGGTAGTTTTATTATAGAGGGGCAGAGACTTGACTGGGTCAGGTGTCAGACGATTTGCTGTTGCTGTCGTAGGTGCTGCAGAGGCCCAGTGCAGAGCAGAAGCAGCAGCTGGTGGTTCACTCGGAGCATATAGCAGCCTGTGTGACCGAGCTGCTCCAGGCTGCTGAGAACATGAGGGGTGAGTCCACACAAACGTCTAGCCTAACCCACCTCCTACATGACCTACCCCTTTAAAATACCTGCTATATCAACTGACATTTTTGGAGAGTTTAGCCATGTTACAATTTTTCAGTTAATTATGATTAATGCATAACATAACACAGTATTAAAAGATAAATCGAAAAAATAATCACACATCACTTTAGCGGCACAGACGCGTTTGTAGTTTCCAGCATGACATTGCTTATTGATGAACAGCGTAAAGCCAAAAACTATTTTACTGTCAAACTTGTTTATTCACACAGTTAAGCTGACATAAATGAAAATGTAATTGTCAAATGTCTGGGGCAGGACAAAATAAATCAAACTGCTATTGTCTTTGAAGTGTTTGAAATGATCACACAGGCCTCACATCTCCACTTAAAATGAATTAAAATGTAGGAAAATACAAAGAAGCATTTATAATTATGCTTGAATGTGATTATCTGTGATCAAATAATTACAAAGGTCATGATTTACTTGATTAAAAATTTGAACAGACCCCACCACTATTTACAATATTTCCCCTTTTCATTTGTGATCATGATAATCTTACACATTTAGTCAAGCTCCATCTTCTTCTCTTAAAACACATGCCCCTCATTGGCTGCTGTCAAAACTTCACCCATGAAACTGCTTTTGTTTTTAAGTCCACACATTATGGAAATGATCAAATGACCTCGGCAATCAGGCCATGTTACCGACTTAGCAGCCTCTGTTTTTAGATTGTTCCGAATAGATTCATTTAGCACTTTGTTTGCAGATAGACATGAGTGGCAAGCAAGTCCTGTGGGTATTTTCTAGACATAAAGATGCTAGAACATCCAAACTAGTTTAAAAAAAACCCTACATAATGCAATACAGGACCTCCATATTCTACATACATATTGCCCAGCTTGTGCATGTATTCAAACAAAGTCGTATGAAACTTATGTGAGTTTGTCATGTAGGATCTGAGAGTGTTGACGCTGAAGAAACCACAGTCATCGCTGAGACAGAACTGTTAGGAGCTGCCGCGTCTATCGAAGCTGCCGCCAAGAAACTGGAGCAGCTCAAACCAAGAGAGAAGCCAAAGGTACATAACAAAACATAACCTCACAGCACAGCCATACTGTTTTGTTCCAAGTGTCACTCGGGGCAGATTCTGTCACACTTCATCAGTTTTCTCACATTTGTT
Source organism: Gobius niger (assembly GCF_951799975.1). NCBI lineage: Eukaryota > Metazoa > Chordata > Actinopteri > Gobiiformes > Gobiidae > Gobius > Gobius niger. Next base: position 10,711,397 of record NC_136863.1, read on the forward strand.
CTGAAATCATTGAATTTTAGTATAACTACTACAAGAAACAGCTTTTATTTTTTCCTTAGTCCCTCTTAAAATCAACCTGTGTTCTGTGTTTATTGCTAAATCCTTTATGTCTCCGGAGATTGTATCATAAACCCCCTTGTCCTGTGTGTGCCTCTAAACCTCTGTACACAAAAGCAGAGGCTTGACTTGGATCCGTTTGGGAGGCAAAAAGATTAGGCGAGCCAGTTGCACATCATTATATCAGTGACTAGTGTCTTCAAGTTCCCTACAGCAACAGAACCAGGAGTATAGTTTTTCATGTCATATATTTGGAACTCGAAACACGAGCAACTTCCTGCACTGTCTGAAACAATGTTTACTCAAGTTTCAAGCACATAATCTGATTAGAAAGACTGAGTGGGAAATATGACAAAGTGAGCTGTTGATTTGTTTAAGACCCTCTGAAATAACCAAACATTGACAAGATGGTGTTAGTTAGGTAGTTAGCGCCTGTCATTCAGTCACTCTCGTTTTACGTTGAAAAAGCAAAGGACCGGGACACAGAGCCTTGTATAGCTCTATGTGCTAGAATAAAGGCACAGTGCTACACTGGATTAACAAGTCAAGACGTAATTCAAGTAGATATCTTTTTTTGAGGAGAACGGACGAAAAACAGGTGCTCCTCTGTCTTGGAGGGCAAAACGTCTTATAAGGCTGTATGTAGACGCTGAGGCGCTCTCATCTCTTGTCTTCCTTCCTTGTCTTTTCTGCTCCCTGTCCCGCCTCCTGAAGGAAAGGGTCTGTCTGCCCCCCCGCATGCCCCACTGACCCCCCATCTCCCTTTCCAAAGCGTTGTAGACACGGATGCCTTCTCTGCAGGGCTCTGTCTGATATGTTTGATATATTAGGTTGTTATTCAGTCCAACTATATATCAAACATATTCCTACAGTGTCCCGCTCTGTCTCCAGCCTCGTGTTCCTCTGTATTGTGCCGTCGCATGCTGTGGGGGCGGTAGCGTCAGGTCGAATGCCGAGCGACAGTGCCTCAAGGGGGTTGAGTGATTGTCTTAGAAGCTTGGTGATCCCAGCTCTTGCCAGTTCATAATGGCGCTGTGCCCTTGAGCAAGACACTTTACCCACCTCTGTTTACGTGATGGCTGTGTATGAGTGAGTGGGGGTAGTCGTAATGGAGAGACAGGACATGGAATCTTTCTTCAATCATCTAATTTCCAAAATAGAAATGATAAAGCCTTAGAGACAAAAAAGCGAACTTAACAAACCACTTGTAACTCAGGAATAAGAGGGTTATTTCACCTAATGCTCACCTAATGTCTGGTTTTGTCCACAGCAAGCAGATGAGACTTTAAATTTTGAAGAACAGATCTTAGAAGCTGCAAAGTCCATCGCCGCTGCCACCAGTGCTCTGGTGAAATCAGCCTCCGCCGCTCAGAGGGAGCTGGTGATGCAAGGCCAGGTCAGTGTCTGCACACACTCACACATCCACCACATGTCTTATGTATTTTCATATGGTAATGGTCAGTGACTCTTGTGTTTCTTAGGTTGGAGCCACACAAGCCAATGCAGTGGAGGATGGCCAGTGGTCGCAGGGGCTCGTATCAGCTGTAAGATAATACTGTGTTCAATAAGGTTTCATCAGGGTTGTTTTGGGGATGTTTCATCAGTCACCAAAAGTAACCTCTGTCTGAACCAGGAGAGAGAACTGAAAAAGCGTCTTTTTGAGCGACAAAACATCCTCAACAACTCTGTCCTGCATAAAACTTTTTAAAACTTGGACAAAACTAGAGGGATGGATCTAGGGGTGCACAAGGTGATGCAATATTCATATAACAAGAAGCCACTGTATACAGGTGAAACTCGAAACATTTGAATATTGTTTAAAAGTGAATTTATTTCTGCAATTCATCTTAAAATGTGAAACTAATATTTGATGTGGACTCGTTCCATGCAAAGTGACATATGTCAAGCCTTTATTCATTATAATTTTGATGATTATGGCTTACAGTCCCTTTTCAAAATATTCTGATTTTATGATTTTTAATTTGGGTATTTTAGAAGCTGAGCCATAATTATCAAAATTATAACAATTCAAGGCTATACATATCTCACTTTGTATGTAATGAGTCTATCATATATTAGTTTCACAGTTTAAGCTGTGAATGACCTTTTTAATGATGTTCTAAGTTTCAGAGATTTCAAGATTTTTGGACACACAGTCTAGAAAATGCATGATAACCTATAATTGAGCAAAAGGTCTGTTTATGTCATGAGTGTTTCGATTTCATGGATGTACTGTTTTCCAAAGGCTCATATTACAATTTTCAAGACTGTTATTGGATATCGCATTTTTTTTTTGATCACAACATACAGGATAATTTAGAGTTGACCCAAACCCTTTCATCATTGTGTTTTCTTGTTTTCTTTTTTTGCACAGGCGCGAATGGTTGCAGCTGCCACCAGTAACCTGTGTGAATCAGCGAACGCGTCGGTGCAGGGCCACGCCAGCGAAGAGAAGCTCATCTGCTCAGCCAAACAAGTGGCCGCTTCCACAGCTCAGCTCCTCGTGGCCTGCAAAGTGAAGGCCAACCAGGAGTCCGAGGCGGTCAAGAGACTCCAGGTAGAACCAATGTCTTTAAGAGTGTTGTCTCGCAGGTAATTGATTTCACATTCTGGTGTTGTGTTTGTGAAGGCGGCTGGAAATGCGGTAAAACGAGCTTCAGACAATCTGGTGAAGGCTGCACAGAAAGCTGCTTTTGACAAAAATGAGGATGACAGTGTGGTGGTCAAGACTAAATTTGTTGGAGGCATTGCTCAGGTAAGAAAATATTTAACTCTGTTTTTTTTTTCTGATTTAGATTTTCCACCAAGTTTAGGTATAATTTGGTCCAATTTAGTCCTATTTTCCACCCAGTTTTGTCCTGAAATGATTCTGATTTTCATCTGGTGGTGCTTGCAAAGTCAAATACACTCCCTGACCAAAACATTTATTTAACTAATTGTTATCATAAGAGGCTGCTGCAGTTGGTCATGTCCAGGTTCAGTAGCAATTTGTGCCCAAAGAAAGAAATCAGCTGACAGTTAACTTCCTGAATGACCAGGTTTCTCCATCAATGGATTTCTTCTTCCCTGATGACACGTGACACTGGCAGATTTCAAGATGGCAATGCCAGGATTAGCCCATTCCTGTGCGGGGCTATGGATTATTTATTTTTTGCCACTAGGGGGCAGCTTAAATTTAAAAAAGGAAAGAATTCCACAAGTGGAGGGCACTGACATAATAAGAAATCAGGATATAAACAGCATATTATAGCCATGTGGTAAATAGTCAGTCTGCCCCAGGGTGACTGTGGCTACAATAGTAACGTACTGCCATCAAGTGTGGAGTGAATGAATAATGACTTTATGTAGCACTTTGAGAAACGTGTAACACAGGCTGATAAAGCTCAATAAGTGTAAAATGTTGTTATTTATGAGGCCACAGTCCTGTACAATTTATGCAGCCCGCGACCCGCCGTGGGGGCTGAATTTCTGCCCTCAACACAAATAAGTTCATCACCCCTGGGACTCTAGATCTTAGCCCCACTGACAATCTTTGGGAAGTGCTGGAGAAGGCTTTGCTTAGTGGTCACACTCTCCCATCATCAATACAAGACCTTTTTTTGTTTTACTTTTTTATGGTAAATTTTAAGGCATTAAGTGTATTTCATGGTGAGGTTATATGAAACTAACATGGTATATATATTGTATATATTGTGTATATTGTAATGTAATTCGCAGTCCAATAACTTACTCTGGTCAGGTGAGTATTTGCAAAGAAATTGTTTTCATATTTGTTGGATATTATTTAAAGGAACCAGGCAACTTAATAAACCTTGAATACAGATACTGAACTCTACTCTTGCAAAGACAGATCCAAATATTAAGAACAGCTATTACACACTTCTTTGTTGATATTTTCTAGATCATAGCTGCTCAGGAGGAGATGTTGAGGAAGGAGCGCGAGCTGGAAGAGGCCCGTAAGAAACTGGCACAGATTCGGCAGCAGCAGTACAAGTTCCTGCCCAGCGAGCTCAGGGAGGACCAGGGATGATGCCGTACGGGACACGCCGCGGAGCCACTCCCCTGTCACATATGGTTTGGTCCCAGCTTGTGCTGTTGTGAATAAATACCACTGAGAACACGGAGAATGACATGCGCTATGGTGGATTTGATCGTAACTGTCGGAGCCAACCATGAGATGAGTGTCATTAAAGGTTTTGGACTGAGCGTTAGAAAGCTAATTGATATCGGGCGAAGAGAGGTAAAAACAAGGTCAAGCTTGCATGTACTATAATATCTATACATATCAAAGAAGCTACTAACCAATAAAGAAGTGCTTATTATGACGGGTGAGGTACTAAAAGCGGGACAGGTGTATGTACAGTATGAAATTGTGAATATAATCTCACTCAATTCAATGATATAACACGTTTCCCAATACTCACTCTATAACTACACTCTTAACCGGTTATTGTGGTTGCAGCTAACAGCATATTGACTTTTTGAGTACATACAATTTCATAAGATGGTGTTTGATAGTGGAAAATGGCGGTCGTACTGATCAAAAAGCACTGAAGTAGGGTTGTGTAGTATGAACCAGAAAGGCACTGATGTTGAAATGTGAATTTTATTTGATGGTGCAATATTTTGAACAAATAAACTGTTTTGGTTAAAGCCACACTGCGGAATATTCCAGGTAAAAATCAAAAGAGTAACTCGCGGTAAAACTCGAAATAGACATTCCAGCGAACTCCTGATGCTATTTTGTTCAATGGGGTTGTCAAACTAACGCAAGAGGACGTGACATGTTTAAACCTTAATGTACCTGTAGTCAAGGCATAGACTGTAAATTAGGAATGGACCAAATATAACCTGTTTCTTCCTGAAGCCGTATGGAAATGGCAGCAGGCTCCGGAAGTTTCTTGCTGTAATTGACTTTCCATTAAAACCTTTTTGCCCCTCTTGAGGTCATTGTTGAAGACGGGCACGTGTTTGTCTTAACACTCGCAACGTCGTCCTGTTTTCATTTTTCGCCTTATTCTAAACATAGGAGCTGGCTCCAAAAACCAAGCCAAACTGCTAGCATGAACGAGCTTCAGTTAGCCCGCGCTGAACGTAGGGAGCTACCCTCACGTAATCTTAATTCACTGTCTATGAGTCAACGTTTCCATGGAGACGAGTTGGTCATTCCCCACCCCCCGCAAAGTTATCCTCTGAGGAGAAGCTGATCGCAATAAAGACGACTGTGCTTTGAGTTTTGTCTTGTTTTGTTGGTTGTTGTTTTTTTTTCTCCATTCTTGTATTTTATTGTATTTATTGGGTGAAATGTTGCGCAGTATGGCTTTAAAATGAGTTTCAGATCAAACTGTAAGTAACAGCAGCTAAGGATTACCCTAGATGTCTTATATTATGCATTATTTAAGCTTTTGAAAAAGGTTTTGGACAATTATCGGTATTTCAAGTGCATACCAGACACCATTGTTGCCGGGTGGGTATGGACTAGAGGGAAGCAGGCTAAAGGGGGCTGAAATCATTCCTGTAATACTGTAATATACTGTATTAGACATTTTGATGATCATGTAAAGGTATCTGGTAAACATGCTGGAGAAAGAGGCATGACATCAGCCGATGGAACTAAGTATTGTGGGCTCCTGACTGCATATGCTGGATCACTCAAACATACAAATGAAATGGAAACAATTGTTTTTGATGTGGGAACATTATAACATGGTTTCGAATAGGGCTGCACAATATGAGAAAGAAATGACGTACTTTGTAACTGTCTTGAACATTGCAATAACAATCATATTTGAACTCAATTTAGACTAAAATGGTTTGCTTTTTTCATCAAATCATTCAGTGCAATTCAATTCAATTCAATTAATTCTATCACACTGTAAACCACATAGAGTGAATTGAATATCAAACACATGTATATGTACTTAATGGGCTGCAGGGGGAAGGAAGGAGAGAGCTCAGCTTCCTGACAGCCTGATGGATGAGCCAGTGTCAAAACAGGCATAGAATAGTCTAAATCAGATCCAAAACAATATGTGTTTGCTTAAAGCCGTGTTTCGTCAGGACCTCATTGGTATAGTGATATTTTGTGGCTTCTTGCAATATTGATATTGATTCTGAATTTGATAATATATTGTGCAGCCCTTGTTCTGAAGCTCAAAAAGTCTGTTGTGCATAATATACGCTCTGTCCTCTTCTATCTCGCACTTTGTATGAAATATAAACTTGTGTCTGGACTGTACTTCACGGGTGTTAAACATTGTACACTGCTTACTGCACAATACTCTACCTGTATACGATGTGATGTCTTTGGTAGCGAGTTACTGTGTGAAATGGACTGATGTTTTCAAAAGCTCGGGCACTGAGGAAGGTTTCCACGATATGACCACTGTAACGCCCCTTTACGAAGCAGGAGCAAATGTTGAATGGTACATGTACTTGATGACGTTGAAGTATTGTGTCGCGCTGAATTGAGTGTAAAGGCTCTGACTACTAGTGCCTTACCTGAGAGCCGCATACAACAAAAGATACCCATATGGAAAACTGGAAGGAGAAAACTGTATAATGTACGTAGTATAGAACTTTGTGCTCTGTCCCAATTTCCTCCTTATAGGAAATTAACCTTGCGTTGATACATTTTGCAGAGGAATAAAGCCTCTGCTCTTGTTCCTTAATGGACAGAGGAATACCCTTATTTATTTGTCAGTTTGTGTTTCTCGTTTGTTTGTTTTTTTGCGTTTTGTTGTGTAATTCGGGGCTTCGTAAATGAAACAGCATTCCGCATGTGTTCACTATTAGAGTGTCCCTCAGAAATATCCAACTAACCACCATTTCCATTATAACCCCTTACTAAGTGTTATGAGTAAACGTGAGACTGGTCATGAGTAGTCACTGCAGTAGAAAAGCTCCATGTTGTGCTTTGCTTACTTTTTCGCACTTGATGATGTACTGTATGTATAATATTTATCTGGTGACAAAGGTATTTTTTGTATCTACCATAAATAAAAAGAAAAAAAAACACAAAAGGTTATGTCCATGGCTCTATATCTTCAAGAGGTATGACTGAGAATGAAATAACGTTGTCGCAGCACATTTTAACCAGCAGGTGTCAGTATTCGTCTCAACACCATAAGAAACACTCTGCACTCTAATGGAAAAAGTGTAACATCCCAGACCAAATATGGTGATAGTGGATGTGCCTTTTCCCGTCTGTTTCTAAGGGCAGATGCTTTACTGAACATGCATCAAGCTTTCCCATGGTCACGTGTTGAGGATAAGCCCCCAGCCTCTAGATTTCACATAGTCTTTTGAAAAATATTTGCACTGATTGGTCCCAATGTGTGTTCTAGAATCTACAAAAGATTATCCTTTTTGGCCAGAGGGAAGACAACAGGGCACTTAATGGGATAAATGCAGAGGGGGGACATCATAGAAAGGGCAGCTCTTCATTTTGGACCTTCTAGTTCTCTGTGGCAGTGCAAAAAATAGTTTTGCAATAATGTCACCATTTATAATTTAGTGAAAGCTAATGTGTGTCACTCTCTAATGTGAAGCCATGAAAGATGACGAGGGATTCCCTCAGCCATCACATGACTATTTTAGGTCAGCATAGTTGTTCCAGAGCTGCCCATCTCATCATAGCACTAAAGTGGTCTGTCCACTAACGAGTCTAATGTTGTGTAATTCAGCTACTGGTGGACTGGATTCTAACTCATATGGGAGCATTTATACTGGTTTTGTGGGTCTGTGACTAAGTGTCCCAGTCAAAGCAAATACCTTCTCCAGGGATTAGGCAGAAAAATGCAGGGATTCTTCCACATTTTACTGTCAGTAAGATAAAGCGTACAGTGGAATGTGTATCAATTATACAATGTTGGATGAAAGTCCCAATGAACTCACATTGTTGTCTTATGCATTCAACATGGCAAGTTTATTCCATAACATATAACTGTCTGCCTGCCATGGCTGCAGCATGTCTCCCCCCAATGCTGTCTAACAATATCTCACACTTTTCCATCGGATATGAGCTATGTGGACCTACAGAAACTCAGCCTGTTCCTGACACACTGCAGGGCCATATATGGACTTGTGCTGAAGGTAAACACGCACAAGTCTGTGGCACCAGCGCACAAATATTTAACAAGGCCATGCACACGCTCCTGTGTGCTGTCATTGAGAGAAAGGAAATTGGGGCTAGGGTTAAAATGTCAACTAACCAAAGTAAGTACACTCCTACGAAGCTACTCAAGTGTTCTCAAAGCATAAGGAGCTCTCTGCCATTTTTATTATGTCAAAGTAGCTCACAGAGTAAAAAGGTTGTAGACCCCAGAATTCAAGTCTGAAACATATCATTAACCGTGAACTTTAGCCCTGCCTCAACGTGAACTTGGTCACTGCCATTTTGCCCAGGCTGGAGATGATAAATTCTTCCTTCAGCAGCCCTCACTACTGCCACAGCACACACTCCCTGGCACAGGCTTCCCCACTGACCTCCACTCTGTGCACCTGCAACTGAAGAATGTGACCTTCAGTACCCAGGAATTTCTCCCCCTGAGCAACGCCCTCATGAAGAATACACTACATTTGGGACTGTAGGTTGTGTACATGACATTCAAGAATTTCATATAATAATATCAGGTAATGAATAAGGGTTTATGTAACTCTATGGCCAATTCACTAGCTGTTTTTGAAAGAAATATCAAGCAGAAATCCAGGTCCTTGAACTTGTAATTTTGTTAGACAGTGAGTTCATAAACTCGATGTCCAGTCAGGATGCCTGGGCCTGGTTAGTACCTCAACAAGTGAGATTTTTTTTGCCTCAAAGCCAGGAGCCAAGTGTACAGACATACTTATAACCATAAACCAGTTCAAATCACTTTCTATAGAAGTGCAATAATTGTTCAAACTCTCAAAAATGTGTGTCACTCCCCCTGTGTGTTGGTGTCAAATGTTGTATCTCTTATTTTTTCAATCATATTTTGTCTTCAAATTCACACAAAAACAGGCATTGCAAACATTAATATATTCAAATTGTATTCGCCTTTGAATATGGTCGCTGTTCACCTGGTTTGGGAAACTCCTGCAGCGTGCCCAAAGCAGCTCAATTTAAGAGAGAGTCAGTTGCCATAAAGCCAGGCTAATTTACAGGCGTGCTGACAGCTTTACCACCACACAGGACAACATGTGTCAAAATGGCACGGCCTCGTTGTGTCTGAAGGGGCTCCAGTCTGAACGTTTGTCAACGGTGGATAAACAGGCTCTCCAGGAGAAGCTTGGGGCGTCCCACTGACAAAAGTGTGTTAGAGGCAAGAACTTACTCAACATTAAATTGATACATTGCCATTTACACTGAGTGAAAAAAGAGGAGTGACCTGCCACAGAGAGAGCATAAAGAGAGGGTGAGTGACTCACCCAGAGAGAATCTATGACCAGGCCTCTTTTGACACCTTGTTTAGCCCTAATTTGAATACAGCTGAGAATGACAAGCATGACTCTTTAATTGTGTGTTTGTTCTTGAGTCCTTTTTCCCCTGTAGTGAGGCATCAAAACAGGCCTTGGAGTAGTTGGCATCGTCTTTCAAGTATTTATTATTAGGACTAACATTAACAGTATTTTGTAATAATTTCTAATCATTTTGAATGTATTGGGGTCATATTTCTCATAGGAAATTAGAAAAAAACATTTCCTTTTCTCAAACTTCCACAGTTCTTTTAATCCAACAATGTATTCAAATATTAACTTTTTATTTGATAAAGAATTACAACTGGCCATAAAGCACAGTATGCACCAGAGATTATAAACTTGATTCACGAATCTTGCTGCCAGTGGAACATGACTCTAAATAGCCGGCTCACAGCCGGCATAGCTAAATTGGGATATGTATTAGCTTCCCCTTCTCGCGTTTTGCTAGGCTAAATAACTATGGAGCTATCCAATCCCCGGACTGATGTCCAGCAGGACCCAGCCCCCACATTTATATATATTTATATATCTGAGCGGCGTCTGCGAAACTGTCCACATGGCATTTGGCACAAGGCCTGCCAGGACTCACACTCAGAACGAAGGCCCTCTGAGCTGCCCTTAATGCCCCCTGCCCCTTTCTGTCAAACAGTGGAAGTATCAAACAATCAAAGGATTACCATAATGCCAATGTGAGAGTTATCACAAAGAACAAATACTCAGAGCTAATCCTTTGAGCCCAGAAAGAGCTGCCATAATGCCCAACATTTGGACCGGACAGCTGTCTATCATGCCCAGGCATGGCACCCCGGCCCCTCACTGAGAGACAGACCTGGTACTGCGGGCACCCACTGAGAGAGAGACCTGGTACTGCGGGCACTCACTGAGAGAGACCTGGTACTGCAGGCACTCACTGAGAGAGAGGCCTGGTACTGTGGGCACTCACTGAGAGAGAGACCTGGTACTGTGGGCACTCACTGAGAGAGAGACCTGGTACTGTGGGCACTCACTGAGAGAGAGACCTGGTACTGCGGGCACTCACTGAGAGAGAGGCCTGGTACTGTGGGCACTCACTGAGAGAGAGACCTGGTACTGTGGGCACTCACTGAGAGAGAGACCTGGTACTGCGGGCACTCACTGAGAGAGAGACCTGGTACTGCGGGCACTCACTGAGAGAGACCTGGTACTGTGGGCACTCACTGAGAGAGAGACCTGGTACTGTGGGCACTCACTGAGAGAGAGACCTGGTACTGCGGGCACTCACTGAGAGAGACCTGGTACTGCGGGCACCCACTGAGAGAGAGGCCTGGTACTGTGGGCACTCACTGAGAGAGAGACCTGGTACTGTGGGCACTCACTGAGAGAGAGACCTGGTACTGCGGGCACTCACTGAGAGAGAGGCCTGGTACTGTGGGCACTCACTGAGAGAGAGACCTGGTACTGTGGGCACTCACTGAGAGACAGACCTGGTACTGCGGGCACTCACTGAGAGAGAGGCCTGGTACTGTGGGCACTCACTGAGAGAGAGACCTGGTACTGCGGGCACTCACTGAGAGAGAGGCCTGGTACTGTGGGCACTCACTGAGAGAGAGACCTGGTACTGTGGGCACTCACTGAGAGAGAGACCTGGTACTGCGGGCACTCACTGAGAGAGAGACCTGGTACTGCGGGCACTCACTGAGAGAGACCTGGTACTGTGGGCACTCACTGAGAGAGAGACCTGGTACTGTGGGCACTCACTGAGAGAGAGACCTGGTACTGCGGGCACTCACTGAGAGAGACCTGGTACTGCGGGCACCCACTGAGAGAGAGGCCTGGTACTGTGGGCACTCACTGAGAGAGAGACCTGGTACTGTGGGCACTCACTGAGAGAGAGACCTGGTACTGTGGGCACTCACTGAGAGAGAGACCTGGTACTGCGGGCACTCACTGAGAGAGACCTGGTACTGCAGGCACTCACTGAGAGAGAGGCCTGGTACTGTGGGCACTCACTGAGAGAGAGGCCTGGTACTGTGGGCACTCACTGAGAGAGAGGCCTGGTACTGTGGGCACTCACTGAGAGAGAGACCTGGTACTGCAGGCACTCACTGAGAGAGAGGCCTGGTACTGTGGCAACTCACTGAGAGAGAGGCCTGGTACTGTGGGCACTCACAGAGAGAGAGACCTGGTACTGTGGGCACTCACTGAGAGAGAGACCTGGTACTGTGGGCACTTACTGAGAGAGACCTGGTACTGTGGCAACTCACTGAGAGAGAGGCCTGGTACTGCAGGCACTCACTGAGAGAGAGACCTGGTACTGTGGGCACTCACTGAGAGAGAGACCTGGTACTGCGGGCACTCACTGAGAGAGACCTGGTACTGCGGGCACTCACTGAGAGAGGCCTGGTACTGTGGGCACTCACTGAGAGAGAGACCTGGTACTGTGGCCACTCACTGTCTTTTTTTTTTTTTTACTTGAGGTATATAATATGTCATAGTGCTACCGGTGCTGATAATTATAATGCATTATAGAACTTTTCCAGATGCTCAAAGTTACTTTACAATTTTGTACTTTATTCAGCCACAGCTGCCCTGGGATAGACTGACAGAAGCGAGACTGCTGATCTGCGCCATTGGCCCCTCCGATCACCAACAACTAATCACTCACACTCGTCATTATCAAACTGGCTTCCTGGTGTTCCCTCACGGTCGCCCACTAATGAGGCCCCTCACTGCTTAGCTTCCTGCCTGGCACATCAAAAGTTAGTTTTTTGTTTTTTTCCTGTGAATCAAAGCAACTGGATGTATACTATACCGAGTATAGTATAATCAAATGATTTCTTCTGAAGTTTCTGTCATGGTCCCATAAAATATAAATTACAAAAACAGTGTTAGTGTTTCAGAAGGCTCTCTCTGCAGCAGGATTTTTCCAAAGAACACCAAATTATATGTTTGAAATAGTTGGACTTCTCTAGTGCCTCCGAGCCAGAGGCTGCTTTTGGACTCAACATGAGCTCTCCAAGTCAAGTCAGCAAACATTACTGCCAATTTGACCTTTTTTATCTTTTTCTTTCTCAATTTTTTCCTTTTTCTTAATCCCCCCCCCCCCTCCCTTTAACCAGGAAGGTCCCACTGAGATTTCATAATCACATTTTCAGGGGAGTCCTGGCCCCAGAGAAGAACCCTTTTGTACATGTTATTCGTGGTAGGAAAAAGCTGAGAAAACCTGCAAACATGTAAGCCACACCCAGCCTGGAATACAGAATAACCGAGGACCCTTGCAGTGAAGCCACCATGCCCCGCGGAGTCAGATTGTGTGGCTATGTCCCTATGTGAGCTCAGAACATAGTATAGCAGTATATGCTTATATTTGTCTTAGTCAAGTCATAGCGTTATCAATAGGGTGTATGTCCCTGTTGTATTGAGGAGGGGCTCATATCCGATGGCATCACACTACTGGCTCTTCTTACAGACAGGCCAGGTGCATGAAGTGATGGCAGTGCCAAAAATATCCCTGATATTTCTTCGAGGAGACGCTTGGAAAGCTCCGGGTCACCTCTTGTCTGCTTCATAATTGCATTAAAGAATAGTGGCATGTTTAGGAAACGTGATTTTTGAGGATGACGAGCAATGCCACAGGCTTGGGCGTTATCTCTTTGCTTTGGACTTTCCGCAGGAACATTGCTCAGTGTAAGGGCTGACATGGACAAAACCACACAAACATTCACTCTCACGTTTAGAGTCACAGTTGACCTAACTGTCAGACAGTAGGGTGAAAGAGAATCCCCATAGTAAAGGACCGTGAGTGACACAATGTGCTCATGTTCCATGTCCTGTAGTAACTTGAGACATGAAATCCTTCACTGATTTTATTTTACATTCAAGATGGCATCATTTAAAAATAGGATCAGGCAATAATTGACATAATAGATGTTCCCAGACTTTTCTGTCTTGCTTGATGTGGCAACACAATACCTCTTGTGGATCAATAGTTTGTCTAAGACTAAGTATAAGGCTTTAACAAGACCAAAAGTATGTGTTTCTTGATCTCTGGCTTTACAAATTAAGAACAAGCTCTCCACACATGCATGGAGCGTTGTCAGCTGTTCACGGACTGAAGATGTCTAATCTCCAGTTTAGAAAAAGGTGTTACTTTGAAATTGTTAATCAATCCTCCCCGAACATTGTAATCGGTGACTGAGGAATTGGTGAATTTATACACATTTTGAGAGCGCAGAAAATATGATTTCATTTTCTTTTTTTTGAACGAATGTAACTTGTGTGTATGTGAAATTATTGCCCTGTCGCTTGGCCAGGACACTCTTGAAAAGGATATTTTTAGTCTCAATGAGTTTTATCCTTGTTTAATAAACGTAAAAAATAAAATACAACAAAGGCTTGTGACTGATGTTTGATGTTTTTGACTTTATAAAACATTGGCTTAATGTTGGGCTCCTTCTTTGAGGGACTTCAAGCTGCTGAGGCGGCTGTCTGCAGCTCCCGTCATGGTCAAATGCCACATAAACAGTTTGCAGGAAGGATATGAGATCCTCTATCAGCTAAATGCGCGCTCCACTCATTCCTGAGGACGCTGCACGCACCAAGTCGACAACAAATCTATACGCGAGTCTGTTCACCAAACCCTCATCCTGTGGCCCATCTGTGCGTAAAATAGTATTGAGGCAGGAGCTGCATCCACTCAATCTTATATGCCCATCATATCCCATATAAAGGCGTGTCAAACGTGTCAACTTTTTGCGCACGGTGAATGGCACTTGGCGCAGGGACGCACGCCCACTCCCAAAAAAGTCTTGCATGTCCAAAGGCATCCAGAAGCCCCCCTCTTTCCCAAGTTCATATTTGACAGAGCGCAGAGAGGCAGAGCCCGCACTCCAGCTTTGCGTTCAGCTCAGCACAGGCGCCCCGTGTCCTCCCGAACTTTCCCCTTGTCTTCCACAGGTGTTGGTCCCTTACCAATAAGCAGCCATGGACGCCATCAAGAAGAAGATGCAGATGCTTAAGCTCGACAAGGAAAATGCCTTGGACAGAGCTGAGCAGGCCGAGTCAGACAAGAAAGCAGCGGAGGACAAGAGCAAACAGGTCGGCCACTTCAAGCCTACTTCAAAACTTTGTGGGATTACATTAAGAAATAGATTTTTTTTTTCAAGCAAAGTAACTCCGGGATTGTCGACCAATTATAACTGATATTATCAATCCATCCTAAATTTGCATGAATTTGATTCAGGTGTCATAGTTCTATCCAAGAAGCACAATTTGCATGTGTGGTAACTATATCATTGGTTTTAATTGCATGTTTAGTTAGAGGATGAAATCAGAGAAATGGAAAAGAAATTACGCGCAACTGAAGACGAGCGGGACAAAGTGTTTGAGGAGTTTCAATCGGCAGAGGAGAGGCTCCTGGCCGCGGAGGAAGTCGCCACCAAGGTATCCCCCCCACACGTGCATGAGACTAATCCCCTCTCTCTTCTTTTCTCTTCTCCTGTGCTGCTCTGTCCTCTTCGCCCTATCCATCCACCCACCCGTGCGTCCTTGTGGCACGGCTCCCTCCGCACCTGCACCTTTCTTCTCCTTGCTGCCTGCTCACCTGTGCGCGCACCCACATCACTGCCACGCCGCAGCTGGAGGACGACCTGGTAGCTTTGCAGAAGAAGCTCAAGGGAACAGAGGATGAGCTGGACAAGTACTCCGAGGCGCTTAAGGACGCCCAGGAGAAACTTGAGCTGGCGGAGAAGAAAGCCACTGACGTGAGTATAAGGAGTTCCAGCTGTACACACGCTTCCTCACACTGTTTCCTTTCCATAAAGTGGCACACAGATATCATTGGACACTTTAGTCTGTATGATCTAATAAAAACCGCAATGAGTTGAGCTGTTTTGGCCTTTAGAATAAACCAACTTCTTCCTTTTTTGCTATTCCAGCTTTATGCTGTCTTTATGCCTCAAAAAAAAAAAAAAAAAGGGAGAAAAGCCAGATCCGCTTAAGAAGTAAATATAGGCCCATGTCTTCTAAGTCTTACAAATATGTTGGCTCTTTACTCAACTGACAGACTTTTATAACTCCAAACTGTCTGAGCTGAGGAGTACAGTGCGCACAGACTCAGACGCGCACGCGAAGACGGACTGGATAAATATAGCCCACTGCTTTATATGGTCAAGAGAGGCTCACATCTGCAGCCTCGCGTACTTCGTTTACCACAAGAAAAAAAGGAAGGAAGGAGGGGGGAAAAAGGGATCCCAGCTAACGGCCATAATAATAATATATGAAGTATGTGAAGAATTTAGATGGAGGTATTTAAAGTTCTCAAGGCTGACCGCCGTGCAGAAAGTGAGAGGGAGAGAGTGACGGCCAAGGCCATGAGCTCAAAGGTCCCACCTGAGGAAGCACTGAACTTTTGGCTCTCACACAACAAGACACTAACCATTACTATATAATTATTATAATTATTAATATCATGACATTTATATTTTGTTAACTACTTTACATTGTAGGCTATGTGACAATGTCAGTCAGTCAGCAGGGTCACTCGGGGTCACACAGCAGTGATTCCCAAAGTGGGGATCGGGACCTCAAATCCCTCAAAACTTTTGGGAGCTTTTTTGGAAAAACGAGACCCAAACACGGTTGATTGAAATATAATCAGAGGTAGAGCAGCTAAAATGTTTACTCAAGTAAGAGTAGCGTTACTTACTTACTAAATTACTCAAATAGGAGTAACAAAAAAAGTAGTAGGGTATAGGGTCTGATTCAGGGTTCAGTTATGACATAAATTATGAGAAACGAAACATGAAATAATGTGAAAGTTGTAATATAAATAACCAAAAAAACACAAAAGAAATTATTATAAAGAATGAATTAAACAAAAGAAATGAAGATTTGTCACTTAAACATTTACTCACAGTAGCACGAGCTTTTTTTACTCAAGTAAGAGTACCGATACTTCATTTTGATATTACTCAAGTAGAAGTAACGTATCGCATGAAAAAAACTACTTGCGAAAGTACAATTACTTTACAAAGTTACTGAAGGACATGTACTTGAGTAAATGTAACTGAGTACTACCTCCCTCTGATTATAATGTCATGTATACATCAGTGGCCTTCTCTAACTCATTAAAGGCCTATTTCTGACTCCTTTATCCCTAAAATAGACTCGCCTACAGTAGAGTTTCGAGCATTGGCTTTATATTGCGCTTTTCTGGTCACTCAAAGACGCTTCACACTGCCTTATTCATTCACTCCATATTGTAGCCACACTCACTCACATACACACTTAAAAAAGCGGACCCCAGAAAGAATAGTTATTGTTGTGGTGGTAATAATAATAATAATAATAATAATAATAATAATAATAATAATAATAATAATAATAATAATAATAACAATAATAATAACAATAACAATAATAATAATAATAATAATAATAATAATAATAATAATAATAATAATAATAATAATAATAATAATAATAATAATAATAATAATAATAATAATAATAATAAAGAAAAAACATCGCCTGGGTAAAAAGGTTCGGGCCCAACCCACTGTATATAGTAGGCTACACAGAAGACCGCTCTAAATGTAAAAATGTGCAGTACCCACAGTAGCACAGAAGATGTCCCCATTGCTCTTCTGCTCACTCAAAACCTCTGCATTCCCTAATGTGCATAACTGAATGGGAGTGTTTCTCTAACTAAAGAGGCACACAATCTGGGCCCAGATAAATTTGACATTTTACTTTCCCCCACACATAATGAATGCACAATGTGCAGTCCCAGCGCGTCATCGCGCGCTGAACCTGTTTGCGGTCGGTATTGTTGCAACTTCCTGGATGCAATGCAATGAGTGCGTTTCTTGGTCTTGCGCGCTCTCTGTCGCTCGCCTCCTGCAGCCTTCAGCACACACGGACGTCATCTCGTGCCTTGATATTTTCACAGACACCGGTGTAGTTGTGATTTAGGAGGCCTTTTAGGGGCTAGTGATTGTAGTAGTAGTAGAAGAAGATGGCCGGAATTACATCGCTGGATGCTGTGAAACGAAAAATCAAATCGTTACAAGACCAAGCAGACAGCGCTGAGGAGAGAGCTGAGCAAATACAGAAGGAACTGCTCGCGGAAAGGAAAGCGAGAGAACAAGTAAGCATGAATGATCTGTGGGCCGTGCGCTACTGCAACCAACAGTGGAGAGACGTCCTCTCTCTTTGTAACCGTGTCCACTGTACTGGTAAAATGTTGCTGGATTTCTCTTGTCTTGTGACACTGCGCGTTGAGCTTTTCTTGGTCCCACACAGGACTCTATTAAGTTCCAAAATTGACTTTAGTCTGATAGTTTCCCTCGGTGCTTATAATTGGTAGCATCAGGCCGCTGATGTCAAAGTCCAATCAGCTGTGTTTGGATGCGTTTAACTCTTTCAGTGACAGATTCACCTGCTTTCTGACTTATAGTTCTTAAGAGTACCTAAATGATGCGTTTGAATATGTCTCAAAGCAGGAAGTCACTTCTAAATATCTGTGGTGCCACTCTGATGAGCTCTCACTTGCCCTTATATGGACAAGCAATGAGAGATTCTCCTCTGCTGAAATGCCAGGGGAAAGACAAGACAAGCAAATCTGACTTTAGAGCACTCCACTCCCTTCCTCAAGATTTAATAATCATTCACCAGGGCAGTGCAGGCCGTCACCTCAGTTGACAGATTATCAGTGAGTTGCACTTTGGCCCAGTGTTCACACTTTAACAAGCAGCTGAACAGTTGCTGTTTGTTTTAAAGGAGCCAACTCAAGTCCATTGTCAAAGCACCTACTCTTTGTGCCTTAATATAAAATGAAAGGATTTTGAATGGGGTGGGGGTGGGGGTGGGGTATACTTTTTGAAGCTACTGTGTTGATTTATCCTGAATTACTGAATTCTTTATCAACTATAGTGTAGTCTAGTCTAGTTTCTAATATTAATACAGGGGAAATCTACAAACTCTGACAATGCCCTGTTTCCTGCTATATTTATCCAGCCCTTCAATTTGCAGATTAAAATGTAAACATTTTCATTCCACGTTTCAAATGAATACTACAAGCCCGTGCATGGGTTCCAAGTGATGTAAAATGAAGATCACTAGAGCAGAACGCCGTTTGAAACATTGCAGCTGCAACTTTTGAATTGTTAAAAGTCCTTAAAATCTCATGTTACCAAAACCCATGGATTAAATGTTTTAGCATGACATGAAAAACCCAGTGTAAAAAGTGTCTCTCTCTGACAGGCCGAGGCAGATGTGGCTTCCCTGAACAGACGCATCCAGCTGGTTGAGGAGGAGTTGGATCGTGCTCAGGAGCGTCTTGCCACTGCTCTGACCAAGCTGGAGGAGGCTGAGAAGGCCGCAGACGAGAGCGAGAGGTGGGTCCATACTGGCCCCTTTGTGTTCCCGGAGCCCGGCGGATAAATGGGCCGCTGTGTAGACCTGTCTTTGTAATAGAAACAAGTGTTGCCTTTTAGCTTTAGATCTGCATTTAGGAGATGCAGGGATGTTAGGATAACTCTGCAATCAGCACATCTCAGCAGCACTGGGGTTCACTGCATCAATTTATTCAGGCCATGTCTATTGATTTTCTTTATGTATCTTATTTGGATACAGTGTAATCCAAATCCACTTCATTTATTTGGCACATTTTATAAACAAAGTTTCCACATGTGCTGCACAAACAGGATAATCCTCTACTTTATAGAACTTAAACATTGCACGTTACACTTTTTCAGCACCCTAAGAATGTGCCATAATATAGATGTGTGAGAGGCACCTTTTGATTTGGACCCCAACCATTCAGAAAATACTCTTTTTGAGTTCAAGATGATCTAAACCTGCTTTGAATTACACCAAGCTTCTCATAGTGCTTAATACTTGAATAACATAAATTAGAACTGGAGAGGATCCCACACACAAGGTTCACCTGTACTGCAGAGTGAGAACTACTCCTAGCTCATAAACACAGATCTTTCTAATCATTATAGCAGAATATATTATATCAGTTCAGTTGCTGTTACCTGAGCTTTTATCCGCAGCCTGTTTACTGTGTTCTTCTCTTACACAGAGGCATGAAGGTCATTGAGAACAGGGCCATGAAGGATGAGGAGAAGATGGAGATCCAGGAGATCCAGCTCAAAGAGGCCAAACACATCGCTGAGGAGGCTGACCGCAAATACGAGGAGGCCAGTTTCTCAATTTTCCACATACACTCTTGCACACATACCCCTGTATCATATTACCATCCACTAGGGCTGCTCCGTACTGCAAATCACAAAACTACTCTTATTCTAGTATAACTTACTTACACTCCAAAAATGGTTGTACAATTTTCTTTTTTTTTTTCGAACCAGTAGTTGTTGTTTTTTTGTCACAATGGAGAAACTTGAATGGGACTGTTTTGAATATCAAGATTTCCCCTCATTCTCCTGTTAGATTGTTTACGAGGGATTACAAATGTGGTATTTAGGCATTAAAATGGCATTAAAAAGCATTGAATTTAACGTTTTAACACCATGATAATACATCCCATGTAAAATTGGCTACTGCTTCAATTTTATGCCGCAATAGTTAGATCAGTCAAACATTGCCGCTGTTTTCCCTCAGTACCGAGCAGCCCTGCCATCACACAGCCAATCCATCCTCTTATGCCTAACATTGAGTTGGGTTGTGCTCACAGGTGGCCCGTAAGCTGGTCATCATTGAGGGCGAGCTGGAACGTACAGAGGAGCGCGCTGAGCTCTCAGAAGGGTAACGCACACTGCCACGCTACAGATGATGAACCCACACAAACACGCCGCCACGGCAACAGTGCCCTCCACTTATATCGGCACCCCTAATGAAATCTATACAGGCAACCGGCACTTTGTAGTTTTGATTCTCAGCTGGTGCAATTTGAGACCCACATTGAACCTTTGATGACAAATATAAATGTTAATTTCAACATGAACATTTAGCCGTTTGTCTCTTGGCTATTGTCTGTTATCAGGATACAGGATTTTGTTCGTCAGATAGTTCAGTTTATTCACATTAAGGCTCACTATTAAAAACTATGAAAACAAGATATCAACATGGCAAAAACCCTTGGCCCACTGAAAACACTGGTTTATATATATGATGTTATATTATTTCTGTTCTAGACTTGGTTTCATCTTCAATTTACGTTATTTTCAAAAATTTCTCAAGGGTGCCAATATTTATTTACTACCCACTGCCTACTCGCATGAACATGCTGCCATGCATAGCCACAGCTCAGACACAAGTCATATTTACACTGAACCAGCGTCTTGTGTTCTCACCGTATACGCTGGTTATTTGCATGTTCTTTACGGTCTGAATTATTTTGGCTTGCACTCGTACGCCACACCCTACTAACAGACGAGCACGTCGACTTGAAGAGGAGCACAGGGTTCTGGAGCAATGCAGCAAATCACAAAACGTCTCGGTGCTGAAGGTACACGAGCACTCAGCGGCCACTGTCGCCTTCTCTAATGCTCACCTTGCTGTTGCTTGGCTTGCTCACTTGCTTTTAAGGCTTTCAAGATCCCTGGCAACTTTAACAACAGGAGGAACAGTGCACACATACTGGATTACTAATGAGGTTATTATCTAATCATTGCCAGTTGTGTTTACTGTTGGAACTTGGTACTGGTGTTTGGGTTGCGTTTATGTGATGTCAGATTGATTGTGGTGGGCAGGTAAGAAGAATTCAAAGGCAAAATCTGCGTCTGAATTCACATGAATAGTTTGCATTGGTTTATGGTTAATATGTGCATTTACACCGCCTGTCCGTCTGAAACAAAAGCTGTGAATTCATTCTTAACTGCAGAACCAAAAAGTAGTAGATCTAGGGCTGCATGATTAATCGCAAACTAATAAAAATTGTAAATTGAGACTGCAATTATAAAACATTTAGGTAATGCCTTGTTTACTGATAAACTCTCCATAAGGATTTATCATGTATCAAAGCTGCTAACCCAAGTTGTGGAGGCATTAACATATTCTCAAATGCATGGGATTCTTATGGTAATATAGCAGTTTATATATATCGGTCTTCTTTCAAATGTTAATGCAAAGTTATTTAAAAGAACAGAATGTGTTTTCCCTCTTTTAGAATATTGTGAACTCAGTGATTAGATGTACTGTGTTTTTCCTCAAATGTCTAAGCATTTGGATCAATTTAATGACAAGGCAACCTTTGTAGCATTTCTGTAAAAGCGACCCTGCAAGAGACATGTGCCTGTAATAGGGCTGGGCGATATATCGATATTTAAGATATATCGATATGTTTTTAAATGAGATATGGAATTAGACAATATCGCATATATCAATATAGTTCAAATTCAGATAAGCTATTAAGTTAACAAAAAACAATCCCAAGCTCATGTTTTGAAAAGTTTATCTTAAACTGAGCACTTTTTTTTGTTATCTCTTTGTATATAAATGCTGCCCTCAGAAAAAAGATTGACCTATTTTATTTTATAAGATATTTTTATTTAAGATATTTTTTTTTTCATTTAAATGTGCACCTTATGGAGCTTTGTTATACAGTGTTAATGTTTACATTAAGAGTGAGTTTTTAATAAAGCTAGTTATATTTGGCTTTGACTTAACATTTTACAGCTCTCACTTTGCGGAAAAAATATCGGGATATATATTGTATATTCAACCTAAATATATCGGGTTATGACGTTTGGTCCTTATCGCCCGCCCAACCTGTAAACTCATCCCTGTGAAGAACTGGGATGCTACAAACAGTATATCTTAGGAAAGTTGGGAATGCATTTAGACCACAACTAACCTTTTTATTCAGTGGCTTCCTCATTGTTTCAAGTCACACTTTACTCTGAAAAATTGCAATTAGGTCTTTTTTCAGAATTGTGCAGCCCTAGTGGCGTCATTATTCAATCACACTGGCTCGATAGTTGTAGTTTTACAAGACTTTAAGCCCCACAATTCACATAGTGAGTAAGTGTCTCACCATTTGACATCGTGAGCCCACTCAACAATGTGTCTGTGACATCTCTGCTCTGTTTGTTTTTCTCATTTTTCGGGTTCTTCTTTTCTAATTGTGTATTGTGTCCACTTGTTCCCCCCTTGTTATTCCTTTCCCCTCTATCCTGATTTCCTAAAACCCCAGCAAATGCGCTGAGCTTGAGGAAGAGCTGAAAACCGTAACGAACAACCTGAAGTCACTGGAGGCCCAGGCCGAGAAGGTAGGTGGCTTTTTCCGTTGGGGATTGCATGCTGCCAGTCTGTGCCAGAGCAGGTGCTGGTTTCACGGGGGCCGCCCTTTTCCAATATAGCTCACTCTTAAGCACTGGCTGTTATGCCTGATTGTTTCTCTGTCCGTCATTTGTCCAACAGTACTCACAGAAGGAGGACAAATACGAGGAGGAGATCAAAGTCCTGACAGACAAGCTGAAGGAGGTAATGTCCCATGATGAGACCCCGAAATGAGTCTTTCCATCCAAATCAGGATTTTTGAGAGCTTATATTGACACCTGTATGATTACCGCAGGCTGAGACCCGTGCTGAGTTCGCTGAGAGATCAGTAGCCAAGCTTGAGAAGACCATTGACGATTTGGAAGGTAATATTTTCCCCCACCTACCATTATACATGTACATATCATTGTTTTCACTTACAGTACAGTGGGTTATACTTGTTTCATTTTTGCATAATGAATTAAATCACTCTTATCATTCCAATCCAATTTAGTTTTACCAGTTTCACACATGTTTAAAGGCCCTGTACCAGTCTTTTTTTTTTGTCCTCCACAATATTATAAATCAGACATAAGAGACAAAGGGACCACTGTGCACTATGTATATATGTGTAAAGCCTTTTAATCCATTATGAAAGAGCAGACTCGTTTTTGTTAGCATTATGGTTCAGGTACAGGCCCTTTAATCTGTGTTTGCACTTTTCTTAAATAAATATAAATATGTATACAGAATAGACAAGTTGGTGTTACTAAAGATTAGTCGCTTCTTATTTATCAAAGGGAAATCATGATAGGTCAGGTTTGCTGTTCTTTTCCCCGTTTTCTCACTTTGTTTTGCATTCGCTCACTTCTCTGTGCCACTCCGGCCGCTTCACCTCCTTCGCTCCACACTCCCTCTCTCTTCCTCCTCCTCCTCCTCCTCCCCAGACGAGTTGTACTCTCAGAAACTCAAGTACAAAGCCATCAGCGAGGAGCTCGACCACGCCCTCAACGACATGACCTCCATGTAACTTCCCACCTGCACCCCGTTCTGCTGCACCCCATCCTCCTGCACCTGTCCTTTCTTCTGCCGTCTTCTCTCACCTTCAGTTCAAGCCCAAAGACACTTGAACTATTGTGGTTATGGAGTGTTACAAATAGGGCTGCGCAATATATGGCCTAAAGATTGTTATTGCAGTTAGAGGGGATGCAATGTTGCGTTACGGCACATTACACTGAAGATTTTCCATATGACTGCATGCAGCCTAAAACAAAACTTAAGGTCAAGTTTCAGTTTTAGTCATCAATCTCTTAATTTTGTTAAGTTTTGGTCCTGATTTTGTTTTTAAGTCTTATTTTAGCACAGTCTTATGGTGGGAAAAAAAACTAATTACTTTCAATTTAGTTTGTTCGTTATCAGTTTTTTTTTTCTCATATTGCACAGCCCTAGTTACAAAGTCCTTAATTATTTTAGTCTTAAAAATGTCTGCGTGCTAATCCTTTTGTTCCGATTTGAAGCCGAGACACTGTTGGATATAATGATCCTATTTGCGATGATACTGTCTGTGGAGTATCATTGGTGGAGATGCTGTTTTGTGCATGAACCATGATGGAAACTGTAAAACGCATGGTTTGGTTGAAACATAACAACCTGATGTATACATATGGTGTATGTATACTGTAATTGCAAGGATTTTTGGTAAATTTTAAAGGTCGCAAAATTAATCACAAAATAATTTTGCTGCAATGTAATGTCCTCTGCAGCGACAGCTAAAGGCCTGTGCCTCTGAGGTCTTTTCATTTACAAAACCTTGACCTCTATCAACATGTTTTGAAACGCATGTGATTCTTGTATTTGCTTAGCAGTGATCTCTCAAATGTTAAGGATCTTGTTCCTGCACCTGCACTATTTTGAATCCAAATCTGATAGCAATCGCTGTGAAATGGGTTGCTCTGCCCTATTGTATTTAAATACATTGGGTTGGTTTGGAAGTATCAGTACTTGTTCCTCCCCGGCATCTATGGTCTCCTCCTGTTTTGAAGAAAGGCCCGTGCGTCTTAAAATCTCTTGTAAGATTTGCCTTTTTCTTTTGAGCCGGAGTCTGTCAGCCAGGTGTTTGGATACTGGGTAGTGCCTGTTCCGCTCAGTTTGCGCATTGTGCCTTGTCATAATGGTTCGGGTGCATTTATAGAGCACTGCCAGGTGCCACAGTACCTTTACTCTACCTCTTCTCTCCTCACAGATAAACAGTTTCCCCCTCCTCAAGGGCGCCTCCTGTTGGCTGCGCGGCGCCTGTGCCCTTCCTTCAATTCTATTCTATTCCTCTCATACCATCCCTATGTCAACATCACTCGCCTCCCATCTCTTGTACAGTCTCAGAGAAACAGTCTGCGTCTTGTGAAAAATAAAACGTTTTTCTCTGTTTTCTGTATCTTCTTAATCTGTCATTCATCTCCCTTTGGGTTTATTTAATTTTCTGTTTGCCTTAATAAATCTTTATGTTCTTCCCTTTTCTTTGTCCATCTCAAGTAGAGCTATAGCTATGCTCTTCAGTGTAGGCATGTAGGCAGGTAAGGTTTATGTTTATCAGGATGAGTTTAAAATGGCTGCCGTTCGTATGTGACATTTTGCAACAGAGGCGGGTAGTACTCACTGACATTTACTCAAGAAGAAGACGTAACTTTTTCAAGGAACTGTACTTCTTGGAGCCGTTCTATCGTGCTGTTTCCTCATCACTTCTACATGAGTAATATTATCTTTAAGTAAAAGTACACGTTTGGTTACTCTCTCCACTATGAGTAAATCTGAATGGAAAAAGCTTATTTATTCTACCAAAGTGAATGTATTTTACAGTTACTCTTACTTGAGTAAACTTTGGCTTCTCTACCCACCTCTGGTTAGCTTCAAGGAGGATTGGCAGGATTTTACAGGCAAGATATGAAGCATAGCTGTTGTATCACAAGCTGATTTAAGAATGAGAAAGACGGTTGAGATGATTGTATGTAAAATGATATGATATTGAAATAAATGTACAAGCACATGGTTAAAGTGTGTTTATTAAAGCTCAGAACAAGCACAGGTTCTTGGGGGAGGTAGTGGGTTAAGGGAACACTAATAGACTGGGGAGTTGAACACTGGCCCACTGTAGTTGTGTCTCTTGGCAACTACAGACATTAACTACTCCAGTCACAGTATAGGAGGCCACAGAGGAAGGATTTGTGGTGTAAAAAGGGAGAAACTTAATTTTACTAATACAGTGGGATCAGTTTCCCTCTACTCCTTATGTTGAAGTCTGATACTATTTTTACAACAATTATTGTGATTGACAAAATGGCTACACTAAGGCTTGCTGTATTTCGAGCCTGTATGTTTCTTTGTTGTGGTCTATTTGTGGGGAAAAAAATGAACTGAAGAAATGCATACAATTTTAGTATCAGGCTGCTACATAATATAATTGGAAGATGTCTGGAACCCTTTTGAACCATATTTTAGAGTTAGTGAATAGAAAGGTGTTTTAAAGGACCTTTTTCAGATTCTTCTTGGAGGTAGGTTTCTTTCCTTTTTCCTATTTTTCCACTGATTCCCTCTTTTCTTTTCTGTTTCTCTAAACTTGCTTTCTGACTGCAAAGATCGCCTCCACCAGCAAGTGGAGAAAAGCTGTCTCCTCAGCAAAGAGCTCTGCCTGGCCCTGAATAACGTCTAGAGTTGCACTTTTATATATATAGTTTGGTGCATGAATTTCGTCTATAATAGTGGAATGATTTGTGTGGTTTGTGACGATTTGAAGAACGGGCTCAAGTCAATATTCTATCATTTAGGAATGAGCAAATGATAAAGCTGTGAAAAAGGTCTTCCCCTCTTCTCAAAATGTGTTACATTACAGTTCCTCTTGCACATGCTTGTTGAGTTTAGAAATACAGCTAACCAATACATACAGAAAGCTATTAAATGATTCCTTTCTTATGCGTAAAGGCTACCCAGACAATAGTGTAGTGAATTCCTCTTTCATTTACCTCTGGTTAAATCACCATTATTAGAAAGCAAACAGGGAGGGGTTACAATGCTACTAGAGAGAGCCATTATTCATAAATGAATCTGTCTGCAGGGAATGTTCCGAGACTAATAAGTGTCTTACATTTAGTAACAATATCTTGATAATCATCCGTAGTTCTTGAAAAAATCAAGGCATCAGGGAACTGCTAAGGGGCCCTTGAGCAAGGCAACAAAAAGCCACTTCTCAGCGTTGTGCTGACGATACTCAGTGGGTGCACCTGTGATTTTGTGTGTCGTGTGCGGTGTACGGTGTACAATGTCATAGCAATGAAGCCACCCACTTCTGTCCTTTATCAAACAAGAGGGTGGGCGTGTTCTGGACTAACCACATTCCTAAGTCTTTGTGAAGGACATTTGTGAATGATTTGTGAATGATGGCTCACATTATGGTTTACTGAAGCCTTCCAAATGGCTCCACCACTCTTTCCCGCCCTTATTACGTCAAAACAGCATTTTGTTTTCACTCTGCTTTGTTGTGGATGAAAAGGTTAATTTTACCGTGCCTTACACATTGAGAACAGGGCTACTGCATTTCCACTGTTCACTGTGTAATCACTGTACCGTCTAATGTGATGATTAAAATGTGGTTTTGATTTGGCATCCTGACAGAAAAAGTGGCCCAAGCTAAAGAGGAGAACCTGAACATGACGCAGATGCTGGACCAGACTCTGATGGAGCTGAATAATCTGTGAAGTGGCTCTGCTGGAGTGACTCCTCACACACAGCACTGACCCGCCCCTGCCCCAGTCACTGCTCACACCAAGGCACCAATCCCTTTTGTACGTCATATGTGGTCATTCTGCCGCTCTCGCACACTGCTGCTTTAGCGTGGCCCTTTTGTTTAGGCAGGCGGTCAGTGTGTCGACTGGTGCTACACTCCTCCACAACAGTGACTGAAGATGCAAACCTCGCGCAGTGTGTCGGGCCCAAATGTGTTCTTTACACAGATTCAGTCAGCTGATTTTGTTTTAAAATACTGTATGTCATGTATGTAGAGGTTTCTCGTTTTGCTGTACAAATTATAAAAATAAATAAAAAGCATGTTTCCATTTTTTTTCCTTATTTGTTTATTTTATAAACCCTGACAGAATATGGTTCAGACAAACTTCTCAGGAAGCATTTGACACTAGCCTCACAGTGACTAAGAAACTCATGGGAAGAACATGCGAACTCCACATACAAAGGCCCTGTAGCCTGGAACTCAAATCCTGGAGTTCTAATAGGCCTTCAATTGTCTCTGTTGTTGACTTTAAATAAAATATCGTGACTCTATTTCAGTTTATTTCACAAATTATTGCTTCTTTCAAGGTACTAGCTGTAAGGTGCGCTCTTAGTGTTTTAAAGGAACAGGCCACCGTTTTTCCATACTGTGATATGTTCTTTCCTGAGCTTAGACGAGTTAATACATACCTGTCCGGTCTTTGTGTTTTCTCGTGGAAGAGCTTGGTCGCTTCTAACTTCACCCCGTTTGGGGCCATAGGAATACATTGGGAGGGGCCAAATGTGAACAACATCTTTGGTTGTTATGCGTGACTGAGGGCACGCATAAAGACTAGACAAGTACACATCAACTCGTCTAAGCTTATGTAAGGACATGTCTCAGTATGTAAAAACGGTGGCCTGTTCCTTTAAGGCACTACAAGTTTGAGTTGTCTGAAGCTGCAAATGAGAACACAAGCACAAGTTTTCCTGTAATAACATGCTTTTCTTCATTTGAATGACCTCCAGAGTTCAGTCAATGGACGATCGTAAGAGTACTGTGTTAGTGTGGGGCTCATTCTGCTTTCTGATGTGATCATGCATCCATGGCATAAATAAATATAAAACCCTCATTGTTACAATTTGTAAAATATTTTGTTTATTGTGAATAGCCAACATTACAATAAAACCAAAGTTTGATTCATGTTTACCTCATATCTGGAGACGCAAACCATTATTATTATTATTTTGACCTTTTCTTTTCTTCAGTTCGGCTTTACCCAAATCTGAAAGCTTCTTGAAAAAAGCGTCAAAATAGCAACACAAATTAGATGAAAACTAAGACAAAAAAGCAACAAAAGAGTGACAAAAACGTGATAAAAAATGTATGAAAAAGTGACAAGAAACACCAAAAAGCAACAAAAAACTGACAAAAAAAACAATGGAAATTTGGCAAAGATGTGATGAAGACCCAACAAAAAAGCAATGGTTAAAAAAAAAAAAAAAAAAGGGGGACGACAACGCAAGGAAAAAGATCCATTTAGATGAGTTTTGTAGGTCTTAGCTTTCAAATGAGGCGTTACACACTGGCGTGCAGGCTGTGACCTTATTTGGGTCAAGCCAAAGTGGAGAAAATGTGCTCGGTTCATGTGGGGGTTAAAGGGTTAAGAGGTCAATCAGACCTAACATTTTCTTGTAATGTTATAGAGCGGCCGAAAGAGGCAGCAATGTGCCCCCAAATGCTTGGCCACTCAAAATAACGTACGAAGAAGAAGGTACCCGGAAGTTTACAAAAGTAAACTCAGCAGAAGAGCTGAACTTCGTCGAAAGAAACATGTCCCTGCACATCATGAGTCGGGTGATCAGTCCAGCCCGGACGCGTGTGCCATGTTCAGTGCTTTCTGCTCACAGCCAGCGCCAACTGCAGCGCGTCAACAGGTTGTTTATCCACCAGCAGCAACAACAAAGAAGTCACGCCGGAGAGAGAACCAAGTCCAAACTGTGGCTGTGCGGGCTGGGGGTCGGGGTGGCTGTTGCTTTTGCTGTTGGTCTGAAATCTCGTTGCGACTCGGCGGAAAGTCCGAATGGTCCAAACCGAGGCGCAGATGTGGCGCAGTTCAGAGCAGCGGTGGAGGCGAGCCGGGAGCTGCTGGAGCGGGTCCAGGTGAGAGCTGTTGACTGTGCGGACTGTGCAGGAGCGCAGAGGCACTGACATGGTGTGCTTGTGTCCAGGCGGAGGTGGGAGCCCCGGGGCTGGTGGTGGGAGTCTCTGTGGATGGTGTGCAGGTCTGGTGTGAAGGTGGGTGTCACTTCACTTTACTTCATGGACTTTATCCTCACACAAACAAGTGTAGTCTCTCCACCACTGGACATACTGACTGCTGTCCTAACATTACTAAAGACTATTATGTTCTAACCCTCATAATCAAGGGATTACTTCTCTTTCGCTCAATTAAATGCATGTTTTCTATTTATAGAGATGACTTTTGTGGCTTTATTTTAAAATCGTTGCTTAAGACACATTTCTAAGCAAACGCTTTTAACACTGTTTAACACATATCTTGGCCAAAATATAAGCTGTTAGTGCTTTTTGCTTGTATATTGTGTTTTGTTTATTTATTTATTGTTTCTGTACTGTAGACCTTTTTGTGAAGCACTTTGGTCAACAACAGTTGTTTTAAATGTGCTATATAAATACATTTGATTTGATTTGTAAATCATTTTTTTTACTTCTTAAAGTATCATAAGCATTTAAAACAATTTTACACTGGTCAAAAATTATTCAAAGGTTATATTGAGGCAATTGACTCATTTACTCCAAATATCAACACCTTTTTACTCAAAAAAGTATATTAACACAATATATTAAAACTTGTCTTAGAAGAAATTTGTAGAAAATACAGAATTTATGGAACACACTGCCAGTATCTTAAACTTCTTTTCTCGTCATGTAACGGCCACTGTTGTCTGATTTCCAGGACTGGGTTATGCGGATTTGGAGAACCGTGTCCCCTGCACAGCAGATACAGTGATGCGCATTGCGAGCATCAGCAAATCTCTCACCTCTGCTGCTGCTGCACGTTTATGCGAGGAAGGCAAACTGGAGCTCGATGAGCCAGTTCAGAAATATGTCCCAGAGTTTCCCAAGAAACAGTTTGAGGGGGAGGAAGTGAGTGGTTTCAATGGTGCGACTGAATGTTGCACTTTAGTATCCCGTTTGCCAGATCTTACCTGCATTAATGTGGAGGTTTTAAGTAATGTTGCCGCTACCTTCAGCATTACAGTTATAGTTACATTACAGTTCTTCTTCCCATGCACCCCTTGAACTTTGGCTTAAGCTATCAGAGTTGAATGCTCCAAAATGGGCTTTAGACTACTTTTTGATGAGCATAATTTTTGCAGGTAGCGATCACCTCACGGATGCTCCTCTCCCATTTAAGTGGGATCCGGCATTATGAGAAAGATGCAAACAAAGTGAGAGAGGAACGAGAGAAAGCGAAGTGCCGTTTAAAACCACAAGGAGGCGAACAGGAGGAGAAGCAGAAGCAGAAGCAGAAGAAAGTGGTTCAAAAGAAGAGTGAGTTTGAGCTGGAGGAGTACTACCTCAAGGAGCATTTCAACAGTGTCGTTGATGCTCTGGACCTCTTCAAGGATGATCCTCTCATTTTCAAACCAGGTTAATGTTATTCTTTGTTTGTTTTTTTATTGTTAAGTTGGGATACATTTCTCAGCAATGTGAAGTAGCCCACCAACAATCCTTAGTTTAATATCCATTTCCGATGGTGAAATTTCAGATCCCAGAAGTGGGATAGTTTTAGCCTTTTGAATTATTGGTCCTAATCAAAAGTGACTGTCCACAGGCACTACATACCTGTATTCCACCCACGCATTCACGTTGCTCAGTGCTGTTGTGGAGAAAGCAGCTGCCCAGCCCTTCCTGGACTACATGGCGGCCATGTTCCGTGAAGTGGGCATGCTCCGCACTTTGCCTGAGCAGAATGAACCCATCATCTATCACCGCTCAAGGTAAGTCTGCTGCTATGAGAGTAAACATATTTCAATGTCACCACCTTAATCACAGGAATATGGTAAGGTTTAACATTGGGCCAAATTCACAAACCGCCTCCAGCAGGACATTCTCCTGGTATGGGCAGGATTATTGGAATATCTGCAATGTCAGGTCATAAGCCAGTAATCCTATTAAATGTTCATAAATATACTATTTCCAAATGTAGATGACCAAGATTGAACCAGATCATTTATAGCAATTATTTAGAGGAGAGTCCCTTTTTTAAAATTTCCAAGCTAATATTAGCAATAGGATCTGTAAACCCTTAGTGTGGACCTCTTTTGCTTTTTGCTTGAATATTCGCCAATACAAAAAATGTCAGCATTAACAGCGTTTACGTAATATTAAATGTGGACTCATATTTTTTGGATGTCATGTTTGAAATGTTGGAAAATATGTTGGAAATATTTGCAAAATACTCAACCTATCCTCCTTTTCAGGTATTACCATGTTAACAAAAAGGGCCGTGTTGTAAACTGCCCATATGTGGACAACTCCTATAAATGGGCTGGAGGTGGATTCCTTTCCACTGCCGGTGACTTGCTTGTGTTTGGAAATGCTCTTCTGTATAGCTATCAGATTGCACAAGTCAAGGACACTGAGAGGTTGCTGCCTGGCTTCCTCAAACCCCACACTGCTCTGGAACTATGGGCTCCCGTGGACAGGACAGAGGGAAGTTGGGACAAGGATGGACAATACGCTCAGGGATGGCTAGTTGTGGAGAAAGACCAGAAATATGGCCAGTGTAGGAATCGCAGGCACTATGTTTCACACACAGGGGGCGCTGTGGGAGCTAGCAGCGTTCTCTTGGTGTTACCAGTGGAGAAAATAGAACAATGCAAAGGGAAGACTGAGAAGCTACCACAAGGAGTGGTGGTCACTATCATCACAAATATGCAGTCCGTAGGCCTCAACACCACTGCCCTGGCAATCGCACAGCAGTTTGATCAAGCCAGACACAAACTACAGTGAGCTTTTGTCGGCGTCTCAAGATTGTGTAAAATGTGTGCGATAGAGAAGACTACAGTGGCTCAATAATATGATTTTATTCTCCATACTCTTTTAAACAAAAAATATATTTTTATCATATGTGACATTTTTTATTTTTACAGTGTAAAGAAATAAACACAAAAGATAAGAAGATAAAAACCTGCTGTTTTATGAATACTGATGTGTGCAGTTAAATTACCTGTCAACTGAAATCTCCCGTCTTACTTACTGGAACTCCAACAAATGTCTGTTTTGTAATATTTAATCTCCAATGTTATGGCTTGATTCACAAATGTATTTACAATATTAGTATTTTATTTTTAAGTTTGCAGTGACTGCAGTTAAGAGTAAAATAGAAGTTTGCTTTTGGTCTCCTTTTCTACATTGTTTTGAAACAGGATTGTCTGAAATAAAAGCTTTTATTCACAATTTAAAACTTTTCTTAACAAATGGACAGGCATCTATAAAATGTCTTCAGAATCCTTTGATCCTGCAAGCTTTAAGTGTTTATGTAGACTGGGTAATCTGTGTTATCTATAATGCTCCCAACTTCAGTCAGTGACCCTAAAAATCACTTAACCAACAACTCGGGACCCACATGTGTAAAATGTAATTGCCGTTTATAATAATTATCATGGTTTCATGATGTTAATTTGGATACTGTGTTTTGGCTTCATTTCAGTGTCATGCTACCCCCACTTTGGGAACCACTGCTCTAAAGCAATATCCATTGATGTTTATTGCGCACAATAATGGACGTGTTCTAGCACATTTGTGAGAGGCATGTGTATCTCTTTTGTAATGATGAAGAGAATTGGCACCAATTCCTACAAGATTTGCATTTAAGCTTGCCAGTTGCATATATAAATATTGTTTGTTTAGCCATTAGAAATCTTGCACATTTATATGACTGATCAGAACAGAGTAAAGACACAGGCCAAGTTGTGATGCTAAGAATTTTTGGAATGGCCATTTTCCAGCCAGCAGGAGACAAATAGTCACTTACCCTACACATACCTTTTAAAATTCTGTAGGGGTTTACATATCTCACTGACTTCATAGAGTTGTAAGAAAATAAAACTGCGACTTCCCTGAGAGCCATATTTCTTTCTTCAAATTGAAAAGTGGTATGTTTAAGTGCAGAGCACATACCTTTTAATTCCCCATATTAAAACAACTATCTCAACAGCATGTGAGGACATGCACAACCTGCAATCTTGTTCAGCTGACATTTAGTTGACATTTAGCTGACATACTGTGGTTTTTGTCAGTTTTAAAGTCATAAAACCTCTTGACAGTTGTATTCTCACAGAAACAACACAGACTGGTTATAAAGTCATAAATATATTTACAATAGCAATATACAAGGTGATGCACAAGTGTTGTATTACATCGATACAATTGTTCCACAGAACTTAGCTTTGTAATAAATACACTTCAGGCAAAGCATGTGTATTGAAATGTACCTAGTAGTAATAGTGTAATTAACAGAAGAACCAGCTGCATACCACTGTTTAGAAGTGATTATTGTGATGGTCACCTCCTGGTTTATGTCAATAATTAAATATGACGACATTTTCCATTAGCTTGTCTATCCAGTCATTACCGCATTCAGCCACATACAACCCTGGTGTAGAGGGGCCAACCAGGACAGGCCTCATGCTCTTGATTTTACTTTCCAATAATGGCCCTGCTGATCACTGTTCTGGCGCTGTTTTCGGCTGATTTTCAGTCTCCTGCAGGTAAATGGGAGCATGGTTAAAGACATTCAAACTGGCAAATATATGGCCCTTCGTGAGATGTGCTCTCCAACTTCCTCCAACTGTGAATAACCTTAACAATATTTTTGCCCAAACTCATGGGTTAATATTGGATCTTGAGTAACTGCGCTAGTAGTACTACCCCCATATACTGATAGAGCATCTACAGTTGATTCACCTGAGCCAGGCCATTGAAAACATGGTTTGGGGCATGTTGCTTCAAACCCAAGTAGACCATGAAGACAAGTCCTGAGCTCCAGGATTTATTAACTAGGTTCCAGTGCCCGGATATTTGTTATTTTCTACATTGTTCGTAATCTGGGACTGAGTTGCACTTACTTGATAATGTAGAAAATAAAGACTGCCACAGCCACTGCAATGAGAATGGTCACAATAATGATAGCGGCGATAAGGCCCTTGTTGTGTCCATCCTGAGCACTGGTGAATAGGCTGAGGGTCTCACAGCGACTGCCTGTGTACATAAGCCGACACCTGCAGGACAGCACAGACACAGGTCACATATGTCCTCGTGAACAGCGCTTTGAACAGGTAAAAGCCTCACTTTCATAGGACAGGAATAGATGGTATGTACATAAGGCATGAATGGAATGGCTGGGAGGACCTGCTCCGGTAATTGAGAAGACGACACTTTATCAAAACCGTTGGATACCACATTGCTACATGTTGCCGCAATGTAACTAATGGAGAACGCCCACGTGTCATAAAACCACATGAAGAAGATGTGGCAAATGTTGCCTTTTGTTGCAACATTTGTCTTCGGTTACAAATGAAAGTTCTGCTGTTCTGAAAGTCTGACAGTCAGGGTCTGGGAAACAAATTAGTTGTAATTTAAAATATATTAGGCCAATTTGCCTAAAGGTCTTGGTGATACTATTGGTCTATTTATAAAATTATTAGCCTAAAAGACTTAGATAGAATAAGTATCAAGCACAAAGACCTTTATCTTAGATTGGCAGAACATAATTTAAAGAACTGTAGATGCCAGTGTAGCCAGGGCAACATGTTCATAGACTGTGCAATTTGGTTACACTGGGGATGAACTTAAGAATAAATTCTTAATATATCTTAACAGCCTATTACTCGGATTCAGTCAAGTTAATACTTAGACTATCTATGTCAGTTAACTTCTTAGAACATATTCAACATTTTTTGGAAAGTACAGTGCTACGTGAGCCTATTATTAAATCTCAATACGCTATGACACATTTATTTAAAACAAACAAAAAACCACAGAGACACAATGAAGCACTGACTAGACAACAACCCAAAATAGCCTACCTGTCCATTGCATTCTTCAACTTCCACACCTGAACTGGCTACTAATAGCCTGCAATAAGTCTCAAAACTTACACGCATGAGAGCTGGTTCATGGAGGGTAATCTGTAACAGGTTCCACCGTTCATGCAAAAGGTGGCTTCCTGCCCACTGCAAGTATCTCCATGTTCTGGAAGAATAGTGACATTAAGTAAATCCAGTAGCTAAGGCAACACAAACCCACACTTTGTTTCTAACCTGCCATCATCGGAGCTGTATTCGGGTTGGCTGAATCAACACATCTATCAACATAGACTAGAATAATTAATGTTATATTGATGTTTTGTTGTTGTTTTTTGCCCAGATCCAAATTGGAAAACAATCTCGGAGCAAGTCCTTACCTGCGAGCGAAATGCGGCGTGTTCTTGGAGGCGCCTCAGTTACAGTGACGCGCCGATTGCGCAGAATAGGCTGCTATGATCAGGCGACAAGTGGGTGTGTCCATCCCGTCACCGTGCCTAAAAAATGTAGTGATGGCTGTTTGTTCACATTGTCAATGAGAATCTGGACGATACGAAACTACATTCTCATGAGTGTGTCGCAAGTCTATTTCGTTGTGTGGGTAGAGCTAGATCAACCGCACAGGTTTTGACAGAAACTTCCTATAGTGTTCCAGCACGTTTACCCATGAATTTTTAATGCAAGATTAGTTTGTTGCCAGAACAAGAAACTCACTCTATTCGACCCGACCGGGTCACAAATTAGATTTTTGCAGGGCCCTGCAGGGGCAACAATTATGATGAATTACTCCCTGATCATCTTAATGTCAGGCTGCCTTGTTATCTCTCACTTCCCCTTTAATCAGGACAGGTGTGGGGGCTGATGGTAGGTGTTGTGGGCTGATGACAGGTGTTGTGGGCTGATGGCTGGTGTAGTGGGATGATGGCAGGTGTGGGGGCTGATGGCAGGTGTTGTGGGCTGATGGCTGGTGTAGTGGGATGATGGCAGGTGTGGGGGCTGATGGCAGGTGTTCGGGGTGATGAGGGGTGTTGTGGGTTGATGACAGGTGTTATGGGCTGATGGCAGGTGTTGTGGGCTGATGGCAGGTGTGGGAGCTGATGGCAGGTGTGGGGGCTGATGGCAGGTGTTGTGGGCGGATGACAGGTGTTGTGGGCTGATGACGGGTGTTGTGGGCTGATGGCAGGTGTGGGAGCTGATGGCAGGTGTGGGGGCTGATGGCAGGTGTTGTGGGCGGATGACGGGTGTTGTGGGCTGATGGCAGGTGTGGGAGCTGATGGCAGGTGTGGGGGCTGATGGCAGGTGTTGTGGGCTGATGACGGGTGTTGTGGGCTGATGGCAGGTGTTGTGGGATGATGGTAGGTGTGGGGGCTGATGACGGGTGTTGTGGGCTGATGACGGGTGTTGTGGGCGGATGACGGGTGTTGTGGGCGGATGACGGGTGTTGTGGGATGATGGCAGGTGTGGGGGCTGATGGCAGGTGTTGTGGGCTGATGACGGGTGTTGTGGGCTGATGGCAGGTGTTGTGGGATGATGGTAGGTGTGGGGGCTGATGACGGGTGTTGTGGGCTGATGACGGGTGTTGTGGGATGATGGGAGGTGTTCGGGGCTGATGGCAGGTGTTGTGGGATGATGGTAGGTGTGGGGGATGATGGCAGGTGTGGGGGCTGATGGCAGGTGTTGTGGGCTGATGACGGGTGTTGTGGGCTGATGGCAGGTGTTGTGGGATGATGGTAGGTGTGGGGGCTGATGACGGGTGTTGTGGGCTGATGACGGGTGTTGTGGGATGATGGGAGGTGTTCGGGGCTGATGGCTGGTGTTGTGGGCTGATGACGGGTGTTGTGGGCGGATGACGGGTGTTGTGGGCTGATGGCAGGTGTTGTGAGCTGATGGCAGGTGTTGTGGGCTGATGACGGGTGTTGTGGGCTGATGGCAGGTGTTGTGGGATGATGGTAGGTGTGGGGGCTGATGACGGGTGTTGTGGGCTGATGACGGGTGTTGTGGGCGGATGACGGGTGTTGTGGGCGGATGACGGGTGTTGTGGGATGATGGCAGGTGTGGGGGCTGATGGCAGGTGTTGTGGGCTGATGACGGGTGTTGTGGGCTGATGGCAGGTGTTGTGGGATGATGGTAGGTGTGGGGGCTGATGACGGGTGTTGTGGGCTGATGACGGGTGTTGTGGGATGATGGGAGGTGTTCGGGGCTGATGGCTGGTGTTGTGGGCTGATGACGGGTGTTGTGGGCGGATGACGGGTGTTGTGGGCTGATGGCAGGTGTTGTGAGCTGATGGCAGGTGTTGTGGGCTGATGGCTGGTGTTGTGGGATGATGGCAGGTGTTGTGGGATGATGGCAGGTGTGGGGGCTGATGGCGGGTGTTGTGGGCTGATGACGGGTGTTGTGGGCTGATGACAGGTGTTGTGGGCTGATGGCTGGTGTTGTGGGCTGATGACGGGTGTTGTGGGCTGATGGCTGGTGTTGTGGGCTGATGACGGGTGTTGTGGGCTGATGGCTGGTGTTGTGGGCTGATGACGGGTGTTGTGGGCTGATGACGGGTGTTGTGGGCTGATGACAGGTGTTGTGGGCTGATGACGGGTGTTGTGGGCTGATGACAGGTGTTGTGGGCTGATGACGGTGTTGTGGGCTGATGGCTGGTGTTGTGGGCTGATGACGGGTGTTGTGGGCTGATGGCTGGTGTTGTGGGCTGATGGCAGGTGTGGGGGCTGATGGCAGGTGTTGTGGGCTGATGGCAGATGTTGAGGGCTGATGACAGGTGTTTTAATAGATTTGAATTAATGGATAGAAAGTAAATGCAACAGGCTTCCCAATGAGATACATTTTCGCTACACTGTCAATGAACACCTTGCCTGTTATCCCATAATTTTTGGTCTTTGTGCTGATTTTTATCTTGGGAATATGAGACTGTTGAATAGGCTATGGGGCATCACACACAACAAAAGCAAAGAGGAGGTGTATGTGAGACAAATGTAGGGTGACGGTGGCGCTCGGGTCGCGGGTTCGATCCTCGGATGGGCCTTTCTGTGTGGAGTTTCCATGTTCCCCCGTGTCTGCGTAGCTTTCCTCTCGGCATTCCGGTTTCCCCTAACAGTACAAACATGTACAATAGGCACAATACTGTATTTGAGGGTCCGAGTGTGTGGATGGAAGTAAGCCTGAAGCCACTATCCGGCATGGCTTGTTTACATGCACGAGTCCCATGAAGCCTATGTTCAGTTGCATGCACTGCGCAACCTCTTCGTCGTGCTACCACCTCAACCAGACATAGGGTGAATATGGGTAAAGTGGGACACTTTTTGAAAATTGAGTTTCCACCTAATTTTTTGTTTGGAATTAAATGCCAAAGTCTTTAATGTTATATATTTTTAAAAAGCTTTAGATGTCTATTTTACACCAGTGGAGGAAAAAAAGTCAAATGTTTAACACAGAAGCTATAATTTTGCTTCAAACACAGGTTGGTCCAATGATACATTTTTAGAGGTGCTATTGGTAAAGTGGGACACTTGTAATTGGTAAAGTGGGACACTATTAACATGGTAATTTTTGTATTCAAAATCATTAATATTATTGTAGCAACTACTTTTATGAATATGTGAAGAGGTTATGAATAATAATAACCATTCTAATGGTTATTCTAACTGGTGTGTGAGACATATGACCATGATGGACATGTGTCTGATGTGCAGCCTGTGCTGTTGGTGCAGAAGGAGTCAGACATGTTACAGTGTGGAATATCTAACTGGGACCTTTGGTATAAACTAAAAACAAGAGTGACAGAACAATGGAAGAATAATATTGTAAAGTGCCTTCATCAGATTTGTTTTTGTTTATAAATGAGTGAGGAATAATATGAAGGACATGCCCAAAAAA
Organism: Gobius niger; assembly: GCF_951799975.1. Classification (NCBI taxonomy): domain Eukaryota; kingdom Metazoa; phylum Chordata; class Actinopteri; order Gobiiformes; family Gobiidae; genus Gobius; species Gobius niger. The sequence goes on from NC_136863.1 coordinate 10,750,868, forward strand.
ACACATGTTAATCTGTGAACTCAGGCTGCCTTTAATTGGTGAAGTATAAGGGAACAAACATGTTTTAAAGATTTGAAAATAATTATATATATATAGAGCCAATATTTAAAAAAAAAAAAATCTACAATTAAAGAACTTAGAAACCTCAAAGAACAACTTAATGTTGAAATGTTGCTAAACGGCGATCAACAGTTCGTAGTGAACAGGAGAAGAAAAATGTAGAAATGCAATCATCAGAAAACTTAATCAAAACAAGACATATAGAGTTAAATTGATCTAATTTGAAGATGTGTGAATACAAGAAACACCTAATACCCAGGATTTTCCACAAAAATATACTGTCCCACTTTGCCAATAGCACATTGGTAAAGTGGGACAGTGATAAAATCTCTTATAAAAATAAAAGTATAAAGAATAAACATGTGATTTTGAGATGTTTTGTTTGCAGATGCATTCCATTATATAATGTATCAACAAAAATCTGCATGTCTGTTAGTTTTAAAAAGTTATAACCTTAAGATCATAAATCCCCAAATGCTATGTCATTGGACATACCTTCACTTTTTTACTACTTGGTGGTAGATTATGGTTTGCCACGCCATGTGAAGTGAATTAATATCCACAAAACCATTATTTTCTTATCCTGCACATTCTAATTATTCGGTGTGTATGTATTTTTAGTTACAAAATATGACACATTAAAAAATAATCATGATTAAAGTTAAGTGTCCCACTTTACCCATTGTCCCACTTTACCCATATTCACCCTATCAATAAAAGATGTTGAACAGGAGACTTGAAAAGACGAACCAATTATAGATTTCCTCTTGCAGTGTTGAGGGGGAAAGAATGAGCGCACAATTTGCTACACTTACGCTGCAAACCACTCTGTTTTATTTTTTTTTATTTTAACGCACCCGCGCCATTTCTCAGTCTCGTGCGTGAGAGTTGTTATCGCGAGGAAGAGCGAAGGTGACTATTTTTTTCAGTCGAGTCGACGCTGGCAGGGTGGAAATTGTTTCGCACAGGGACTGTTAATTTGCCGCTAATTATAGAAATTATTGGAATAAGAGGATTGTTTATTTTTTTATTCTAAGTCTTGGTTAACCATCTCTTTATTCACGACCACTGGAACCACGACTCACTCTGCCCACGTCTGGTCTGTTCTGCCCATAGTTCAGCCCCAGTGGTTCAGACCTTGGACAGCTCCTACGGCTCCCCCCCTGTTGTCCTCGGGCACATGGAGTCCGAGGTGTGCTTGTGGGAGAAGAGCCAGCACATTTTAGCCTGCACCGAAGACGCTGTTTTCTGTTCGAGCCAGTGACAGCAGTCGACGCATGCCAAAGCATGGTGCCTTCGGTCTGGTGGAGAAGGACCGTATACGTGGCGATTGTGAGAGGAAGCGCATCCACGCATCGGCCAACTGTACGTCCGAGCATCCTTAGCGCGCTGCATCTTCTCCCTCGGTGAGGAAGGGCACAGGAGGCATCGGAACACCTTGTACATTGTAGAGCGAGTACAAGGCTTGCAACCTACGTGCAGTCTATTTTAAGAGCACATGGAGAGAATGTATTCATGTTGTAAGGCCTATATCTACACTAAGCAATGTGTAGTCTAGGGATGCATTCTCTCAAGATAATCTAAACAGCTAACCTGTCAAAGCAGCTGGTATGGGATGTATGGCCTTGTAACGGGCTGATATTACGAACTGTGCTTTATGATATCTTTTCTCTGTGTCCACTGGAAGACTGTGTGGCTGCAAAAACTCATCACCTCTGTAAACTCTACAAGAGCACAGAGTCCATATATCCAACTGTGTCCACAAGCAAGGACAGAACAGAACTATGGTTTACATGTAATGGTCATAATAATGCTGATTAGAAAATTTATTTGCATAAATGCTTGTCAGGTCAATAGACTGCTCTGCTGATGTGAGCCTTCTCACTTGGGCATCAATGGCTGCCTGTTTTTGTGGCTCAATGACCTACCATGCCCTGCACTTGCTATGCAAGAGAAGATGTCCCCGAGTCTCTGTCTGTATTTTTTTAAAAGCACAAAGAGAGCAGCCAAATTATTTGATCATGTTTTTTTATGCAATATTACATTTAAAGTAAAAGGTTTAGTTTATTGTAAGTTTGTTGCAAACCCCGTTTGCTCTTGCCTGCTGCTACTATTCATCCTGAGGACCTATTCACATTAGCACATTTCAAATTCAACATTTTACTACAATATATTAGGGATATAATTCATCAACTCAAACAGTCCAGCGTTTGTTCTTTCTCAAAATCATGTCTTCTGCAAATGCTACCTGAAGAAGCGCTTTGGTTAATGTTTAGAAGTACTTAAAGACACTTTACAAATGACAAAAACAAGACAAGATGCAGTAATAGAGCAATAGAGACAGGCTGAAGGTAATTGATCATACTGACTATTGCTATTTTCTTCTGTTTAGAAGTGTTATGAGTCAAACGTCCATTGTGGAAACACTCCATTAAGTGTGAACATCTGAAACCAGACCTCACCATGATGAGCAACAAGTAAGTAGGAACACACACTACTACACTGTGGATTTCCTGAAACTATGACAAAACTTGGCTGTAGGAACATTTCTAATGAAGAAAAGAAAGACTTTGTTGATCTCATTGATCTCACTTATTACATAAAGTTTAACTAACTTTTAGCCCTAAACCTGATTTACAAAGATAGAATAACGATATCTTATGTGCATAATATATGATCTATTAAATACTGCTGAGTTAATGCTTTTGCCTTTTGCACAGGGCTCCCCCACAGACCGGGGCCTCTGATCTGGAGGTGATTTCAGCTCAGGTTGAAGAGGAAAACCAGCGCCTGGGCCCTGTCCCGCTGGTCGGCTTGGCCTACAGAGACCTCCCTTTGGCACCTCTGGACATGTCCCTTGCTGGCTCTCAGCTCATCTCCAACCCAGACGAGGATGACAACCGTGATGGGTGAGTTCGATCAGAAACACAACAGGCATTACTGTAGCAGGGTTACTTTGACTTTATTGCTTGAAGTGGTCGGGCTTTAATATTACACACTTGAGTCTGTAAATTTAAGTGTTGGTTAAGGATTTTTTTTTACAAAAGCTTTCATGTTAAATTGTATTCAGTTATGACATTAAATTTTACAATGGAATGGGCCAGCAACAGATCATAGAAGTTCAATCAAGATGCACAATGTGCCTTTTATTTTTCTGTGAAGAGCTTCCGGCTCCCAATGGGATCAGATCATGCACAGACAGTACCACAGAGGCGCACATCTGAGACAGTGCAGTGAAACTGTCCTGAGATCGGAATGTTTGATGGACACAAACATTCCTCACTAGATGTGTCACCGCAGGTTTTACACAGGAAACATTTGTCTTATGAGTTGCAGTATTCTGAAATAGTTTAACTCTGAAATAGTTAGAGCATTAGGCAGGTCAACACAAGTTTGGCATGTCTGTGTAAACTCCTTATCACATGACAACAAATCTGATTTAACAATGGCAGAAATATGGTCTTGTTGTGGGGCCTGTGCCAAACTCTGGTGCAATACCTGGATAAGGGCGCTCACAGGCGGGTGGATCCTCTTAAGGCATTCTTCACTGGGGTCGAACTCTATAGGCGATTTGGTTAAACCTTCTTTACCTTGCACTGACAGGTTTTTAGTCATTAACTTAAGACAGTGTGTCCTAAATGTCGCTTTGTTACTTCCAAAGGTCCAACTGGCTAAAGCCGTGCTGTGGACACCGGGCCGCCCTGTGGCAGCTCTGCCTCCTGTCTGCAGGCTTCAACTGTGTCCTGGTCTTCTGTGTGGTTGCGGTGGTGCTGCTGCTCACACTGGAGCTGCTCATAGACACCAAGTTGCTGCAGTGTAAGTACCACTGCCTCAAGAGAAACTGCTAAATGAGATACTGACCTTTGTCACTTCAAAGTCAACAATAGCTACAATCTCCACTTCACGCTGTATCATCTGCTTGGGGCTCATAATAAAGTACCTTTTGTTGTTACAGTTAATAATGCAGTGCAGTTTGCCTGCATTATCCACTGGATCAGTTTGGCCATTCTGTCAGTCTTCTTCACTGAGGTGAGTGTACCTGCCTCATATTGCAGCCATTCACACATCCGTTAATGTTATCTGAGAAGAGCACAGGGTCAGGCCTGGAAGAGGAGAGAGCAAAGAGGAACAAAGTGCTGAGGGAGAGAGTTGTTTCTGTCTCTCATTCTAATACTTTATATTCAATCTGTTTGTCCTTCCGACGTAAATTAATCTCATATAATTTAGGGCTTCAAAAATGTGACTTCCATAATCTCTTTGAGAGCCACACAGGTTTTCTTCTTTCCACAGACTGTGTTCCGGATCGTGGTTTTGGGAATCTGGGATTACATAGAGAATAAAGTGGAGGTGAGTCCTTGCTCTGAATTATTTCTCCTCAGAGTTAGAACTCAAGACTTTTTCGGTTCACAGGTGTTTGACGGAGCTGTCATTGTGCTGTCCCTGGCACCCATGGTGGCCTCAACTGTGGCCAATGGGCCCAGCAGTCCATGGGACGCCATCGGCCTCATTGTGACCCTGCGCATTTGGAGGGTCAAGAGGATCATTGATGGTGAGTGATCTTACGTGATCTACAGCTCTGGTTCACAACCATTGTTCTTGGAGGCCCACCCTCCTCACACCAGACAGCCTTCTACCCTACCACTCAAAACTGTGGCCCCCCATGATTGTGTCACAAGATAAAAATATGCTTTAATTACAATAACAATTAAAACTGAGAGTGTTGTTTGTTGTTTTATTTTACTACACTGATCTAACACATCCCGACTATAATAAAGTAAATGCTTCTGGTGAGTTTCTATAAATGAGATGGTAATGCTGGGCCCTCTGTGTTGCAGCCTATGTACTCCAGGTCAAAGTGGAGCTGGATTTGGAGATTCAGCAGTTTGAGAAGGCCAAAGCCATTCGAGAGGAGCAGCTTGAGCGACTAACTCACATCTGTCAGGAGCAGGCTGTATGTGCTGCTTTCCTCTGTCTATCTTTGTGCTGCCACTAGAGGGGGATATAGTTCTGTTCATCAACTAGCCCACAGTCTTGGATTTATGTGTCAACACTAATTACGTCTTATCTTAAAGTAACATTAGTAAATCTAGTATTCTGTTTGTTCAGTTTGAGATCCGGCAGCTGAGGGCACATCTGGCCCAGCAGGACCTGGACCTGAGTGCAGAGCGGGAGGTGGCTCTGCAGATGCACCGTCTGTGGGGCAAACGAAACAGCAGCTTCCAAGAGATGGACGGGCTTGAGCAAAGAGGGGCAGTGAGAACCCGGGAGCCTGGTGAGGCCACAGGTAATGCCATATTTTAACACGAGCAGTGCCATTGCCCTGTCCAGATGACATGATAGATCAAAGCAGTTCCCCCACCATTATTATTATTCATCAAATGGGTGACACAATATCGGGCCGTTACAGTCATAAAAGTCAGGTTTGCATCTACAGCTTATTCTGTGCTCAAAGAGGGGAAACAGCTTTTTAAAATACAATGAGGTGCAAAGAGAAACATTGTAGAAGTGTTGGTTATGCCAGATGTGTAGTTTACAGTATAAATATCTAGCTGTGATCATAAATCAATGTTTCTTTCAGATCACCGCGGTCAAGACGACATGAATAACTACATCAGCCAGTACTACAGTGAACTCAGCAGTGGTGAGCATTGACTCTGTCTGACTTTCTACTCAGTCTAGCAGCATGTCCTTAACATAAAGGATTGTTTTTGTAGACATGGGTATTCCAGACCCTGCCGCCAGAGTCATCACCACCGCAGCCATAGATGTCCATCTACCCACCAACCCCAGCCAGCTGCCCTCCACTCTGGTGAGTGCGGAGGCTGTGAGCTCAGGTCGTCTACAGCCAACAGAGAGTTCTGTTAGTGAGGCATCCAGCATAGACCTTAGCTCCACAGTGAGAGAGGCCTCCACCTCCACAGATTACCCCCCGCCCTACAGCAGCCCCCTGGTCCGGGGTAGTCCCAGCGCTGTGGTGCAGGAGCTGCTGTCCTCGCTGTCTGAACACTCATGTTTGACTCAGAAAGGCTTGGACCCTGTCAACCTCAAACCTCCAAGTCCAACAGGGTCCACCAAAAGCAGCCCTGAACTAGAACGCAGGTTAAACATCTACAACAAAAACCAGGAGAGAGGACTGCACAGCAAAACTCTCATCCACCTGCAGAGCAACGAGCCGCTTGTGGACGAGAAGCACAGACTGATGGAGCCAGTGCAGACGTCACTCAAGCGCCTCTCGAAGACATGATACATTCAAGGGCTGCAAAGGACAACTCTACACTCAAATACACTTTCAGAACAACCCAGAATGAAGTCTGCTCTATGCTCTAACTGCAGAATCTACTCAGTTTTTTTCAGGCTCCACTTCAGGAACAGACACTGTTTTTACTGAATGAGCTGGCAGCAGTGGCTTCACACATGGCTAAATTTCTAAAGTGATTTCTACTGAAATTCCATTAAGCTGCGTAGTGGTTTTGGCTCATTTGATACACTTTTTACAAGATTTAGATGCAGACTTTATTAACAAAACTACACATTTGTGCATCCGCTCTTTGTAACTGCAATATACTTTTGGTAATATTGCTGACCAGTTGATTTTTCTGAAAGTACTTGTATTTAAGTTGCAGTGTTACAATTGTTCAGTTTTACTGGCTTTTTCAGGTGCCATAAGTGGGATGAAGACAAGCTAACTACCTACCTGTATTATAAATTGAGCCATACAACATCCTACACATGCTTGTTAGTTTCTTTTAGCTGTAGAAATTTCATTGTCAAGTTTACTGTCACAGCCAGAAAACTGAGATGCTGCTGAATGCAAACATTTCAAAGCATGAACTTTCCTTTGAAGATATTTCAAACTAACCTTGTTTAGGGTTATATTTTTTCCCCAGATTAAACAACAAGACTGTACAGGGATTTATTACAAACTTAATAAATGCATAAAATCACAATGAAAAGGCCGTTGTAACATTATTCAATTTCATGATCAAAGCTTCTTGGATGAGACTGAAAACGTATTCAACTCAAAGAAATAATGTCAACATTTTGGAAATAATTAAATAGCTTTATTATTTTGCAGCAGCCCAAAAAGGCAGCCGTAAATTTAAAGAGTTGAGGATAAAAAATAGCAAGGCAGTAAATTGACAGATACCACAACACATTTCTACAGTTCCATATCCAAAGATGTCAATCCAAGGGGCTTTTTATTAAAGAAGGCAACACAAAATTTGCTTAGTATTGAAAGCAATGTTGTTCTTAAAATTTACATTATGATTAAATATATAAAATAGATAATATCAACTACATATTTTTACATGAATTACAAGTCAGTTCATGGGTTGGCAAAGCTCTCAGCTGCTCTGACTCAGATTATTCATCACGGATTTTAAAGATTGACCTCAGAAAGATGCTTGTAGCCAGTGAGGGTCACACACTTTCCATCTTTTTACTTGTCCAGAATGGTAGTCATCTCAGGAACAGCCTAAAAACAAGAGAATATGTCAAACATCAACTATGTTTGGAAGAGTTTGTGTTTTGTTTGACTATTTGTATTGGAGGTAGAGATGCATCGATCCAGCTTTTTGCATCTGATACCAATACCGATACTGGGGGATAACGATTTAATTCTCCAGGTTCTTAGCTTCAGAATGATATACAGCATGTCAAAATTCACTTAGATTTAGTTGGTGAAAGTTTTGTTTTTAAAAGCAGCGAGAGCCAAAACTGGTATTGGTTCAGTATCAGATATTTGTAGCCGATACTCGATATCATATTTTTTCCAGTATCGGCTCCAATATCCAGTACCATAATAGGATTGGTGCGTCCCGAATCGGAGGTTGACAGTTTTTTGAAAATGTAGCCGGGACCTTGTTTTCTGAGGCACTTAATTTTCATTGAATGATTAAAGTGTGTTTAAGATGTTTTCTCATAAATGCAATGTCACTTGTTTGTGTAGGATGAACAAGCCCCTCCACCATCACCTTAAATGTTTACTTGGTACTGTGGCCTTAGAGCATTTTTGCAAGATTGAGTGATCATATACCTTGAAAAGATCCGCCACCAGGCCATAGTCAGCCACTTGGAATATGGGTGCCTCTGGGTCTTTGTTGATGGCAACAATAGTCTAAATATCAAAAACAACATTATTCATTTGGAAGGAGAATGTCCATGGAAAATTGTGAAATGACAATACATTTTCCATTACAAAAGGCAATAATAACAACGCAGGACTACGTTTTGGTGACAAAATAATAACAGCTCAAGTATTGTGCAATTTAGACAGTGATTGAGGAGAATATTCTGTGCTGTGGTTACCTTGCTGTCTTTCATTCCAGCAAGATGCTGAATAGCTCCAGAAATACCAACAGCAATGTACAGCTCCTGTAACATGGACAGACATAAACTTCGCATCGGACTACACACACAGACTAAAATGTAGCAAAATGTTGAAAAAAATAACTTAAATGTGACGGAACAGTTACAATTCTAGCCCTTAACTCGCTTTGTATGTTGTTTAACTTCCTCAAAGTTTCTCTCCAAGTACAGCTCATGACGATCATAGGACGAAAATGTAAACAGCATCACCATCACTATTCTGTTAGTAAAAGACTTCTTACCGGTGCCACAATTTTGCCTGTTTGTCCAACTTGCATATCATTGGGGACATATCCAGCGTCCACAGCGGCTCTAGAGGCACCAACTGTCAAAACAATTGCATCATTTAACACACATTCAAACCAAGTAAAAACGAGACCGCTTTTAACACGAACCTGCAGCGTTTAACTTGTCAGCAAGATCGTAGAGCAGTTTAAAGTTGTCGCCACTCTTCAGCCCCCTTCCTAAAACAGAGGTTAAATTTTGTTGTAAAAAAACAGCTTGACCTGACAATAGTATTTAGAAACAGGGTACATACCTCCGGACACAACCACCTTAGCACTGGTCAGCTCTGGACGATCACTTTTGGTCAGATTCTGCTCGAGCCACTCAGAAACGCCCACAGTTGAAGAGGCATCCACTAACAGAACAGAAATATTGTTTCACTAGTCCATATTTTAAGTGTTTTGTTATCTCGGCATAAACACGCTTTTCAGATTCGGGTAAAAAAAATCCACTGTACACTGTAACTCCCCAATAGACTTCTTGTGGTCTTCAGCACATGTTCAATTCTGTTTGACCCCAAAAAGTGGGGGCATCCACGTGTAATGATCAGAATTTACCCTTTAAACCCATATGGACTCTGTGCTTGTTGTCCTCCACAGGCAACATTAGTGAAGTGCAAAAGACATCCTGTCCTGAGACCCGTGTGTTTTGTTCCTCAGTCAAATCTTTCAGAAATTGAATATGCAAAGAGACAGGCTAGAAAGACTTGTACCGGTTTCAGATGTGGCGCTGCCCCCCTCAGTAGCAGCTGCCTCGAACGAAGTCCCTCTCACAGTAAACACCTTGACTGGCTCGTTACACTTCACAGTACTGAGAGCGTTCCCTTCAAATCAAACAAGAGAAACACTTAGATTATAAAAAATATACACATGTACAAAATAAAAACGTATCATTACACCAACATCTTTTTCTAAATCAGTGGTTCTCAAACTTAGTACAACCTTTAAACGTTTTTGACCTTCCATGTACCACCAGACCTACACCAAGATCAAACAGGGCTAAACCAGTGTAAACAATATCAACACACCTAACTAAAATACGTTGCTTAAGCATATATTAAATTATCTCTAATCAAAATGAATACATTCTAAAATTGCAGATGACCCTGAGTAAGTAGGTACCGCCTGAATAACCCCAGGCAACACCAGAGGTACACGACACATACCACAGTTTAAGAACCACTGATCGAATCAATAACAATACCTAACACGCACACATAATAAAATATCGGTTTGTATGTTCCAGGCATTATAATGGCATTCTGTACCTGCATAGATTGTTCTAACAAAGGTGTCTGGAGCCTTGATTTCAATTATATCAGAAATTGGAGCGACATCCAACTTGGCCGCCACTCTGGGGAGCAGGTTCTGACAAAGGCAATTCATGTCAAGTTATGTATTAAATACACAAAGAAAATGTCATTGTTACTTTTTACCTTTCCAAAGGCGGATGCACCGGCACAAATATGGGTGAAGCTGAACTGCTTCTGTGTTGCCAGGATCAGTGGAGTTAGCTCCTCTGAAAACAACCTAAGTCATTTCATCTGACTATCCATATTAAAATGTACATTTGAGTCACATACCTGGTAAGCCACCTTTGTAACAATCATGTTGGGCCACCAGAACTTTTGTTATTCCTTGGACTTTGCTGATCTCTTCTGCAACCTGACAAAGATCAGAACAAAATGCAGATGAAACACATGAAACATGCCCGCAGAACAAACTCTGTACAACTCTCCACCAAGCTCTCTCTACCTTTGCACAGTTTGTCCCAGCAACTAAACAGGACACTTCTCCACCGAGCTGACTGGCAGCAGTGATGGCATTTAGGGTGATTGGTGTCAACGCATTATTGTTGTGCTCTGCAACCACCAGCGTGCTCTGACACCGGTGGGCGAAGCCCATCTGTAGACAACAGTAAATAGTTAGACAATAAACTTCTCCATGTCTTTTACTGATGTAGCCCATAAGTCCTTATACATGGGGCAGGAAGAGACATCTATAGCACCAAACGTGGACTACACTGAACCATTTTGTGGAGGGGGTGCAGGAGGAGGCATATGGCAAAAAAAAAAATTGTCAAAATGTTCATAATTTTATGCTTTTATCGGTTTGTTTTGTACTTATGCAAGGTTTCCATCAGTTGCTCCAGGTTCATGCTCACCCCCAGCATAGAGACAGTGGAGGCAAAGTGTGAAAGGTGTGGGTCTATTACTGTATTGGCCATGTGCACATTGATAAAGGCAGACTTTTTGGTCACTGCCGACCTTGGAAATGCAGCTCTATGCGTATTTGGTAAACTCCACATATGTTTTAGTCAATTCCTCCAAATGCATTAGGGCAGGGTTAAGCATATTTGCACAGTCGTGGGTCCGAGTCTAAAGATAGGGAGCTTAGGCTGTCCAAGGTGGTCCAAACAAAGAACAACAAAGAGAACAAAATGTACAAATATTAAACGATATTTGTGTATTTTGGGAAATGTTAGAAATGTTAGAACAGCTTAGATAGATAGATGTTGTGTAATAATTTTAGCGGACACTTATCCAATCTCTCCGTGCACTGCCACATAAGCGGTGTTCAAGCCGCTATCACCTTGGTCAGGTTAGGGCCAGTCCTATCTGGACCTACTGGGGCTGGTCATCCGTATGAAAAAGATATCCAAACAAACGTAATGCTGACTTATCACGATTTTACCTCCGTATAGCCTACTGACAATATGCCCAAGGAAAATTTCATAACAACTGCTCTTGACAGCGTGGTTGTTGTTGTTACCAGGTTTCATAACTGTTCTTTCGCTTTGTTTGCTAACTGCGGTGGGAAGGTGAAGATTGCACATCGGAGTAGACCTACTGGTAGGCTCTGCAGATAGCCTGTCAGATTTACCATTAGTCTGAAGATGACTTTTGTCTCATTTCAATAATACCCGAGTCTGCTCTGGCGTTAGCAGTTGTGCAACCCCGATGTGCGACGCTAATGTGTTGAACCCATGGATCTATTATAAACCACTCCGAAACCATGCACCCGGCAGGTTAGCCTCGGATCAGGAACGTAGTTATAGCTAAATAAACCACATAAGTTATAGCCAAAATGACTCACCAGGAGCCTCAGGTGAGATTTGTTGAGTGCTCTGTTCATCTTGGTCCTCCTGTGTCGACACTTCAGCTATAACTGTAGCAAAGGTCAGTCACTCCACGTTTATCTTCGAGTTCTCGCGAGATTGAAAGGGCTCTTACGAGAGTGGAGTGAAGGTGGAGAGTTTGTAGCATAAACATAAGTTTGGTTTGTAACCATTCCAAATAATAATAATATTAATAATAATATAATAAAAAATATCATTTTAATATAATAATAATTAATTAATAATATTAATTAATATTAAGAATAATTAAGAATGGTTAAGAATGAATAAATAAAAATGTTACTATATTATTATAATTATACTTATTAAAATTAAAATAAAAACAACGATAAATTATAATTATCATGCATTATTATTATTAGTAGTAGTATTGTTGTTGTTATTGTAATTGTTGTTGTTATTATTATCACATGAGGGCGAAAATATGCGTGGTAAAAAATTAAGGTTCTTCTTGTGTGAGGATGTGTCATATATTTCGTAAGGCCCATCACAAAATAGCTTATAGTCTAGGCCATAAACTATAACACAAAAAATTAATTGCGCAATGAAAATTTGTCATTTAGAACACATGTTTGAGTGGTTTCTGGAGCTGGCATTTGTGCCATAAGTCAGAGGGCCAGACTTCTGACACAGACACCAGAGCTGGCCCCAGACGTCACCGGCTCTTCCCCCTCCTCCTCTCTCCTCCAACTCCTCCATCAGTCACAAGTTGAAGTCGCGCGCACTAGACGTCCAGTTTCTTTACCGTGTTCAGGGTCCGTATTCCCACCTGCTTCTTCATGCTGGACATTCTTCTTGCTTTCTACCTGGATGATATGGGGGGTCATTCACAACGTAAGTCTATTCGTGCGTTCATGTCCACACGTGCGTATAATGACCTATTGGCATCGGCCAATTGATAGCATGGGGAAATCGAAACTTTTACTGTCTAAAATTAAACTATGGAAGGCTCTTACTGTTTCGCTTTAATGCAAGCTTTAGAGTTTTGCGCGCAAACGGCATAATGCATTCATGTTTTGTGGTCCAGAAAGGTCAGGAGGACTGTGTGCGGGCTGTGGAAACCAAATACACGACCAGTACATCTTGCGCGTTTCCCCGGACCTAGAGTGGCACGCTGCGTGTCTCAAGTGCGCTGAGTGCAGCCAACACCTGGATGAGGCGAGCACATGCTTCGTGCGCAATGGCAAAACCTACTGCAAAAGAGACTACATGTGGTAAGGGATTTTTTTTTTCTTGCTTTTGTAAGGTTTCTTTAATGTTTCTCCCTGCTACCCATAGGTTGTTTGGAATAAAATGTTCAAAGTGCAACAAGAGCATCAATAGAAACGACCTGGTTATGCGAGTGCGTGAGAACGTGTACCACATGGGGTGTTTCCGCTGCACGGCATGTAGCAGACACCTTCTGCCCGGGGACGAGTTCTCTCTCCGGGATGAGGAGCTGCTTTGTCGCGCGGACCACAGTGCGCTGCTCGAGCTGACCGACAGCGCACCAAGCCCCGAACTCAAGACGCACGTTCGACCGCTACTTATGGCAGGTAAGGGGCAAAAGATATCACACCAATAGCCTACATTATTATTGTTATTATTATTATTATTATTATTATTATTATTATTATTATTATTATTATTATTATTATTATTATTATTATTATTATTATTACTAACAAAAGCAGACTCCATATAAAAACTGTGTTGAGATAAAGTACTGACAGGGCCTTCTTTGGGACTAGTTAAAATGAGAGAAAAAAAAATGAAAGAAAATATACATATTAGCTATATTATTTTTTATCAGGCATCTCTCACTCACTACAACTTCACACACACACACACAATGAAGTTATTCTGCTATTAGGCTTAATTACCGCGCCTTTGCCATCACTGCAGCCAGTCAGAAACTCTGACTCACTGCAAACTTTTAAAACATGCTCAAAACCCACCTCTTCCACAAAGCTTCACACTCATAATCACCGTCACTACTTTGTTTGTTTGTTTCTCTTATTTTTTTGTCCCTATGCAAAGCATCTTTATATCATTTAAGGGAATGGCTGAAACACATTTTCAAAGTGGTGCTGTTTACAACTCTCCCCATTTCTAGACTGCCTTATATTCTTATTTTATTCCATTTAAGGCTGTATTTATGGTGTAGAGGTATGGAGCTGTTTTGTGAAATGTTTACTCCTTGAGCTGTTCATATCCAAATCAAAACTGTTCTCTAAATCAGATCCGGTGTCGGTTCGACAGTCTCATCATCGAAACCATGTCCACAATGCCTCTGAAAAGACTACACGTGTGCGAACAGTGCTTAATGAAAAGCAGCTACACACCCTGCGTACATGCTACAATGCAAACCCTCGCCCAGACGCACTCATGAAGGAGCAGCTGGTGGAGATGACCGGCCTCAGCCCCAGAGTCATCCGCGTGTGGTTCCAGAACAAGCGCTGCAAAGACAAGAAGAGAAGCCTGCTCCTGAAGCAGCTGCGGCGGCCACAGCCAGGCAGCCACACGGTACAGACTTAAGATGCTCATGATAACCCAGCTGCACACAAGTATGAGCCTTTAGTTGTGTTTATTTAAGTTGTTTCAACTTAAGGACTTAAGAACGGTTTTGCTGAGCTGTCCTTTCTTTTCTTAAACAGACTTTTTACATAATTCAAAATGGTCTTGTCAAATGTTCCCAACCACATTAACAAACTATGACATCATCTCCCAATATGAAGTTAAGGGCATTGGACTAGCTTTTAACTGATAAAAGTGTGAATGTCAGACACCAGAAGTGGCACAGAAGTGGGACACAATCTTCAGGCTACTTTTGATGAACAAAAACTGAAAAAGTACAATCTTTGTTCAGCTGTCCATTATCCATTGCTCACATTAGTAAAATTATCCAGCTGGTAGAAAGACAAAATTCAAACAAAGTCTATAAAGTTTAGAATTGAATTTTATATTAAGATACTGTTATAGTCAATAGAGAGGTTTTGTGTAAGATAATGCAAGTGGAAATGTGAAATGTGATATGAATCTTTAAAAAAAAAAAGAAAACGTCAAATGTGAGGACAAACGTAATTTATGTCGGGGGAAAAAAATGTATTATCTTTCCAAAAATGTAGCTACTTTGGGAGTTTACTATGAGTTAAATGATTCTATTGCTCTGTGTAGAACCTGCAGGGTCTGACAGGAACCCCACTGCTCGCGTCAAGTCCAGTTCCCCAGGAGAACACTGTGGAGGGAGAGCTCGTGGAGGTGCACGCCCATCAGCTTCTGTGGAAATCCCTCAGCGATTTCACCCTGCAGAGAACAGTGAGTATCAAAACTTGAACACAACAAAACAGAAATAAATGCAGAGTCCACCTCCTTCTGGTTTGTCTGTTCAGGTGTCTCATTCGGACTCTGGAGGCAGCTCCACTGGAAGTGAAGTTTCCATGTCCTCGCACTTACCGGACACCCCCAGCAGCATGGTTTTCAGTCCTGATGACACGTGAAGGAGCCACAGTCATTCAAACCTCACTGGTCCTGGGGACACTCGAGACTAACGTGGACTTATTCAGACCGGACTTAAGGACACGTGAGACAGGAACTTATTCACAGCTCACTGGTCCTGTATTGTTTTTTGCAATACCGGACCTTAAAGTGTTTTCGGACAGAAGAGCCCAAAGGTGACATCTTTTAAATGTCTGTCTGGTTATTACTGTGTCGAATTTAGGAGGAGGTTAAAACACAGACTCAGTAGAGAGAAGCATATTCTATTTGTCAAATCAGTGGCTACGTTTTAAACCTGCTAATATTATAACTGTAATAGGCTAAATTCCTGTTGGATGATAGGACAAAACGAAAAGTAAATTAAGTTTCAATCCCATATTTAAATTGCAAAGTACTAGAGTCATCTATTTTTTTTATTTTTTTTACAGTTGTGCTGTTGTGGTGTAAAATATTTGAATTAAATCAGGCTATCAGGTATGGGCTACGACATTTCTTTTTAAATACTGGATAATAAAGAACAAACACAGAATCAACCGTTCTGAGTTTAATTTCTAACCCTGTATAATTAATAAGTAGACTCGCACAGGAAAGCATTACTGCATACCTGACAACTGAAAACTTTTTGATCATACTGTTGTGAGCAATATAAACCATGCTTCTCTTGGCCAGCTCGGCACAAAAAAAATGCTATTTTTGCAGAGGGTAATCACAGAAAGGATTTAGATGAGGACGACCTAGCCTATTTATATCCCATATTTGACTGTCTTTAGTGAACATGATGTCGTCATGTCGGGGGGCTCTGGTAACTTGATGAGTTCTATGATTGGAAAAAGCAATGTTCACAAACAGGGCATTGCTTCCCTAGATTGTTAATTTGATAAAACAGCGTTGAGCTGGTTGCATCAGCTGTTGCCCCCATTCACTAAAACATCGCCGATGCAGTAAAGTTACAGGACCTTATAGCAGTGAGCCGCTCACAGCAGACACATGCCATTTTTTCAAGGATAAAAATGTTTGTAAAAAAATAAATGCTTCTTTTTATTGGGTTAAATGTTACGCAATGTGGTTTTAGGTCAATTAGAATAGGACATAAAAATGATTATTATTGTGAAAGAAAACAAATTCTTCCAAATTAAAGCTGGGCTGTATGGAAAAAAGAAAAAAAATCATCACAATTTTTCTTCCCACATATTGATCGGTCTTAATTTTTTATCACTTAAAAAACAAATAGACCAGGAAGATCTTTTTAAATGAACTTCTGCTCAAAAAATGTGTGAATGTTTTCCACTCCTGTATCATTTAACTCCAAACCGGATGTTATTACTGCCACAGAACTGGCTGCAGACCTGATGACTAAACAAATGCCACATTTGAGACTGACCGTAGAGCAGATTCTGATTTTGATTTGAAATGAATTGCGCCTCAGCCATTTTAATTTATGCCTGATCAGCATCAAAACCATTGTACACTTAATTTATTGAGTCAAACTCTTGTACAAACTCATACTTTATTATGTCAGAATGATAAAGAAACCAATAAATTAACATTTAATAAGTGCATTCAAACAAACTAAAGAATCCAGAAAACAACATGAAATATACATCTTTTTTTCCTTTTCAAACAAGGCAAGTCATGGAACACAGGACTCAACGAAAAACTTCATTTATCGTTATGACATTACAGTATAACGTGTTTCCAAAGTATAATACACAAACAACACAAAGTATGGACACGAGGCAGTAAACAGTATTTAACCGTGTGATGAACAAAAACATTATGTGCAAAGGCAAATCTATATGAACGGTCAGAAAAGGAAACAATGTCTGACACAGGGATCAGGGCAGTAGTAGTGTGTTTATGATTGCTCTTCTTTCTGGAGAAAGAACTTGAGGGCAGAGTCCCACTGATCTCTGGGGAAACGGTTGGACAGCTCGCCATAGTCTGGCATCGGAGAAACTGCAAAGAGATACCGATAATATAAAATCGAACCCCACGGGACACATGCAGTGTACATGTATGTCCACAAACAATATTTATCAGGGTTCCCATCACATCACTCACCAGCCTGCCTGGTCTTGTTGTCTGACTCCTTCTCATTTGTCGCACAGTCCTAGGAAATACAGAACATAGTCTTGAAAACCAATGCACTCTTTCTGCATCAAACATCTCTGTACACTTTCTCTAAAATGCTTTTATTTTATTTTTTATTTTATTTAAAACATTGCCTCCTGGGTGTTTTTGTTTTTGCATGCACAGCAGCAACCAATTTGAAGGTAAATTTAAGAAACATCTTATTTCCAAAGATAAGCAAATGTAAATTTCTTCTGGAGTTTGAAGGTGTAGACTGGAATCCATTGTCTCTGGAAAAGTAAAGTGAATGTTTGGTTTGAAGGTACCGCAGAAAGTGCACCCCCTTGAGGAGAGAATACACTTCAAAGAGTTTGTGGCACGCTGCCCAGAGACAATGGAGCTCAAACAGACTGCATGTGTTGTTATGACGATAAAAAAATCAAGAGTAATATTTTAGATCAGAATTAGAGAGACATTTGTATTTGTGTTGTATACTGTGAGTATGTGAAGTACATTTCATACCTGAATGAAAGTAGCGAGCAGCACACAGCTCATCTCATGCTGGAGGATGACCTTGTTGTGAGGGTTGTTGTAGCAGGCGGAGATCAGAGTGGGAAAGAGCACGCGGATCAGGCCTGGGTGACTGAAGTACTGGAAGGGTAATTGACAAAGCTTCTGCAGCACACTGGGCTGTCGGCCCGACTGCACAATCCCCTGCAACAAACACACAGAGAATCTTATCATATAGTTATATAGCCATTTTACATTAAGCAATTAATGACAAAGAACATGTGTTTTGAAAGCATTTGACTGCGGAGGCAGTGGACAGCAGTTCTATATTGTATGAAAAAACAAAGTGTAAAAACTGTTTTTGGCACAATAAGAATGAAGGAATTATCCTTTTCTTCATGTTGCGTGCATGAGCCCATGCTGAAGAAAATTGGTTTCTTAACATTGTCACATAACTTGACGATTTGAAAGGGAAACAGGAATTAGCAGGTTTAACCTGTCAACGATTCCAAACAACTGTTCCAGGTCAGACGGGTCAAAGATCCAAAATCTCATCACCTAAAATGATTCACCTGTGATTACAGTGAGCCCCAGAGATTACTGCTACGTGTCTCGGCAGGCTAAGCTACACTTGGCTGTTCCTACTTAAATAAATGATCAAAATAAAAACTACCTTACTTATTTTGCTCAGAAGAAAAAAAACTTTCATAAAATGTACAAACATTATTTCACTGTAGTCCATTATTTCATATAATCAATAGTGTAAGTAATGAAAAAGACAAGATGATGTACTGGTATCAGAATCCAAGCACCGTTACAGTTCTACCAAAACATTAAGAGTCCACACTGGTGGCACTGGTTCATACTGATGGACAAAGTAGAACAAAGTTCTTTAACTTAACAGACTTTACAAATTTGACCATGTCATCATTTCCAACACGGCAATCGATAGTAGATGAAAGGCTTTGCTGTGAATGGCTGATTGCTGGTGTACCTGGTTGTCGGGGTGATTGACGGTGAAGTAGCCCACACTGATGATGACCTCGTGCAGCAGCGCCTGTGAGGAGTGCTGGCTGCAGTACCAGAGCAGGGAGCTGACAATATGCCGGAAAGCCAGGGACAAGCCCTCAGCCCCTAAAACAGACTGAAGCGTTTCCCATTACTAACGAAGACCCAGATTTAATCTCAAGATACGCTAACTCCTCCACTTGAAGCGGGGAGAGTTGAGACTGATGCCTCTGCAACTCAACCCCAAATAAAGTGGAGAAGATGAATGGACGATTTATTCCTGATTTTGGGTAAAACTGCATTATAGTGCATACCTGAAAGGCTGGTAAGTCAAGCAGTGCGAAGCTGTTGAGGAAGCGGATGCCGTGCAGAGCCACCTGGATGACTCCGGGGCTGTAGGGCTCGTGGCTTTGGGATGAAGACTCGGGGAAAGCGTGTAGAAGGATGGAGTACAGAGTGTGAACAACCCCCACCAGGTCAGTGCTCTGCAGGAGGCTGCTCAGTCCAGTCGGGTCCTGACGCTTGTTATCAAATATACTGGGAGCCCTGATAAAATGAGTATATAGTAAGGGCAAGGGCTGCAATTCAACTGCTACAAAGAATATCAATACACACACAAAAAAGTGTATACTATGTACTGTAAGTAAATGAGGTAAACGATGTAGTGTAAACTCCTGACAAATCAATAATGTACAGGCTACATAATTTCCTTTTGATGTGGGTTAAAATGAGCTGTAGTCGGACAGATTCTTTAAAATGTCCTGGAGAAACGTTTTGGTCAAGAAATTCAACCACTATTGCAGCCAGTCTGACACACACACAGAGCGACTCACCGTCCAGTAACCACGAAGCACAGCTTACACAAGCTGTGGAGCAGAGCAGAGGCTTCACGGAGGAATGAAGACATTTTGGGGCAATCGTCTACAGGAGTTTGGACAGACAAGAAGCAGCCGTACAGCTTATCGATTAAGCCCACGTTAACCACATAGCTGAAACACAGCAGAGAAAGCACAGTTCAGCACATTTTACAAACATCATCTAAATATTCATCAAAGTTTTGACAAGTGATGGTGCAGAACACACCTGATGAGGTCCTGGGTGCGAGTGTTGAAGGCCTCTGTGCCAGAACTCTTGGTCTTAACATCTGGGGAGGAAATTCTTTCTCCACTTTCACTAATGGGAGGCCATAAGGATGAGAGAATGGAAGAAATGGTCTGCAGCAGGCCTGTAGTCAACCCTTCAAAGACCAGTTTGTTCACGCTGCGCCCAAAAATGGACTTATCTTCATCAGGAACGTAGAGCTTAACATTTGAATGAAGGCAGAAATATTAAAACAAAGCCTTCGTATTTGTTTAGTATCAACATTTCTGTGTGACATACCGTGAGCTGATGCAGCAGCAGGTCCATGAGAAGAGCGATCTTGTTGCCGAACAGGACATAGGAACAGTTGGGTGGGCAGGAGGCACATGTCAGGTAGTACGTGTTTACAGCTGCACAAAGCGACCTGTGGACAGACGCAAATCACAAAAAATAACAATGCTCAAGCTGAAAGAAGACATTTTGCCTGTACGTATTCGAAGTAGATTAACTGTTTGAATGGTTCCAATCAGCAAATCTACAATAAATTAGGCAGTATGTCATTTTTTTGAGTCTTCTTTACGACCTGCTAACCCTAGTATAAACCGCTACCATTCTGAAAAGCATCCAATTCTTGTATTTGTGTAGCAATCCACATATCAGTCTCTCATCCCATCTGCAGCCCCAGCTAGTGGTGAACTTTTTATTTATTTATATCTCTGCTTACAGACAGCTCTTGCGGGAGGGAATAAAATGTTTCCCCCTGGTCCATTTACTTTGAGGAGAGAAGGTGTTCTACAGTGTCCCTCAAGGCTCATGTAGGGGCTCTTCACTAAAAGCAGGTTTTTGAATGACCCTTTTTGCACTGCTGTGGCTTGATTGAGTACAGAAATGCCTTAGGACTCCAAATGTGATAATTTGTCATTGTTAATATGTAGACCGCTTTGTGTGGGAGAAATGGTTCAGCACCAGCACCCACTCAAATCTTCTCGGGGAATTCTTTCTCCTAATTGGCCTGTTGAGGCCGACACCTGATACCACGCCCTCTTCGTCACCCTCAACCACCTCTGTGCTCTTCAGGGGCACATTGTGTAGGATCGTTTTGTAAATTGTTAGGCTCACCTGTCTCAAGTTGCACAAAATGACTGGTGCACGCCAACAGTGATTTTCCTGCCCGTGTTAATGATGAGCCTCATTACCAGAACATTACACGGGTTTTGCTAAATATGTTCCACAAAGTGACCACAAATTACTGCTGCTGGCTTACTCAGTTTTAACCAATCTATCACTGTCAAACGCCACTGAAAAGATCAAAACGACACTATGCTATTGTATTATCTTGCTGTATAAGCTTTCTCTGCCAACAGGATACCCAATGATCGCTTCCTGGGCTGTCAAGTGAAACCAAGAGTGGGCGAGCGGCTCGGACACCCCTCCCCTGTGTCACAGCTCCTGGGACCTCTGCATGGGTGGTCAGCAGCTTCCCAACGCACAAATCCACCAGAACACCACATTTTTATTCAGTTTATTACTATTATTTAGACTTAGAGCTTTGAAAAAAGGTTTTCAGTCAAGATTCATACGGCAATTTCTTTTTAGTGTTTTACTCTATGAAAATAGCATAAAAATCTAGTCAAACAAATACATTTGGTCAACTTTTCACAGTCACATAATTATTCAGGCATATTTAAATTGCACTGTTCATGGAGCTTTACCATGGACTTATTTCTTGGACATGGCTTTAAATGACATGAGGCTTTTTCAAATGGTGTCATCGACTCATTGGAAGCTTAGATGTCCCGAGTTTCTTTTCCTTTAATTTATATTTAGTCAAAAAAATAAAATAACTGAAGGTTTTCACATAATTGTTGTCATCAACAACCATTTAGTTATTTATTTGCTTATTTTGTCGGGACGGTGCATGTTAACCTCTTACCCCCCGCCTTAATTTTCTCCAGTTCAGCTCTAACCAGATCTAAAAGCTTCTCGACTGGTGTTGTCGCTGCGTTTTTGTCACATTTTTGAAAGTGTTTTTGTCATGTTTTCGTAATTTTTGATGCGTTTTTCTTGTCTTTTCATTGTTTTAATTATGTTGCTTTTTTTGTCTTGGTTTCGACCCATTTATGTCACTTTTTCATCACATTTTTGTTAGGTTTTCAGCCTAATTTTCGTTGCTATTTTGACGCCCCTTTCTCAAGAACCTTTTAGATTTCATCAGTCGTCCCTACTCGCACTCTAAAATGCACTCTCATTCATCCTGGCCTATTGTACATGTTTTTAGTGGTGGGAAACCAGAGTAAAGCTACGAAGACACAGGGTAAACATGCAAACCGCCCTACTACTTTTTATTTAGTTTCAGCCTAATCTTTTTTCAGATTTATTGTCATTAATTAGTCAAGTAATACTTTTGCTTACTATGACAATTTCATTTTAATGAAAAGAACACTGCTCATTGCTCAAGCAAAGGCCTGTTATTCTGGCTGATACATAGGGAGCAAAACAAATCAACCAAATTTAGTTTCTCTATACTGTATGCTTCCTCAGATTCTGGCAGGAGCGACGGCCACTGCAACTTAAACAAGCTAAAAGTGAGAGGAGGAAATAGAACCAATGCCAAAATAAAAGCAAATCCATGTCCTTGTGCCATGAAACAATCCCTTCATTCAGAGCAAGTCAAGTGACATTTCATTTGATTCTGCCACTGATCTCCGTAATACCCTTAAAGTGTGTAGGATATGCAGCCAGGCTGTGTGGGGCACGGAAGGGCAGTGAAAGGAGGAAATCTGACACACCGGCGCGACACAAATGGCAAAAAACATCCTGAAATCGAGCCACCAGAGCCACTACGATTCGCAACAAGCTGTGGTCATGTGACAGGACAGGGCCCAGTGGACTGACAACAAAAAAACTGAATACATTATCGCAGTGGGAGGATTATTCATACAGTGTGTGAATATCAAGAGGAGTTAAGTGCTACTCACTTCACAGGGATGCGGGGGACAGCGCTGGGGGTGGATGCAGCAGTGATGACCTGCAGGATTTGCTCCAGAGCCAGTAGACCGCCGCCCATTTGGAAAGAAACTTGGTCTGCATTGTTCTGTGGAGTCAACACAGTAAATTCATTCATTTTAAAACTGAACAAATGTCGTCATCATATTCACCCAGTTACATCAATGTTATAACATGTTGTGTATTTAATATTTAAAGATTGATTTAGGTAGATCGCAAAGGCAGTGGATGGCGGGACAGGATGTACACAGGTCTCCTGCAAGCTACAAGTCAGATTACAAGCAGTTTACTGTACTGGCCACTGGTGCACTCTGCCCATCAGAGTGCCATGGACAGTACAGACTCGCTCGCACTGTATGTTGCTGCTAAGCTTGCGCAGAAGCGTTACAAAGTGTTACAAAGAGTAAGAGACAAGTGAGCAGATTCCAACCTGCCTTAAAAAGGAGATCGCGAGCCCAAATACGTTGAGCACTCCTGACATAGACCATAGTGTAAGATTACCTGTGACTGGTTCCCTGCCCTTTCAAATATATTGTTAAATGGAATTTTGACTGAACCTGACAGAGGAAGTTGTCTGCAGACCAGAACACATGGAAATGTCATGTTCTCATCAGCTACAACAACATCTAAAATGTTCTACGACCAGATGGGGGCCCACTCAACATGAAGAAAAGTTACCGTATATACTTTTAATGTATAATTTTCAGTCTTGAAGCAAAAGGAAACATCGCTCCGTAACTTTCCACTTCACAGAGTCTAATCCACTCTTGTCAATACGTCTGGTTAGGTTAAAATAGGAATTCTTTTCAGAACCTGTTCATAGCAGCTTATCAGAGGGTATTAAAAGAAGCAGCCCGGGCCTGCCCAATCCTGACTGTCTACACTCTGTCCTGCTGACAGATCTTCCTCCTGTGATGATGGAACTAGACTCCAACCCATCCTGTGTCTAGGTGGTCTCCAGTGAAAGTCTACTGCACAGACGTCTTAAAACTGTGCTTCCTAAATAAACAGTAACAGACATTTTTTTCTAGATAAAAGAGCGTGGGCACTAGCGCCTTCCACAATGGCCGAGGTCAAGCCCTTCTACATAATACTTGGGTTTTACATTGTATTAGAGACCTAATGTGGGTCTGGCGGTTTTCTATCACAATTTTCAACACTTAAACTTCTTATTTCTAATCTGAATAAAACCTTACACATACTGTAATACACCAGTAGCTCATTTTGTACATGTCAAAACCACAAACTTCTACCAAGATAAATATAATGTGGTAAACCACCAGTTTGCTGCTGCGAGATAATGTCAAATGTCTATAGCTCTACAATTTTGTGATTAAAAAACATCAGCATTTGAGCTTGTGTTAGTTCTTTAACCCATTATTTTAACTGTATCAGAATCATTATCACAAGTATCTGGGAGGAACTATACTTGAAGACACAAAAAAATATGTTTTAGGGTTGCACATATGAAATACAGTGGAAGGAAAAAAGTATGTGAACACTTTGGAATTTCTCCTGTGAATGTTTACATGTTAAAATACGACACTGTTTACTCATTCTTGTGATTTTAATAAAGATCAGACCACATTTTAGGACCAATATAGGCACAAATGTACAGGAAGAAATTCCAAAGGGTTCACAGACTTTTTCCTCCCACTGTATATTTTGGGGAATAAGAAATATATCTACTTCTAACAGACTGTTTGGAAATACAATTCAATGTAACATCCAAGTTAAACAAGTGTTTTGGAGAGCTGCTCTCGTGTTGAAGACACCTACCATTAACGCCACGTGGTCAATGAAAACACAGTGAGTCTGCTCCTCATTAACCAATAAGAAAAGGCCAGTGGTTAGAGTAAGCGATACTCCGCCTGTGCCCAACCACAACATCAGCAACACAGACAGCCTGGTATTTAATATAGGCTTTTACTTTTGCCGAGTTGCTGTTGGACATGTTGAAATCATGTCAATCGTATCCTTTCTTCATGTGAATGTAAAATGTATGTATTGAATGTAAAAACGCTCTATATTATACTATCTGTAAAGCTTCAAATATAAATTTTATCTGAAACAGGAACATTGCAAGCTGTTGAAATGGTGCTTGTACCTGTTTCTCTAAAATGCGAGAGATCTCTCCCAGAGTTCGGTCGAGCGCTGACACTCGGCTGCTGCTCCACTGCCCGCTGTCCTGGCCCTGCAGCTGCTTCAGGAGGTCCCGCACCAGCCGCTGCAGCCTGTAAATACACGGCACTCTTTACCTACATTTGTATTTTAAAACCTCCCTGGATGGACTTAAACTGATTTACAGGAACCAGATTCAAGCTAAAAAACAAGTAAATTACATCCAACTGTATGTAGCAAGCATATGTATCCATTGTTAGATCAATAAAGTCTTATCTTATCTTCTGTATTTATTGCAAGTGGGAAACATACACAGGTTTTGTGACTTGTGTACTTCCACTTATACTGTAATAAATTGTCTTCTGTGATTAAAATGATATTATAAAATTGTCAGAAACACAGAGCTTTGGAATTGTTACTAATAAATTGGTTAATGTAATAAAAATAATTGTGATACATTTGCCCAATAGTTGAATGTGAACGGATTTACACAACTCGACGACAAAACACTGCACTCACTTGGCCTTGTATGGAGAGTCAGAGACCTGGGCCTTTGCCTCCAGTGACGTCTCATATTCCTTTGCCCTGCAGAAAACAGTCGGTACAAGACACACAGCATGTCAAAAAAAGAGAGTCTAGTTTAGTCTATTTATTTGGCCTGTCTGTCAGACATTCCCCGCGTAAGCTGGCTCCAAATAATCACCCACAGATCAGTAAAAATGTGTTTTTTCTTCCATCTTGTCATACCACATATAGCCTTAGCCCAACCCTCAGTCACACTTAGCACGAGAGGATCAAATTCTTTATTCTACTCAATGTCAAATAAACAGTTAAGAGGGGAGTATGCCCGAGCGTCCCCTTGGTCTGGGTCACTCAGACATTCCCACACACGATAAAAAACTATTGATTACAGCGGCACATTCCAGTCAGCCATTCCACAGCGATGAAATCAGTGTTCCCGGAAAAGCACAGGTGAAGACAAAATCTAATAAGTCTAATCAGGAGTAGATGGAGGATGCCTTTGAGGTCTGTCTGGAGGGCAGTAGAGTAGAACGAAGCATTAAGTCAGGGTTTCCCATTTAAAGAGGAGACTAGGGTCCCCCCCCCCATAGTCTAAAAAATAGATACAAAGTAAATTGATATAATACTTTTGTCTTCTGAAATGATCCCACATTTAACATTTAAACCAATACTATACTGATCAAAAATAAATCCTTAGAGATTACATTACAATGATGTGTTGTAAGAGCACAAAATGGCAGAGCAGCTCATGTACACCTCACTCTACTGATGGCATTTTACAACATGCTGAAATCATCGTGTGTGTGTGCGTGCTTTAGAACCTGGAGTTCATCCTGGCGCGCAGTTTCTTGGCCTTCTTGCGCGCCTTTTGTCGCTCCTCTCCGTCCTTCACACTCTCAGAAGTCACACAAGTGTCTGGCACTATATCCACAATGTACTTCTTTAAAGAAAGGTGCTCCTAAAACAGAAAAAAGAAAGAAAAAGATTACCATGATTCCTGTGGATAAGTAGGTCAATTAGGCATCTCAGTTTGATAAAGATAAATGTCCAGGGGAATCATGTCAAATCAGTGCATACAGTGCTGTTAAAGATACAGTGCCTGTCAAGTTTTCTGACAACACCAGGCAGAACAAATAAATATGTAATCTACACAACTGTCTGTATTGCTATTAATGTCATGTACATGAGCACATTTTACACACAAACCCCTCCATTTCAGCGATGTTGAGTGGTGTGTTTTTCTGTTTGGACATATCAATTCATGCGAATCCCGCTGAGGTCACTGTTGTTTGGTATTTTATTACTGTATCTATTAAGCCACTCTTAATGACAGCCTATTTTATCCTGCCCATAAGTGTCAAACTTAAAGATGCTAATACATTAAGCTAACATTTGAGGTGGTATCTATATCTACCCCAGGGCATCCAGACTGAGAAAGCAAGTACACACCACTTCCTCGTCAGAGAGCTCGCGGCCCTGTATGCTGCTGCTGTCCCGCACTGCCTGCTGGTGCCTCTTGCCCTTGGTGTGGCTAAACAGGTGCACCTCAGAGGTGATCTGTAAACACAAGCAAACAAAAAGAGAAAAGGCCATCAGAATCCCTGGGGCACTCAACCCAACAAGAGCTGCTGAAAGAGCCTTCACTTATAGGATTATTTTCGCTAAGTTCCCTGCAAGGCATTAAATACATGTGAAATGAAAAGAAGAAACAAGAGCTCAGTGAAATGATTTATATGAAATCAATCAACCTTAAAACACCAATGTTAGAACTACACAGTTTGCAATATAAATTAGCTTTGGAGGGGAGAACGAATGTTTATTTTGGGTTCTTTTCTTGAGCAATGTTTTATATTTGGCTCATGGGCACCCACCATCACAGAGCACAGGGAGCAGTGCTTCTTGCGTTCATATGGTGTGAGTTTCGGAGCGTAGTCGGTGTTGGCGTGGCGTCCACTGCTCAGCTCAGCAGCCTTCTCCTTTCTCTGCTCTATCTGCTCCATGTGCCTTCTGCTGCTTTCATCGTGCTACATTAACAAACACACACACAAACACAAAGGTCACAAGACAAAATCAGTTTGGGATAAAGTATGAAAGGGAGGTTTCCCATACCTTCATCTGAATCTTCTTCTGCAGTTCCTCCATGGCCTCCTGTTGGGCCGCACTCAGAGCTGCCAGCCGCTCCTCTCGATCCCTTTAAATTAAAATTTAATCTGCCCATCACACAACTGGAAAACAGTCTTTTGAATACCACTCATCTATAATGTGAAACTATGACGTGTTTTTTTATTATTTATTTCATTTCTTTGTAACAGACTGCAGTGCTGTTTTTCAACTATTCCATTTGGCCATTCCCAAGTGTAACCAGTGTTGGGGGTAACGTGTCACAAAAGTAACGAGTTACAACATATTACTTTTTTCAGTAACTGAGCAAAAAAACATATTTCTTAAACAAAATTTTGGTAATATATTAGTCATTACAGGAACTTACTATGTACAGTTTAGATTTTGACAAAAGTAACTCAGAAGTAACTCAAAGTAATGTAACTCAGTTACATTTTTGAAACAGTAATATGTAATACAAACATATTAATTTTTTAAAGCTGTAACTAATATAGATTATATTACAATTTTAGCAAACCTGGCTCTTTCTCGTGCAGCGTCCTCCCGGGCCCTCTCCTTCTCCTGCCGCTGTTGTTCGATACGAGCTTCCTGTTCCTTCCTCTTCGTCAGCAGCTCCTCGACCCTCGCCTGCCGCTCTGCCTCAAGGACCCGCTTTCGCTCCTAATAACACCAATAGCTCATTAAAATGTCTGCTTGTGCAGTTCTCTTGAATATGCACAACTGTAAGACACTGTCTATGGGAGCAAGAGCTGTGCTTCAGTTTCTGTACGTCTGCACAAGCAGAGAAATTGACAATAAAGATAATCTTGAATCTTGAATCTTGAAAGCGATGATGATTTCACCTGCACGGCCTCGTCGCGTGCCTGTTTCTCCTCCTGCCTCCGCTGCCGCTCTTCCTGGAGCTCGTTCAGGCGCTGCTCGTACTCATTTAATTTGGCCAGAGCATCGTGCCTCTTGTTTTGGGCCTCTAGGGTGTTGATGAAGGCTATTTCATTCACCTAAACAGATTATATGGTTTATCTCAAGTACATTTCTGTGTGATCTGTAATGTTCAGTCGAAAGCCAATGCACAATGTACAACAAACAAGAATTGTATTGATTATTTGACTAATTGTCAAGGCACAATCTCAAGTACAAGGCTCATACAAATACTGAACAAGTATTTGCACCTATAAATACTTTACCTTGGCTTCTTCTTCTTGTGCCTTTTTTACAATGGCCTGTAGCTGCACCTCGCGCTTTAGCTCAGCATGTAAAAGTTTTTCTTCCATCATTTTTCTACGTTGCTCGAGAAGCTCCTCTTTCCATTTTCTTACATCCTTCTCCTGACAAAGACAGAAAAATAAACACAGTTAAAATACTGTCCACTTTTTATCCCTACATGTTACAGCAACATTTTCAAGTCAGAACTGCTTCACACAAAATCAAAGCAAACGAAGAAGAATCCAAATAGTAAAATACTACCAAATACAACAAATATACAGTACAGGTAATCATCATCAAAAAGCACTGTCAGGAGGATGCTTGCAATGAACGAAAAAAAATCTCAATGAATCAGTGCTGGACTCTGGGGAGCTGTGGAGGTTAGTTGGGTCCGAAAGTGACTACAACTACAACAAAGTAACTTATAAAACGATGGATTTTATCAGGGGTGCCAAAATAAATGGAGGGCACTGTATATTTTATTCAACCATCTGAACTCTCTCTCACGCCTGTCTGGGCCCAGCTGTCCACAAAGTGATAGGCGTTTGGATATTTGGTGATTGTATCAGGCGGGGCGCTGACAGACGCCCTCATGGGAGCCGTGTTGGACCGTGCTTGCATGGGGCATCTGACTTACCCTCTCTAAGAGCTTCTGCAGTTTAAGCGTCTTTTCCTCTCGAAGTTTGTCCCTCAGCTGCTGTGCCTTCAGCTGTTTCTCCTCATGTTTCTTCTTCGACTCCGCAATGGTTCTGCCAAAAATATGGAAACAAATCATTTATCAACAATGCACTTGCACACAGCTAAACTGCAGTTGTTTTGGAGTTCTGGGTGGTACTACGGACAAAACAGAGGGTCAAATGACTTGGAGATTTAAGTCATTGTCAGGAGACCAGAATAAGGGCTGCAGGATATCCATATCGCAAGAAGGCACAATATTTCACAGAATAACTAAGGTCTACCATTTGACTGAGATTGGCATTTATGGCCATCACAGTCAAACAAAAACACGTGGTAACTTAAAGATGTGTAAAAGTTCAGTTGTAGTGTCCAGATATTGCTAATTTAGTTCAATTTCAGCCTGGTTTACAAATACTGTAAACTGTAATTCTTTCTTACACTGCAATAATACAACAGCCCCAATAACAAATGACCCCTTCAGAGCCGTCATGCACCTCTTGCGTGATGGTGAGGACAGTTTCTCGTGCATGTGGATGCCGTGTCCCGGAGGACGCGCTGGCTCCTCCTCCACCATATCCCCCCATGAGGTACTCTGCCGCCACGGCTCCCTCGCTACATTGACACAATCAACAAGTAGAAATAACAGGTGACCAAAACAGTGAGAGATTTAAACAGTGATAACGAAAGCCGATGTAAATTTCTTACCATCATAGTCTGCCAGCATGTCGCTCCAATCGATATTAGCTCCGCCTCCTCCATTTTCAATGCTAACCTGTGGCAATCAAAGAATATTTGATCCCAACTCAGAAATGCCGACTTTTATCAAGTGAGTTTCCACATCAAAAAAAGTCACTGTGATTTGGCATTAGCATGGCAGTATTTTTGTTGAGGAAGGAACTTTCTGTCACAACCAAACACATACTTGTAGGGCTGGACAATACTGTATGATGATCAGATTGAATCAAGAAAACAGGAGCTAGAGCAGCCCATGACCTGATCCCTGTGATGACCAGCCAATCTGGAGAGGTCTACTGTGATATAATGTTTTGTTTTTTGTCAAATGTGAATTTTCAGAAGGAGTATATTTTTAGTTATGTCTTGAAGGCAATATGAAGCTACTACCGTATTTTTTGGACTATAAGTCGCTCCAGAGTATAAGTCGCACCAGCCTTGGCAACTACCTGGGCATAGAGGCGTAACTGCACCGTTGACAAGCCTCTCCCGGCAGCAGGTTGTTCAAGCACCCATTTGCGAACTCGTTCCTCTAGCTGTGGCTAGGTGCTCACACCACACTTTTTTATCTGCTGCTCGGTGTGAAAATACCTAACATGCGAAATTATATATTTTGATAAATAAGTCGCACACGAGTAGAAATTGACTTATAGTCCGGAAAATATTGCAGATATACATTAATTGTATTAAAATGTATATGTGTGCCCTCGGCATTTTCCCCCCTCCCACATACTTGATGGGTGAAGAGTCTAGCTGCAGTCAGTGCTAAGGAGATGTTAAACACAAAGCACCTCAAAAGCCCCTCATTTTTACACATTAAAATTACATCTGAACTAGAAGTATGGGATTGAAAATAAAGACGAGCGCTTACAGAGAAATCACTTTCGTTGTCAGTCTCCAGCTCATTGTTCTCTGCCTGGATCTCTCTGGTCAGCTGCTCCTCCTCAGCGATAGCACTGGCGATGGCCTCCTCATTGGCTTTTTCAAGACGGTCAGCCAATTCCTCTTTCTTCGCCAGCACTTCAGCCATGGACTGTGGCTGGAAAATAGCACACCGCAATGTAGCACCAATCACACTGTACAGGCACCGTGTACACGTATTTATCAAAACTTCACAACAACCCACTAACAAATGGAGCACGCAATAATTACAGGTGCTGCATACAGGAGGCATGCATAGTTACTGTGAGGATGGAGAGATGGTGGAAGAAGGACCAAGGCTTTGCTTGATTACTATTAGACTGATTGTGGTGTTCAACTTTTTTTTATGTTTTAGAAAGACTGGCCAGGCTTACAAGAAGTTATGCGAAACATATAAATCATAATCTTCAGCAATAATATTAAACAAATTCACTCAATCTACGTGTAAATGTGCAAAACAGTAATTCTCCCTGAGCCCCCTTTTTCTACAACATCCAACTGACAGCTATTTTTCAGCGAACACAGCTTTTACAACACCACTCGGAGCGTTGCAGCTTTGCTTTCTTAAGACTGACTATGTTTAGGCGGTTAAGTACCCATGGGGGGGTACAGCGCCACCATCTCTCAGCACTCACAGTAGAAAGCTCTGTGGCGTCCAGTTTCACCGCTGCCATGGACGTCCTGGCCTTTCCTGGAGCAGATGTGGCCCACTCGGTCTCACCGCCCCCCACAGTCAACAGCCCGTCGGCGGGGGCTGACGGGGCAGTGTCTGAGGGGGAGGTGAGGGTGGGCTCAGGGGCTCGGACAGGGAGGAGGGGGGGTGGCGCTTCATCCAGGGGAGCAGTGCTGACAGTCTGCCCTGAGTCTCCTGCACCCTCTGCTGGGGGCTGCACCAATAATTACACACAGAAAGATGCAAACTCAATTAACACATGCAACTTCAAACAATCCATGAAAGCAATGGCAAACATCAAAACCAGTCCGTGCGACACAGTTGCACACACACACATGCAGGGATATACTGATACCGACAATTAGGGCTGCACAATACAATGCAAAAGTATTGTAAAAAATTATATTAGGGAACATCTGACAGAGATAAACACATTTTTGCCAACATAGCTTAAAAGAGGATGCATGAAAACAAATAAAATTAAAATTTAGTCATGTCTTTCCTAATTAACTACCATTTTTGTCTTGATTTGTCCCGTTTTAGTTTAGATTGAGCTAATTAGTGTTGAAATGGCTTCGTAAAATATTGCAATCTATTTGGAAATCACACTTGCCTACTCATATTCTCATACTTGCCTTCGACTGACAATGATATCCTAAAAATCCAAATGTTTTAATGATAATAACAAGGATAATTTCTTCTTCTCCATTTTAAATTAATAACAATGCATTGAAGGCAAGAATTCTTTGTAATCACTTCTTTTGTACTTATTAATTTTGCAATGGTGGTGTCTCGTATTGTAAGAATTCTACCATTTCTTCAATAAAGCAGTGAAAATCATCATTACTGTTATGATAATCTGCTTATCTATAAAGGCCAAAGAGAATAAAATTTTATTGATTTATAACATCTACCACAAAACTTTTTATTGTTGGGCTGTCAAAATATTGCCAATATTGTTGCACCTCTACTTGTTAGCATCATTGCTCTCTCAGCACACGACTGATGAATAAAGCGCTCGGGCCACCCCAGTGTACCCCAGTACCTCCAGTGCATCCCCGTTCTTTGTAACCTCTTTTGGTAGGTCCTGCTGAGTTGGTTGAGGGTCCTGCTCGGTCTGGCATTGCCGTTGGGAGGCCGCTGGCTCCTTTAGCGGCGGTTGGGAAGCTTTGGGCTTGGGGTTGTCCGCTTTGGGAGGAACCTGAGCCACAACAGGACTGACCTTGGCGATCATGGTGGCGGAGCGAGGTTTGGCAGGTCGGCCCCGGTGCACCGTCTCCCAGCCTTCCGCATCTTTTTTTGCTAGAAATGAGAAATTATGTATTATTAAAAATATATATAATTAGAAAAAAAACATTGTATGGCTGTTTTTCAGATTTACAATTAGCCAGAACTATGCTGTAGATGCCACAGAAGGAAAGACGCAAGAATACCTAATTTTAATAGTGACCTCTCTAAAAAACGACACTACATTACATTGTGACGTTTCAATTCCTATCAAGGCAAACTCTATATTTTACAACGAGTATAGATCTTAAAGGTTAGAAGTGAACAATTTGTCTTTCCTGAGAAGTTACTTACCTGGTTTCTCCACCTGGAAGACTATAGTTTGACTGTTGTGTGGTAGAGACTGAGAGCATTTGACTCTGTCGGCCCAACTGAGGCCTGTGTGAGAGAGACGTGCTGCGGCCAGTGAAGTTGAAGGTCCCCTAGATTCACAGAACCGCAGTTACACAGGAAGCTTTCAATTTCCCTGGGAGGCTAACATGCACACCAAAAGTGGAGAAAAACATGTCAACAGATTTGTTCAACGCCAAGAATGTTATAGTTAAAATCTCAAACTGCACAAAAATGTGTTTCTATGATGCCTATGCTTTTATTGATCACCGGTGCTAAGAAAACTTACCCAAAGTTTAGTGCCCGGCGAGCCCCAGGAGAAGGGACCATTCTATCAGCTGAGGGGCTGGCCATCACATGTCGCCCTGGAGACATCTTCCGTACCTCCCAGGCCAAAGATGTGGGTCTAAACAAAGGAGTACATGGGCATTAGAAAGGTCTTTGCCCTCACTCATTTAAATGGCAAGACATAACGGGGCCGTGGTTGTCTCTTTGATCATCATTTGTGAGAAGTGGACAAATCAGCACCTATTTTGAGCATCAGTGTTCTCCAATTTCTCCTGAAGCTGGATCCAATCGATGAGCGCTTTGAAATCCCGAACATAGTTATCCAACATCATCAGCACCTCCTTATGAAGAAAACAAGGGAAAATGTGATATTTTCTATTGGCATGGATGTTGCACACACTTTTTATGGATGGATAAAGTATTGTGTTCAGAAAGAGACTACAAATGTTATATAGCTCATGCACAGACACCGACGCACCCTGCACTCGACCACACTTTGATCAGATTCACAGGTGACGTAGATCTCATCCACAGCTCGTCTCAGGTTTTCAAAAAGGAAGGCCCAGTATCGAGCACGCAGGTCCACTTTCCGAGGCTGCCTGCCCTTGGACGGGCTCTTCTCCACGCCTTTGTCCAGCAGGGCTGATGTACTTTTGCTGTCACCCCCAGCATTCTGTAACCACACACACACAAGAGGGAACATCAACCCAACAACACTCAAACTCAATATTTTGAGGTCATTTTTGTTTTATTTTGTCATCCGTGGTCATTTTTGGACGTTATGCTTTTTTTTTTAATACATCAGTTAATTTACAGTATAAAAGAAGCTAGAACCATTTACTTAGGAAGTGTTGCCCTCTAGTGGAGCTTAGTAGTACAAACCTTCTTGCTCCTCTGCTGTCCAGGAACAGTCCTGTGGGCTTTTGGGCCGCTTTTGGACTTTGCTGCATGAAATGGAAAATGGGAAATGCATTACAAAACAGGAATCTTTTCTATTCTAAATTTAAGAACTCTAATAGCATTGACGTATCTATAGCTCAAACCACCCATATCTGTCCACAGAGGATTAAATTGCTGTAGACCAGGGATCCCAAGGTTTGCTTGGTCGTGGGTTGGTTTTTGCCATAGTCAAAAGACGGGCTAGTCGAAAGACTGTTTACCTTCCTCTTCTTTGGTTTCCAGGGGAACACTCCATGCAATGAGGTTTCGAGCTGCACGTCCTTCTTCTGCAACAATCTTTCTCACTTTGTCATGGCTGTTGGAGCGCTGAAAAGAGGCCTGTCCAAACACGAAAAAACATTTTATTGATTGAAACGACACTATTTACATTTTATTACTTTTACACAACGTATTAGCAATTAGTAAAAATACAGTAAATATCTAAGCTACTGTCTTAATCCATAGAGTTCAAGTAAAGATACTATAGGAGCACAAGCACATTGAATTGATGTATAACACTGAATGAGTTGATTGTTGTTATAGATGCACTTCTAGGTTACATGGTAGATTAAAAGTCTGCTAATCGAATCATCTGGACCAGGGTCCAAACACGTAATTTCCCTTGAATGTATAAAAGTGCAGCACGGGTTGAACACAATCATGTTTGCATTTAAATAGGCCATAAATGCAAGCAGAACTAAGATAATTGTACTGCTAGGAAAAACTGGTTTGGTCTCCCCGCCAACTATTGGGCAAACTATACCTTGCACAAATAAATTACAAATCACCCCTCGGGTGGATAATCAACCTCTGTTTATTTAATCTGTTGTTGCTGTCACCCAGAGACAGAAATTGAATATATCCTTAAGACAAAGTTCCTAACTGCTGCATATATTTGCCAAAACACAACCCTGTAGAACGGTGATGGTAGACGAATGGAGTGAACATGGACTTAATACTTAATGAGGGGGTATTATGCTTTTTTCAATCACATAGCACCAGTCTATAGCACACTACAATGATGACGAAACCTTCTGTTGGTCTGTAAATGCAGTAAATTAAAATAACCGCCTTGTATAAAATTGCACTCTCAAAATGGCTGTAGCGAATGTCTTGAAATAGGCCTCTGTACATGCAAACACGTATATAGTGAAAAAGGTGACAGTTCATGGGGCCGCGGCGGTACGCGCGGTTTGCGGCTGTTGTAGAACATGTAGATTCTATGATTAATGAACTCAAACAATCCACTTGTTTGTAGTGCATATGATGGACAACTATTAATTCAACATTAAACTTTCATTTTGTTTTAGAACTGTAGTTCTACTAATGGTAGTTTCATCACAGAGTGAACAGAGTAAAGGATTTGTACATAATTTGGAATTACAAATCAGGTTCTGTACATCAGAAGATAATGTCTTCTATTTGAATTATATTTAAAAAGGACAAACTATTGTTACATTTTAGATTTTTAAATATAGATTTTAAACTTTTATTGACTCTTTATAGAAATATAGCATACACTGCAGAATATGCCACCCTATACCATGCTAAATAAAATGGTATCTGTTTTTTTCTGGCTTCAGTGGGCGACTAAAAGCTTACAAATGGTTTGGCTTAATTCAGACATGCAAACACATATAAAAAGGTGACAGTTCACGGGGCCGCGGCGGAACACGCGGTTTGCGGGCATTTTTTAACACGTAGATTCTATGATTAATGAACTAAAACAATCCACTTTTTTTAGTGCATATGATGGACAACTATTAATTCAACACTAAACTTTCATTTTGTTTTAGAACTGTAGTTCTACTAATGGTAGTTTCATCACAGAGTGAACAGAGTAAAGGATTTGTACATCATTTGGAATTCCAAATCAGGTTCTGTACATCAGAAGACACTGTCTTCTATTTGAATTATATTTAAAAAGGACAAAATATTGCTACATTTTCGATTTTTAAATATAGATTTCAAACTTGTATTGACTATTTATAGAAATATAGCATACACTGCAGAATATGCCACCCTATACCATACTAAATAAAATGGTATCTGTTTTTTTCTGGCTTCAGTGGGCGACTAAAAGCTTACAAATGGTTTGGCAATATTGAATAGTTGCAAGTCTCTCTCGTTCAGTTTTAGTAAACTTGCCAACGTTAACATCTCTGATCAGCAGAAACCATGTCAGAACCGCTAATATCTGTGATCACCCAATGACCACACGGTCCACCTGGAGAGGTCAGCCCTCTCCTCAATGATCACACGGTCCACCTGGAGAGGTCAGCCCTCTCCTCAATGATCACACGGTCCACCTGGAGAGGTCAGCCCTCTCCTCAATGACCACACGGTCCACCTGGAGAGGTCAGCCCTCTCCTCAATGATCACACGGTCCACCTGGTGAGGTCAGCCCTCTCCTCAATGACCACACGGTCCACCTGGAGAGGTCAGCCCTCTCCTCAATGACCACACGGCCCACCTGGAGAGGTCAGCCCTCTCCTCAATGACCACACGGCCCACCTGGAGAGGTCAGCCCTCTCCTCACTGACCACACGGTCCACCTGGAGAGGTCGGCCCTCTCCTCTCCTCTCCTCACTGACCGCAACCGCGCATCAAACGAGCGCAGAGCGCGCACAGAACCACGGGCGCCTGTCCGGTCAATTTAGCCTCAAAGTAAATGTAGCTATCCGTTAGCTTTATAGGTTAGCTCTCAAGTTTCACGCGGTTATTATCAAATATAAAGCTACAGGCATCACAAAACTTGCAGTAGTTTGGTGCTCAGTCTCGTGCACAGTTGCGTGCTGTGTCGGTGTAACTTTGTTGTGCAGACTGATGCATTAGCGCGCTGCAGCTAGCTACGAAGTAAAATCAGTTAAAGTTCACTTGTCGTAATATAAAGCGGTATAACTTTCACCTCAGCGTCAGCGCGATGTCTCATGCGGTTCATCACCCTCAGTGATGCGTCTGTTGGATCGGGGTTCGCGAGTAGACGAGCCTACAGTCAGCCGGTGCATGCGGGCGGCTGTTGCACTGACCAGGTGAAGTGAGTGAGCGCGCGGGGGGGCAGCCTAGAGCTGGAGGCTCACGGCTGCAGCCACGGTGAAATGGCATAATTGGCCTAACAGCACCAGTGAACATTTTACAAGCCTCAGCTTGTTTTTTAATTATTATTATTGCAGATCTACACGATTCACATGAATGGCATTTTTCGAGGTCAAAACAAAACGGCGAATTTCGCGAAAGGCGACAGACCTCTGACCCTTTCCGACACGCCCCCCTCCACGCGGGGAGGGGGTTCTGCTGAGGAGCAGTGATTGGTTACTCAGCTGATGATAAAAGATCGGAGGCGTCTCCAGGAGGTGGGGGCGTTCCTAGGAGGACTCAGGCAAACCTATCCCTAAAATGGCTGCCAGCAGAGTTTTTACAGATTACTCAAAAATACGTGAATGTGCCAAGGCAACACTTCAGGCATGTTTTTAATGAGGGAAATGACATAATAAAATGATGTAACGCTTGAAAAAGTCGATTTTGCATAACACCCCCCCTTTAATACTAAGCCTATATGTCCACATCAGTTATATTTCTGCAGACAATGTCCAAGCTCAGCAGCTCTACACTGCAGGGTCACATTGCTCTTTAACAGCACATCACAAAAGACACTGGGCTCTGTGGAGTGGGGGCTCTACCAGTGCCGCCTGTGTCTGGCACAAGGCTTCACTCTGCTATATTAGCCAAAGCACTGGGCTCTGAGGAGTGGGGGCTCTGTCAGTGCCGTCTGTGTCTACCAGAAGGCTTCATTCTACCATACCCAAAGCTCTGTCCTTTCCAGTTGCCAGGGGCTGCCTCACAACTATGCCCTCACTCAAACAGAATAACTTTATCAGGCCCAAAGCGCTTTACAGTAAGGAACCGGTCACCCATTCACTCTCATTCATACACCAATGTATTGTACGCAGACAGACACTGGAGGCAACTGAAGTGAAGTGTCTTGCCCAAGGATACAACGACGGCGTGCATTTGCGGGAGCTGGGATTTGAACCAGCGACCTTCCGATCACTCAACCATCTGCGCCCCTAACAAGACTTTACTTCAAGTTTAACCTCTTAAACAAGTGCTTTTTCTCCAGTTCAGCTTTACCCAAATCCAATCTAAAAAAAATTCGACTGGAGCCTACAGGCCAGACTCATTTGAAAGCTAAGACCTACAAAATCATCTAAATAGATCATTTTCCTCATGTTGTTGCTGCATTGCCGTCACTTATTGGACTTTCATTGCTTTTTTTTATTGCATTTTCATCACATTTTTTTCTCTATTTCATCGCTCTTTTGTTGTATCCTGTTTTTGGTCTCATTTTGTTGCACTATTGACATTATTTTCACGAAGCTTTGCGATTTGGGTAAAGCCAAACTGGAGAAAATGTGCTTGGTTCATGTGGGGGTTAAGAGGCTGCTTCCCATGTGAGATACTTTTGTGAAATAAAACTGGCAGAGAGCTTCTTATGCTTATAGGATACTTGAGAGGTGACCAAGGTGGAGAGTAAAGACTGTAAAGCTAATGGCCAAGCTGATAAAAGAATGAAAATTGATCGAGTGTCCTACACTTTATCCACATTTGCCTCATCAAGTGTAGGACAGAGATGTAGAAAGTCCCTGGAGCGCGACATGGAAAGAGGTGGGACAGCTGCTGGTGCCACTGTTTATAGTAATGAAAGATCAAAACATGCAAACATGACGCATCGGAATTATTGTCACGGCCATGAAAGGCAGGCCGCGCATTTTAGCAGTGATGGTTAAGAACCAGCCAGACTGAACGCTTACCCTCAGGGCGTTTATGGATGTATTTTTGCTCCTGCCTCCTCCATGAGAAGATCCAGAGCTGTTACTCCCAGACCTGTCCCTGGTGTCCCCCCCAGCGCCGCCGCCTTGGCTCAATCTGGGACCCGATCGGTACTGTCCCGCGCCCCGTCGCCTCACGTCCTTGGACATCTATCCTCCCTACCTCTTTATTCCGCCGCAGCCGCTTATGCCTGACAAATCAACACCTAAACGGCCTAGCAGCGGTCTCCGTCTCAAAGATAACACAGAAATATGTCAGACATGTTGGCTACGTAAGGACAACCGAACGCCCAAGTAGGAAGAGCTTGAGGATCCGGTTTGACAAACGGCGCCCTCGGCCAATCATTTGACGCGACAGTGACAAAAACTGGAGCACGGACCAATCGTGTTCAGGTAAAATGGGTCAAAGGGCGGGACTTCCTGCTGTCTACCATGGCAACGATAGAAAACGAGCGGGACTTTTATTTTATCGTGGATCTTATTTACGTTTTCACGTCGCGGACTTTTATTTTGAAATCCGAAAGGCGGAAACAAGAAGTCGCTACAGAAACAAGCGTACGTTTTTGCCCTGCTTTCCCCTTCATTTCTCTCTCGATTAAAACATGTTGATATTGTTTTAACAGCTGAAATAGCCTTTAGATGACACGTCGAATGTCTGTTGTTAGCTGAACTTCAGTTAGGCTGTAGTGGTAGTTTTATCTGCTGCTTTCCGGAGTCTTTGCTGAGGTCTCAAACTCTATTCAACTTGGCAAACCCAATGATTTGCATTGTGTTTGTTTATCTCCTTGTTTATGTCATGGGTCCTTGTAAGAGAACAGGATTGACAGTTATTCGTTTTAGCTTCTTCTTTTTTAAGCAAATTTTTAAAATGTCAATACTTTCTCTACACAATGTCCATCTTAAAAAAGTTCTGTGCTATTTGTGACAAAGTGTTCTAATAGTAATGCATTAGTTTTATATAAAGCGCTTTTCTAGACACTGAAGGACATTTTATTGCATTATTCATTCACTCCATACTTGGTGGTGTCAAGGTACTATTGTAGCCACAGCTGCCCTGGTGTATACTGATTGTATCTTGGCTGCCAATCTGCACCTTTGGCCTCTCCGACAACCATTACCCATTCACTCAGACGGTACATTCTTACAGGCAAGAAGGGGGAAGCATTTTCCACAATGACAGTCTGCACCTGCAGGATTCAAACCACCGACACATAAAATACCATC
Source organism: Gobius niger (assembly GCF_951799975.1). Classification (NCBI taxonomy): domain Eukaryota; kingdom Metazoa; phylum Chordata; class Actinopteri; order Gobiiformes; family Gobiidae; genus Gobius; species Gobius niger. Next base: position 10,791,740 of record NC_136863.1, read on the forward strand.
CTCATTTAATTTTGCTGGACTGCCATCAGTTCATCGTGCATTTCAGATGTCAAAAGTACACCCTCATTTCTCAACAGATTTCAGCATTTTATTCTAAAGAGACTAAGAATGACTTTATTAGGAAAAGAGATGTTTTGTTGCAGTATTCTCCAAAAGGTACAGTAACCATTAGGGTAAAACATGTGGTATATCATGCTGTTGGGTAAATATTACAATAATAAATACAAATGGGCAAAGAAACTCGCAATAGATGTTACATAAGAAAATAAAGACACTGCACAGGAAGTACACCTGAAGTTTAACTGACCAGTGCTTTTTTTATGTCTATGATATTACAGGATTATAATTTGTTCGTCTTGTGATATTTAATTAAAAAATAAAATAAATAATAAAAAAAACTTCCATTACAGATGTCGCTCTGTGTATTGGTTGCGGTGATGCTGATGCAGTTTTACACCACACAGCAGCACGATCCACAACACGGGCCGAACATCCTACTGGGAGAAGAGGTATTGTTTTATTGGCTTAAGGTAGCTTTATGCTTAACTATGAATTGCTTTACCGTGCTTTTAAGGACACAGGTGAAATGGAGAAGCTGAGCCCAGCAGAGCAGAGGCAAAAAATGTTTGAAATTGTGAAGAGGATCGATGCAAATGGGGATCAACTTCTAAGTGCAGGTGAACTTGTTTCTTGTGTTTGACAAATATCAATATTCTAGTTCCCATCAACTAATGCAATTCGTTACCAGTCTGTCCAGTATTGTTTGGTTAACAAAGTGCAGATAAAGTGTTGGCAGCCGCAATGTTATCGTACTTGCATTTTACTAAGTGGCTTGTGTGAGTTTGAGGCTACTTTTTGATACTTATGTAAGAGATTACCAATGAGAACTAGCTTAATTCAGCCAACTGGGTACATTCATTAATTTACTGTCTTTATGTATTTATTATTATTATATTTTTCTTTGTGGCTTTTAACCTCTTAACCCCCACCTTCACTGAGCCCATTATCTCCAGTTTGGCTTTACCCTAATTAAGAAGTTTCTTGAGAAAAAGCATCAAAATAGTGACAAAAATGAGAAGAAAACAAGGATGAAAACGCAACTAAAAAGTATCAAAAACTGACCAAAACAAGGAACTAAAAAGCAGGATGTGACAAGAATAAGGGACAGAAACTCAACAAGAAAGTGGCATAAATGAAATGAAAAGAAAGTGAAAAAAAAGTGACGGCAACAACGTGAAGAAAAAGATCAGTTTAGATACGTTTTGTAGGACTTAGCTTTCAAATGAGGCCTTAGTCTGGCCTACAGGCTGCAAGCTCCTGTCCAGAAACTTTTAGATTTGGGTTAAACTGAACTGGAGTAAATGCACTTGGTTAAGGTGGGTGGTAAGAGGTTAAATTTTAACTTAGCAAAAATGGAAATATTTAAATCTAAAATATCTCAAATTAAAAAGTAGATAAATAATCCAACTCAATACATTTTCTGCAGAGGAGATGGCTGTGTGGATCCAGCGGGTGTACAGGAAGTACGCTCTGGAGGATGCTGTGGAGCGGTTCCCAGGCTTTGACCTGGATCAAGATGGTCTTGTTTCGTGGGAGGAGTACAACACTGTGACCCATGGACACCTCATACCTTTAGACGATGCTTCTCTGAACGACCCAGAGCAGGAGTCACTTAGACATGTACGCACGCCTTCTCTCCGCATTTCACCACACTAGGATGACAGGACATTTCCAAACTTTTTATTAATTTCCCCATAATGCAGAAAGGTACTGTGACTGTCTCTTTATTTTGAAGCTTCACAGACGAGAGAAGCAGCGTTTTGATTTTGCAGACGTCGACGGCAACGCAGGCCTCAACGTGACCGAGTTTTTGGCCTTCACGCACCCGTCTGAAGTGGACCACATGGCTGTAAGAAGGATTTGCATCTCAGAGCCCTTGCCTTTTACATTATGCTGTTGATATGAATGTGTCTGCTGTAGGATTTTGCCATTGAAGATGTGTTAAATGAATATGACTCGGATCAAGATGGATTGATCACTCTCCGTGAATTTATAGGCGATATCCGCAGTGAAGGTGAGGCCTGTAGTTACTGTACACTAGATATATATAGTTGTATTAAATTGTATTAAATTGTACGAAAGGCAATGACCATAGAGTTCAGGACTGTGGTGTCTCAGTCATCATCATAGAGTCAGCAACTATGAAGCCACTGTTCGCATCAAGGCACACTGAAGTAATGCTATATGTTTTCATAGAAAGATGAGGACAGATTGTGGTCAATACAAATAAAGTTGTCAAGGGCATCTAATGTTTTCACAGCTTTTTTATTTGTATTATTCCTTAGAAAGACTTTCTTTGCCCATTTGCACTCATGGATGTAATATTTGCCTAATAATATGAATAGGTTTACCACATATTTTTTGTTGCTGTCCACATCATTCTGCAAGTAGCACAACAGATGCATCTTTTTCCTAATCTTATTTTACACTATAAACTTGAAACCATAGTTTATAATAAAGCTGCACAGTGGCCATGGCAACTGTTCCTGTGACAAAATTGTATCTCTCCCTCTGTTACTTCTGTTTTCCTCTACTTGCCAGCTGATTCAGCCTCACAATGGGAAACTGAAGAGACGGTGCGTTTCAAAGACCTATATGATCAAGACAAAGACGGGAAGTTAAACAGAGAGGAACAGCTCAGATGGATTGCACCAAACAGTTACGGCGCAGCCAGGGAAGAGGTACAAGTTTTTAACATGTGAACATGAATGTCATTTTCAATAAAAGAATTACAAACGACAGAAGGAGAAAAAACAACAAGTTAAGTTTTTTTTCTGAGCTTTAGTTCATTTTTACAATTGCATGAACTTGTGCTTTTTTGTGTGTGATAAAAGCACTTCAAACCGATTCTTGAAATAGTTTAGAACAAACTTCAGATCAAGCAGATACATTTTTAAAAAAATATTTAAAGTTTATTGACAATGAACAACATTTGGTAGGTATGGATAAAAATCTTTACAGTACATTTTGTTAATCTTTGTTCTTCACAAGTCATTTGTCAAATTTCTTCTTGAAATTATAGAATAGGTTCTAACTGTCTAAAATAAAATATTTTTTGTATATTATAAAATCATCAAAGCTGACTTCTCCAATGGGAATAACAGGCGCTTCACCTGATCAAAGAAGTGGACCATGATCAGGACGGACTGTTATCCGTGGCTGAAATCCTGAAGAACCAGGACACGTTTATGAACAGTGAAGTAACAGACTACGGTCGCCAGCTACACATCACCCACGATGAATTATAACGACTGCCAGGAGGAAACAAAGTGGAAAAATGTATTCGGGCATGTGTCACCACTGCATATGCATATCCTGTTTATTTATGGACTCACAAGCCAATTTCACCACTTCAAAAACAACAGGCATGTACAATGTCTGTGTCTCAATGTGCAATACATGGAGTAATGCTGGTACTTAAAATATTGCTCAAGAAGTATCACTGTAACACTGTAATAAGTCATTTGAGCCGCTTAAAATCCTAAACTATACTAAGAAGTGAACAAACTAAGCCAAATGACCAAAACTGTTGTGCCTGTTTTAAAGGGAAACCTCATGATTATTGTTACTGCAACTACTGTACTCAACTACTCATACCTGCCTCTTTTAGAGCCTTGATGCAGATATGTTTTTAAAACAGCCTGATAATTAGCAGTGAGCACTACCACATTCCTGAATTGATCTTGGAGGATTATTTCAAAGATGTTAGACAAAGCACTGAGCATTGAGCGTATAGTTGTTCTCGACAGTGAATGTCTTCCCTAGGTTGTAAATCACACAAATCACAAAGGCACATGTAGACCTCTAAATGTCAAATAAATAAATGTCAAAAACCTTTTGGGGCAATAATGTTTTTTTTCTCCCCCTTTTATTGGCCCTTTGTTTGCCGGTTGTTGTTTTTTTTTTTTTTTTTTTTCACAAAGTTGAAAGTGAGTAAATGTTTTATTTATTTATTTATTTATTACTACTATTATCATTTGGAATGAAAGATCAGTAGAAATGTGGAGCCGGGCCAAGGCTGAGGCAGTTGCGGTAATGCACTGCGTTTCTTCCTCTTTTGAACGGTTCACTGACTATGATTTCCTCTGTCATCTGTCACTTGCACAGAGCGTTTGTCCCCCGGCTCACGTTTCTATTAGACGGAAATGCCACACAACCAAGCCGACATGGCATTCCAGTTTAAGGACTCTTTTTGGGTAAGTTGTTTCTGATTAATTCTGTGGATTAACAGTAGTTGTGGATGAACCTTGAAATAGTTGTACTTCAGTGACTCCCAGGCTGATTTAGAGAGTAAAGCGGTATGCATCTTCACAAAGATACATTGCACCATGCTATTGTATTGTGCCTTATAAAACGGACTTCCCAGAATAACGCAAATTTGTGAAATACATTGATTGTCTGCATTTCTGTTGCGCTTCTGCTTCTCTTTAAGTTTAACACTAAATCTGTTATGTGTGAATAGAAATATGATATGACCATATACAGCTGTGCTCAAAGTTTGCATAATTTTGGATTTTTTACTATTTTTTCAAAGAATATAAAAGATAATACACAAGTGTTTTTTTTCACTTATAGTGGTTGTGTGAAGCCATTTATGGTGAAACAACTGAGTTTGCCATTTTTAAACCATAATGAAAACGAAAGTACCAAAATGACCCTGATCAAAAGTTTACATACCCCAGTTTTTGATACAGTGTATTGCCCCGTTTAGCATCAATGACAGCTTGGAGTCTTCTGTGGGAGTTGTGGATGAGTTGCTTTAGTTTTTTGAGGGTAAAGCGGACCATTCCTCTTGGCAAAAAGCCTCCAGTAAATTCCTGCACTGTCTTGCATGAACTGCACTTTTGAGCTCTCCCCACAGTGGTTCAATGGTATTGAAGTCAGGAGACTGAGATGGATACTCACGGGACCACCATTTATTCTGCTGGAGCCTGTGAAACACCTCCATATTTCACAGTAGGTATGGTGCACTTTTTTGTTTCTGACAATGATGGCCTATGATGAAAAGTGCAACCATACGTACTGTGAAAAATGGATGTTGTTCGCTGATGCCAGTGGCTCCAGCAGAATAAAGTGAAGGTCTCGTGAGTGGCCATCTCAGTCTCCTGGCCTCGGTGTCATTGAACCACTGTGGAGAGAGTTGAGATGTGCAGTTCATGCAAAACAGCCCAGGGATTTACAGGAAACTCAGCTGTTTCACCCTTAAATGACTTCACACAACCACTTTCACATTCTTTGATGAAATTAAAGAAAAAAAAAATTCTGCCAAGTTTTGAGCACAACCTATACATGTTTATTTAGAGCTATGGTTCTCACAGTCCAACTTTTTACTCATTCTTTTTTCATCTATACAGCATCATGCTAATGTTATTGTGGATAAGAATGAATGAGTACAAGTGTTAAAATGTGCAAATAATCTAAAAGTAACAGTAGCTCTAATGTTATTTTAGAATGCAGATTTTATTAGTTTTGCGGGCTATGAGGTTCTGACACAGAGACTCAATGATGGTCGGCGGACGTGCAAAGACCTAGAGGAGATATTAAAAATGAGGTGAGCATATTAAAATAAGCACCAGTAGTTTTGTTTTACAGCCTTACCTGTCATTGCATTGACGTGTGGTTTTGTTCACTCAGGGCTTTGGCTGAAGAGAAATATGGCAAGGAGCTTATTTCTATTGCACGCAAAGCTGGTGGCCTTTCTGAGATATGGTAGATCTGCATGTTTGCCTGTGCGTGCTTTATGATGCAGTTTGTGTATTTATCCATTTCCTTTTTTTTTTTTTACCTTTCCCAGCACGTTGAGAGCATCGTTTGATGAACTGAAGAAGCGTGAGCATTTTACATCAACTTGACTGCATTTAATCTCTTTTGTTACTTTGTAATTGTTACTTTTCAATGTTTGTTCTGGTGGTTTTTAGAAATGGAAAATGTTGGGAGGCAGCACATGCACCTGTCCATGATGCTCAGGGAGGAGATGAAGAGTATGGAGCTGTTTCGCGAGCGGCAGAAAGAACAGAGAAGAAAGGTTTGTTGCACTGTTCTTTAATACGCATTTACAACAATACACATAGGAACAAGGGACAAAAAGAGACCACGCATTTTGACCTATTACCACAAAAGCCCACACTCTTTAGTCATACCATGCCTAAAAAAAAATGGTGTGTGTCCTGTTAATAATAATTGTAACATATGTGAGTAATTGTGTTCTCTTTGCAGTTTGAAGATGTCATGGAGAAAGCTCAGAAAACTAAAGTGTCACTTTATAAGAAGACTATAGATGTAAGAACCATTCAAACGTTTCTGTTTCAATTTTTAGAGGCCACATAAGTACTATATTAGAGGCTTGTTTCGAATCTTCCTTATCAGATGCGGTCAGTACAGACGATGATATTATTGTCTCATGCTGTATTGTCCTTTCAGTCGAAGAAATCTTATGAACTGCGCTGTAGAGATGCAGATGAAGCTGAGCAAACTGCAGAGAAGATGACTAATACACCTACAGCCACTCCCAAGGTGACTGAGAAGGTAATGTTGCCTTACCTTTATTAGTAAGACAAAGGAGGTTAATGTAACAATGAATGTAAACTCCTCAACAAAACATAAACTAAAAATGTTCTGAAGAATAATCCCTGCTTTTTGTCTTTTGATTTACTGTAGGTAAAGATCAAGTCAAAGCAGTGCAGAGAAGAGGCAGATAAAGCTGGTGAGTTTAAGATATGTATTTGTGGCTAATTATGGGTTTTTGTGGCTCTGTCAATGATTCTTGACTAGAAATCATGCTGCTTATCTTTATCTTCTTGTTAGAAAAACAGTATCTGGCAAATGTGGAACAACTTGACAAGATTCGTCAAGAATGGGAGGCAACGTATATACGCACATGTGAGGTAAATACACAGCCTGCACTATACTGATGTGCTACTTTACATTAGTATCTGTTGTGTACAATATTTTGCCATTGACTATGTTTACACAAGATTAAAACATCTCTGTAGTATATTCTGGCCAATATGGCTGCCCAACCGTTGGTTCATTTTGAAGGTTCATAAACACTTGGGCGATCTAACCCCAAACCTCAGAGGAAACTGTGGTTCTCCGATCTCAGGGGAAGCCAATGCTAAACCAAGCCCAAAACTTTGTGTGTCAGATGTTTCAGCAACAAGAGGAAGACCGCATCGTCATTCTCAGAAACTGCATGTGGGTTCACTCCAACCATTTATCCAGTCAGTGCGTGCAAGACGATGAGGTGGGTTGGTTTAGCTATATACTTCAAAATACATCCGTTAAGTCATATCTATTCTTGTATTTTCACGTTCACAGTGTTATGAGCTTATAAGGGCAGTTTTAGAAAAGTGTGATGCCACAGAGGACAATAACGGCTTTGTGGAGATGAAGAGCACTGGCTCCACTCCCCCGGGTTTGAGAACTTCCTTATTTGACAATAACATTAACATTCAAGTTATCGGACAAAGCATTGTGTGATTTGTGTGTTCTGCCACCAACTTACAGTATGTACCTTGTTTTTTTTACTTCCACCACAGCCCCAATTGATTTCCAGAATTACTACCAAAATGACATTAATTCTGAGAAACTTGAAAGCAGCAGATTTGGTGGCGTGATGAAAAGGTCAGATGATTTTTTTTTTTAAATCAATGTAATAATAGTAATGGTACTACTTTTATAAACTCTTCTGTTTCCAATATGTAGGTTTTCAAATCTTATACAGAATACAGGAACAGCCTTCAAACTCCAGCTCAGTGAACCAGACACGCAGACTATCGGTAATGTTTTCAAGCTACGATCTTTTAATGCCAGTCCAAGTAGAACAATGCACCAGGAAGACCCAACTTACGTGCTTCACTATATCTCAAACCTTTTAAAGAAGTAAGGACTAGGGGGTGCATAAAAAGCACAGTTTAAAAGTTGAACCATGGACTTCACTCTCCATCTAGTGATAGACATAGGGAGGCATAAAAGGCATAGGCATAAAAATCTTGGACCTGCTGAAGGGGCAATGTCTCTAGTTACAGTAAAATCAAGCTGAACAAGGGCCGAGAAGCTGTGTGTGAGGTGTCAGGTGCCATTAACTGTTTTAGCACAGTTGACCAAACTGCTTATCGGAGACACAAAACTTAAATTTAACCTCATTCAGAACTAAAACTGTCTAACCCAAAACAGGCCTTTCATAGTTTTTATCTATAAGTTCAGTTAGCGAAGCATTGTCTTAGAACTAGCTTTCTAATAATTCTTTTTTATTTTATTTTTTTGCAGATGAGAATTCAGAATCTGTATACGCCTCAATCCCACAACATCCAGGAGAAGATGGAGAGTTCAAAGTCATATACGAGTACATGGCCCAGGTTAGTTCACATGTATTGTATTGTATAGTTTAATCCATGAGTGACTATTGCAATGAAGAGCCAAATGATGTCAATGTGTCCAATAATTAGATTATTGTTTTGTAAATTCTCTCATCCTTGTAATAACGCAGAACACACTTTGACCAATAGATGTCAGTATTAGACTAAAAATATATATTTTTACTCTAATACTGAGGGTGGTGCAGAGGGTCTTCTCATAATCAGAAGGCTCCTGAAGATGCACACTGCCGTTGTGTCCTTGGGCAAGACACTTCACCCACCTTGCCTCCGGTGTCTGCGTACATTGGTGAATGAATGAGAGAATGAATGAGTGACTGGTTCTTTACTGTAAAGCGCTTTGGGCCTGATGAAGGTAGAAAAGTGCTATAAAGCAGTGGTTCTCAACCTGGGGGTCGCGAGACAATTTTGGGGGTCGCCAGATCATGTAGATAAATATATACATACCTTTTTTAGCGTGTATTATAATATTTTATTGTGGCATGTGTGTGCCATTATATGTTCAGAATTTGATGAATTTTATTGAAGCCATTTGTTTTTTTCTTTGTTTTTTAAGAATTATGTAGGCTAATGTTCCGATGTCTCACAGTGTGACCCGGGCGGGGGGTCACGAACCCCTTTAACTGTTATAATGGGGGTCGTGGCTCCAAAAGGTTGAGAACCGCTGCTATAAAGGTTAGCCATCTATTGTGAACTGTCCTCTTTTTCAGAGTGAAGATGAGCTGTCTGTGTGCGTGGGGGAAACGGTCTTGGTGATGCAGCGTGGAGAGGATGGCTGGTGGACAGTGCAAAGCAACGGAAAAACAGGCTTGGTTCCAGGCTCTTACCTCTCATCAGAATAAAACAGCTCATAAGGACAGGGTTCAAAGATTATAGATTATTATTATTACTGTCTAGAGTACTTTAAAGCAAATAAGCAAACAATATAGCAATCAAAAATGGTTCACTGTGCCTTTTGCTAATGCCACTTTAATGTCACATGCTGAGACATGCTCAGGAATATTGGCACTAAAATCTATTTATTTGTTTTTATAAGACTCCATCATCAGGGCCTCGTTTCTAATAGCCATGCTGACTCGGCCATTTCAACATGTTTCACTCTCCACTGTAGACCTAATCCCAGTGAACCAAATGGAACACATCACATTTCATAAACGATATGTTACTTTTTCTGTCATAACATAGATATTCTGAGAAGAGCATAAATGGGGAAGTTTCAGATGCACCGACTTCTTGTTCTGAAATCTGTTACCTGTGCAGTTGAAAGCATAAATAATTAGTCCGTGTGAGCCGTCACTTGATAGGCCTATATAGTACAGACTGTGCAACAGCGGCTGAGGCACACACTTCCTCAGCCTTCAGTACCATGGAGCTGACACTTCCTCGTCACGTTTGGATCAACTATTTTCACAATGAGTCCTTGCTGCAGCCTCTCTGGGACACCCTCAGGCTCCACTATAAAGACTACTTAAGATCACCGCTCTTCCCTGTCATTCTCACCGTATCCTCTTATTTTATTCTATGCGTTCCCTATGTCATCTGTGACCTCATGGGGGACAAGTGGCAGTGGGTCCAGCAGTTTAAAATTCAGCCTAGAGGACGGCCAACATATTCAACGATGCTGCACTGTGCTGGCGTGACTCTGTGGAACCACCTGTTTTTGGTCTTCCCCGCCTCTGTGGCACAATGGGCTTGGAGGCCCCCTGTGGACCTCCCTGAAGTGGCTCCAACTTTACCGGAGTTTGTCGCCGGTGTCATTGGCAATCTCCTCCTCTTTGACTTCCAATACTACATCTGGCACATGCTCCATCACCGCATCCGCTGGCTGTATGTGACCTTCCACGCAATACACCATAAATACTCTGCCCCCTTCGCCCTCGCCACCCAGTGTCTCGGGGGGTGGGAGCTGCTCACCGTCGGCTTTTGGACCACGCTGAATCCGATCGTGTTAAAAAGCCACCTTCTCACGACGTGGGTGTTCATGGTGGTGCATGTGTATGTGTCAATCGAAGATCACTGCGGGTATGATTTCCCCTGGTCCCTCTCGCGCATCATTCCCTTTGGTATGTACGGGGGGCCCAGCATGCACGACGTTCACCATCAGAAACCCACCAGCAACTTCGCTCCTCACTTCGGCCACTGGGACAGAGTGTTTGGCACTCACGCCGAGTTCTGCTTTGTAAATCCTAACAAAGACACTAAATAGATGTGCAGTGGATTCAGAAAGTTTTCAATTTTAGTAGCAGTCTTATACTAATCATTATGCTACCTACTATAATATTAAGTATGGATTAGTTTTCAGACCCTAAGCAACAACACACACTGTTGCTCTCAATAGTTTGTTTTTTGTTTGTATGTCTGTTGTAAACTTCACTGATTGTCCTTGATACAGAAAGCATATAGCCCTGACTGTAGTGTTTTAGGTTAAAAATAATGTTTTAAGCGTATTTCAACATGATAGCAGTGTACAAATAAATGGAGCCCACTGTATCATGACTTTAAAGACCCTATACCGGATTTTTTTTCTTTTCTACAAACAATAGGGAGTGCATGAGCTTTAAATGATTGATTAAATGGTTTAATAATTAGATAAACTGTCTACGATGGTCTTTTTTCCCCACACATGTCTTTTACATTGCACAGAAGGACAGACTTTCAGGTATAGGGTATAGACAATCAGGTATAGGGCCTTTAAAACTGGCCAGAATATCATTCGAATTGATGCTCTGACAACATTTATTATTATATTGTGGATTATAGCACAAAGCTTGCAAATATACGGTCTATTTATAGTACTGTTTGTGAGTGTCTGATCGAGCCCCTGTCAATCCATCATTGAAAAATCATCATGGTTGGACTGGACTCGCATCAGCTTTGCCTCATGTCTGGGATTAAGTTGCATTTCACATTGGATACAGGCTCACCTCAGCCGTGTTCTTTGATACCATGACTCAACAAGTCTTATTGACCTTTGAAAACCTAAACCCTGAAATGATGTGCCGAGTGTGGACAGTGAGGCCCCATTGTTTTAACCCTTCCCTGCTTCATTTGTTGTGTTTGAATTTGCAAAGCCTGAGTAAAGCATCACTATGGATGATTTGTTTAGTGTGTATTTAGTGTGTATGGATAATAAATCTCTAACTACTTATAGGCAACTGCATGTGAATAAAAGGCATAAATGCTGAATGTGTGTCTAGTCTGCTTGTACATGAGGAGGTGTCTGTGGAGGGGTCACTTAATTTACCTAATGGACAGTGTGCTTTTCCAGTCATCAATTATACACTGTCGTGTGCTTCATGTGGGCCAAGTGCTAAACACACTTACTCAGAGTGTGCTGCTGCTGCTGCTCAGACTCGGTTTTAAAATCAAGATATGTGTAGATTAATTAAATAATTAAAACTTTAGTGGCTGCCCTGACATCAGCTGACATCAATGTACATTCTTTGTCCCTGGGCAAGTGATAAGAGAAGAGCCAAACATTAAAAAAAAATATGACCTATTTACTACACTTTATAACAGTGGTTCTCTTATGTAGCTTAGGGCCCACTTTCAGTCCATTAATCTAAATTTCGTATATCCTTGCAGTTTTGTTACTTTAGGTTTTGATCGATGTCACAAATTGTGATAGTAATGATAGTAATAAAAGACAATAATAATAATACATTGTTGAGAACTACTGCTTTAAAAGATCATGTCTCGTGGACTAAATACCCTGTCCATTCTACACAGGGCAGGAAAGAAGACTGTGTGGTTTACCTGGCTAACTAAATACTACTTGGTGACAAATACATCATTTTGATTGACAACTTGTTTTGACTGAAGAGCAATAAATACACCAGAGCACTAGGTGGCACTACGTATTTCATTTTGCATGATTCATCCAGAGAAGAACATTCACGTGACCTCACTTGGCCCTATGCTTTTTTATTATTATTTAGACAGCGTTACACTTCTCCTTCTGCTTGGGAGAGTCAAAGTACACTTTAATCCGAGAGGACTCGTTCTGAAACCTGCCACCGAAGCTACTGTGAGTAAACCTCGTGTAACCCATGTGTTATGATCATGTCTCTGTGGGGCGGTGAGGTGTTTTGAGAGAGGGGTTGTTTGTGTTCTGTGCGCAAATTTAGCTCATGTAATATAACACTTTTGGCATTTTGCACTACTTTTACTGGTATGAATCATTGACTAGGCTAGCATCTGCAATAGCTATGAGTTATATGAAGCTAAGTAAGCTACATTGATGTTAAGTGACGGCTAAAGTGTCAGAAAATCACCGAAAGTAAAAAGAGGTAGCCCACACCAGTGGTTCTCAACTCTCCCTGGGTTGTACATTACCGAAAAAGGATGAAATTATAAGCTGTTAAAATTGCTTTGATTATGATTTCAGCGTATTTACCTATTTGTGATGGGGATGTAATATTACCTTATGTACAGTATAATAAATTCATTCATATTGCTATACCAGTTGTGCTGTCAGTGATTAACTTGAAGTCAAAGCCAAAGAGGCTGCCATTCTGTGCTAAAGGTCTCTCCCAACAGCACCCACACAGTGGCACAAATTGTTTACAGTGGCAAATGAAGTGTGAAGTGTCAAGGACACAATGGCTGTGTGGGAATTGAACCACCAACCCTCATTAGATCTTTCAGCAGGAAAAAGTATCTACTAGCCTACTTGATGTTGTTATAAACTTAAGAGACAGTTTTTTGTGATTTTATGTTTTATGTCATATATTACTTTCGTTCATTTATTGTTTCAGCTGTAAACAACAATGGCTGATGCACTGGTCGATGTAGAGGGAAATGTACCAGAGTCGATCTCCCGGACACCACCACTGTGTCGCTTCCACTCTCAGGGAAAACACTGCTACTTTGGGAAGAAATGCAAGTTTCTGCATATAAGAAATCCGGCCCCATCATCTGGTCCTGGTCTGCAGGATGCCCCCTCTCGCACAGAGAACCACAAACCAGACACTGTTAGGACTACCAGGACCCAAACAGTGCCCATTTCAAGGCCATGCCGCTATTTCCTGGCAGGCTTCTGCAGCATGGAGGACCGCTGTCGTTTCTTGCACCCTGCTCACATGCCTCCAGTGAAAGACCCCCCCGCTCCCACTCGGCACTCACAGCCCTGTGGCCCCGGCCCGACCATGAACCTGAAGTGGAGTGAGCTCACGGAGGAGATGGTTCAAAAGCTGCGACTCACAGAGATCCAGCAGCTGCAGAAACGCTTCCCCAAAGACCTTCTGATCGTTCAGGAGCAACAAGACGTGGCTTATTACAGGGCCACAGTAAAGGCCACTGATCCTGACTGGGTAATTCTTTTCATTGTTCATGGCAGTTCACATCAATGACTCATATTTTAGAAGAGATCCCACATTGTCAACTGATGTGGAAACACTCTGAAAGCACATGTACCTGCATAAGCATGCTGCTACATATTTACAAAAAAACAATCACTGTCGTGTAATAAAAGTTACTTTATTACAGCCGTTTGATCTGAAGGAGATTGACATTATGGTGAACTTTCCAGATAACTATCCGAAAGAGGTTGGTACAACCGGTTATAGTTTACAGGATATGATTTGTAATACCAATAACACTATTTTCTTAGATTTTTATACTAGAAATTCCACTGGATCAGCAGCTGCCAAATGTCATGTCAAGGTTAGAGTAAATTACTGTGCTGAGGGAATGTTTATATCCAATGCAACCGTTGATTGTGCATTGTCATTTAGACATGTTCAGCAAGCTTCAATACAGTGGCTTCAAGCTAAACATGCCACCAATCAGCTGATGGGAAAAGTGGAGCTTCTGTTTCGTCCCTTTCTGCGATGGCTGGACCGCAGTCTGGAGCGACTTTTCATAGAAGGAGCTAAACAGGTCTGTCAATAATCCCTTTGGTGCTATAGAAAAGTACTGTCATTATCCAGTCCTTCGTGATTGAGTTTGAACATCTATTGACTTGATGTTTTTCTTCTGTAGTTGAAGAAGGACATGGATTTGGAAAAGGCTGGACTTCAGTTTATATCATATCAGGAACTACAGGCAACAGTGAGTGAGAAATCGACTGAATCCAAGCAAATTGAGGAAGCAGAGACCGAGGAGGAAGGGCTTCAACTGACTGAGGAAGTGGAGCCTGAACAGACTGAGGACACTGAACAGACTGACGAGGACGGGGTACATCTGGTGGAGAACATCCGCCTCCAAGAGCGACCTAGAGGAACGGAGGTCCAGCTGCTCGGGCTGAAGCTCGGTCAAAACACAGCGACAGTCATGACACAAAACATCACTGTCTGCCTTCGCTGTAACAGGTGAGGATAAAGGAACATACTTTGGTCAAAAGCTTATAATCATATCCCACTTCGTTCCACCGCTCTATGTCGCACCACCTTTTCCCACCACCTTCTCAAAGGACAAAGATTTGCAACATTAGATCAAGCATACCAATGCAGAGGTGTCCTAATAGTGCCACAGTCAAGACAATAAACATTTGGATGGAAGAACATGATAATGAAGTGTTGTTACTTGTTTTGCAGCTTTGCTATACATTTTCACACCTTTTGCGGTTGTTTTTCCCCATTTGCGACAGCATGACTGTTGCCTTTTGTGGTCGGCTTTGTTTGTGTTTATACAGCGATGCACCAAAAGTCTTGCAAATCTGTTCATAATTCAATGAAAATGAATTAATATTTTCCACTTGAACCCCTGCCTGTCAATAGGAAATGACACATAGGACATTCTTGTGTGCAGGTGTAAAGTGAGTGCAGAGCTGAGCCTGTCTGCGGAGGCTCTCTGTTCTGCTCAGTGTGAAAAGTGCAGTGCAGATATCACGGCAGTCTTCACACCCTCCATCCTCCACTCGTACAGCACTGTGCTGGGCTATCTCCAGCTCCACAACACGTCTGCCCTGGACCTGCTGCTCAACCGCTGCCTCTTTACTGTGGGCTGTCTCAACTGTTCCCAGGACACATCTGTGGAAGTGAGGACACTCCAACACCCACAAATCAAAACAACATGCGAGTAGCAGCATAAAAATATTCTCCTCTTTATCAGAACCTCACTTACGGCCAAACGAAGGAGTTGAATTGTGAGCACTGCCACGACAAGCTGAGCATTGAGGCAGAAAGTGCAAAGTTTCATTTGTTACAGCCTCGCAGCAGCAAAACAGGTGAGCAGCTCCTCCCTCCAAATACTCTGGAAGTATTTGTTCTAGCTCAATACACATCTAAGGTGGGGATAGATAGTAAAAAAAAAAAAAGTCAAAACAACTGGTTCTGTCTTGCAGGTCCAAGCACCAACACTGCCTATTCAAAAAACATTAGAGATCCCGCTGTGCAGAAGGGCAAACCACTGCCAGACAAAGGAGTCTGTAAACACTACGGACAGAGTCATCGCTGGCTCAGGTACTTCCACATGAACTCGAGAAAAATGGCATCATAAATTTGATGAATTCGCAAACTTTCAACCAATTCTAAGTAATTTATCTAGAATTTAAGTTTGGAATAGTCTAAAATAATTTAAATGTTTTTTTCTTGATTCAGATTTTTCGCATCTCACTTTATGCCAAACATATTGTTTTAAGTGTAAAAGTTAATTTATCTTTTATGTGAGTGGTATAATGCTTGTCCTGATATATATTATGTATATTTCCTTAATTCAGGCCATTTTAAGCTATTTATACAGGGTTTTTTCCTGTTTCTTTGCACGTGACCCGTTTGAGAATGTGCTGACTGTGGTGTTTCTGCCTCTAGGTTTCCCTGCTGCGGTAGAGCTTACCCCTGTGACGTTTGCCATGACGAGGACCAGGACCATCCAATGGAACTGGCCACAAGAATGATCTGTGGGTTCTGCGCCAAAGAACAGGTCAGATTAGGTTGAATAATTTATAGTATAGCACCTCACACAACCCCAGAAAAAATACATATAAATTAAAATCACGCTTGACCTAAGAAAAACTATTTTAAATCAAACTAAAAAAGGGACCAAACAGGCCCTGAGCAGTAACTGGCTTTTGTGTCTGTTGGTCATAAATATGTTTTTGTTCATGCTTGTTCTCAGGCCTATGGAAATGGAAAGCCCTGTGTGTCCTGTGGTAATATGATGACCAGAGGCGCTCGTTCCAGCCACTGGGAGGGAGGCCAGGGCTGCCGCAATCGGACCAAAATGTGCAGGTACGTCTGTACTTTCTGTTAATCACATGCTTTACCGTAACAATAAATGTCTGACAGAAAATTCTGTTTTTAGAAATGACCGGCAAAAATATGCCAACACCAACAAGACCATTTCACGGAAAGCAGCAAGTGAGAAGAAGTAATGATTAATAATAATTAATAATAAAAATGATTTATTTTAAAGAGTCTGATGGGGATGTCACTAGGGCTGAAACAACTAATTGATTAATTGACAACTAATCGATTATTGAAATAGTTGACTATTTTAGTAATCGATTAATCGTTTTCTAGTAAACAGACGCATATAGAGCAAAATGACATGATTTATTAATGGAAACCTACTTTGTTATTAAAGTTAGGCTCTGTAGTGTTTTGTACATTGCACATTTCATAAATATCTGTTTGTGTCTCTTCCAATCAAAAGGCGGAATTGGCCAAAAACACTCACTTTAAATTTACTCCATCAATCTGTCCTCAAGTGGCGCCACTTTAGCTCCAGCTTTATGTGATTAAAAAAAAATGAATAAATAACATTTTAGAGGTAGGTTGATTAATCTATTACCAAAATAATCGTTAGTTGCAGCCCAAGATGTCACAAAGAGCAATTATCAGAATTATACATCAACGGTTCAGTGATTACCATACCTGTTGTACTATGTGACTCACTTTACTAAATCAAACTTTTAAATCACAATATGTTGTATAACAGATTTACAGATCAGTTTGCTCAGCTATATTTCTAAAAGGCTTGCAATCATAGACATAGAAATTGTAAAAACAATAGATCCTGACACCCCACTAAAAATTATAATTTCAATGAAATTATCCTTTCAACATAAATGTTGAAATATTATGATCATCGTCATATATGTATGAGAAATAAATATTTTTAAAGTTTACCCTGAGACTTCTGTAGTTATTGTGTACAGTAGAAGGGTATTTGTTCTACCTTAACATGTTCCTGGCTAGTTGTGCTTAATCGTCTTGTAGCTGCTAATGATTGGAGAAAATCTCCCTGAGCTGGAGTACATAATGCCAGGTATTTAGTGCGCGGTTCTCAGTTTGCGTGTGTGCAGCATGTGGAACAGCAGCAGCATGTGGCCCCTACAGTCTTCACAGCGGCTCCTCCAGCAGCTGTGGGACTACATCCTGCTCCACCACCGGCCGCTCGTCTCTTCTCCTTTCTTCCCCGTCATCCTGGCCTTCTCCAGCTATGTGGTCTTCAGTGTGCCTTTTGCAGTGCTGGACCTCATGGGGGACAAGGTGCCTTATTTCTACCAGTACAAGATCCAACAGGACAGAAAGCCCACTTTACAAATGATGAAAAGGAGCTTCATGACAGCAGTGTATAACCATATCTTTTTTGTTTTGCCGTCTGTGGTAATTGGACTTTTTATTCTGCCACTACCAACACTGCCTCAAGAAGCGCCAACTGTCTGTGAAGTCTTTGTGGATGGACTTGCTACACTTCTTCTTTTTGACACTCAGTATTATATTTGGCATGTTATCCATCATAAGCACCCACAGCTGTACAAGTGGGTCCATGCTGTTCACCACGAGTACAAGTTTCCCTTCTCTTGGTCAACAGAACAGCTCAGCATCCCCGAGCTGATGACGGTAGGATTCTGGAGCAACCAAGACCCCATTTTGTTGCGTTGCCACCCGTTAACAACATGGTGCGTGACGGTCTTCAGCATTTGGATGTCTGTAGAAGATCATATTGGCTACGACCTGCCATGGACGCTGAACCATTTGGTGCCCTTTGGTCTTCTCGGAGGTGCACCCGCTCATGACATGCACCACCAAAAGCCCAACAGCAACTATGCGCCTTTCTTCAGCCACTGGGACAGACTCTTTGGCACAGTCGCTCCGTTAAAGAGAAGATATGTGAAATGATACTTTCTTTACTGATATTTTCCCTTATTTTCCATTTGAAGTTGGTACTCAAGTTCTTTGCAGAGGTAGGGTTCCGGAGTGGGACCAATATGGACGCATCAGTGTGTCCTCGTCAGGATTTTTTTTTCTATCTAAGGGGAGAGAAAAAAAACTAAAATAATCACGCATCAGGCCTATGCAATCGGTTATAGACAAATTATTTTTACAATGCTTTTCTACAGTGGTGTGCTTTAATTATATCCCGGTGCGTCCCTTAACTGTGTGGAGCCCTGAACATGACATTCAGATACAAAGAAAAAAATTCCACATTTTGTAGGATACTGGATTTTGTTTTGTTTGATTGAGCGAATTAAAACAATTATTGCAATTATTTACAGGACCTTTTTCAGATTTTCTTAGACAGTAATACTTTTTTGAAGAGCCATTGAGGGTGACTGAGCTGCTTATGATACAATAGCAGAGTAAGGAATCACTGTGTGTACTTTGTGTACAGGCTTAGCCACACTTAAAACGAACTCCTGTAATTGTACTGCACTCCTGGTTTTAACTTCTACTGGTCTGGACAGCCAAATCTACTTACATAACAAATGCGTTACTCAGCAATTTTTTGCTTACAAATTCCACCCAACAATAATCAGCTTGGAACAGAAAAGCTGGGTTCTCTTTGGGCATAAGCACCACCGAGGGATTTTCTGTACTGTGGAACCGGATCATCTAAAGAAAACAAGGGCTGGACATGGATACATAAAAGACATTTATTAATCATTGACTATTACAAAGCAAAAAAGTTCAGTGCAAACTCTTATTTAAATACTGCACAAACATGTTGGTGATT
Organism: Gobius niger; assembly: GCF_951799975.1. Taxonomy (NCBI): domain Eukaryota; kingdom Metazoa; phylum Chordata; class Actinopteri; order Gobiiformes; family Gobiidae; genus Gobius; species Gobius niger. Next base: position 10,811,077 of record NC_136863.1, read on the forward strand.
TGCCCACAGTCCTCCGTGGGATGACTCTTGGTGTAACTGATGAACTGGCGTCTTAATTTGCGCATTTCTGCCATGTTGATGTTTCCAGGAATCTCTATGTTTGAATGTTAAGGACTGTGCACAATGTTCCTTTCATTTCTGAGAGGAAACAAAAACAAGACATCTCCACCTCAACCAATGACAATGAGTGCCTTGTATTGAGACACCCTTATCAGACTCAGAATACAAGTATTTCTCTCATAGTCCAGTGCTTGTGAACACATTCATTAATGGTTCTGGAAAACAACAAAGTATTTCAGTTCATTTGTACTGGTCTAACCAATAGATTGTCAACCCAAAGCATGGGGCTTTGTGGGTTTTCTGAGTGGATAATGTGCAATAAGTGTGTTTAAGATCCAAAGCAAAACATGGAAATGTAAGAAATTCATAAATGTTAAATGTTTTTTTTAGTTGTAATATAAGAATGAATCAACATTGCATCTGTCAGTAGTAATATCAATTATTTACATCTGGAGATAATACATACTCTGCCACCCTCAATTTAAAATTCTAAATGAGTTCCTCACTATGGCTGAACTTGCAAACGCGTCATGGTTAGGTCAGCCAACGCAGGACCACAATGTTCAAAGAAACCTATTAGCATTGCTTTTAAAACGACTTGGAACATCTTCTTTCATTTCAATTCTTTGATGGGAAGGTCCTCTGTACTGTAGCCTACCTCACCCCGAAAATTGACTTTGAGGTTCCCACTGCTGAGAACATGATTTGCTCGAGTCAAGCTGAAGTAAGCAATCATAACTGCTCAGTCATTTTCTGATGAGGCCAAAAGGATATTTTCTCTGTCGCTCCTGGAATGGTTATAGGATCGCCCGAAACGCTGGTCTTCTGCGCGTTGAAAATGACCTGAAAGCACAGTGACAGCAAGATCAATCCAAACTAGTATCTACTGAATAGCCAATCAGGGCAGCGACTCTCTCTGACAACTGGAAAATGCATCTATAATGAAAACAGCATTTAACCTTCCCATAAGTACAGGGACAGCTCAGAAACAGCTCAGAAGTACAGGAAGACATCAATACTCCAGTTAGCTGTGGACAAAGCAATGACGCATGAAGAGAAAAGTGCAGGGAAGCAAGTCTTTTCCAGCACAAATGTTACACTAATTGGTTCAAAGGTGTCTAACTGTGGATAGCGATCACAATACAGCGGTGACTCAAAGCTTAATGCACTCCACATACAGGTTTGAATAAGAATGTGGAAAAAAGCAGGTTACACTTTAAGTTCCAATACAGTAACAGTGTGGTAATAAGATGTGTATAGCATGGCAGCTAAAATAGCGAGGCAATATTGTGGAAAACAAGCTGTGGAATCCATTTTCCCTCAAAATCCCAAGTTACCTTGCTATTTTCATCTTAGTATCATGTCAGTGCTGTGAAGTGCAACTAATCCACATCTCAATTAACACAACGGGTCTAAATAATGTTCTTGAATCTGGTGAGGATGTCAAACATTTGGAGCAAAGGTCAAATATGTGTATACCAAAAGGTCAAGGCATTATTTTTCTCATTTTTCAGAGATTTTGGCCCGTACGGTTTTTCTACAGGACAGTACAGCAGCGCGAGTGCAGCCATTTGCATTAAATGAATCAACAGAAAACATACCATGAGCACTTCTTGCGTAACCCGGTCCAACTCATAGAGGAAGTTGGTCGATGATAGAGGTTGCTGAAAGCATAATAAATGTAAGTTGGAATCACAGAGTCAGAGAAGAACAGACCATGTTACTTACACTCTGGGTGGACTGGTTTTGTTTAGGAGCTTTTCTTTTCAAAAGTGCATCAGTGATGTCCTCAAAAGGAAGATTGTCGTCCTGATGTATGGTAAACAGAGGGCTGTCCCAGCGATTCCTGGAGTCGGGATCTTCAAATCTCAGGACTAATGCATCAAATCTATTGAGCAAAAAAATGCAAAAGGTAAAGGGCCAACCGGTTTGTTTCTATAACACATAATGGAGGTTTTCTCTCACATTTCTTGGCTGTACTGCTCACTGACATCCCTCTGGGCATTCCACTTGGAACTGACTTCAGGTGAGGTCAAACAATAAACCTTAAAAGGAAAGAAAAACTCCTGTTAGCCGATTAAAAACCTGTTACAGGCCTGTACCCTATGATGCATTTACCAGACAGTGTGGGGTCTGGGTGTGCTTGATGAGGCAGAATAGCTCATACCGGTATCCTGAAGATAAAAATATGTTAGACCAAGGCTGATTAGTTCATTAAGTTCCAAGATGGACTTGTCACTTACCTTTAATATAATTGAGTGAATCCAAAATAACAATGTCATCCTTGTTGACTTTTCTGCAACAATAAAGTATCAGAGCAGAGCAAAATAAAGAAATTACTATAATAGTTTGACACCAACCTCTCTACTTCAGCTTTAAGAGCTCCTCTGGCATCCTTCTCCTTTTGGGAATCTGCTCGTTTTTAACAACAAACACTCAATTACTGACACCATAGATCATTTTCACTGAATTGGAGACAGTTATTAAAAGTTTAGTTAACTTTATAAAGACATGCATATGCGCTCACCTGCGTATACGGCGTTTCTGTCCAAAGCGAGAGTGTCATCTCCCACAACGTGAACCTTCCGCCCGGAGTTTTGCTCTAAATAAAGCTTCAGTTGTTTCGTTCTTTGTGTTTTACCACTACACGGATATCCACACATTATTATCAGAGGCATGATTACAGACTCATTTCACCCTCTGTGATCAAAACATAAAAGGCATGCTTCTTTTTCGCCTCCTCACCCGGATATTAACGCTGTAAACGACTTCCCTGGTGAACGAGCCCCCTCTGCCGTTGGGCAAGGGTACTACGTGGACTAGACGTAAACAAACCAAACCCTTGTGATTGAGAAAACGTGTTCACTAAATGTAAATATTTTAAATTCAAATAAAGTAACTGTGTTCTTCTAATCATTATTTTTCTTTAGGGAAGTTACTTTATTTCACTTCATACATTCAAAGGTGGGTAGAAGTATTTTTTTCCTTTTTTTTTTTTAGTAAAAAGTAGTGACCTAAAAATAAAAAACTTTGGTGAAATACTACTTGAGTAGTCTGTTTGAGCATACAAGTGTTGATATAATAGGACATATAAAAATAACATGAGAATTGTGATATTTCTAAAGAATAGACCATAAAATAAAAAGAAATGGAAATCAATCAAACGACCATGTCAATATGAGGCATGTCACGAACAGATTTACTTTCGTAAGTAAAAAGCACAGTGATAAAACTACTTGAAGTGGTTGTTGTATGTTGGCCCCTTATCTGAATTACACATCCTGGACAGTGCCAACAATTTAGAATCACAAATTAATCTAGAGTCCACTAACTTCACAACGAAAATGAGTCATTATACTCAAAATGACAAGAATTGCAATAGCTAAGTTTTGTAGCAGTTTATTTAAATGGTACATTGATCATAAAGATGCAGTGCAAGAAAAACATCACACTGTGGAAATACTGCTCAGGCTGGGTCTCCTCTTCTACAGAAATCAAAAATATAAAAAAAAAAATTAGTTACACTGTACTAGTTTGAGCAAAACACATAAGATAGTTGTGACTGACATTTGAAGTGAGCGTCTGTGTTGAGCATGTCTGGGGCTATTCAACAGCTGGAGCAGCACTGTCTGCACATCTTTATGGCTGTGCGCTGAGCTGAGAGCCCCGTTTTCAGCCTGATCGTGATCTTCAAGAGAAGAGTCCATGGAGGAACTGTCCACCACACTTTTCTTCCCCATGAAATGCCCTTACCAAATGAAACATATGGTAAAATCATGCATAAATACAAAAGTTGACATTATAAATGACTTACCTGTTGCCCAGAGGTTCCCCCTTGGATTGACTTTGATCTTTGAGACTTTATTTCTCAGCTCAGTTAAATCAAGACTCATAGAAGATGTGAAAGAGAAAAGAATGAACGAGTACAAAAAGCCTAACACAGCGCCTTTCATTCCTCTGTGCTCTGGGGGATGTGGTGTGTCGAAGATGTGCACTCCTCAGTGTCTCAGGCAACTTCAGAGGCAGGGCATCTGCTTTTATTGGGGCAAGGATCTTGTGTGCGAGTTTCTCATTGGCCCTGTGAGGATGTCATGGACCTCTGTGCAGCTGTGACGCCCAAATGACCTTAAGACGACTGAGCATTACAATCAACTGCAGTTTGAAGACGCATTGATCACATCATTTAACCAGAAAGTGAGCGCGTTTGTGTGAGCGACCGATGAAACATGGACAAGTGTAATTAAATGGGCAAATTTATTAAACTCACAGTAAGGCACAGGGCCACATGCTGAATAATGGCGTTAGACACAAATGCATGCAGGATTTGCTGGGATATTTATGTAAATAGAAAACAAGTTCTTAACAACCCCTATATTAAAAGTATGTTCCATAGCATAAAAAGTAATCATTTGTTGATGAAAAGCTGCTGCATAGTGAGTGATTACACTGATGGTGGTAAATGAGGAGCAGAGAAATGCCTCTGCCTATGAGGTCAATATGACCGTAGGACATTGATATTGTTCCCAATATAATTTATAAAATTTAATAACATGGGATCATACTACTAACAACAATTCATACATTGCTCTAAGTCTAAGATTATCTGCAAATTCATAGCCCTTCAACAATGGACAGTTTCCCAGAGGTAGGAGCGTAATACAGTCATTCCTTCAACTAGCACGAATTATAGTGCCTCTCGAAAGTATTCATACACCTTGAACTTTTGCACATTTTGTCATGTTTACAACCCTAAACATAAAGATTTTATTTTGATTTTTTTACTGAAAGTTCACACACAAGTAACAGACAACTGTGAAGTGAAAGCAAAATGATATATGATTCTGTTATTTTTCAAAAAATAGAAAAGTGAAATGTGGGGCGTGCATAAGTATTCTTATAACATTCCTAATGACTCCAGAATGTTCACTCCTTGGCCTAACCATTAAATAGAGGCCACCTGTGTGTAATCTACTCTCAGTATAATTTCAGCTGTTCTTTTAGGCCCTCAGAGCTATGGTCGGAGTGTATTGGTCACTAAACAACATCATGAAGGCCAAGGAGCACCAGAGAGGTCAGGGATAAAGCTGTGGAGAAATTTAAAGCAGCGTTAAGTTATACAAAGATTTCCCAAGATCATCTCCCGGAGCACTGTTCAATCCATCATTCAGAAATGGAAAGAGTGTAGCACCACTGCCACCTTACCAAGACGTGGTCGTCCACCTAAAATATTAGACCGAACAAGGAGAGCATTGGTAAGAAATACAACCAAGTGCCCCAAGATAACTCTGGAGGAGCTGTGAAGTCCTGCCGCTGAGCTGGGGGAATCTGTACATTGGACATAAGTCATACTCTACACAAATCTGGCCTTCATGGACGAGTGGAAGAAGAAAGCCATTATTGAAAGGAGGCCATAAGAAATCCCATTTGAAGTTTGCTAGAAGTCACATGGAGGACACAGCTCCATATGGAAGAAGGAGCTTTGGTCAGATGAGACAAAAATTGAACTTTTTGGCCCAAATGCAAAACGCTATGTATGGAGCAAACCTAACACTGCTCATCGTCCTGAGTGCACCATCCCCAGTGTCAAATATCCGGGGGGGAGCATCATGCTGTGGGGCTGATTTTCCTCAGCGGGGACTGGGGAGATTGTAAGAATAGTTGTGAAGATGGATGGTGCCAAATACAGGGACATTTTGAAGGAAAACCTGCTGGAGTCAGCAAGAGAACTGAGGCTGGGGCGGAGATTCACCTTCCAGCAGGTCAATGACCCTAAACACAAAGATAAATCTACAATGGAATGGTTCAATAAAAAAACATATTAATGTGTTAGAATGGCCCAGTCAAAGTCCTGACCTCAATCCTATTGACAATCTGTGGAAAGATCTGAAAACTGCTGTTCACAAACGCTCTCCTTCTAATGTGACAGAGCTTGAGTTGTTTTGTAAAGAGGAATGGGCTAAAATGTCACGCTCTATATGTGCAAATCTTGTAGAGTCATACCCCAAAAGACTTGCTGTTGTTATTGCAGCAAAAGAGGTTTCCACAAATTATTCATGCATGCTGTATGAATACTTATGCACGCCCCACTTTTCGGTTTTCTATTTTTTGAAAAATAACAGAATCATGTATCATTTAGCTTTCACTTCACAGTTGTCGGTTACTTGTGTGTGAACATTCAGTAAAAAAAAAAAAAAAAAAATCTTTATGTTTAGGGTTGTAAACATGACAAAATGTGCAAAAGTTCAAGGTGTATGAATACTTTCGAGGCACTGTACTTGGGGACAGGGGTAGGAGAAGCACACATGGGCCTCACAAGAGTATGTGACCTGTCCCTCCTGTTGAGATAGTCACACTGTCAACTTTAGTATATTCCCTCCAAGAAGAGCTCAAGAACACTGCTTCTCACAAACTGTGCATTTGCCAAAAGGACATTTGGCAAATTGAGGTAAATCAATAGTGTTCTGCTTTCTATATATTTGTTCAAAAAGTAAAACAATTTGATCAATCATGAAATCATACCAAGATTTTCCAATGCAGCACAAGCACAAACTTTGCTGAAGCTTTGTGATGCTCAAGATTGGTTACGCATTATGAAAGCAATGATTCACCCTGATAATGGAATGTATGAAGCTAATGAATGTAGTAAACTAGTCTGCAGATTAAACTGCTGTTTGTAAAAAATAAATACCCTTGTGATAGATAGCTCACCTCGAGCAAACACCCCTGAGGACAGAACACTGCAAATAGGCCAACATTATTATTGCTATATGTGTTATAAAGCTGAGCTCAATATGAACATGCATATCTCCTGCATCATAACCCCCTGACACGAAAAATAAGTGAGCAGATGAAAATAGATATTTAAGTTCACCTCATTGTCCTCTGCTCTGTGATTGGACGGCTGTCACTTTCCTCTGCTCTGTGATTGGACGGCTGTCACTATCCTCTACACACTGTGATTGGACGGCTGTCACTATCCTCTGCTCTGTGATTGGACGGTTGTCATTGTCCTCCGCTCTGTGATTGGACGGCTGTCACGGTCCTTTGCTCTGTGAGGGACAGAGGTCTTCACTTCAGGCTCTGTCTTCAGGTTCTAACTTTGTGGACAATGTGCAGATGTCTATTGAGGGCGAGCACTGAAGTGAAGCACAGACCACAGCGGTGACACTGAGGCGTGCTCTCCTCTAATTTGTGCTGAGGAATGTGCTGTTCAAACTCCTGACAGTCAGCTGTGCTGAAATCACACTTCGCACAACGAAAGCATGTCTTAAGCCGCTTCTCTGCTGGAGCCTCTCCATAAGCAGTGTCCTCGTCTTTGTCCCCCATAACAGGGGATCCAGACCCCTGGCAAGAACAAAAACAGTGGTTACTCATCCATGGGGGAGGTACTAGGAGGCTTATTTCCAAACCCTACCGTCCTTGAGGACTTGTTGGATTTCTGATCTAAAGATTTTGGCATCTGAGAAAAGTCAGGGTTTTTGACACCATGCATGAGACTCATGTGGTTCTTCAGCATCATGATTGATCCAAATGTTTTTGTTGCATCAGTGCAATACCTGAAAAAGATCAATGTAAATAACTATTTCCCCCAAAACATATTTATATTTAAGTCCTGATGAAATCTTACCAACAAACATAGTTTTTACGTTTCTCGTCATGGTCTTTGCGAATGTGTTTTCTTAGACTGGTGGAGAAGTTGAAGGACAGATCGCAGTGCCGGCATGGGTAACGCTTTCCTTGCTTTTTCAAAAAAAAAAAAAAAAAAGAAGATAATTAACAACACTAATAGTCTGGACAGTAAACTACACATTAAATTAAATCCAGTTTCTGCCTCTCGTAATCAGTAACAATTGTCCAAAATGTTTTTGTTTATGGTTGTCAACTAACTGACCTTGGCTTTGGGCCCAGCTCTGCTTTGGTCTGACTTTCTCTGTGGATCCTCTGTGCGCTTCACTGGGCTGATGGTTTTCTTATTGTGGGTAGCGCAATCCTGGTCTGCCTTGTGCATTTGTTTCCATGTTTTTTCTGCAGCACTTTTATGAGTGCCCTAAACACACCAATTCTTAGTTTGAAACTTGACAGACTCTTCAGTGTTTAAGTTCTGTGTTACACATTATGCATGAGATAGTTTACCTTGAAGTGCTGCATTAACTGCTGTTTCAAAGCAAAGACAGAGTGACATTTTGGACACTTAAACACACATTTGACTCGTTTGTAGGCATCCTCGTGGAAATGTTGATGAAGTAAATGTTTCTTTTTGAAAATGGTTTCACATGAGCACTTAAAAATCACCCTGTGAAAAGAAAAATTACGCCAAATTAACAAAGTCACACTGTGTCCGTTACTAAGCACTGTCTTACTTACTGAGGTGACATGTTGATGGCGCTGTGTTTAGTTTTTAAATGAAGTTCACAGCGGTCAGATGATTTAAAGGCAACTGGGCAAACAGTACACTTGAAGAACATCTCACAGTGTTTCTCACTGATGTGTGATTTCTGTCCTTGAAGAGACTTAAACACCACATCACAGTGAAGGCATCTGCACCAAAATACACAAATACAAATGGATGAATGCATGTATAATGTAACCATATAAAAGTCAGAGAAAAAGTCTGTTTGAGATTCATTGTTGGTAAGTGAGGGACTTTGCCACTTACTTGTACCATGCTTTGCGAGCGTAGTGCAGACAGTTCTCTTTGACATGGTTCTCTATGTCTGCAGATTGGCTCAGCGCCCCACACTCGGGGCAGCAGTATGGAGACTTGTGAGCATGGAGGCGCTGGTGAGCTCGGAGGCTGCACTTGTTAGGGAGAATCATCGAGCACACCTTACACATCTGCGGAGAAAACAGAAGATTTTTGATGGTAGTTGCATGTTTTCTGAGTCGCAACAGGACATACCAAAGTGAGTAAAGGCTAAAGTATCAGAAAGTAGTATCAATGAGATACTACCTACCTACTACTACTATTAATGTAAGTATTTGAAAAAGTCTCATTTTAATTTGACTCAAAACTCACCAGTCTGTTTGTATCTTCAGACACTCTCTGGTAATGTCCTGCAAGTGCCTTCAAGTCAGGACACTGTTGGTTACACTCCATACAGCACAGGCTCTGGCGGGCGCCATAGTCCTCCTGATACAGAGGCATAACAGGCTGGTTCTTCTGTGAGGAGGACTTAAAGAGACAGGACTCTACAGAGGGAGATCCAACAGTCGGGGTAACAAACATCTGTTCTTCTGTGATGGGCTTCATGTAAAGCTGTGTGCACTGCATCACTGTGCCATTGATCTTGTGCTCCCGTGCATGGGCTAACAATGCACACCTGTTGAAAAACAGCAGAGTCTTCCTACAGTGAGTACACGTCACCTCGATGTGAACGCTCCTGCGGCTGTAGTGGTACTGTAGACTCCTCTCCACGCTGAAAGAATCCCCACACTCAAGACAGCGGTACCCACGGGGAGGGAGGCTGATTTTGCTCTCTGCGGGAGGGTTCAAGTCAGGCATGTATGTGGGCACAGGGTTAGCATAGTTCAACAGTCTGTTTAAGGTTCCCACTGCAGAGTTAAGAGGGGAAGGGCAGGGTGTGTTAACCTGGTGCACTAAAGGGACGCTGCTGTAGACACCAGAGGAGACAGTCTGCAAACTGGACTGGTTACATGTAGAGCGAGAAGCTACAGATGCAGCCACACTGTGAGGAACAAGGTTCAAACTGGCCAAGTGCATTGCTTTAGGAACACGGTTTGGATTAATTGAACTATGCGCTTCTAAAGATTTCTTTAGTTTTTGCATCTTATGCACCGTGGATTGTCTTTTATTCTTCAACCCGACTGAGGATGGATTCTTCAACCCAACGGAGGATGGTACCTGTCTGACAGTGCTGTTTGATTTATTAGGAACCATTTTCGGTGAGGTTTTACCATTTTGAGGAAAAATATTGTAAGAGTCTTCACTAACTGTACTCTGGCAGGGGGAAGATTCACACGCAGAAGGAACCTCATCTGTCTCAGAATCTGGCACCAGGCTCGCAACAGTGCGTCTGATGTGTCCAGATGAGGTCTTTATAGTCTTAATCCTGACCCGGGGAATGGCCGGAGATGAGGCCACTGCTGGAGAGAACTTTCCACTGCTATCGCTGCACACACTTACTGGGCTGTCTGACGGCTTCATAAGCCTTTTCACAGTGTCCAGAGGGCTGCATGGACTTCCAGGGGAAAGAATTGCCTTAGGACTGGCCTTTGTACATTCATTGTTAACAACTCCCAACTCATTGGGATTTTTGTGTGCATTCAAGGCAGCGAGAGCTTCAAGACAAGGGGAGAGCCTAGACTCAGATTCAACATTTACATTTGAAATATTAGCAGACCCACTGGGCTCAAAGGTAATTACCTCTTTATTGTGTTCAGGATGTGAATTTTGTGTTTTTTCAGTTGAATTGCCAAAAGAAAGTTGGAAGGGATTGAGTTTTGTTTTATTACATTTGTCATCTATTTGAGTGTCTTTGTTAAACTCTTCAGACGTAGCCTCTTTAGAAGTGTCGAAATTCATATGTTCCATCAAACCATTGCTGAAGTAATCTTCTTGTTTATTAGGATGTGTTCCTTCATTGTTTACTGTTATAGGGCCAATAGAAGCTATAGCTTCTATACTCAAATCTGACAGTGGCTGAGAAAGTGTCCCATTGGGCTTCTGCTGAAGTGATGCACTGCCCACAAGTTCACAAATGTCACCAGAGCTGTCTCCATTCCACAATGAACCAAACGTTTTGGAAAAGTCACTTGTGAGGACGGGAGGCACTGTTTCTTGACCACTTGATCCGTTCTCAGCAGTTGTGTGGGAACTCTCTACTCCACTGTCTAGACACTCAAATTGACTGTATTTTGTCACAATCACACTCACAGCTGGGACAGCTGTAGCGGTCGGATGCAAGCCTTCTTCTAAACAGGTTCCTGTGGGTCTCAGTTGGCTGTCTGAGTCCCCCTTACTTGCATGAATTGTCTCTTTGGCATCCAAACTGGTGGTATCAGGGATATCAAAGGCTGCCAGGAGATCATCAAAATCTGGAGTCTTCATGTCACCCATGGCTGCAGACATCTAGAAACCTACGGCAACAAACCACGACCCATTATATGCTTTATTTTAGCATGCCACCAATGGTAATCTACTGAGAGCATGCACTTGTTTACGTTAGTTTACACGCGGGAGGATTAACATTGATGACTTTATAAATGTATAAATGGACTAATAAACTAACTACACGCTGAAATGTGCAATTACTACTATTTGACAGCTGTCATAGCAGCGGTGTAACGTTGCTATCAATGTCAAGCCAGTGCGTTAGCTAAGGAAGTTTCCTCAGAAAGCGTTTTGCTAGCCACACTGATAACTAATATTTTTCCAACTAACGTGTATACTTACCATTCGAAAATATTATGCATACAAACTACAAGCAAATGTGATTTATTGAGTACGGAGAACGCCATGAATGTCTTTGAAATGGTGCTGTCGCTGTTGTTAGTGCCACGATCATGATGCTAGCAGCAAGGCTTGTTTTCCTTATTCCTTTTCCTGTGAGCGGACTCGGAGCGGACAGCGGTTTTTGTGCCCTGGGTATTGACTGCCAGGCGACAGGTTGGTTTACCCCCCAAAAAAATCCTACACGATGATGTCCCACGACGACAGCCGTTTACAGCTCTGGTAAGTGCATAAAAGAGGCAATTACCACAATTACCTATAGGACGATTAAAAAATAATTGTTAAAAAGTGAATTAATACTAATTGAGATCAACACTTAGCCCACCCATACACTAAATTAGCCCATCACCTTATTTTGCGCAAGCTGGCTCTTTTGCATCAACTACAAATAAAACACACACGCGAAAAAAAGAAAGCACTGGATGTTCATTAATATACACTGTCCCATTCAAATAAATTAATTAATGAAATGAAATGAAATGAAATGAAATGAAGGGGAAGGTAGATGACAGGAAAGACCCAAATAACTGCTTTTCTGGCAACACTTTATAATAACTAGACCTTATTTAGCCTTAATGAAAAATGAATTAACACGTAATTAATCATGAACAATTCATTCGTTAACACTTAATAACTACTTAACTACAGTCAAAGCCTAACCTAATGAATAGTTCTTCACATACTTCACTTATTCATTGTTGAGTAGTTATTAAGTGTTAGTGACACTTAACTAATGAGTTGTTCATGACAAATAAAGTGTTAATTTATGTGATTTATTAAGGCTAAATAAGGTGTAGTTTGTTCCTGAACAAAGTGAAGGTGCATCAGGGTTTCAAGAAGACGCAAATAACAAAAAGTGTTTTGTAAAGCAACTAAAACTGAGGCTGGAAACATTTCAAAATGAGGCTAACACCAACCCTTTTGCAGCACTGTGGATTTGGGCTTATCATTTTAAATAAATAAACAAAAATTGATAAAACACTGTTTCAAAAGAGTCAACCAAAATATTTGATAGGTAATTAATAAAATTCACGGCATAATCATGTTGCAACAAATGCTGTGGTAGCATTTCTCACAGCAGTGTCAGTGGGTAAATGTAAAAAAAAAAAAAAAAAAAAAAAAAGATCTTAATTCTTTGCCATGAAAAATCACACCCAGACTTTGCCAGAAAAAGCAGAAAGAATCAGAATCGGTCACTTGTTTGCTTCTGTACATCCTCGAAGCCCCAACTTCTGCTTATCTCACATTCATTCACAGGTCGATTTGAGAAACTCACAAAGTAACATCCTGAGTCCTGGCGAATGGTGTGAGTAAGAACATGAAGGCCCAGTACTTTACATTTTGTTCTCGATCATCTCTTATTTAACAAAGAGTGTTATTGGAAGAGGTAGTTTTAAAGTAATTGTTGCAGTTGGAAATATCACAATTTCACATTATTTCATGTTTTGTGTCATAATGTATGTCACTATTCAGACTTTTATACAAACTTAACATTTTTGGAGAGGCAGCATGGACGTTCAAATGTCCATGCATTTTTGCAGATCAACATTAATCACCACAGATTTTTACTTATTTTCTTTTTTTTATCAAATATGCCAGACTGATTTTTTTTTAACCCAAATGTTATCTATTGTTACCCAACATTCATTTTGGGTAAAGTTCTGTATAATGGCCATACATATCACTTCATAAACCCATATCAACTGGTGCTGGTTTGGCGAAACAGGCCAAAGTGGTTTCCTGAACTCACCCATTACACAATATAATTTCAAATCTTTAGCAGATCCTCCAATATCCATTTCCCGGATCCTTTTTCTCTAAAATTGAGAAAAAGGGGATCACCGTAAGCCATGTGTTTGTTATCCAGCAGCATCTGTTCAACCAGTCAGGCATTGAAAGATGGGAAATAATAGATTCACTAGAGCAGCCTGACCCACACTTATGAGCTGTGAAACTTTAATGTTGAGTAAAAAGCGGTGATAAGCCACAAGTGGAAAATGATGCCTATTAAAACCAATCAGTCTGAAAGCAATGATCTGAAGGGCCCTCGAGCCTGCCACATTGAAGAAGGGCTGCTGTTTGTGAAGCGTGTGTGTGTGTGTTTTTTTTTTATTGTCGGATTGAAGATTGTATCAAATTAATGTCTTCCACCCTTGTGGCCCTCTGGACTTCGCCACCATGTGACATGAACATTATCTGAAGTTTATTAGCCTAAGAGCTTCCCAAATAAACATTATGCACTTGAGAAGCTGTCATTATACTGATAACATTTTAAATGTCTTCTTTTTATGGACAGTGACTAGTGTCCAAGGGATAGGAAGCAACATTAGGAGACACTGTCAGGTAGCTTTTGTTGACATGCTTAGTATGTCTCACATGTACTAAAGATCAATAGTACATGTGAGAAGTTTACAATTTTTTCTCCCGCTGGGTTGGAATATCTTTCTATCATGCTATTGCAGCATTAATTATAATAATAAAAAAGTATTTTAGATGTGTTTCTTGGGATAAAAGAAACAGCATATGAAGAGTTATTGACGTGATTTACAACAGTGTTAATACGTTTTGCACCAAATTTCCATCTTCATACTGTACAGTCTTTTAACTGTGACTCTTTTTGCGAGCTGTGCAAAAGATACATTGTTTAAAAAAACAAAAACAAAAACAAATATTTTTACATATCCCACTTGTATCACTTTTTGATACTGTCACTATATTTATTTGAAAAGGAGGGACAATACATATTAATGAACATTTTCACAAATGTAAATATGCCAGATTATAACCTGAGGCTAATTTCCATCTGCAGACCCCCTAGCAGGTTGGTGTTACACACAAGTTTGTGAAAACACCAGAGAGTGATCACATCATGTTAAAACAAACCATAACAACAAGAGTGGGCAACAATGGAGAATATAGAAAATAGTCATGGAAATGCATCGACTGTATTGCACAAACCCCAATATTGCACATGCCAAGACAGACCTGATATTGCACCATTCTCTATTGCACTGACCCGCATTAAACTGGCCCCTATTGCCGAGCCCATGTTATACTGACTCTTATTGCACAACCCGTATTACACAGATAATTGTAGTCCTCTACTTATGACTCTATGTATGACTTCCTGAATGCCTGGGTGTGACAGTGGAGATTAAGTTTTACAGTATTAATGTTATGTGAATCCCAGTAGCAGAGGTCAGCTTCTATCTAGCTCTAGTCTTATCTCTGGCCTGGCTCGCGTCAGAGGTCTTACAGTTACCATTTTGGTACATTTTGCCACACACACACGTCGGGGGTGTCCACAGCAGGACGTCCTGTCTCTGTTAATTAATGATCTGATGAAAGAGTGTGTTTTGGACCTAAGAGTGGCTCAGTGTTTCACAGCTGTGCAGCAGTGCAGGAGGACGCACAATGGGTAAGCCATTACCTCTCATTCCTTTACAGCCACTATTTGAGCACACATTTCCGGAAACAGCCTCTAAATCTTCTGGACCTAAGCTTATGTGATATTTATTTTGTAAATTGGAACCCACTTGCTTGTGTGTGTTTGGTAACGATACTGACCGTTTTCCCTGTTCCAGCAAAACCCAGCAGTTACGAGCTCCGAGGTCCAGGTGTTGACAACCATGCTTATGAAGATGAGGTAAGCCTCACACTGAGTTGAAGATGCACTTAACGCTAGGTGCTGATGTGAAAATGGCTTTGTTTTAGGAAATCTACGAAACTGTCTCAGTTCATGAGGAAGTCCCAAGTCCTCAAGCAAAGACAAAGACAAAAGCGAAAAATCTTAAATCCTATGTGAGGTGGGTCGCTTATGATATTTAGACAGCGCTATTTTCCTTGTAAGAGCCTGAATGTTTTTTGTTTTAGATATCAATCATACAATGTTAATCTTAAGAGGTTTTTGCTCTCAAATATGTTTTATGTAAATAGTAATATTGACAATTCTACAGTAACACACTTTTCAATCAACTTTGGCTGTGATTGTCATATACAATAACAATTGTGATAATATACTAAATATAGATATGGACTTACATGTGTCATAAAAGTCTTAAGTATTGCACTCATATGCACATGACATCCATGCTAAAAAATGTGCTGAGACTGAACTTCTTATTTCTTTGTTCTGCAGCAAAGTTGCAAAGCCTCTTAATGCTACACAGGATTATGTCAAGGCTCATTCACAAACCTTCAAATACATAGTTCTAGGCATCCTTGGAGCAGGTACTATCCAATTGTAATATTAAATGCAGATAACCTGGTCTTTATATGTGCTGTCTTTATGTGATAATTTTCTGCAGGTTATGTGGCATACTTCATTGCAGCGTGTGTGCTGGACTTCCAGAGGGCGACAGCTCTGGTGGTGCTCACATGTTTGGCTGTGGTCATTCAGATTCTGGGCCTTGTGTACGAGTATAAGGGAGAAAGCATCAGGGGCTGTTTTGAGCCTGTGAACGGGTGCTTCCAGTCCAACTTGAAATGGATCAAATGGTAAGAAAATTCATGGATGCTGGTTCCTTCCTTGTTAGATTGGTTTCAGTTGGTAATGCCAGTGCTATGTGTTGTTTGATAAATGCTCTGTTCCAGGGTTTTTATTTTGGTGATAGTGGTGCTCTTGATTGTGTGGCTGGCTGTAGACACAAGCAAACGTCCACAGCAGCTCATCTCCTTCGGTGGCGTGTGCATGTTCATCATCGGTATTTATGTATTCTCAGCTCACAGGTCTAAGGTAAGTGGAATATTTAACTGAATGACTGCAGAAAGCACAGTCACAGATGTTTCTTATCAGGGCTTATCAGCGTTAGCACTCCTGAGTGTGTTCCTATCACTCGGCCTTGGGCCTGTGTCATTATAAGGGTTACCTGAAGTGATGCCTTGGAATAACAGCAGTAACAAATATGGAATCCCACCCAACTCTATACTCGGTCATGATAGAATTATATTTGGATTGCTCTGGGGCAAGTGGTTTGTCAAACACAGTCGTAAATTATTCAAAATGAAAATGATAATTGGGGTTAACAGAAGCATCTGGGAATGAGTCATTTGAAACCGAGCCATAAAAATGTACAGTTAGAGCAGTTTTACTCCCACTCCCTTCTGTTTGTCCTCAGCAAACTATATGATTTGTTGGTAGTGTATGCACATGTAAAAACAGCACAAGTTGTTTTGAACAGCATTTGCTGTGCTTCAGATGAACAGTGCAGAATACTTCATTTGTTGCAGGTAAAATGGAGGCCAGTGCTCTGGGGTTTGGGGCTGCAGTTCTGTATCGGGCTGTTCGTTATCAGAACACATCCGGGATTTGTAGCCTTTGAATGGCTTGGAGACCAAGTGAAGGTAAAAAATAATAAAAATTTGCCACTTTGAATAAAGTCAGCTTCATCTTGAGGAGAAATTTTTCTGTTGACAACTTTTTTTTATCCTAATGCAATGTTCTATGTTAGTCAGATAATACATTTAAAGATTATGAAACTGCAAATAAAAATATGTCTTCACATTTGCAGATATTTCTGGACTATACCAAAGCTGGATCCTCATTTGTTTTTGGAAATCTAATTGATATCTTTGCCTTTCAAGTGAGTGACTAAAAGGGTGTTGTTTAAAGCAAATTATATGAATAAGATATGGGTGTATATATTCTACACTGTGAGTTAATGAGTGTTAAGTGTATTGATTGCATGTAATGTTTTGTGTTTGCACAGGCTTTACCCATCATTGTGTTCTTCAGTAGTGTCATGTCCATCCTGTATTTTCTGGGCGTTATGCAGTGGCTGATTCTCAAGGTGAGCATTCGCACCTCTCTGAGCGTCTGTGGGGGAAGTATGGACCTATTTTTAGTAACAAACTTTAGATAAAGATTTTTTATGTTCGCAATATTTACATTTTAGACAATTATAGATCATTCTTTCTTCTTCACTCACTTCTATGAAGGTGCAGACATCTAGAATTTGAAGTCATGATTTCAGACGGAGGGCTTGGGCTTTACAGTTTCATGGGCAATACATGGTTTTCTAAATAAATGTTTACCATAGTCTCCTCTACATACCAGGCAAATATCTGGACAGAAAAAAAGGCAAACTGAAGAGTAGCATTTTTACCTGTCCTCCACGTCATTGTTGTTCTATTAAAAGTGAAATAATTGTGAAATTACATTTATTTAAAACCACACTGTGGGATAATACAGGTTATTGCTTGTTTTGTGATATGAGCAACTAAACTGTGGTAAAATTCAAAACCTAAACATGTCAGTGATGTCTCATGAGCAATTCATTAGTTAAGTGTGCACTCCTCATACTCAGCTAGACACAAACACAGGCTATTATTTTTGCTTTAGCTTAAAAAAAGAAGAAGAAAAAAGGGAAAGCAAAGCAGCAATATCTCCATGGAGACGAACTGATAATGTCCCACTCTCTGCAAAGTTGTGAGTCAGGTCTGAGCCCACTCACAGTAAAGAATCATGTTTTCTTACTTAGTGGGTGAAATGTTATGCAGTATGGCTTTATAGTGGAATATTATATAACGGTGATGCCTTTGATGGTTTTGTCAGATCTCATGGGTGATGCAGATAACCATGGGGACCTCCCCCACAGAGACCCTGAGCGTGGCCGGAAACATATTTGTTGGGCAGGTACAATCTTACAGTCTGAGATTTAATGGTCGTACTTTGTCCTGTACTTTTACGATTACTCCTGCCCGATACTTGGTTTCCTGTAAATGTTCATGTGACTGTGTTTTTTCAGACTGAGGCCCCCCTGCTCATCCGGCCTTATTTAAAAGACATGACCAAATCAGAGATCCACGCCGTAATGACTGGGGGCTTTGCCACTATAGCAGGGAGTGTCATGGGGGCATTCATTTCATTTGGGGTAAGAACTAATGTGTGTTAGTTGGTGTAAAATGATTATACTCAAGATGAAGTGAAAGGCAGTGACCTGTATAATTATAAGCAAAAGAAAAAAAGCAGTTGGTGAAAATACGGGAATTGAAGGAATGTTATACACTGCCCTCAAACCGTCTCCGTCCCATCCCAAAGATTCTCAATGGGGTTAAGATCTGGGCCATACAGGGCTAGCCTGGTAAACCACACCCACTTCTTTTCTGCGCGAAAGAAGGTGGGTCTGGACAAACGCGGTAAACAAGTGGCTGATTGGCGGATGAGGCCGAACCAATCACGACCGTCACAGAGAATTGACAAGGTTACGTCACTTGCTATGTTGCTGTGTTGTAGATCAATCAATAGTTTTGCCAAAACTGATCATGGATGAAGTAGTTGAGGATTTTGCCTCCGCACTCTCGTCAGTTTATATTCAGTTCATATTTTGTGTATTGGATAACAGCTGTCCGCTAATTGCTGATTGGTTTATTTCACTGACAATCTGTGCGCATTAGGCCCGCCCATTCAAACTTCTCCAATTGCTCCATTGCCAGACTAACTTCCCTGAATGGAATGGACAGGGAATAGTATGTCAGAGCCAGGCAAATACATGCATACACTTTCAGGCTGTGTATGTACTGTATACTGCTTTTTTCACTTGACACATATCACACATTTCCAGGACTCCCCTGATGAAGAGGTTTTTAATCTCAGTGGGACTTTCCTGGTTGAATAGAGGTTAAATAATAAAAAATAAAAAAAGCGCTTCACAAGGGACAATATTTCACTCTGCAGGAATGGACCAACCACTCACACTCACAAATAGAGTCTGAATTATGTTTTAATGTTGGTGTGATAAACAGAACATAAAAAGGTATTCCCAAGAATATACCATCAAATAAAGATATGACAAGATGATTTGTTGAAATGTGTATGAGGCTTATGTCACAGATTAACTCACGGTAGAAAGAATAACCAAATGTTTCACTTAAGTAGGAGTACTGTTGTTTCAAAATAATAGAATACTGTGTGATAAAACGTCTCCAAGAAGTTACTTCACAAAGTTGCTAAACCTCTTTCATGTGAGTAAATGTAACTATTAGGCCTTCCCACCTCTGATGAGAACCTTGTAGGTTTTGATTTTTAAGCTGCACTTCATATAGCTTTAATTTAAAGGCGCATTATGCAACAACAGCAACAACAAAAACTTGATATTTGTGCATAATTTACCTTTTTGTGACCCAATGGCTGTATGGTATGAATGGTTAGCATGGCACATTTACTTGCCATTTTACAGTGCCCTATTAATAATAATACTAAAATGTTTTTCAAGCAGCACCAATTATGTATTGTTTTGGGGTATGTACGAGTTTGTTGTTGGCGGCTATATGAGAGGTTAGCATGACTCCTTGTCCTTTACTTTCCATCACGGTGGTCTCCACGTTGCTCCAGGATCAATTGTTTGGAAGGTTTTCACTGCTGATGGACCCTTTCACCAAAAAACCTACAAAACAATTGATCCTAGAGCAGTGTAGAGACCACCATGATGGAAAGTAAAGGTGCCATGCTGACCACTCATACAGCCTCTGTGTCACTACAAGGTTAAATGTGCCCAAATATCAACTTTTTTTTTTCTCATAATGCACTTTTAACAAGATTTTTAGTCTCAATGCAATCCTATGGTTTGTGCCAAATGTATAACTTTTTTTTTTTTGCATGAATCCTTTTTGGTGCAGATTGATGCCTCCCACCTGATCTCAGCTTCTGTGATGGCTGCCCCTTGTGCGTTGGCCATGTCCAAACTGTCATTTCCCGAAACAGAGGAGAGTGCTTCCAAATCGAAACAGACCATTAAAGTGGACTTTGGGTATGTAAGATTATATTCAATGGTTTGAAAACCCATATGTCGAGGTAATTCCTTTTTTCTGTGCAGTGATGAGGGGAATATTCTGGAAGCTGCCAGCAGTGGAGCATCCGCTTCCATAGGTCTGTGTGCCAACATCGCAGCCAACTTGATTGCCTTTTTGGCCATTCTGGAGTTCATAAACAAGTCGTTCAGTTGGTTTGGGGGAATGGTCGGATATCCCTCACTCACATTCGAGGCTAGTACTACTATACTATAATACTATTACACTGACTGATTGATAATTGAAATAGAATTTTTACTCGCATTGAAAATGATTAATATAACCTCTAAACATAATGAATTGATTTTATTACATTAATGCATATTGTTAAATAACGATTATATTTATATTTTATGAGTTGATTTTATCTGCCTTTTTATGTACCTGTGACTGCCTATGTGAATTTTGCTCTACAAACAAACTTGCCTAATATTGTATGAATACTTCCTGAAGCCACAGTAGTGAGCTCAATATGAAAACACATACACATGTCCTAACAAACAAAATACTAATACCCCTTTTGTCGTGAATAATGACTTGCACTGTGGTGTCTGTAATAGAGTCTAATGTGTGTGCCACAGCTCATCTGCTCCTATGTCTTCATGCCCGTGGCCTTTATGATGGGGATACCGTACCAGGAAAGCTTCACCGTTGCTGAGCTGCTGGGAACAAAGCTCTTTCTCAATGAGTTTGTGGCGTATGAGAAATTATCTGCACTGAAAACCAACCGGCTGAATGGACTAGATGCTGTCATTGACGGACAGTTACAGTGGATTTCTGTAAGCATATGTTTTTCTTCTTCTCTTCCTTGGCATAATGGCATGATTACGGTTTATTATCTGATAGGTTCGATCAGAAACAATAACTACCTATGCCCTTTGTGGATTTGCGAATTTAAGTTCTCTGGGCATCGTCATTGGGGGTCTATGTAAGTAGATTTTTCTCTGTGTCACATCAGGATAGTGGTGGATACTATATTTGAGATTTCTAACAATATCTATTATATTGAAGCATCCATCTGCCCATCCAGAAGAAGTGACATCTCCGCCATAGTTTTGAGAGCGATGCTCACTGGCACGTGTGTGACTATGGTCAATGCGTGCATAGCAGGTAGTGTTGATGAGTCGCCTACCTCTGTGGAAATGGACCATTTTAACTGAGTGTGTCTCTGTTTGGCAGGAATCCTGTTTGTGCCTCCTCTAGACTGTCTGAATGTCTTTCAAAATATTAACCATTTCAATGCCAGCAGCAGCGACATTACGAGCTGCTGTCAAGACCTGTTTAAAAAGTAAGAGCTGGAGCAGCAGTCTGTTTGAGACCTTTACTGATGGATCTGTTTTTTCTTCCACAGCACTGTCAACAACGGCACCCTCACATTCAACGACATCTGGAACAACGTTGCAAACGCCACGCTCTACTTCAAGCAGTGTTGTCAGTGTTGTAGTGTTTCTTTTGAGGCTCTTTGTCAGTAGAAGAAAGAAGAATGTGTTGATATGCAGACAGTATTTATGCTATTGTTAATAAGATGTACATTTTGTCCATTGACTTTTTGAAATAGGACACAAGACTATGCCTTAAATTCTTTGTTTCTGATTGTAAATAATGTATGAAGCCCAGTCTCAGGACAATGTTCATGTTTTTTTTTTTGAGTAATCACAATAAAGTAAAAAAAAAAAAAAA
Organism: Gobius niger; assembly: GCF_951799975.1. Taxonomy (NCBI): domain Eukaryota; kingdom Metazoa; phylum Chordata; class Actinopteri; order Gobiiformes; family Gobiidae; genus Gobius; species Gobius niger. The sequence continues at coordinate 10,833,074 of NC_136863.1, forward strand.
AAAACGATGTACATTTTAAAATGACTATCTTCATTGTTATAAACATGTTGTCTGTGCTATTATTCTCGTTGAGTTGATTACAAGATGTAAACACAATACCTTGTAATGAATGAACACTCCTATGTTAAAGAAATGTCACATTTATTACAAAATCATGGGCTTTGTCACTCATCCACACATACGTTTGTCTCTAGCACATTGTCAGTCCTCTTAGACTGAATAATAGATAATACTGTCATTAGTTCTGACCAGTTCAAGGATTCATGCAAAGTGTACAGTGAAACATAGAATCAAGCTGCATTCTAAAGGATTGTGTTTAGCTTACTTATTAGCTTTCCTACCAAGTATCTGACTCAGGCACTTTAGTTTGCTGCCTCTGATTGTTTCCAAATCCAGAACTGGTTTAATTCCAATAGTTCAAAGAACCGGCCGATCCGAAACTACCCCACACTGTAATGTGAGCTCCTTTGGAGATTCACAGCAAAAACATATTATTTTTTTGTCTTCATGTCCATATGATTGGATGCTGTGAGGCTTTTCACAGAAAAAAAACTACTGTATACATACAGTATGTGCTACTGCAGGGGTAGGCAACATCAGTTGTGGGGCCAAATCACCATAGATACACTGGCCCCAAGATGATTTTAAGAAGTACACACACAGTGTATTCTAGAGTAGTCTAGAAATAATGGAAATATTGTCAATCCCTTACAAAAATTCTAGTAGGAGGCCCTTTAGTCTAACCTGTTAGTAGTGACCACCACCGGGAGGTCTTTTAACTCTGAAAAAATGCCCCGACAAACTTGCCTACCCCTGGGTTTGTCGACTATCAAAGCCAAATGCCTTCTTCTGCATAAAGCATAAGACCATTTTTAAATTCACAGTACGTTTCACAACATAGTTCAGTCTCTTCTAATCCTTGTGCTCAAATCCTCATTATATTTGCTAGCTTTAGAAAAATATACAAACATTTGGTTGTAAAACTGTGTCATTTGTTGCCTGGCCGCTCCTACCTGCTGTCTACAGCCCTGTTTTTCTCCACAGAGTTACTGTCGTCTCTGTCCTGACTCTTTCTGGGCGCCTTAGGGCTGGAGCCGGCTTTTCTCTGTGAATGTGGGCTGAGTGAGGCTTTCTTCTGCACGTGTGGGCTCCCGGATCCAATGCTCAGTTTGCGGTTGAGCAGTGGACTTCGGGATCCCTTGATCTTACTGGGCGTCTGAAGACTGTCCACAGATTTGAGCGGCCGCAGACCCAGGAGTCCACAGTAATAGTTACACTGATGATGAGTTAGGAACTGCTCGAACAGTTCTGGAGAGGCACGCTCTGAAAGTCCTTGGTATCTGCAAAACACAAAATCACTGTTTTACTTTTTCCTGACAGTCCACATTATCCTCAAGTAAAATAGCTTTGGCAGCAGGAATCGGATATCACTGTTTTTCAGGAAATACTAACCCTTTGGACTTGGTAGCAACTCTAATGTTGGTAAGTTTAAAATCAACTCCTGCAAAAAAATAAAGAGATATTAAACATTTTTCTTCTACTGCATTAAAACCTCTTATTCAGCACTTTTAATGATAGAGCAGCTTTATACAAATCAACACTTATTAATTGCTTAAGTACCAAATGGAATCTTGCAACATCTTGTAGCTTAAATATGGCACTGTCAACAAGCCAAGTTCTGTCCAGTTCATACTGTCGCCAACAGAGGGCAATAGACACCTTATAATATGTATATATATATATTTTTGTACTACTCGCACATAACAATTTGAAGTTTTAAAGCATGGGAGCAGTGTACCTTCTAGTTTTGTGAGCAGCAGGTTGCTGTGGGTCCACTCATGGAGCCAATGCTGCAAAGTGCAGCTCTTCTGCTCCACCTCAGAGACGCCCTTTGAGTTCAGCTTGCCTCCAGCATCCACCCAGCAGTAGGTCTCAAAAGAGCCCAGCAGATCAGCCTCCACAGTGGCGTACGGTACAGAGTTTGCAGGTCGGTACATCAAATACTGAGAAACCACTCTGTCAAAAGCAGAATATTACACAGAGTGAATTTCTTTAACTAAAGCAGCACCAATGTCCAACATTATAAAAGGGTCTTACTCCAGCGCAGAGCCAAAGTTGTCAATGACTCGAGCCTCAGCAGCAAAGATTTTGCAGTATTCTCGTATCATGTTCTGAACTTTGCATTCCTGTGGGCAGGTCATACTTTTGATAAATTGCTTCAATATCATCAACAAGAATCTTCAATATTCAAAATCATATCATCACGATAAAACAAAAACATTTGTCCATCTTGTAAAACGCTTGAATCCAGATCCAATTCCTATAATTTACATTATTCATAAAAAAAAAAAAAACGACACATATTTAAGATAAGTAACACAGGAATTAATGTAAAAAACGTCACAGTCATAATGGCTGTTTTACCATGTATGTTTCCGATAACCATAGTGCTCTGTTAATGGGTTTTGAGGTTTATACAATGAGGAAATTAGTATCATTCCCATAGCGGTAAACAATTCAACACGTTGCTGCTGTATTTGAATGATCAGGAGGCATAAATGCAAAAAGTCATACGACTGAGACCCTTGACTTAGGCTACTTCACTCCTCTTACTTGTTTGGTGATTTCTTGGTTTTTCTCGGCTAAATTGCTCTCCAATTTGGTCCCGTAGGGAATGGGGTTTTGGACCTTCATGATGCAGGAGCTTCCAGACTCGAAGATGGGCTCAAGGCCATAGATGACCTTAGCTCTGCTGGCTTTGTGCGCCGAGCCCTCTCCCAGGTGCACCGCCTCAGTCATGATCCGACCAAAGAACTTGCCTCCCCAGCTGCCCGAGTCCGCCAGGCCTCTGTTGAATGTCAGTGGAATCATCTCTATCTCCTCTCCCACTGCAGAACATATACAATACTTTAATATGAAATGGGATCTGGTAGCGCTGTGTTTCAGCTGAAAAGCTGTGCATGTAGCTTGCTTTGTTACTGGTTTATAACATGTAAAACACTCATTGGGCTGCCTTAAACTCCATGGACTCAAGTACAGGTTTATGGACACATCCACACTGCAAAATCAGAATCTCCACAATTCAGTCAATAGTTTTAACTAATGGAGCAGTGCATAAGTGCTGAGAGTCCGTTTATGTTTATTCCAAAGTTTTAGCCATAGCATCTGATGATCCAAAATATGAGGCTTACTCTGCTTTCTGATTGTATAACTTTTTCAAGTACCAAAACATCATGTAATGTGACTAAATCAACAGTTGCCTACAGTAAAATTAATATTTGATTTTCGGGATGTCTACTTAATATCTAGGAATAGAGTAATTTTGGGGAAATATTTACAATTAAATTGACAATTTATATACCTTACCTTTAATTGGGATGGTGGACAAAGAATGAATAGGTTCTATGCAGGTTTTTTGGTATGGTTGGATAAATATAGCAGTAAATGTGGATTTATATAATGTAAAAAATGTGTACCTTCTAGGTCGTCTTTGAGCAGAATCTCTCCCATAACTAAGAAAATGTGGAAACAAAGGGATAGGTGATCATTTTAACCTTTAGTGTATTAAGGCCAGAATAATTTTACATGGACAATTACCGTCTTCACTAAGCAGGAAGTCAGTGGTGTCACTTCCATATTCGTTGTTAATGGTGCAGCCGTACACGGCACAGTCCAGGGTGGAGGCCAGAACAATTGCCAGCGCCACTTGACTCTCATCTCCTCCACTGCAAAAAGAGAAACAGCAATGGTTGGAGCCACAAGTTGTGGAAGCCCGTTTCTTTGTTTAAAAAAAAAAAAAAAAAAGAGTCATAATTATGACTTTAAAAGTCATAGTACAAGTTTTAAATCTACCCTGATTAAAACAGGTCTAAGCGTGTTAGTGATGTTTTCATTTGTTATGGCCTTCCACAACATGGTAACACATATCACAGTAAGGCTTGGTTTCAAAGAAAAGTGTATCATTATAGAAATGTGTCCCCTAATAGTATTTGTGGGCTTCAGATGACATACAACATTCTGATACCATGTGATGGTTATTAGAGATGGGGCAGGCAAAATGACTATTCATAATTTTAAGATGCGATTTGATAAACATAGCAGTTATTGTAGTTATTAGCATTATGTCTTTGCACCAAGCCTCAGACTGGACATACCTCCTCTGCACCTCCAGTATTTCTTGCTCATCCTTGTACCACTTAATGGTGGAGTCACTCAGGACATTGAAGAACTGGCACCAAAGCTTGAGGTGACCCGAGGCATCAGGGAATGGCTCACCTCGAATCTTACGGATCACTTGAGGAGCTGTGCAAAACATCAAGGATTGTAAACACAGATTTTTATATGGCAGCTTTGAGTTAGCCATAGGGGTTTGACTATATTGATCTTGTGATTTATCATGATATTTTGTGGAACAATACAGTACCAATACTTTTAATTCCGATTTTGATACTTTTGATAATGTCATGCATATTAATGAGGTAGCAGTGCACCCCTGTGTTCACAGTCAATAGATAGATAACAGTTTTTATCATTATAAATAAGATTAATTTAGTGGTTGATTTATTCCTTTTGAAATAGGGTCTGTGGTTTCTTGTTTATTTAAATGTAAATGAAGTGCTGTTACTGACAGATCAATGACCCATTTTCAGTCATGGATCATTTATTCAGTTATTTATTTAAGAAAAAATTGATACAAAGTGCATGACTGCAAATGATGAATGAAATGTAGTGTGTTAAGAAAAAGGTTAAAAATCATTTTTTTCTTAAAAAATCATGTCTCCTTGTTTTTGTGCAATATTCCAACTGTCACTGTATCGGCTTATTGTGAGGTTATTTTTATTGTGAGCCATGTATCGCGTATCGTATTGAATCGTGAGGTACCCAGAGGTATTTGGGTACCTTGTGAAATCACAAATAAATACGCTGAAAATGACACGTTTTACCTTTCAGAGGATCCGGCTTCTTGTCTCCAGATTTCTCTTCTTGTTTGTTGCTGAATTCTTCTGGTACAGGTATTTCTTCCACCACTTTAGGCACCTCCAGTGTGGCCTTCCTGCGGTTGAGCAGCGGTGAGCGCCTCTCCACTGGGGGGGTGCTCTGTCCACTGGGAGGCTGCAGAAAGGCTCCCCGGCGAGTTTGTCCAGGGGACATGTAGGGGCTGTCCTTTTTACTGTTGCTGTCTTCATTGTCCTCTTTGGTTTTGGGGATGAAGATCTTGCGCCTTGCCCCTGAGGCCAGCTCCTCTGGAGTGGCTGAGCGAATGAGGGAGAGGCTGTCGCGCCGTTTTAAGCGAGGGCTGCTCTCACAGGAAAGTGAGGAGGTGGGAGTGGAGCCTCCACTCAGAGAGTCGTCAGCCTTGTCACTCTGCCGGTCTGCTGCAGTGTCTGGATCAGTGGAGGTTTTGGACATGAACTTGCGCAAACTGGCTGGGCTCAGAGATGGGTATAGCGGGGGTTTGAAGCTCAGCCTCTCCACAGACATAAAGCTTTCTATCCGAGCCTCTTTCAGGGACTGAGTGATTTCATTTTCAATGCTGTCTGCCAGCACACTCACATCAGGCTGTGGTGCCTCACACACCACTGTCAGCTTGTTGTCTACAATATTCGGTTCCACCTGTTCACCTTGATGCTGCTTATCAGCGCTTTGTGATTCCACTCCTGTGGCTTCATCAGCTTCTCTCTGCTCAGTCTCAGCTGTGTCTTTGTGATCAATTGTTGTTATGTCTCTGGATTCAATTGTTTCTCTTTGCTCTGCTGTTTCTATGTAAGTGGGTAAATCCCGGCAAACAGCTGTTTCTTTTACCTCAGATTGTTCTCTATTCTCAGGTGTTTCTCTGCGCTCAATGGCCAGTAAATCTCCATGTTTTAGTGTTTCTCTGATCTCAGTGGTAGGCTCTTGCCTGAGCTCAGTGAAATGCTCAGATGTTTTGTGCTCAATCATTCCTCTGTTCTCAGTTTGCCGTGTCTCTCGTCGCTCAGTGATTTCTCTTTGCTCAAGCGCTTCTCTGTGCTCAGGTATTTTTCTGTGCTCTGGCGTATCTGTGGCGGGCGGGGTCACAAACAGTGGCAGAGTGGCAGTGTCCAAGGATGGGCTCATATCGGAGGACAGTCCAATTGCCTCCTCTGTGCTCGACACATTTATGATTGGAATTGGATAATGGATCTGAGGTGGCTCATGTGCTTGGGACATCACCTCCTGCTCTTTTTGTGTGCAAAAATCTGACACAAAATCATTCTGTATGATAACATTTGACCAATTATTAAATTCCTTTTGTGAAATATCAGACTCCATTTCTTGTGATAAAGGCGTGATAAGAGACGGACCCTCTTTGACATCAAGTTGTGAGACTTCGGCTGTTGGAGAAAGCATCTCATCTTCTATGCATATTACTGGAACAACTGCATGGATTTCAGGTATATCTTCTGTTGAGCATATTTTTATTTCTGGGAGAGCATTAATATCATGCACGAAGCCTGTCAAACGGTTTTCGGTTGGTAAAGATTCAATATTTTCTTGAATGAGCTCAGTCAATGAAATGTCATTTTGAGAGGCAGCTTGTATGTCTTGATTGTCCTCTATAGTAGAAATCTGGATTAGAGGAATTGTTTCGATGGGAATCTGGATTTCTATGGTCTCTTGTTGATCCACATTCTTTTCTGTCTTTTGGGCTACATTTGCACTTACAGACAAGCTCCAGTTGGTCGACTCTTGGCTGGTTACTGATTGACTCTGTGTGCTGTGCGTGCTGTCAGTGACCACAGAGGGCGGTTCTACATTCATTTCCTGAACAGCAGAGAGCACCACTGCCTGTTGCCCTATATTTTCTTCGTTCACTTTCCTGTCCGGAACCACACATTGCACATGACTTGATTCACTTGACACTGTTTCATCATCTTGCAACTGAGAACCCAAATCATGGATGTGTTGAGTGTGTTGCTGACATTCAAAGGTGGGATTATGGACACTCGTCTCCTCTAGTCGGAGTGAAGTGTCAGTGCTGCCTACACTTGAGCCCTGGTTGTGGTGGCGCTGAAAGGGCGGAGAGTGGGCTTTTGGAAGATGCTTTGGAACATCCATGCGGTCGTCTGACCTACTATCTGAGCTCTTAAGCAGCTGGTCGTCTTTCCTCACCACCTAGGACAGAAAATAAAGAACAGCAGGTTTACACCATTATGAAATATTAGTCTTTAGACCAAAGAGCCAAAATATTTCCATATTACAGCACCATAATTCTCATTTCACACAATTTATACTATTTATACGGGGCACAAAGCTGTTTCTTTCTAGGTGATGGGTGTAACACTACATTGGTAGAGAATACTTGAAGTGTCAGTCAAGAAGAAATAGCAAACAATTTGCACAGAAGTATAAGAAGTTCATGCTAACAGATAGAGTACCCTGTGACAATGCGTCTAATGTAGCTACAAGCTATTACCATGTCAAATGTTGCAGATTGTAAGGTCTATATCACTGATTGACTGTATTGTTGAAAATAATTAGAATAGAAAAATAACTCATAATCAGGTACATGCTCGTGGTTGTGTGTGCCTGGGTATGAAAAGATATACCTGAACCTTGCATATTCTTATGGTAACTTTATCAATGTAATCCCAATGAGTTCCCAATGGGAATACAAAAGTGAAATGCACGAGGACAGTAATTATTGAATATAGGGGTCGGCACACATAAGCTTCAGCTTCAGCCTACTCCTTTTGAGCTTCCATTACTGTGTAATGATATGACGTCTGTAACTAAATGAATGTAAACAGCTAAACTAAACTAAACTAAAGTACACTTTTCACAAGAGCTAAA